>NC_138759.1:93483199-94138209 GCF_965113315.1 Podarcis vaucheri
GATCTACCCCCGTGTTTTTTTAGGGGTTCAGCTCAAGGTTTTTGAGCTTTTTTGGGAGGTGAAAAGCCCTGTTTTTGGGGGGTTAAGGTGCAGGCTTCTTTGAGGAGAGGAGATCCATGGGGGGGGGGGAAGGCAAGGGAAGTTGGGGTTAAGACACTCACAAAAACATCACTATGGATGAAAACAGAGGGGGGCTCCATCTTCCCTTCCTGAGTTCAAACAACAATGGAGGGCGGGACAGGAATCAAATTTACTGACGCAGATGAAAGGGAGCCAGAGATCGGCCGTGATCTACCAAAACATTGCGGGGATCTACCAGTAGATCATGATCGACCTGTTGGACATCCCTGGTCTGTGAGAATTGCATTCCAACTTGGACCAACTCTCCCTGAATACATGAAAGGGCGGGGGAGAGGCTTCAGAATTTTTTTCAGTTCTAAGGGCAAAGGCGGAAGGGGAGAAGGACGAGTATAAGATACTGCTGTATTCCCCTTTTAAAAGGACCAAATGGACATCAGCATTTCCCTAAGAAGCACACAATAAATGGCATTTACAGCTTCTGATAATGCAGCAATTGCAGTTCTCTTTTGAAATATTAATGTTCACCCCCTGGTCCTGAATGTAATTTATGAAACTAAATTGCACAGGAAGGAACTGGAAGGGCTATGCTGTCTAGGAAGAAGAACATGGGCATATCTAATTATTTTAATATGTTATACATGCACAGTGAGCTTTATTGCTGTTTTAAGCAGTGTGATCACCACTGGAAACTGCCTCTTCAATGGTAGCAGCCATACTTCCCAAATGGTATCAAGTCCTCAACCGAGACTTAGCTAGATGTAGAATAACTGATTATCCCTAAACATGAACCATCCTGAAGAAATGCAAACAAATAGTTTAGTACAACCCACCAAAGAAACTGCTTCGGGACCAAGTGCTTTTTTGTGCGCAGGGTCAGCATTTGTGCTTTTAAATACATATACAGTGGTATTGGGTTAAGAACTTAATTAGTTCTGGAGGTCCGTTTCTTAACCTGAAACTGTTCTTAACCTGAAGCACCACTTTAGCTAAGGGGGCCTCCTGCTGCCGCCACACCGCCGGAGCACAATTTCTGTTCTCATCCTGAAGCAAATCACTTAACCCGAGGTACTATTTCTGGGTTAGTGGAGTCTGTAACCTGAAGTGTCTGTAACCTGAAGTGCATGTAACCTGAGGTACCACTGTATAGCATAGCACCATTATATATGACCCCAATTATTCCACTCTCGGTTGAATGCATCAAGCTGTACTAAAGTTAGGAAGCTCTCAAACAAATCTGTCTCCTGTGCATATTTCAGCCATAAAACTAATTGCTAGACTTAAACACAGATGGTTAAGAGCACTTTGATTTTAAATGTAGCTTTATGGGAGCAAAAGTTGTAGGCACTGTCAGATTCTCTGTTAGTAGCTTGTTTTAAGTAAATAATAACAATAAAGTAGACTCCATCACAGCAATGAAACAGCAGAAGGTTTAATCATACCCAGAACGGCATCAGCCTCTCTATGACACAGAAGATTCAGCATACCACATCAGGCTGCATATATTAGTCTGTGTGCTGTTTTTTGTTTCTCTCTCTCTCTATATATATATATTAAGTGATGGGAAATAAAAAAATGTGACTCACAAGGAAGCTGACTTTATTCTGTCAAATTTATTTATGTAAAATACTCCCAACTTGTGCACACGCTGTGCTCAGGGCAATGCACAACGTAATTTAAAAACAAACACACAAATGCCACTAAAATTAAATGTAAAAGCCATAATTACAAAAAACAGAAACCAGAACCAGAAGCAGCATCACAATAGCCAGACCTCTACAAGACCTTCCAGCCAACTTCAGTGCAACCTGAGCTGATGATAAGTTAGGCTTATTACCACAGAATCAAACAGTAATCATGAACTTCCAGCCAGTAGACAGATGCTCCAAGAACCAGGAAAAAAATAGGTAAGGGCCAACCTTCGAGGAGAAAATATTTTATTTAAATAGTAAGACATGGGAAATTCAGTAACCAATTATATTTACCTAAAGCCACTGGTCTCAGGGAGGCTATGCTGAAGCATGAGCTCACTGAATTATTCCCCCCCCCCCCCATTTCAGACATTTCACATTTGTATTATTCTGAAGATATGCATGTGAGCTTAAGATCTATGATGCTGAAAACTGTAAACTCTATAAATTTGCCAAATAAAAGTGTTATTTAGACTGATCAATATCTGCAATCGTCCCGTGTTAATGACTAAAGCAGCAGTGAAGGCATCTGCTTACCCATAATTGTGTCCCACTCAATTTAATAGGACTCGTCATCTTATAAGAGAGTGTTGAGGATTACTGTCTTAAAAGTATGTGAAGTATCTACTTTTGGGGTCTACGGAGTGCATAGGAAGGGCTTTATCAGTCATCTACTTCAGCACCTCCATAGTAGGGCTCATTAACTCTGCTTATAAATTTTACCCTGTGGCTATGCAGTAAAATAAAGTCTTGGTCTATCTACACCTGCTCCACAAGACCTGTGAATTCTGTGCTATTTTCGCCCAGCAGTGCTAATGAGAATTTATTGCACTTGGTATTTTTAGATCTAAGAAAACTCCCATGCTGTTATTCGATTCAACCAGATGGAGAGAGAGAAATATGTCTGCAGTCATATTTTTGATCAATTCTTTACAAACCAGAGAACAAAAAGGCAACCCTTTGTCAAAATAATCTGTGGCAAAATGATACAAAGTTGCACAACTAATGTTCACTTGCATGAGACAGGAGGACAGCGGAGGAGATCTCACCAAGTTCAAGGTTGAGCATGAATCAACGAAGCTGAGTCGAGTTCCAAAGAAATCCTTGTACATCTTGCTTTGTCTTTTTCCATGACTTGCACTATAAAGGCAGTGGATTCAATTTTGCTTCAAATGAGTGCAATTACGGTTTATAAGTAAAATAAGAGTAAGAGTAAGCTCTACCTCTCCTTCAAATCAGAACCTGTTAAGAGTGGTGAAGGTCCTGTGAGAGTGTCTGGAAGCGGTTGGAGGATGGATGGCGGCTAACAGATTGAGGTTGAATCCTGACAAGACAGAAGTATTGTTTGGGGGGGACAGGTGGGTGTGGGGGACTCCCTGGTCCTGAACAAGGTAACCGTACCATGAAAGACCAGGTAAGCAGCCTGGGAGTCATTTTGGACTCACAGCTGTCCATGGAGGCACAGGTCAATTTTGTGTCCAGGGCAACTGTCTACCAGCTCCATCTGGTACGCCAGATGAGACCCTACCTGCCCGCGGACTGTCTCGCCAGGGTGGTGCATGCCCTAGTTATCTCCCACTTAGACTACTAAAATGCGTTCTACGTGGGGCTACCTTTGAAGGTGACTCGGAAACTACAACTAGTCCAGAATGCAGTAGCTAGACTGGTGACTGGGAGTGGCTGCCAGGACGTATGTTTCCAATTCAATTCAAAGTGTTGGTACTGACCTTTAAAGTCCTAAACGGCCTTGGCCTAGCACACCTGAAGGAGCGTCTCCACTCCCATCACTCAGCCCAGACAATGAGGACCTCCTCTGAGGGTCTTCTGCCGGTTCCCTCACTGCGAGAAGCAAAGTTACAGGGAACCAAGAGGAGGGCCTTATCAGTAGTGGTGCCCTCCCTGTGGAACGCCCTCCCTTCAGATGTCAAGGAAACAAAGAATTACACAACTTTTTAGAAGACATCTGAAAGCAGCCCTGCATTGGGAGGTTTTTAACGCTTTATGTTTTTATTATGTTTTAAGATATTCTGCAAGCCGCCCAGAGTGGGCAGGGTATAAATAATAAAAGTATCATCATCATCATCATCAATATAGCACTGCACTTTACAGAAACAACAATGGATGGAATGAAAAACGACTACATAGATGTCAGTTTAAACATATATTAGTTTATATGTGCTGCATTTGCAGCACCAAAGTAGCTCTATGACACCATGCTCATTAAATGATCCATACTGTTTCAATAATTAGCTATTGCTTTTAAAACTACAGTGGTACCCCACAAGACGAACGCCTCGCGAGACGAAAAACTCGCAAAACGAAAGGTTTTTTCGTTTTCGAGTTGCCTCGCAAGACGAATTTCCCTATGGGCTTTCTTCGCAAAACGAAGCTTGCCCCGGGGACAGCGGGTCTTCTCTTTTGAAGCAAGGGGCTGGGGGGAGATAGCAATCTCCCTGCAGCCCCTTGCTGCAAAAGACGTCCGGGGGAAGCGGGGAAGCGAAGCGCTTCGCTTCCCGCTTCCCCCGGACCTCTTCTGAAGCAAGGGGCTGGGGGGAGATAGCGATCTCCCTGCAGCCCCTTGCTGCAAAAGACGTCGGGGGAAGGGGGGAAGCGAAACGCTTCGCTTCCCCACTTCCCCCGACGTCTTTTGCAGCAAGGGGCTGCGGGGAGATGGCTTCTCCCAGTGCTCCGAAGCCGGGCGGGGGGGGCAGGGGACACCTCCCGCCGCAGCGGGGACACCTTTTGAATGCAGGCGGGGGGGAGCAAAGACTTTTGCCCCCCGCCCGCCTTCAGAAGAGGTCCAGGACCTCTTCTGAAGGCTGGCGGGGGGCAAAAGTCTTTGTCCCCCCTGCCTGCCTTCCCAGGGGCTTTTAAATCGCCCCGGACAGCGGAGAAGTCCTCCGCTGTCCGGGGCGATTTTAAAATGCCGCCCACCAGCATTTTAAGATCGCCCGGACAGCGGAGAAGTCCTCCGCTGTCCCGGGGTTTTTTTAAATGCTGGGGGTGGAAAAAAAGCCCTTGTCCCCCCCCCCCAGCCTTCAGAAGAGGTCCGGGGACAGACTGTCCCCAGACCTGGTCTGAAGGCGGTTTCCCTAGGAACGCATTAATTGATTTTCAATGCATTCCTATGGGAAACCGTGCATCGCAAGACGAAAAAACCGCAAGACGAAGAGACTTGCGGAACGAATTAATTTCGTCTTGCGAGACACCACTGTACAGTTGCTGAAAGTAAGATAAAGGATGATAGACTAATTCGGAGAATATAGGACTGATAATCATTGCTGCACATTTCTTTCGGAGCCACTCCAAGCCAATGAGTGATTTCTGTCTGGTACAGTATCCGTTCTTGTGGATCATTGTCACTGACACTCATCACCATGAATCGTCCTCAGCATGGAGGTTTGAGCTCTAAAATATTTGTACTTCCGTTATTAATTAATCCTCATGAAATCAGTTAACGAGAGTCAGAGGAAATATTGGATCTGGCCCCACAGAACTTGTTCCTTGACCCTACATGTTGTTGTTCTTATTTTTATTATGCATTTTGTAGTTTTTATATTGTAATTTTATGTTGTGAACAACCCTGAGATCTACGGATGAAGAGGGGTATACAAATTTAATAAGTAATAATACTAATAGTAGTAGTGGTGGTGGTAATACATAACTACGAGAAAAGGTAATATAGGATAGAGAAATCTCATTTCTTAGCAGGACTACATTTGTTGAACATTACTGAGTACATTTTGTAAGATCTTGCTGACTACATGTTACACAGAACAATGGGATCGTGGCTGTCACATAGCCTAGACTAGGTCAGTAGCGAGGGGAGTGGAATTGAATTACTGGCAGTGTTCCTCCCTAATGTCCTGCATTATATAGTGAACTCACTAGAGACTGTGCATGCAAATAAAGTGAGGCAGCATTATTCATTACTGTCTAGTCCTAGAGAAGAAAACAAGGAAGAGATTCACTTTGCCTAGAACAACACAGCAATAGGATTCCTCTGGTGATACAGAGGGGTATGATTAATTATTTCAGTAGGCAAACAAGACATCCATTAGACAGTACTTGTTTATATCTATTAGCACTATAAAAAAGAGAGGCTTCCATTCATTAAGAATGGGAATTTGCACCAATTCACAACATAGCCAATGGACATGTAACAATAATCATGCATATTTAAGAAAGCTCAAACAAGACAGCATAGCAGTAGATAGTTATAAAAGAGTTATTCTGGATGCATTAGGATGAGCACATGACATCTGGCTTTGAGCTAGTTCCTTTTCTTACTCAGAAGTAAATCCCTCTTCTGAGGCTTACTTCTAAGCAAGTGTGCACAGGATTGCAAGCTTAGTGGTTCAAAGTCTAGGCTGGGATTTGGGGAACACCTGACCAATTCCCTGCATAGTACTCTATTTTATTTTATTTTATTATTTATTATTTTATTTTACTTTATTTTATTGACAGCTGATGTAGGCAACTTTGCTATAGGGAAAATAAGACCTCTATTTTGATAGCTCCTGTATGAAGCAAACCAACTATTTATGGGCCTTTTAGGTAGAAACTAAGGCATGTCTGCTGAAGCATTTCTGCTTGAGATGTACGTTAAATGATATGTGGACGGTTAGATGATGAAGCAGACAACACTGAGAGGTGAACAAAAATATACTGTGGTGTACACATGCGTTTTATGGCAATAAACAGGGTTATATCAGAGACTGGAATCCGTGGAAGCATAAAAGGAAGATACTTGGGATTCATGTTTGGCTAACTCATTCACATACACACTCACAGGATGTTTTGTGCCTCTCTTACGTATTGCCTGACAGACCAAGAGGGGCTTCCCATGTTATCATTTTGCTTCATCAAGATGAGCTCTGTATAGGAAAACTGCAACAAGTGAAGCCGTCCTACAGTGAAATGCTCGCATCACTCCTATTCTGAGTGCTGGTGAGCTCTCGGGCTCCATTTAAGTTACTGGTACCAGGATACAAAGCCCTAAATGATCTGAGACTCAAGGACTGGATGATGGAACACTTTCCACCCTAAGTCCCAACTTGCAGTTTATGATGAGGGGGAAGAGGCTCTTCTTAGGGTCCCACAACTGAGGACAGCTAGGAGGATGCAAGTGCAAGAGAGGGCTTTTTCCCTACAGCACTCTGCCCCTCCTGTGGGACATGAGGCCCCTTCTCTGGACGTGTTTAGGTGGACAAATTTTTATTTGTCCAGCTCTTTTGAATGGGAAGTGCATGGTTAGGCACTGTTGGTTTTATAACTGTCACTTTGATTATTGGATATGGTTTCATCAGTTTTTATGCTTTTAACTGCCCCAGTATAAACTTTCCATATGGCAGAAAAGTGTCCGCAAGGCATTGCCATCAAAATGACGACAGTTCAGAAATGGATATCCCTTGATATAAGGAATTGGGGAGGGGGGTCCCAGAAATCAGTCTTTCAACTGACATACGACCAATCATTTGGCAACCAGGAAAGCACGAAAGAACCACCTCCAATAGGCTTTACAACGCCAAACACAGTTCTGCAGGGGCATTGTGTCTGAGAACTGTGGTTGCAAATCCAAAAGTTGCGATATCAGGATGTTTCAGAAGGTAGGGTCGTGTTTGTTCTTAAATGCAAACTGTGCAATCCTAGAGACTGTCAGTCCCACTGAGTTCAGGAGAGTCAACTACTAGATAAGCATGCACAGGATTGCAGCCTAAGAAAGCAGCCGTGCAGTGAGAGGAGATGGAAGAGACTGTTATTGAAGCAGTGGCAAAGCAAAAGGTTTACAATGCTAATTATTTTATTCTCCAAATTTCCTCTGGGTCATGAATATTTCCATCACTTCCCTGTTCTAACAGCAGTCTTACCCAACATAATACTTGAGCAGCTTTATACTGTACTAGGAATTAAAGGAAGTGATCGGTGTAAACAATACATTTGCTATTTCATAGCTAATTATACTGCTGGATTCTTAATCATACTAGAAAAACTGTTCAGTGTTATTAATCCTGCTGAAAAGAAACAATCTATAACCTTTCCCCCCATTTCAAGCAATGGACCTGAATGCATTATCTTCCTGCGTCATTAAGCTAACTACCATTACTTTAACAGGTTCAAATATCACCAATATCACCTGCACTGAGATAATGTAATCATATAATATTACTGCCCAGGGTAACAGTTAACAGATAAGAGTTGTAACCAATTTAGAAGCTCCAGTTTACATCTCCTTAAAACATTAAGAGCAGATCCCTTCAAGATAAAATAGGCAACAGAAAGGAACTGATAGGCAGCAAAGTTCTGTGTCTTGCATCCCTTATCAGCCACAATACTTCAGTTCCTCCCTCCTGTTTAATCTGTTAAAACACAAGTGAATCATGCTTTACCAAGAAGATTTTTTCAAGGGCAGCAGAGAAAGCCTTGTTTTCACAGAAAAGCACCTGCCAGTCTTTGGAAAGAGTGTGGAGAGAACAGCACAAACACAGTTAAGTCAAAGATGGCTAATGCAAATGGTTCCCCCCAAAGAGAAAAGCAGCGGTCTGTGTCTCCCTGCAAATTAATGCTTCACAAGATTGCAGGTGATTCAGCATCACCCCCAACCCCCATCTCTGCTCTGTTACTATGCATCCCACTTCAACATACATTTCTTGCTGCTGCGGAATTAGGCTGTTAGGAAAACAGAAGCAGGCTCTTAGCTGTCATTCACTTTCGCTTCCCAAACGTATTGCGCCTAAACAATTATTGCGAGGAAGGCTGCAATTCTAAACACACTTACCGTATTTTTCGCTCTATAACACGCAGATTTTTTCTCCTGAAAAGGAAGGGGAAATGTCTGTGCGTGTTATGGAGCGAATGTGTGGTCCCTGGAGCCGAAAAATCAGACAAAAATCAAATCGGGCTTCAGAATGCTGAAACGGAACAAAGAGCAGGGAAAGCCCCTCCCCTCCAGGCAAGAAGAGGAAGTGGCAGCTTTCCTGCATTCTGCCTCAGGGTCTTACTGCCCACCCGCTCTGTTTCGTTGCTGTGTTTGCTGAAACGGAACAAAGAGCAGGGAAAGCCCCTCCCCTCCAGGCAAGCAGAGAGGAAAGGAAAGGAAAGGATCGTCCTTCCTTCTATCCTCTCCCTGCTCCGGAGGGAACAATGTTTGTGAAGGGAGAGAGATTACAGGTTCAGCTTAAAATTCTGATTTGACTTCCTGCTTTTTTGGGGGGGGACACACAGCATTCAAATATGCTTTCTTCAGTTTAAAAGGATGAAATCCTTAAACAGTGTTTTGCCTGTAAATTCATGCGATCTGGAAGATTACAGTGTCTGTACCTCTTAAGGGATGGCAAAGCTTAGGTTTCGCTGCTAAATAGTTCTTAATGCAGTTAAAATGCTTTCTTCTGTCAAGGCAGTTAAAAAAAATAAATATCAGGCAGCCGGAAAACATGCAGATGGGAGGGAGAGAGAGAGAGAGAGAGCACGCTGACTGGCTTGGGTGGGTGGGTGGGGGAAAACTTTTGCCTTCCTTTCCTCAGGTTATAGCCCTCTCCTGCATTCTTAGCCTTCTGTGTTTTTCCTTCCCTCCCCACTTAAAATGTGGTTACAAAGCATGGATCCACATGGATCCTCAGGATCTTTGCATTGGGTCACCCCAAATTCACCATCAGAGCACACAGCATGTCCATGGCTACAGCCTGCCCCCCCCCCCCAAATCACGCACCCATTGTTGCCTGGGGCTGCAATGGTGCAAAAAAGTGGATCCACAGGGATTCTCAGGATTTTTGCATTGGGTCACCCCAAATTCACCATCAGATCACATGTCTGTGGCCACAGCATGAAGCACAAAAATGATACGTCCACTGTTTCATTCAGAATATTTTTTCCCTTGTTTTCCTCCTCTAAAAACGATGTGCGTGTTATGGTCAGGTGCGTGTTATAGAGCGAAAAATACGGTAACTAGGAAGCGAGTCCCACTGAATATAGTGAGACTTGCCTCCAAATAAACATGTATAGTAGGAATGTGATGTTAGCCTTCCATAAGCTACTGTACTACTTTCTTCTTTTCTTCCCCTAACCAAATCTGCCTGTCTTCTAATGCCCGTGCGAGTACAAACATACCAACAAGCATCCACACATATTACAAGGCATTTTGCCCCTAGAAATATGATTACAATATTGCAGATCAGTTTATCTGTATTCCTATACAGAGACTTAAAAAAAATAGCATAAAAAATCCATATATATATATATATATATATATATATATATATATATACACACATATATATATACACACACACACACACACACACACATGCTGCCTGCTTGTTTGTTAAGCAAAATGCCTACCTTTGCTGGCAGTCATGATCTGCAGAAGTCCTGTGATGCTAGACAAGGGCTGGATCTGAAAGGAGTCCTACAGTGCAAGAATCAACTCAAACAGGAGTTAACTCTCCACCCTCTTTGACCCAGCATGAGAAACAACTGCTACACTCCTCCAAAATAAAAGCCTCCTCTGCAGTTGGAAAAGCGGTGCTTGCTCCTTTCAGCACAATCTCTCTCTGCATGTACAACAGGATTCAACAGAACGGAAGCATTCCCCCCCCCCCCCGCTCTTTCACATCTCTGTTCAGAAAACCAGCAGAAGCAACCAGAGGCATTTAAAACATGTTATTTATAATGATGCTTTTCACCAGAGCACTGGAAAGCCTAACCAATTTCAACGGATGCAGATCACAAGGAACCCTCTGGGTACCATTCCCGTCACTGGCTGATTAAGTTAAATCTCAATAAATTTTAACTCAAAGGGAAGCCACTAATGCATTCAGGAATTGTAATCCTGTATTAAAAAACAACAACCACCAGACACAGTTCTCCAACTGAGTATGGGTCGTCCCCCCCCCCTAAAAAAATAGGCATCTTTCAATAAAAGTGTTAAGTTATGCATATTTTAGTATTTGCTTTTTTTCAGAAGTCCAAATAAGTATCCCATAAATTCCATGGCAAGATCCAGAACAGAGACACACCTACACACCTCTCTGCCTAAGCAAAACATTTTTGCCCGTTACATAAAGGCCCTGTTACAAGAAAATTAAAAGTATCCAATTTTGTTTTCTAGTTCTGAGTTTATAAGCGGCTTGCTTTAAAGCCCTATACGGCCTAGGACCCTCGTACCTACGGGACCGCCTCTCCTGGTATGTCCCACAGAGAAATTTACGGTCTGCAAATAAAAACACCCTAAAGATCCCAGGCCTCAGAGAGGTTAGGCTGGCCTCAACTAGAGCCAGGGCCTTCTCGGCCGCGGCTCCAATCTGGTGGAACGCTCTGTCACAAGAGACTAGAGCCCTGCAGGACCTGGCATCCTTCCGCAGGGCCTGCAAGACAGAGCTGTTCCACCAGGCCTTTTGTCAGGGCGCAGCCTGACCCCCTCCTCTGGCAATCTGCACAAAAATTTGCTTGATGGTTGCCATTAATTTGATTTTAATTTGATTTAATTAATGTTATAATGAATGTTTTAGAATGTTGAACTATTTTTATTGTTGTTAGCCGCCCTGAGCCCGGCTTCGGCTGGGGAGGGCGGGATATAAATAAAATTTATTATTATTATTATTATTATTATTATTATTATTATTATTGCTTTAACAGATACAAAACAACCACAGTCACCTTTTCAGTTATACCCGCTGCTGATGTATTGGAAGTTATGCAGGAGGGAGGGGCTCGGTTTCCAGAAAGTTGGGTGCTGCAATGGAGGTTTGGTGACATTGCAATGGAGTTTTAATCAGGACAGTTTGCAGCCACCACAGTCCAAACCAGGCATAGGCAAACTTGGCCCTCCAGATGTTTTGAGACTACAATTCCCATCATCCCTGACCAGTGGTCCTGTTAGCTAAGGATGATGGGAGTTGTAGTCCCAAAACATCTGGAGGACCAAGTTTGCCTATGCCTGGTCCAAACTATACAAAAAGGGGAAGGTGGGACTTCCAGGCATTAACTTCCTGCTTTATGTCTCTGGTGTTTTGTGTTGAGTGGGCTGTAAGACACAGGAACTCCCTTAGCTCCACATTGCAAGAGAGTCAGTACAGGCAAGCAAGCAAACTCTCTTTGTCTCACCTTAGGCATTCCATCCCATTCCTGAGTATGGCCTTTGATGTGCCACCTATGCTGAAATTTCTAATGGGCCTGGTTCTGATTATCATTCCCGGTACCAGTCCCCTCAAGCTATTTCTTCCTGTTGCGTACCATCTTTGCTGCTCCATTCCTGGTTTGCAGTAAGCCAGAGTTCCTTGTTAAATCTGAACCAGGAGGACTGTGGCCACATCTGCATTGTAATTCCAAAGCTGTATCACGCTACAATTCCCAGAGTGGTTTAACGAGCAAACCCTCTTCCCCAGGGAACCCTGGGAATTATAGCTCTGTGAAGAGAATGGTGGTCTCCAAACAACTCTCACGATCAGGCATAGGCAAACTCGGCTCTCCAGCTGTTTTGGGACTACAACTCCCATCATCCCTAGCTAACAGGCCCAGTGGTCAGGGATGATGGGAATTGTAGTCCAAAACATCTGGAAAGCAGAGTTTGCCTATGCCTGCTCAGGACCCTTAAACTGTTTCCCATGATTCTTTGGGGGAAACCATTACTGTTTAAAATGGTATGGTGCTACTTTAAATGTTACAGTGCAGATGTGGCCTCCGCACATCACTCAACACATCAGCATAACAAACAAAGCTCAGTTTCCTGGTTTAGACATAATGGGAGAAACTGGTGAAATGCCTCTTTTTACTTGGAAAGGGAAAGTTGCAGCATCAAATTGAAAGTAAGAATGTACCTCCATCATCCCTGTTTCTCGCTATGTTGGAACTGCAGCTCTGGATAGTGAAGTCAACTTATTTGATCTGGCTTTGGCATTGAACGGCTGCTTTCTTGATTAAAGGAGCATGAATTATACCACATTTCAAATGTCCTGCTATTAACTTCTACCTCACACACCTAATAGGAGTGCTGCCTTGTGGGGCACTAGAGAAAATGATAAATAAGTTGCCACAACTGAATTATGAGTCAAAACCACAAAGCTAACACACAGAGAACAACTAACAACTAAAGCTGGGAACATAAACATCATCACCACCATCAAGTCAAATAGAAAGTGTCTGCTCTGTGCTTCATTTTCACTGGACTGGGAATCAGCAACCTTAAAACTATATTCACATGGAAAGGGACTGGTTCTATGGAGTAATTTATAACCAAAGACACTCCTTCCTGCATCTTATATTTAATTAAAGATCCACACACTATATCACAGGAATGGGCATGCCTGGAATTTTGAAACCCTGAGGTGAAGGAAGAACTTTCAATTTCTGCTTCCAGAGACTGATTAATTATAGGTAAAACAAGAGACACCCTCATACAAATATGCACAGTGCTAAGAACCACTGAGAAATCCAATGTGCCGCTTTGCTCCATTTTCTGGCTACGAAGGACTGAAAAGACCTCCTCGTAACTTAGCAACCAACAGCATATCCACAAGATGAAATCCTCCTTCCTCTTATATAAAGTAAAGCCCACTTCAGGTTGCAATTTACCCCCACCAACTGGCATTTTATTCATAATACTATTAAAGCTTAAAAACAAAGCCCCTGTGGATAAGGAACTTAATGCTGGCATTTCTTAAGATCTATTTAAGGAAAATGCTGATGGACTTGAATGAAGGAGGGAGGGGAAAAACCTCTCATATTTAAAGAATGGTCAAGTCATTTGTTTGTGGGGTGGGAAAGCTGTGGCACTCTGAGTGTTGTTGGACTCCCAACTCCCATCAGCCAGACCCAGAATAGCCAATGGACGGGAATGATGGGAGCTACAGTCCAACATCATTCCCGGGGGGGGGGTGCAAATTCTCCATTACAGTGGTACCTTGGGTTAAGTACTTAATTCGTTCCGGAGGTCCGTTCTTAACCTGAAAACCTGAAACTGTTCTTAACCTGAAGCACCACTTTAGCTAATGGGATCTCCTGCTGCTGCTGCTGCGCCACCGGGACACGATTTCTGTTCTCATCCTGAAGCAAAGTTCTTAACCCGAGGTACTATTTCTGGGTTAGCGGAGTCTGTAACCTGAAGCATATGTAACCCGAGGTACCACTGTATTGGTGAGTTCCAAGAACTTGGGATGTGTTTATATAACATCCATCTCTCTCTCAGCAAAATAGTTACTTTATACAAAACCAAGATGCAAGCTTCATATTAGAGGTGCAATGATCAAAATTAAGCTTCTGTTCAGTGAAAACAGCATTTCTAAGTCTATACAGTTACCAAATTCTAAACTCTCTGGTGCTAGTAACATCACACCAGGAGCTACTTGATGCCCATTGCTTTAATTTTTCTTTCAAGTACTGTTTCTGGAAAAAATTTAAGCTATGTTGGGATTTTGGATCTAGATACTCTGTTGGATGTTGCTGCTGGGGAAAAAACAGTGATAAGGAACAAGCCCGCATATCACTGCCTTTCTGTTCAGATTTTGATATAACTTTGCAAAGGGGAGAACGGCTACTCCCCCCCCCGAAGGAGATTCGTACATAATTGACTAAGTACTGATCCAATATAAATCTGATTCAATTCAATGGGTACCAAAGGGAAGAAAAGGAGCTATCACCATGTTACAATGACATCTTCTGAAGTCAGTCGGTTTCATCTGAGTGGAGTAATGCCACCATACATATACCCTTCATGTTCTTTGTAAACCAGGGCATCATGATCTATGGCAGAGGGGAGAAACACCTGTATTCGCCTGCACTGATGGTCCAAGGAAAGCTACTGTTTCTCAAGTTAGCTACCTCTTCACCAAGGTGACCTTCAAAGACACCAGATAATCCCCCATTGAGTTCTGAACCCCCATGAATTCATAAGCCTCCAAAGTAAATCAAGCTAATTGGACCATTATTCTAATGAGGATGTAAGAGAATGAGGATAAATACATTCCAAAATATAACAATGGAATCTTGACTACTTCATGTTCCCTCTACAATTAAAGAACCTGCTTCTGGAAAAGTGGAAGGCATCAAACTCTGTGGCTGCCTCAAGTATAAAACAGCTGTGATCTGAAGCTTACTTATAGTGGTCATGGAAGCGTAAAAGTCTGAAGCTGACCCTTCAAACCCAAAAATTGTGTTTGATGGCAAATATATTTCTTCATTAAGCAAAACAACCACAACAACCTATTTGCTGCTTGGTGTAAAGAGGTTCAGAAGATCCTGTTCGATGAAAGCTACTTGCATTCTCAATGTTACAGCGAAGTAAAGCATCTCAGCACAAACTGTGGCAAATATCAGCAGCAAATATGAGAAAATGAAAGATTAAGGTCCCAAAATCTGAGGAACACCCGGTCTATTTATTAGAAGGCATGCAATATTTCTGTTCTTTAACATAAATTATTGAAGCTAAAGACTTCATGAATGACTGCATTAAACTCTCTTTGATGCTGGTCACTGTCAACCCACATTGACAGCTGCCCAAAAAACTAATTGTTAAATCACACACTTATCTACTGACATTCAAAGACTGCATCAGACACCAACACTATGTACAATATAATGCTTGTTTGCATTTTACACCGAAAACAGGCACAAGCTGGGAAGATCTGCTCCAGACATAGCCGTATGATGACCGCTGAACAATGTCCAGCTTCCTCTCAGGCGAAAGCAATGGGCTACTAGCAACATAGCTTCTCCAGTGTTCACTTTAGAATTTGACCACATCCCCTAATAATATGATACTGAAAGAACAAGCTCTGCTACTATGCCAGGCTGGCTGAAAGCTACAACAACACATGAAATAAAAGGAATATTGAATCGATAACTTTACAGCTGCAGAACTTTCAGCCACAAAATAGGAATATACAGTATATGAATGCTAACACAAAGTGTCTTGTTGGTTTCATATAGAGCTATTAATCTCAGAATGAAAATTCACTCAGGCTTCTGTTCAAAATCCCTTTGGCCCCAGCCTAACCAATGTGATGCTTTTTTAAATACACCATCTTCCTTTTCAGTAGTTCTGAAAGCAACTTGCATGCTTTGTTTTTAATGGCAATAAAAAAATAGAATACATCAATCACAAAATAAAAACACAAACCCATTTACTTGTTATTCATAATTTCAAACAGGTCTTAACCACAACTTATTGAAGTTTGGATAAAGGGTACATTTTTTCTAAACCACTGATTTCATCTTATAAGAAAGCAAAAACAATATTTCTACTCACCACCTGATCCCTGGATCATGGTTCCTGATTTCTGGACCTCATCGAATTTTGTAAAAATGATGTTCAACCTGGTTTGCAAGAGGGAAGATAAAACAACTGAACAATCAACACTGCAAAACTTCCAACTGAGAATGCAGACTTTGGCAAAGGTTCGCTGATATCAACCAAAGTATATTTGTGCCGCTAATTTTAATGAAAGAAAGAAAAAACTCTTCCTTCATTAGTCAGATATAGGTGTTAAATGAAAAAGAAAAAAGGGTACACCTCAGAAGGGCACACAAGCTGTGAATTATATTATTCCAGAAAAAGTTCAGTACATTCTACAATCTTAGCTTTCTCAATTATTAAAACAGCAGGTCTGCAGTCCTTATAGTTAAGCACAGCTGACAATGTTCCCAAAGATGCTACCTTTTCAAATCTCACAATTTTCAAGTCCATATCATAATTCTGAGATTTTCTTTATTCATCCTGATTGTCAGACTACCAGACAAAACAAGTAATGTACAAATTATAGTCCACTGAACGAAACAACATCATTTTCAAATTACAATCTTTCCGATTTGCTCAAGGCTTTTGAACACTAGGGTTTGGGTCCAACCAGTTATAACACTCAGCAGATGAGAAGCAAAGGATGCTCAGAGTTTAGCAGCAGAAGAAACTAAGAGAGCTGGAAAATAAGAACATCAAAACCAGAAACTCTTCACTCACCGAGACTGTGGCAATCCTTTTTTGCTGAGATCAGCCCTTACACGTTCACCTACATGTCTGTAGATTTCTACTAGGCTATTTATTGCTGCATCGCGAACCTAAAGATCCAAGAAAAGAATAGGGGGAAAGTTTTACACACACAATTAGATTAATCCATAAAGGAAAACTAACAATACTGTTATATAACTGTCAAGATTGCTGTCCAGGTCTAGGCAAAATTACATATAGGGACGCACCTGACTCATGTCAAATTCCCCCCCCTTTCCCCCCAATAATGTTCACTCAGATTTACCTGTTTCATTCCTCTGCACCTGTTCCATGTCACTGGCTGATGCCAGAAAAGCAGGGAAATAATATGACTAATCCATAAGGAAAAGAGAGGAGCAGAGACCACGACCGTGTCTAATTTTGACATCAAATTTTTAAGAACAAAAGCTTTTCACACAGTTATGAAAACAAACCCCTCTGAACTTCCCAAAGGAAGAAATCTGGTAGATAATAGGCCACCACTTTGGCAGCTGAGTCATATAAACAGGAACACATATTTTTTCCCCATATGATAGCATCCTGATGTATTTTACCTGGCCACCAACACAGATGCCAACACAACCTGGCACGTTCACCCAGAGCCTGATGCACAAGCTTCTAAAGTCATATTATGGCAAGATCAGGGTTCGAGAGCCTATGGCCCTCCAGAAGTTGATAGATTCTGTCATTAGCTTCATCCAACACAGCTAATGGTCAGGGATGATGGGACTTGCAATTCAACAGCAAACGGAGAGCCGCTGGTGTCATACCCACCCCCACCCCTTTTAGATAGTCTCCTAAAGGCTCACACTAGAGAAAAAAATCTAGAGTTTCTCAATCCTTTGGTTGGCTGGCATCCTTCTCAATCTTACAGGTAGATCGAACTCATCACCTCTTGCAGACAGAGGAAGAATCACCAGGGCTCAATTCATTTACCGTATTTTTCGCTCTATAACACGCACCTGACCATAACACGCACATCGTTTTTAGAGGAGGAAAACAAGGGAAAAAATATTCTGAATGAAACAGTGGACGTATCATTTTTGTGCTTCATGCTGTGGCCACAGACATGTGATCTGATGGTGAATTTGGGGTGACCCAATGCAAAAATCCTGAGAATCCCTGTGGATCCATGCTTTGTAACCACGTTTTTGCACCATTGCAGCCCCAGGCAACAGTGGGTGCGTGATTTTTTTTGGGGGGGGGCAGGCTGTAGCCATGGACATGCTATGTGCTCTGATGGTGAATTTTGGCTGACCCAATGCAAAGTTCCTGAGGATCCATGTGTACCCATACTTTTTAACCACGTTTTTGCACCATTGCAGCCCCAGGCAACAATGGGTGTGTGATTTTGGGGGGGCAGGCTGTAGCCATGGACATGCTGTGTGCTCTGATGGTGAATTTGGGGTGACCCAATGCAAAGATCCTGAGGATCCATGTGGATCCATGCTTTGTAACCACATTTTAAGTGGGGAGGGAAGGAAAAACACAGAAGGCTAAGAATGCAGGAGAGGGCTATAACGTGAGGAAAGGAAGGCAAAAGTTTCCCCCCACCCACCCACACAAGCCAGCCACTGTTTAAGGATTTCATCCTTTTAAATGGAAGAAAGCATATTTGAATGCTGTGTGTCTCCAAAAACAAAAAGCAGGAAGTCAAATCAGAATTTTAAGCCGAACCTGTAATCTCTCTTCCCTTCACAAACATTGTTCCCTCCGGAGCAGGGACAGGATAGAGCGACGCTCTGCTTTCCTCTCTACTTGCCTGGAGGGGAGGGGCTT
This sequence comes from Podarcis vaucheri, assembly GCF_965113315.1. Taxonomy (NCBI): domain Eukaryota; kingdom Metazoa; phylum Chordata; class Lepidosauria; order Squamata; family Lacertidae; genus Podarcis; species Podarcis vaucheri. Next base: position 93,501,722 of record NC_138759.1, read on the forward strand.
TCCCTGCTCTTTGTTCCGTTTGAGCAAACACAGCAACGAAACAGAGAGGGCGGGCAGTAAGACCCTGAGGCAGAATGCAGGAAAGCAGCAACTTCCTGTCTCACGGAGCTCCCTTCTCCCTGAAGCGCGGTTTGGTTTTTGCCTTATTTTTCGGCTCCAGCGACCACACATTCGCTGCATAACACGCACAGACATTTCCCCTTCCTTTTTAGGAGAAAAAATCTGCGTGTTATAGAGCGAAAAATACGGTAAATTTGGAGTGGGATTAAGGCCAAGCAAGTCAGAAGCAAAAGTAATCTATCACAGGGAACAGCAGCAGTTTACAAAGACTAGTGAGCAAACTGGTACAGAGACCAGTCAGTTATATTCTGAACCACTGGTTTAAAAAGGTTTCCTTGCTGGTCTCCCTGAAGCCGGTTTTCTTCTATGTCAAGAGGACAGTGGTGTGGCATACCAGTTTAAATCCCTTCCTGGGGTATCTTAGGTCTCATATTCAGCAGGTTCAAGTCCTGACGACGAAGCATGTATTCCCACCCTCCATCCATTTAAAAGATGTTCTCAAGTATCTTCAGCTCGAGGAAGAGTTTGGTGTCACTTGAAAGCTTGTACGGCACACAGCGAGCAGCAGTTCCACTGCAGTTGCTTTTAATAAAAAGGCTCATTTTATGTTAATTTTGTTGTAACAAACTGACACGGCTGCTTGCTTTTGGCCAGCACTGAACGCTCTTTCAAAGGCCTGAACACTCATTCAAAGGGACAGTCCTATCTTAGGATCAGATTAAGATCCAAAATGAATCAGGGAATTATGCACACAAAATGTTAAGAAAAAATTGTGTTACTAGATCTAACCTCTCCTTCTCTAGCCTTCCTTTCCACAGCAAACTGCATTTCGAAAACCAATCCTCCATTCTTCCTTGATCCCTCTAGGCCGAAACCACATCCATCCCACCAGCTATATTTACCTCCTACCCCCATGCCAGCTCTTCTACATTGCTCCTCTTCTACCCCCCTGACCAAGCATGGCTCAGGGATCTCCCTATCTCCATGGCAACAATAGGTAAAGGAGAAGCACTGTGTTGGAAGACCATGGAGAAAGAAGACTCTGCCTCTTGGCCAGCCCAGAGACTCAGGGAGTGAACCTGGAGGCAGGGTTGTGAACCCTCCCCTCTGCCCAAATAACTCACCTATGCCTTTTCAACTGCCACTGCCTAAGAGTACAACTGCTCACCGGCAGAGTTCTGGAACTTGGACTCCTACAACTGGCCATAAGCATTCCACCAACTTCTGACGGCGAGAAGACATGAACCTCTCCGTCTTTTGTGAGGCACTCTTCTAACTCTTCAAACAAACAAGCAAATCAAGTCGCCCCAGAGCAGAAAGGCAGCTCTGAAGGTAAAGAGACTATAGTCCTTTTTGTGTCCCATGATAACTGGGGAGCAACACCATTTTGAAGACCACTGGCGATCACGCAGGAAGAGACCCTACCTGTCCTGTACTGGAAAAAGAGTTCCAGACTCTGAGCCAGGTGACCGTTAAACATCTGCATTTTTAAAAGCCAGGGGTGCCAGAGTTTCCTCTCTGCATCATTAGCAAGTACATGCGGTGCTTGGTTGACTTTACTCTCTTTCATCTTTCTCCAAATATGTTTATGGAGACCAGTTGCTAGACATGATGGCTATATACTACCTCTAATATCAAAGGCAGCATGCCTCCAAGTATCAGTTGCTGAGGAACATGACTTTGTGGTATTGCGCTCATATCCTGCTTGAGGGGTTCTTGTAGGTATCTGTGGTGTCAGAATGCTGGATCTTGTATTCTTATGCAAGTGTGTGGGGATTTCCCCCCTGTTAATCAACACACAATTGTTATATTAAACTACACTAAAGAGAACTGAAAACAAATGTAAACAATTTTTACTACTAATAATAATAATCATAATTTATTTCTACCCCACCCATCTGGCTGGGTTTCCCCAGCCACTCTGGGCGGCTTCCAACAAAAGATTAAAAATACATTAAAACATCATTCATTAAAAACTTCCCTAAACAGGGCTGCCTTCAGAGGTCTTCTAAATGTCAGAAAGTTGTTTATTTCTTTGACATCTGATGGGAAGGCGTTCCGCAGGGCGGGCGCCACTACCGTTTGTTACTGTTTGTTAATCAACACACTACGTTTATATTAAATTCCACTAAGAGAACTGAAAACAAACGTAAAGGATTTTTAATATGTTTGTTAATTACATCTAACTCTTCTTTTGAGAGAAGCGGCTTATATGAGACTCCCAGGGGTCAGGCCCTAGTCAGGCCCACACTTCCATAACTTCACCAGGATTACCTATGAAGTATTATACTAGGTGCTCTTGGATCAAGGCACAGCCAGCTAATATAAATAACATTGTCATCAATCACAACAACTAAATCCAATTATTGCTGTCAGTGGATCTAATCAACACTTCCTGAATTCTACCCAACAGCTGGACTAATGGCTAAAAAAGGAGGCTAATGAATCAATGGGGAAAAACTTCAACGACATATAAAACCGCACCCTCAGAGTTGCTTTAAGCCCGTATCTAACATATAATAACCATCCTTTGACTGGACCAGTAAAAAAATAAAAAGGAAGAATGACAGAGCATATAGGTTTCGGCTGATTTGTTTATAAATTAAGAATAAAAATTTACATCTCTTCCCCTGATTCACCTTCCTAATCACCCATCCTGTGCCTGCAACAGCACAGCAGAGTTCATTTCCTGAGCAGCAGCAGCAGCACAGAGTATTTTATGGAGTTGAAGAAAATCTCTCTTTCCCATTACAAGCAAGGTCAAAAAGAAGCTTTTGCCGCTGGGCTGAACAGAAAACACAACAAGATGCAAGTGAAACTGTCTGGAGAGAGGGAAAAATAAGATCTTCTAGAAAGCTGTTCTAAAAAGCAATGATGTTTCAAGTCCAAGGAAGCCAAGTTTGAAACAGCGACTTGTGTAATGATGCTGAACTGAACTAAAGAGAAATTCTGCAGTGCTTCTCATTTCCTCGCTGTGTAATTTACGACCAGAGCAGTCATTAAAATCATGTTATATTTCATGGAGTGACTCCACAGCATTTTTTTAAGTGCTATCTAGCTAAAAATAGGCTATCTGCAGTTAAAAATAGAAGACCGGCCATTTAAATTTGTCGCCTTTTAAATATAGCCAGTGTTGGACACAAAGCAAGGGTTTTATGAAATGCCATAGCCAGGATCCAAAGAAACTGCTCAGTAAACCCAAGGCTACTTTTCACCTGAATTTCTTGATTAGAAGCCCTTCATGGACCATAGTGCGACTTTAACTCAAAAGCGAACCAATTGAAAATCAAGGTCCCCTTCCATTTTAATTGTTTCAATCATCAGAGGTCAATACTGATGCAAATTCCATTCTCTGCAGCTTTGATGCTATAACTCTACAACAAGAACAGGCAGCAAGTGATGGATTATGATCTGATAAGATACTGAGTTCAACCCCCTTGGCAAAGGCCAGCTGTAATCCTTGCTCAAAGAAGTGCTTATGTATTTAATTGGTACAACACTGATTTAATTTCAGCCAAGTGGTTTATTTCCGGAAATACACAACCTAAATGGCTCTGATATGGCAGTAGCAGGAAAGTAATAAGATCATTTCTAGGGAACTGCTATTAGCCCAAGGGTACAACTTAGGATTCAGGCACAGAAGTGGTGAGAGGAGTGGTAACAAGGAAACTCATGTTTCAGATACACTTCTGTTAGAGCCAGAAAAGGAGGGGAACATTGTTGACCACCTGTCCACTATTGAGCTAGTAGGTGTGAGAGCGTGGATATATGCCTAATTATTGTGTTTGTTGTTAGTAGTAGTTGTGTTTTTCCCTTTTAACTTCTAAGTGCTGTATAAAGATTTCTTTAAAAAAAATAGGATAGCTCCTGACAGCAAAGGAAAAGGGAATGGGGAGGGAAGAGAAAACCTAACAAATTCAGGTACCGATTCCTGAAGTTATCTCAAGAATAATGAGCTTTCGATATGCTACCATGTCAGGTTTAATATTCTTTTACTACTGTACAAAACCCTGAACAACTTAGGCCCAGGATACCTTAAGGACCAGATATGACCCAAGCCAATCACTGAGATCATCTGGGGGAGCACTATTAGCAGAACTGGTCCAGCCATTGGGCAGGGTGAGGCCACTGCCTCAGTCGGCAGAAGCTCCCACAGGTGCCCCATCTGCCCCGCTGCCTCTGTCAGAGGCAGAAAACCAGCACTGCCAATTTTTAAACTATTCATAGACCTCTGAACTATGCCACTTCTATGGGCAAGAGTTGGCGGGGGGGGGGGGGACCTCAATAACCTTTCTGTCCGGATTTTCACTGTTTGAAATATGGCAACCCTATTATAGCATAGCAACTCAAATCCTTCCCATACATGTTGACAAAAATCATACCTACCTCATCTGAATATGGAGGCAGATAGTATACTGAGTGAGTTCATTTTAGAGGCTTGATTACTGAGGAAACTCCACAATTCTGTCCCTGGCACGGAGTTCCCGTTATTTATCTTAGTAACATCATGGTCCCCTTGTCTCTCACTGCTGAGATCTCTCCCACTGCCCCATAAAACTATATGCAGCCAGTTTTATGGCACTGCAGAAACATTAGGAAGCTGCAGTTTCTCCCAAAATGCACCATTCGTAAGCCAAAATTACAACACATGCAGAAATGAAACCAAACCCTCATTGAAGGCAATTAGATATTCATTTATATAAGCATGTTCAAGACGGGCACAACAACTTCAGCACAGTGGTAGACATCATGCTCCAAGATCAATGAATGAGAAATCTCAAAGCTTGCAATTCCACACACCTGCCAACCACAAACATTTCTTGGACAAATTTATTGCACACAATTTAAAGGCTGTATCTGGAAAAAATTAAATAAAAATAAAATCTTCTCCATCCACCACAGTCATTTTTTCTCCTGGGGGAATATATTTAATCTAATTTGTTTCATTGCAGACTCACCTGGCTGTTTGGATCTCCAAGTAAATTACATATATGTGGCACAATCTTGCTCAGTGTTAAACTCTGAGCTCCAGATCTAAAGACACAAAGAGAAGGGGGAGGGAGAGAACAAAATATGTGCTAAGTATTTTGAAATGATTCTGAATGTGGATATTGTTGTTATTATTTATTATTATTAAATTGTGAATTGGAGAAACCCAACAAGATGGGCGGGGTAATAATAATAATAATAATAATAATAATAATAATAATAATAATAATAATATCTTGCCCTTTCTCCCAAAGTAGCCCATGGCAGCAAAATATGCTACAAGCTCCAACTTACGCATTGAGTGTTGCAATAAGGCAGAGGCAAATTCCTTCTCTAGTCCGGAAATTCTTGTGTTTGAATCCTCCCAAAATCCTGTCCCATACATACTGCCACAGAGAGACAAGAAAGTAAGAGAAAGATTAACCTACACAGGCTGCAGTTTTTCGTTTTGCGATTCTGAGTCTTGTAAAGTCCAAGGAAGATTGTCAGGGGGTTGTGTGGGCTGCTATTCACATGCATCTGAGCAGGCATTGATGGGAGTGGGACTAGTCAACTGTTAATTTTTGTTTTTCTAATAACTCCTTTTTATTGGGCGAGTGGGCGAGTAGCCCCTTCTCATACTGCCTTAGGAAGCTAACTACGCAAAACCACCACACAGTGATTCTCCAGAAAGTCCTATCCTGAACATCTGCCCACAAAAGGGGAGCTGAATGTATGTTAAGACAATTAGGACTAGGACTCATTTGGTTGCCCATAAAATAAGCATTTCAAATGCAGTGAGTACAGCCCTTTAGGTAGATTAGGTAAACAGGAACACTCAGTTGTCTGGTAACCACTTCTCTTAGTTGGTTTAAATAGAGAATAGCTTTCCATGCCAAAGGAACTGCTAGTGTTTTGTTTGTTTCAAACAAGATGCATCTACTGGAACAAACCTAAAACTGATTTTTGTACTCCCCACCAATTTAACACTGATGCATCAGCGATGACAGCTCTAGTAGGTCATTTAAGAGTGATGCATCCGTTGAACTCTGAGCGATAACGCTGTCTCCAAAAATTGTATTTATGTGTTTATTAGCTCTCAGCTACTTTCAAGGGTTTCAAACACAAAGCGGGGTTGTCTCTGCAAGGGGTACAGAATGGGCCTCTGCAGCTGCTCCACTCACCACAGGGCAAGTCCCCTGATATCTGAGCACCAAAAACTGTGAGAGATTGCTTATGCGCATGGGAACCTTCCCAGAGATCTAAGCTGTGCTTCACACATGTAACAAATGAAGGGGGCCTTAAAGTGAGAATGGCGTGCTCCATTAAATGCTAAATATTTGTCTTCTCAAAGTATGGAGATGAATGTCTTTGTATGTATCTACTTTGTGTACACTGTTTCCCTGTAATAGGCTATTTTCCATTAAAACATGTGCAGTGACCATTATTTTAAAATACAGTACTGTAAATATTCATGTCTTTCCTCCCCATCAACCTTCCAAGGAATTAAAATGGGATACTCGAACTGTGACTACTGCTGCTGCTGACAGATTCCAAAAGTATTACCTCAGTAGAGAGATGGCCAGTTGTTCAAACAAAATGTGATAGAGGGCCAAAACATAATTAAATTTAGAATATAATATACCTGCCCTCTATAAACAATTTCATTGAGGAGTGAATTGTGAGGAACAAGCTTTTCCAAAAAACATTGTACCTGATTTCTTACACACCGTTTACACAGAACTTATTCACCCCTGTTTTGCACAGTGCTTCCACAAAACTGTTTTGAAACCTCTTGGTCCCAAATCAGGAAAACTATTTGGAGTTTATAGCCCCCAACTGAGTGTAAAATAAAAATAAAAATCAGTTTTAAATTTGTTTTAATGGGATTTGCTTCCAAATGAGTGTATATAGGATTAACATTCTTTATTGTTAAAAGCAATATTGCTGAAAGCAATTGGAGAAGGAATCTATTGCAGCAACGTATTTATTTCAAGGCTTTTCACAACAAAACGGGCAGGTAGGTGGTTCAAAATAATTCACAGGTTTGGGTGTATTCCCTAAACTGCATACAGATTTTGTGAAGATTCTAGATTCCAATTCCTCTAGTAATTTTATTATTAACTATTGCACTTCTGAAGCAGCAGACCATGACAGTTCATTGAAAGCTTTTGCCCTTGGGTGCCGAGCAAAAATGCTGCCACCACAACTGCAATTCCACTGCAATTCAGTCTGCAGGATGCTGCCTACGATGGATAGGTAGCACTCAGCCTATTTGAAAAGCAGCATTTTCTAAATGACCATAAACCAAAACCTCCAAGGGATTCTTTTCTCGGGAGTTGCTTACTTGTATACTGAAGTTGATTATTTCCAGGAACTCACCTGAGGGCTAGCAGCTTGCTCCATGATTTTTAGTAGCAGTGCCTGATCCTGCTCTCGGACCGAGTCTTTCGAATCCCCCAGTCTGTCAATTAAACTCGGTAGTACTAAGGGCAAAAAGCAAGGCTGATTAGGGGGGGAAAGGGAGGGGTATGGAAAGACAGAGCTGGAAGTACAGAAGAATTCTATGAGAACCCAACCCTTCCCACATTATTTCAAGATGTCTTAAATAGTGGGTCTGGCAAGCTACTTACATTAATGGAACAGACACTTGCCAAGGATAACAGGCTAATGACAAGGCTACCACACCATTCTCATCAATAGATGCACATGCTGTGACTTTACCCAACTTCCCAGTGACATTGACATGCACTTGCCACATGTGCTAGCCCATTTGCATTTAATGATCAGACATTAGCAGCTGAAGTAAACCTGTGAATTGGCCAGCAAGTGCCTTTAAATATAACCAGATACACATGGGAAGCAGCTATGGGCAAGTGCTTTCCCCCCGGTCCATGTCATGTTCAAAGCAGGTCTTACACAGACCGCAAGGCCTTATGCCCCTGTCTATAATCTGCTCCACTGATGGCGAATCAGTGTTACCCATGTGCATTTCCACACTTCCACATGCAACACTGGGTGCAGAATTTAGAATCTGAGAATCCAGCTTTCATGTAATGCCCCCACAACAAGAAACCCAGCTTCTTGTCCCTTTTGTTCTAAAAATAAGCTTAGAAACAGGAGAATGATATTGGCTTTCCAATTTAAGCAGTTTCTAAAGGAACATCACCAAACTAATGATTCTAAACTCCATGGCACACAATAAATGTTATAGAAAGAATGAGCAAAGAATATAACACCAGTGCTCAGAGATCTGCATTGCTTGCCAATCTGCTACTGGTCCAGGTTCAAGGTGTCATTAGTACAATTATTACAAAGCCCTTAACAACTTGGGACCAGTTTACCTATGAGAAAGCCTGAACCCATATACACCCACCTGACAGCTTCGATTGGCAGAATTGGCACTCGTATAAGTGCCACATGATACCCCTTCTGCATTGGTAAGAACTCTATTGTTGAGTGTGGCAGCACCTGCACTCAGAACTCCCTGACTGTGAAGGAGGGACCTTCACTGTACTCTTTTTGGTACCTGTCAATAATATTCTTGTTTAGGCAAGCCTGCCTAGATGCTCAGAAATACTAGTGTGAATTTTAATCTGTTTTATTATCTTAACTTTTTGTGTGTTTTAAAGTATTGCAAAAAAAGTTAATCTTGATTTTGTTGCTTTAATCTTTTCGTAAACTGCTTTGAGGTTTTATTATTGGTATTATTATTATTATTATTATTATTATTATTATTATTATCAAGTGGTGTACAATTTTTATGAAATAAATATATAAACTGGAATCCAGATTCCAGTTAACACTTTACAGCCTGTCAACATAGCTGTGGCTCAAAAGAAAAATGCTCTGGTGTGTCTACATGCAGACAGTCAAGTCCCAGACTTCACAATCACAGTTGTTGCAAACTGCTATTTCTTCATAGTTGCAACAATTTAAGAAAATGGACTGCAAGCTGGAAAATAATACCAGCAGAATATTACAGAATAGCATGCAATCAAATACTACATCTTTTGGCTCAGCTAGTCCCAATGACCTTACCTGTTCCAATTTGGGCTTTAAATCTATCTTGGAGCCGTGACACCAGCGCAGATAAGATGTCCAAGCCCAGCAGGACAACCTGAGAGAGAGAGAGAGAGAGAGAGAGAGAGGTAAACATAAAGCATGCAAACTGAACATGAAAGTTAAGCACAATGGAATAAGGCTCCCTGCTGCTGCATTGCTACACGCTACTACTTTTGAGCATTTAGAAGTAGTAAATTAACAGCCATGCATCTTTAGCCTGGTGTAAGGCAATGTCTGCCTCTCCCTCCCCAAATTGAAAAGTTCACCTTAAATTAATAAATTCACAAGGTGGTCTTGGCAAACCACCATTTCTTAACTGCTGCTCAGCATCTGCAAAATTGACATAATGCACTTGTTACTTGTTATAACTACGGACAGTAGTTATTATGTTATTATGTAACTAGAGGAGCTATATTACTGCCTGTGTTCGTAGAGCCTTGCATTTGTCTTTGCGTTGTTGTTTTGTATTTTTATCTAACGTGCTATCTAATGTGTTATTTTGTTTCTAATTTTGTGACTGACTTGGTGTGTGTCACAGAGAGGATGAGGTTAACAGGTGGCTAAGAAGTGTAAACAATAGTAAAAAGAATGCAAGTACTAGACCAAAATACTTGTTTAGAATGCCACCCCACAGCCACTTTCCTGGGAGTAAGTCCCACGTGACTCAATGGGACTTACATCCAAGTAGACATATCATGCTGCTAACAGTTCCAATAGGGGGAAGGCAGTTTATTGAGAGAATGCTGGCTTCTTTCTAACACATCATCTGTTAGTAGAGGGTAGAACAAATAACTGTTGCATATATGAAACAACCTATAAAAGTGAGTTCTCGGCATTACCGTTCATTGTTAAATCACATTGCTGGAAAGTCACTCTATAGAGCCAGCCCTCGCAAGAAGTCTGCTCGGGTTGGAATGAACCTTCGACTTAACTGAGAAAACCATCAGACCCCAAATTCATGCAGCCTCCACAGAGGCTTCTGTGTGTTTGCAGCAGGAAACTTATCTACGGACTATTCCTTCACAGTGTTACTCGAAAGTAAGTCCCGGCTGCGTTCAGCGTGTTTTCCTCCTATGCATCTACAAGTAAACGCCCATTTAGCTTTGCTACCTCCAAGTAAATATGCGTCTGGAGTTTGACAAAGAAATATGTTTGTGGACTGCAGTATTTTATTTTATTAACCCCAAAACTCTCAGCATACGATGCGATTGCACTAACTCTGCAAAACAGCCAAAGTCCTCCTTTGCAAGAGGCGTTGCCGGCTGTTCGCCACGAGCGGAAGCGAAGGACGCCTCTTCCCTCCCCCGCCCCGCCCATGTCGCTTTCGAATCCCTCTATGCAAATGAGCAGCGCTGCAATGCATTGTGGGTATCAGTCCGCAATCGCAAACACCGGCCTCAAGAGCGGCTTGCTTTGCAATACGGACCCCGGGACCCCGCGGAAGCCTCATCCCCGCATCCGAGTGAGGCGGCCGCCGACGCGCTGGCCTCAGCCGCGCACACACCCGCTCGCCATGACCTCAAGAGGTTTCCCGGCTACCCGCCCAGATCGCCGCAGCGCTCGCTCGCTAACCGTCCTTATCTTGGGGTTGCGCTACTGCTCAATGAACGTCTAGTGAGAGTAGTACTGCTAACACCTACACAACACATGAGCATCCCTGGGGTTTCTACCCCATTGAGGTGCAATTTTTGGAACCTTTACTGTCTAGTAGTAAAATAAGAATTTATAGCTTGTGGGATACAAACCCTCTCTTACTATAAGTTTGTTAAAGGATAGTGGAACCCCAGTCAGTTTCATCCATTTTTTGAGCTTTAATAGTATAGTAAAACTCTTCATATTTCACCATATGGTTAGAAGTTACTTATAGAAAGAAAATACAGCACACATTTTCGTTTTTATTGTGTTTTCAAATGCTGCCACTAGATGATGCTAGAGATCACTTGTAAAATCTTTTGTTAGAAAAAGCACCTTTGCTACAAGAAATATTTATAATTAATTATTCTTGTGTGCACTATTGGTGTTCCCAACATACATGGGGTGCATTTGTTCTGTTCAAGGTTTGCAATTTGGAGGACACCAGTCTATGAGCCAGAATTAGCAAATCAACGTCAAATTTGAGTTATGAGCATGAGGAATGCTTAATCATGACAGAAAAAGATGCACCATTTCCTCATTTAATTGCAATTATCTTTTGCACAGCAGAGAGCAGTTCGGCAAACGAGAAAACTTCAGGCTTGCAAAGCATTGATCTAATCTTTAGGTTCAACCATATAGGCTACTCTGCCTCCCTCTGGGGTAAAGAAGTCCACTTCCATTTGCAAGGGCAGGAAAATACTCTGCAGCTTTAGCAAGAAGCGATGGAGTCATTTTCAACACATTTATCATCCATGGCCAAACAGCAGCCTAGAATTACCCATTTCTGAAAGGGGAATTGAATACCTGACCCATTTTTACAAGGCTGGAGAAGGGGGAAACTACATGGAGGATTTGAGGCCAAGCAAACTAAAACAAGACATAATCTTCAATCATAATTGATTGTTTTGTTTATAAGCACCAGCAGCATATGGGTGTTTTTTTAATCTATTTCTGCTTCACTCCTTATTTCACTATTTCTGTACAAATGCAGGTTGTTCCTGCATTTACCTCTTTCAGTTTTCAAGTTTACTAGGGGCTTAAGGAGGGAATCGCTCCTCATCCTCAAGATTTTGAAGCCATGAGCAAATCGAGTCTAAGGAAATTAACATCCCTTGCTTCAATATGTTGAGCCACCATGAAGAGAAACACCTCCAATCATCCAGTCGCCAACCTTTACATCCCTCCTTTGGTAAATCGACAGCTCACAGTACCTCAACTAATGAATGTTCAGTTGAGATTTTCAACCAACTATAAGGCCGGGTGTTTTTTTCAAGAGCGTAGAAAAGCCACTTCAACCTCAGCTGAAAAGGGAACAGGGATCTTTGCAAAATAATAATAAAAATAAATAAACATCAAGTCAAATTTTGGAAGAGCAACCACACTAGTCTCAAGCAGAAAGGCAACCAAAGAAAGCACTGCCGCATCTTTATATATAAAAAAAATCCCCTCAGGAATTCAAAGTTGGAACTCTTTTCGAAAAGCAAATTCGAAAACATGCTTTGGTAATGATGAAGTGGGTAGAGGAGGGCAGGAAGAGACTTGGAAAAGCTCAGGGGAGATATGAAAAAAATATAGTAAGAAAAGCCCGGGGCAGAATTAATAAAGCAAAGTGAGTCACTATTGGCACAAAAAGCAGAGGTAGCAGTTTTTGGGGTGCTCAAGAACTGTATTAGAGCAGTACCATAAAAAGGTAAAGGGACCCCTGACCATTAGGTCCAGTCATGGCCGACTCTGGGGTTGCGGCGCTCATCTCGCTTTATTGGCCAAGGGAGCCAGCGTATAGCTTCTGGGTTATGTGGCCAGCATGACTAAGCCACTTCTGGCGAACCAGAGCAGCACACGGAAACGCCATTTACCTTCCCACCGGAGCCGTACCTATTTATCTACTTGCACTTTGGCGTGCTTTCGAACTGCTAGGTTGGAAGGAGCAGGGACCGAGCAACGGGAGCTCACTCCATCGCAGAGATTCGAACTGCCGACCTTCTGACTGGCAAGTCCTAGGCTCAGTGGTTTAACCCACAGCGCCACCCACGTCCTTCAGAGCAGGACCATACTAGCCAACAAAAATGTAACAAAGGAGTGAGCTGTGATAATATCTCTTGCTTGTCTGAATTTTGTGTGTATACGTGTGGACGGAAACCTGTGGCTTGAAGGCGGCTGGAATGCAGCCTGCTGCAGAAAGGTTAGGAGCTACACCTTTTGCCCTTTTGGCCCTTGGCTCTGTTTGCCACTGGCATACGCCCCCCACCCTGGAATGTTGCCCATGGGGGAATATGGCTCTAAGGCTGATAAACGTTCCTCAACACTGGGCTAGAAGATGGGGAACGAAGTGTGCATTGGGGGAAACTGGCTGCTTGTGAAACCCTGCAGTCTGCGTTTGGTGCCAGCCTTAAGGTGGAATAGGGGAGGAGGCAGCAGACATTCAAAAGAGGCTCTGTTAGGTGCCATGCAGGTTTCAAGTTGCATCAAGTTTGCTGGAGAAGTAACAAACTACCATTTATCTCACATGTTTGGAAATATCAAGATTCTGGAAATAGGTGCACTTACCCCTACGGTGACCTTTAGATAAAGCCTAGCCTATGCATGCAGCCGAATGAGTTGGCTGAGTAGACAGCAGCACTTCAGATTACAGGTGAGGGAGGCTTCTGAATGCATTGTGACATGAAAAACAAAAGCCTATCAAACAAAATTGCAAAACTAACACAGCATGGAGATAAATGTTCTACTGCAGCTTTCTTTTTGCAGGGAGTTTGAGGGAAAGAGCTACCGTAATTCACACTTGGTTAAACGATGGCTTACTGGGAAGGAGTGACATTGGCTCAATCTCCCCAGAAGCCTCCACATTTGTACCAAGCCATGGTGTTTGACTGTTTCACAAGTTCAGTAGAGCAGGAGCGGAACCTACCAGGGTCTAATTATAAAAACAATTACGGTAAATTCCCAAATCTTACTCCCAGCTTCTAGGATCAGACAATGGGGACACAGTTAAGCCATCTAAGACTTTTTAGCTATTTCCTTGACTAATCAGCATTTAAAATTAGCTAAGGGGTCAGGCTATCACAGCAATTATCCAGCTACTTCCAAAACCTGAGGTAAGATTGATACAGCACCATTGTCTCACTTGTGAAGATCGAGAATAGACTGACAGGCCACTAACTGAGTCCACAGCAGTCTCAAAAAGTATCAGTTCAAAAGGCAGGTTCATTAGTGTAACTACGGCCAACATTGGGTTAACCATAACACTCTCTCTCTCTCTCTCACACACACACACACACACACACACACAAGTCATATATTTGGTGCTCTAAAAATAAGCATCTGTAGATACCGTATTTTTCGCCCCATAGGACACACTTTTTCCCCTCCCAAAATGAAGGGGAAATCTGGGTGCGTCCTATGGGGCGAATGCAGGCTTTCGCTGAAGCCTGGAGAGCGAGAGGCATCGGTGTGCACCGACCCCTCTCCCTCTCCAGGCTTCAGGAAGCTATTTGCAAGCCTTGCGAGCCCAGGCTTGCGGGCAACAGCCTGTTCTGGGGGCTGGGGTCGGGGGAAGCTCGGGCTCCCTCCGCCCCAGCCCCGCGCTTGGGGGGGGGGAATAAATTTTCCCCCTTTATTCCCCCCCCAATCTAGGTGCATCCTATGGGCCGGTGCGTCCTATAGGGTGCAAAATATGGTAAATCACCCCTTAAGCCACATGAATAAATCCAAGCTATATACTTACAATGGGGGGAAAACATATATAGGGCTTTTTGATTAGATAGAAATCATTTGATGTAAGCAAGTCAGATGTGCTATGTCTTGAATTTTCAGCCCTTGTGACAAACCAGCTGCCACTAAGGTGTAACTCTTAAAAAAAAATCAGAACAGGACCCACATTTGTGCAATAGCAGAAGAATGAATTCTGGCTAATATGCAGCTTGGTCTAGCTATTCCTCACTATAAAACAGAACATACATTCACCTGAATGATCTGTCATGTCTTTATCTTCTTATTATGACAGGTCCTTGATCTTTTGGCTCCTGAGATTCTTTTTAAAAATCTACCACCGAACAGTGCAGAGTGAAAAGGCTAAAATACTTGCGGTTAGCATAACATCTCCTTGATTGGTTTGCAATTCAGCTCTTTCACACACTGTTCAAAATTGAAGACAATTCTTAAATATTGCTACTAGCTCGTGAAATGAAAGTCAGAATTCCTGGACCTAGTACCCTCTCCAGATGTTTTGGACTACAACTCACATCAAGGACCTGGGCTAAGTGGCCCCTTTTTGCAGCCTTACAGGCGGGTTGGGGGAGGAGGGGCAAAGAGAATTACAGCAAGGGTGTATACATGGAGGAAAAACAGGACATGGGAGGGCCGCAGCTTTAGTGGAAAAGCAGATGCCACACATGCCCAAAGTCCCAGTAGGGCTAGGAAAGACTCCTGCCTGAAAGAGGAAGCAAGTCACTGGTCAACAATATGGAGCTAGGTTTGGTCTGACTTGTTATAAGGCTGTTTCCCACATTCCTAAAATCAAGGCCACTTCAGGAATGCAGGCTGTCAATTAAGTCTAATCAAGTAGTATACTTGGGCCTCTTCTATCTACCCAGCCTTCCTAAGCTTATCTTCCAATTAGTGAACATCCAAAGCCGTGAGCATCTGGGAACGGGTCGTGATAAAAAGGATCACCTCCCACTTCACCTCAATATTCTCCCAAAACATATTGTGGAAGTGTGCGTTGTTGTGAAGTTTTTGTTCATGCACGTGAACAAATTTGGAAACATTGCCGGACACAATTATATTTAGAAAAATTGGAGTCTCAACAATTAGCACCAACATTAGAAGGAAGTGTCAGTAAGTGCTATAAGAGTGCCTTGTACACTATAAGCCAGGGGTTGTCAACCTGATCCTTACCGCCCACTGGTGGGCGTTTCAGGATTCTAGGGGGGGGCGATAGGGGGTTCTACGGCACAAGCTGAATCCTCCTTCCATCAAGCACTGGTGGGCGGTAAGGAAATTTTACCAACAAGAAAGATGCATTAGTGGTGGTAGGTATAAAAAGGTTGACTACCCCTGCTATAAGAAATCCAAGGGTCTTCCATCACCCTTAATTCTTTACTGAAGTGCACAGAGAGTAATTTGGGAAGGGGGGGCGGGGCGGGTAAGCAATACCAGTGGGATATCCAACTGACTGTTTACCGGTCAGTGGAGTTCTCTTTATAAAGCCTGAAGCCTCTCTGTTTTGAGAACATTTTTGCTTTAGGAGCTGAAATGTCATTAGCGCAATTAAATTCCCTAACAATGTGACTTTTAAATCTCAGACAGGAGAGTTCAGAAATTCACACTAGATGTCTATTTTGGAGATATCTACTTATTTGAGGCCTATGTCACTGAGCCACTGCCTTTCTGCTGTGCCATTCATTCCTCCAAGCTCTCAAGAGACAACCATATTGTGTGTCACTCTACTCATATTTGATTCCAGTAAATGTGACAAACTGCATTTGAGAGCAAAACATTGCAGTGCTTGAAGCTGAGAAAAGTATCCCAGCGGTATTGGCCCAATGGCAGTTCTGGAGCATGCTTATTGTTAAGAGTTACTGCAGTCTACAGGTCCTCATCCAGTGCACATTCCTTTTCTAATGCTACAATAAGCAGTAGGAGAGCTAGACATGCAGCCAGATCAGCAATGCCCTTTGTTTAGAATGCAGCTCTGGTTCTCAATCCTCCTTTTAGCCTCCAGCAGCTAGCATACTTAAGCCAAGAAGCACTGTTGCTGAGCAGCATTGTGGTGGAACAAGTAAAAGCAGCAGTGCACAAGAGAGATAGAGACGAGAAGGGAGACCCGTTCCCGACCTCACTATTACTTCTACAGTTTGTCCAAGCCTTGGCACAGCCTTGGCACAATCTTGAAACTTGACTTAGTTGCCTATTTATGATCTCCTGGTCATTATTTCTGAACCCTGATTTTTTTTTTTTTTATGTTTACGGAACCAACAACTAAAATTACTTTTGCCATGTTACATATTTATTCACAAACTCACAGGCTGAATCGTTTCGGCATCTATAGGCGACTGAGCCAACTTAGGGTCTTTTGCACACTCTCAGCTGACGTGTGCCACAGCTTCGTTTTGGCCTTTGTACGATGCTCTCTCAATTCTCTGTCGACTGACAATAGCGTCTGTCAGGTGAAATTAGTCGCGTATGAATTCCAAGCACAGCCCTTCTAGGTGCTAGGGTGGGGCTCTGCTATTTCTGTCACTGCATCCTGGTAAGAAAATAAGTTTTAAAAAAGCCTTGGGCCCCAATAGTATTAAGGTTGCTTGCCCTTTCCTGCCCTCATACTGTACAACTCCCCTCTCCTGTCAGCAGTTCATAGGCTTTCTCCAGGTCCAGCTCCTACCTAGACCCTCTTCCCTGCTCTGTTTGTACTCTTGTTCCTCAAAACCCAGTTCCCCAAGTCTTCCTTCCCAGCTCACACTCTCTCTCTCCAAAGCTCACCAGTCCAGACTTCCTTCTAGGAACAGACCTCAACTTGTCTCTCTGACCAATGCATTTTGCTGTGTCCTTCATTTACCTGACCCTGAAGAGAAGACTCAGAGCCCTTCCAGTAGATGGCTTGGGATACCACAACATCTGCACAATACAATACAGAGAAGGGGAATAACTGTGCAACTGTTTACACACACAGGCTTTATAAGGGGTACTGAGGTGCTAGGGTTATGCCCCTTGTCAGTAACCACTGACAACCAAGCCACCACATTCAGCACAGCAACTTAACAGTAGCTCAATATACCAAGCAATGAACAACAACATCATGTTCATCAAGTTACAAAATACTGTGGTAGAATACAGGATAAGATGGGGCTGGGTGATCTTTTTCTCTGTTAAGGGCCACATTCCCTCAGGTGTAATCTGTCAGGGGCTGCCTACCATCAGCCGACAAGGCCAGAGGCCTCTCATTTAAGACGGATGAGTGGGGAAAGAGGGGAGAACACCTTTAATAGTTAAGTCCTAGATGAAACTGTCAACCAGGTGGGCAACTGCTGAAATCCTCTCCTATACAAAACCATTAAAAGTGCAGGAACCCTGCCCTCTTTTCCCACCCAGCCACCCCACACCCTTCTCTATCTTCACCCCAAACCTCTTTTCTCTCTTTTTCTACTACCACCTTTACCATCATGTCACCCACTTGAAATTGGACCATGGACCAAGCTTGCCCAGCTTGCTTCAAGGGAAAGGGGTGTGGGTTGTGGACAACAAATAAAGCATGCACTCATTTGTACAATACAGTGACTATGCAGAAGGAAAGCCCCCAACACAGACAACAAGATGAGAAGCTGGGTTGTTCCCTTGGCACACATTGCTCTGCTTTAATAAATCTATACTCGGGTTTCAGTTTCCAATCTGACTGTGTCTATTTTTAACCTTCTTGACCTTCTGCATTAAGCTGAGGGATAAGAAGACAAGAGGTGGAAGAGAGATGGGTTCCTTTCATTGATCGGGACACAGTAAGCATCTGTGAGTAAGTTTGAAAAACAACAGCAGCAGCATCTGGCTAATCACATTTAAGCACATGAACACATGCACATAAGCAGGCATAAGACTGAATGCAGGAGAACTAGTTAAAAGACAGTCACACCTAAAGCCAAAATTGTGTATAGTCAAAACATATTGGGTGCAATGGCAGGCAGGATTGCCAAAAATCCTTTTCCCCAGAAGCCTACCTCCGTTCCATCCCCTTTTAATTTTTTTTCAGTTGCCAAGCACATAAAGCTAAATGTGCACAAGTTAAATGAACATAGGCTGGGGGCTTATTGTATACAATATTATGGGCATGGTCCATTCCTTCCCTTGCTGGGTCCCTTCTTAAACGTTATCCAATTGGACCTTTCTCACCACAAAACAATCAAAAGGGTATTTCATTCAGCAATTCAGAGTTTAGCTTAAGACTAATGGGAAAGGTCTAGTCAGAATATATGCAAGCATGCATAAATGTGCAAAGTGTGTATAATACCACATTTATAAAGAACATGGTAATCAAGCAACCCATTGCTGCAGCTGAATGGTCAGTGCAGGTTGTCAAAGAACCAGTAGTCCTGTCACCAACATTCAGTGGCAGATCATCACCACTCCCTCTAATAGCAAACTCAGGCGATTGAGTGCTGAAAAGACAGAAAAGGGGGGGGGATGTATCAACATGCTTGGTTGAAGTAATCAGCATGTAGAAACAAAATCCTTTAAAGCAAGGAAAGGAAGTTGGTTAGCAGCTGAAAAAGAAACCTAGGAAAAGTTGGTGGGGTGTGAGCATCTGAAGGAACTTCTCTTGGGTTGGGGAATGAAAACACTGAAAGGGGACAGCAGTATAAACACAGTCTTTTCTTTTTTAAAAAAAAATGAGAATTTGAGGATTATGGCTTATTTGAGGATTATCGTTCTCACTACCTCCTTTCCTGTGGACACCCATGGGAGAGGAGAGAGAGAAAAGAGCCACTTTGCGTGAGCTCTTTTTACAGACTCCTGAAGGATGTTGTGGTTGAGTAGCTGGAACTCTGAGCAGAAGTACTTTCTGGCAGGAGGAGACTGATGCACTGCAATATTTTGTTTCAGGTCCCTCTTGTACACTCCTGCTGTGCATTAATCTATATAGGCCCAGGAGCACAATAGGAGCAGGCTTGCTTTGATAGTCACAGCTCAAGGCCCCTGAATCTATTTTAATGCTTAGTGTTAGAACATGCAGAGTAAAAAGAGGAGAGCCTCTGAGAAGGTACAAAGCACCTTCCATGCACTATGTGCACTATGCATTTTTAAGCATTTTAATATGCAATCTAAAGCACAATACAACCGCTGTTTAGGATCAATCTAGCCATCAACTGATTAAGCCCCAATTCTATCCCTAGATAGTGGTCATGTAATCTGATGGCAAAGGTATACTTTTCCCACCTAAAACATAGGCACATATGCACACTACATACACATAACATATCCTGTATAGCAATAATCATATATTTTTTAGTAGCATTGTCCTTTTAAAGCATTTTTTCCTTGCTTTTCCTTTGATCTAGCATCAAAGATGTATAAAAACTTGAAAGTCTGTTTGTGATGGGAGCTAGGTGAACAGACTCTTATAGTTAGAACTGTAGGGCGTGTGCTTTTTAATACAGTAAACAAATGCTTACTTTGCAAGAACATTTCAAAAGGGGAAAAAAGGATTTATGGCATATTGAGGTCGGGAGTTTCATTACTCCCGGCATTCAATAACTGAGTTCCCTCCCTTTATTCTCCCTTATGGGGAAATCAGTAGCAGAAATCATACTTTTAATTCAGAAGGTTCCCAATCCAATCTCTTGCATCTACAGAAAAAAAGAAAGTATTGGACAAAAAACCTTTGCCTAAGATCCTGTAGAGCTGCTTCCAGTCCCTGGTTTGCATATTAAGCTGCTGTTTTAAACCAAGTATAGGTTTAGCATGAACAAACAGACTCATGGTTTGTTTCCCCCTGACTCTGGCTTGTTTTGTCTGCAGGACAGCAGCAGGAGTGGAGGGAGAAGCGTCATGGGAACTTTTGAGCAGCATGCATTGGCGTGCTGCTCGTTCACATTAAACCACAGTTTGCTTTAAACTATGGTTTTGTGTGATGCATGAACCAGGCCAGAGTTGACAATAGTGGGCCAACAGATATTCTGACATTGGACAAAAAGGGAAGGGCCATAGCTTTAGAAGCAAACAATCCCAGGTTGAATCCCTGGTATCTCCAGGTAGGCTTGGGCAAGGTCCTTGTCTAATGCACTGGAAAGTTACTGCCAGTCAATACAGACCTAGTTGAACCAATGGAATAAAGACAGCTTCCCATGTTCCTTAAGTCACAAATGAAGGAAGGATAGTTGTCTGAGGTAGCTTTTCAGTGATGCAAACTTTTATATCTGGGGACACTTAACCACATTGCCAGCTTGCAAGATTCAATAGCCATGGCTAATGAATAAGAATCATAGAATCATAGAGTTGGAAGAGACCACAAGGGCCATCGAGTCCAACCCCCTGCCAAGCAGGAAACACCATCAGAGCACTCCTGACATATGGTTGTCAAGCCTCTGCTTAAAGACCTCCAAAGAAGGAGACTCCACCACACTCCTTGGCAGCAAATTCCACTGTCGAACAGCTCTGTCAGGAAGAGCTCTATGGATTGGCCAACTCAGCCATGCTGACTGGGCCTGATGGGAGTTGGAGTCCTACAGCAACCAGAGATCACAAGGTTGGGAAAGGAAGGCTCTTGTAGCCCTCCTTTGCTAACACTGCAAATCTGGAAGATACAGCTCATTTATTATGGTTGTTTGTTTGTAGAGATATTCCACTGTTAGTAGCGAGCCACGTTTATCTGAAGGATAGTTTTTAAAGCATCCCTGAGCTATCCAATCAGACCACACAGAGTCTACTTTTCAAATGTAACGTTCATGCAACGCATATAAAGTTCGTGACAAGTGCATACTTCATTACAGGTGTGCGCTGAATATTAAAGGCATGAGAAGAAATCCATTTTTATAAAATCAGTCTTTATATGCCAGATTAAAGGCCGGTTTTGCTCTGAGGAGTGCAACAACTGAAGCTCATTAATTTTTAGTGCACGAACTGAAAATTTATACTCTTAGAATCATAGAATCTTAGAGCTGGAAGAGACCCCAATGGTCATCTAGTCCAACCCCCTGAAATGCAGGAATCTCAGCTAAAGCATCCCTGACAGATGGCCATCCAACCTCTGCTTAAAAACCTCCAAGGAAGGAGAGTTCACCACCTCTCGTGGGAGTCTGTTCCACTGCTGAACAGCTCTTACCGCCAGAAAGTTTTTACAAATGTTTAGTCGGAATCTCTTTTTTTGCAACTTGAAGCCATTGGTGCGAGTCCTACCCTCCAGAGCAGAAGAAAGCAAGCATGCTCCCTCCTCCATGTGGCAGCCCTCAAGATATCTGAAGATTGCTATCATATCTCCCCTCAGTCTCCTCTTTTCCAGGCTAAACATACCCAGCTCCTTCTAGCGCTCCTCCAGGATGATGACAAACCATTAATGAGTACTAATTAGGTGGGTTTGTAGCTGATTGACTGACCGAACCCAACAGTTACCTCGTTTAACCCACATTTTACCAGCTTCCTCGCGAGAGTATCATGGGGGACTTTGTCAAAAGCCTTACTGAAATCAAGATGCATTATGTCCACAGCATTTTCCTGATTCACCAAGTTTGTAATTCCATTTTAAAAAAAATCAGATTAGTCTGGCATGACTTATTTTTGAGAAAACAATGCTGGGTCTTAGTAATCACAGCATCCTTTTCTAAATGCTCACAGACTGACTGTTGAATTATCTGTTCTAGGGCCTTCCCGGGTACTGAAAAGCAGGAAGCCGAAAGATTTGAACATGGCACTTGATAACAATAAAAGGTTTTCTGTAACAGTTGGAAACATGCCATTTTCATGCAGGTTTAAAGGCCAAACAGAAAGGATGGAGATTCAGAGCCA
This sequence comes from Podarcis vaucheri, assembly GCF_965113315.1. NCBI lineage: Eukaryota > Metazoa > Chordata > Lepidosauria > Squamata > Lacertidae > Podarcis > Podarcis vaucheri. The sequence continues at coordinate 93,523,934 of NC_138759.1, forward strand.
CTCCAAAATAACTGTATTCAGCTATATAGAATCTACTGTATGCTATAGACAAGCTCACAGTATACAACATGTACCCAATTGTACCCAGCCAACCTTATTTTTATAAATGGGTTTCCCTTTAATGCTTAAAAAGAAGTTTGCATTCAACTATATTTGGTCAAACTCAGAACAACTGAGAATATATTTGCTGCCTAAGCAGCTGCTCTGATGAGCAGAAGTAGCATTTTAAGTTATAATTTGAAAAACCATTTTCAACTGTAATCTATACCAACACTATAGGCAGGGCAAATGCAAACAGGGAAAGCCAAATCACTGTACAGTGGTACCTCAATTTATAAACTTAATCTGTTCCGGAAGTCTGTTTTTAAACCAAAACCGTTGTTAAACCGAGGTGCACTTTCCCCAATGAGGCCTCCAACTGCTGGTGCCCTTCCACCGCTCAAATTCCATTCTTAGACTGAGGTGAAGTTCTCAAACCAAGACACTATTTCCGGTTTTGCAGAGTTTGTAAACCAAATCGTTTTTAAACCGGACAGTTCTTAAACCGAGGTACCACTGTATAAGCCTAGTTTGTTGGTACTCCATTGGTAGGAGTAAAGATTTGGGAATTTGAGGGTTAGATGTCCAGGTGAGAGAGGAACACTATTAGTTTTTGAGCATGTTTGGCATCTTTATTTCTATCCCCTTGGAGATACAGTACAGTGGTACCTCAGGTTAAGTACTTAATTCGTTCTGGAGGTCCGTTCTTAACCTCAAACTGTTCTTAACCTGAAGCACCACTTTAGCTAATGGGGCCTCCTGCTGCTGCCGTGCCACCGGTGCACGATTTCTGTTCTCATCCTGAAGCAAAGTTCTTAACCCGAGGTAATATTTCTGGGTTAGCGGAGTCTGTAACCTGAAGCGTAAGTAACCCGAGGTACCACTGTACTTTGAGAAGCAGATTGTTTAGCCTGTTTTATTACTTGCTGCTCTCCTTATTCTAATCTGCAGTTGTTGTGCATTGTCTTATTGCTATTGTGGTTAAATCTGTGGATTTTGTAATTGATTTTAATTGCTAAATGGTGGGTTGGCCATGCTGGCTGGTTACTGTTGATTGGTCAGTTGTTCAATGAAGCAAATACGCTTCAGGTCTTGGGACTGCTTCCTATTTACGGATTAAGTTCGTAAACCAAGGTACCACTGTGCTCCATTGAAAAGGCACGTGGGCAGTGCAGGCTAAGCTATCCACAAAAAGGGGACAACCCTTCCTGTGGCACCAGTGCACCAGTGGCAACCCACAACCTGAAGCAGCCATGGGAGAAAGCCTCCTTTGACGTGCAGCACCCAAAGTTTGTGCCCCATGAGCAACAAAGAAAAGGGCTCGCTCAGGATTAAACTGGTCCAATTCTTCTCAACAGCAACCAAAGGGCATGGGGTTGCTGTTGTTGGCATCCATTTGACTCGAGACACAAGGGAGTGTGCCTCCGGGGGGTGAAGTCAAACCACTGAGTTAGCAGTACCGAAGTACCTGGGGTGCAAGGCTGGTCCTGTGTTGCCCAGACGACAAGACCCCCTTCTCGGCCTCACGGGTGTAGTCCAAAGGAAAGCACAGCATTATATTTGGCACCAGCTTGGCTGCAGGAGTTGCTGGAAGGAGGCGTACAAGGCACCATCCAACCGTCTTAAGGACTCCACTCCAGATTTGTGTAGGGTTTACTGCTTAGCCTTTTCTTCTCCCAAAGATATCCCACAAGGCAGAGGACGTTTAGGATCAAAGTTTACCTTCTCCTGGATGGGCTAGCTTCCCAGGTTGAGGAGCCCCATCTGCCCCTCACTTCCCTCTACAGCACATGCAAACACTACCCTCATTGACCACTGGCCCCAGTATTGATCTCGTCCACTCCATCACCTCAATATTCTTGGTGTTCCAACAGCTGCTTTGATTATAAATCCTGATTACTCTGAAAAAAGGTAATCTGCCACTATATACACACATATATATAATAATATCCTTCCTTATCTAACAGAACATGTGGATGAGATCTTTTCTGTATTACACAATGCAGGTAGCCATTCAAAGTCTTCCATTAAGGAACAATTAGCAAAACTGAGAGAAGAAACCCTTATCTTTTGATTTCTATGACAACGGCAGAAAGAAACTCTATTAGATTTATCATAATTATCCCTTTAAAAACCAGTCTTTTCCACCCCTGGAACTAGTTCTGCAGACAATGGGATTCAAAGGTAAATGATTCCAATTAAGAGGGATGCCAGTGAATGATAATGTTACAAATAGCATTACCAAAAAATAAAATAAAATTCAGCATATCAAAGTAACAGATTTAATAGAGAGACAATAGGCTGGGCAGCCTCCACCGGAACATACTATAGTATTTACAAGGCAACTCTTGTTATCTGCCACTGAAAGGGGATATAAACAAAAAGAGCAAAGCATGGCTGTGAGTCAAATGCAGCACAGCACTTCCTCACTTGTTCCATTCCTTCTACATTCCATGCGCTTCTTATAGGACACATATTCAAGATCATCTAACAGGGATCAGTTACCCTTTGACCACTCTGTCCTATTCACACCCGCTGTCTCTCTCTCCAAGAGTTAATTCCACTCACTCGCCCACATAATCCATGCATGCTATGTGGAGTCCAATTTGTAGTACAGCAGTTTCATATAAAACAAGCAGTGTCAAGACAGGTAAGACATGCAAGATGCCAGAACCACGTTCATAGCCGACTATCCCTTGTATCCCACTTTAGGTGGATCTTATATGTGGCAGCTCTCAAGAAGTGCTGGATATCCACTCCTGTGCTGACAGAACTCTCAGGACATGCAGATGTGATTCTGCAACATCATTTAAGAAGTTTCCTTAATTTTTCATTAAATCAGCACCTAAGCCTGACAAATAACATGATGATAGCTCCCTTCCCCTATTGTTGAAAACCCTATCCAGCCATCTTGTTTGGTGCTTCTCATTGTGTTTGACAAGAATAATTGCTGATTTGGTCATCTGCTATTGAATTTTTACTATCCTGAATTTCTAAAACTGCACCTTCATCCAAAAGTGGATTTCAGAGTAGTAGTAACAACACTTGCAGAAGCAAATGCAAGATTATCCATTTAAACTCTATTTTTAAAAAACCAAGGAAACCAGATTTTTAACTCAGCCCCAGCCAGGTATGCACATATAATCTATTTATTATCTCTGATCATTTATATCTCCATGCTGTAAATAGCTATAAAATTCAGAAGGTCAGTAGCTCAAATAATCAGACCACATCTGGAGGATACCAGGTTAGGGGGGAAACTAGTATATAGCACACTGATCTACTAAGCTAGACAGGCCTGCTGTCTATCCCAGCAAGGCTATGTTTATGCTGCTGCCCACATACCAATTGTCCTTGAGTTCTGCAAAACAGGAATTAAAGTTCACAGAAGAATTGCAATGGTGATAACCAAGCTGGCTGTAAAAAAAATTCACAGGCCGGATTAGCATTGGGAGGGAGTAACACTACACTTATATACGAAGCATATTTCATCTGGCAAACTTACAACAAACAAACTCAAGCCCCAGCAATTTTGTTTTGATGGCAGGATTTTTTTCCAGGCACTTATGTCAGCTTTGGACAAAACAGCACAATACAGGTCAAAGTCACTAGCAGGAATGCAGAAGGCAATAAATATTCTCAAAACAGCTCGCCTAAGCTGAAATCCACTTTCATTGGAGAAAGTGAACTCTATTAGTAAAACTCAAAAAGAAAAGGGAAAAAACCCCTCCTTTTCTTGCAGAACTTCTCGTTGCGTCTTATAGAAAACAAAGGTTAAAAATACGTTTTTCAAAGGTGTTCTTTCTTCACACTCCCCAATTAAAAACTGCAAACAAGGGTCACATTTTAGTCTAAATATTTCCACACAAGGTCTCTTTTTTTCCCTTCCTGTCCTTCTCTCAGAAATACGTGGCCTACAGGCTAGAATTTCATAACATGCTGGCAAGCCACTGGGAAGAGCTGAAAGATACTGTTGTCTGGCCTGCTCATTATTAAAAGCATGATTCTGCCCACCACCCTCTATTATGAATATCTGAAAGCTACCAAATGTTAACATTCCCACCCTGACTCTCCCTCACACCCACTCCCTGCCATAAGCAACTGCAGAAATGCAACGTTGTTCACATTTGCCACAATGCAAAAATACAGGAGAAAGGTTGGCTTTACAGCTCAATAAAATCAAATGAGGGGGGATTGGAACAACATTAACCCCACTTGCTTGCCTTTCCCCCTCCCAGAGATACTCATTTTCTGGCAATACCAGTGTACCTGCAGAAAATATCTAGATATTGGGTAACATAGACCTAGCAAAGCAACAGACAAGTCAAAACCAACATCATAATCAGAAAAAGGATTAGGGAGCACAGAATTCAAATCAAAACCACAGAAAACTAGCAGCAGTCTGGTTCAAAAACTGCAGGTGCTGCAGAAGGCGGTGGGTGGCCCAGCTTCTGGCTCCCAGTACCTTACTAGGCTATGTTCAAGGTGTATAAAGCCATAAACAGCTTAGGACCAGGTTACCTGAAGGACCGCCATGTCCCTTAGACACCAGTCAGATCGTGGCCATCATCTGGAGAAGCCCTCCTGATTATCCCGCAGTCGTCCAATATTTGTTTAGTTTCCACACAAGCTAATGTTTTTGGCGTAGTGGCACCAATACTTTGGAACATTGTTGCCATCGAAAGCAGGCGAGCACCTACAATTTTGATATTTCCTCACCTGTTTTGTGAGGCATTTTCAGAGAACTAATTTAGTTCTGTGATGGCCATCTGTTCTGCATTTTATGATTTTATATAGCTTTAATGCTGTTATTGTACTGCTGTTAGATGGATAGATAGATGATAGATAGATGATATGAGAGAGAGAGAGAGAGACAGAGAGAGAGAGAGAGAGAGAGAGAGGAGAGAGGAAAGAGAGAGGGAGGGAGGGAGGGAGGGAGGGAGGGAGGGAGGGAGGGAGGGAGAGAGAGAGAGAGAGAGAAGGAGGGAGAGAGAGGGTGTTGCCAGTTTAGAAATACTCTTATGAATAAATAAAATTAAGTGGGCGAACATTAGATATTTTTGCACCCAAGGCAAAAAAGCTATCAAAATGACAGGACTTCCATACCCAGTAGGGTGCCCACTTGAGAATCTGTTACCAAAAGCATAATTTTCATGCGAAAGCTGGCCCTGCACTTCTCTACAGGAAATAAAGTCAGCTAGGAGAGGAGAGGTCTTCTGTAGGAAGGGCTGCTCCTGTACACTAGCTGCCCTACTCCATGGCTCTAATTTCCTTCTCCCCCCCCCCCCCACTTTCCCAAATATTTGACAGGTTAAGGGAACTGAATGAAACAAATGAAGTACCTTTGTGCAAATCTACCTACATTAACATCAAAATGCATCCCAAATAAGGTTTGGAGTTTTCTTGTCGCAAAATCTGATGTAGCTTTGCTCATTATACCTTTAAAAGCTTGCCGTGGAAAAATGTAGGTCAGGAGCCCCTGCAGAAGACACCGCAAATGCAAATCACACTGGCACATCTGTGCTAAATTCAGACACACAAAAACAAAAAAGCTGTGCTAACATCTTCAGAGAGGTGTTACTTTAGAGGCCTGTACAGTGACACACAGCTAAGCAGCACAAATGCGGAGAAGGTTAAGGCTGGCCAGGAATTTCTCACCTGACCTAACCTCTGTCTCCCCCATGCGAAGATTTACTCATGCCACAAAAGTGGAAAAAGTGAAAATAGCTTAAGTCAACAAGGCAAACCTTGACTTTCTAACCTGATTATTGACAAACATTATTTTTCACTCCTTAAAATATTCATATATAAACAAAAGCAACACAGCCCATAGCGGCTGTGTTGCTTGGTCATATTAACATATCTGACCCACAAACTACTGAGCTTTAGTGGTAGCACACCTGTTGGTTTTGTATCAGGAGGGACTAGAGAAAATCTGATTTACCCCATTACACAGACTTTCACTGGTCAATCTCCAAAGTCTCTTCTGATTGTTCCAACAGGGAGCTCCAATTTTTAATTCCCAGGGCAAAATACCTAAATGTATCTATTTCACGTTAACATGCTTCCCTCCCATGCCATTCAACAAATTTATGTGTTTTATATTCTGTAACTTGGTTCCCCCCGCCCCCGCCCCCCCCCCCCCCCGTTAGCAGACCTTAAATAAATTACATTTATTTATATGACAACTGTTGGCAAATGGGGCTACAAGACTTTTGAGACTGGAGTCCAACTGAAGGGCAACTGGAATAGTGGGCCTTTGCCATGTCCTATTAGATTGTGATACTTTGGAATAAGGAGAGTGCTATAAAAAAAGAGCATCCATTCAAACTTACACAACAAACAAGTCCTATTCAGCTGTCAACATTGATTCTACTTTCCTTCCTAGGTCTCATCAACTTCATATATCATATAGCTTGCTTTAGCGGAAGAACACGTCAACACTGTCCATTTCACATTATCATCATCAAGCTAATTCCATGTTTCCTTTCCTCCACTGAACTTCAACAGAACAAGAAGCATGCTTCAGAAAGCATGTCTGCTTCTTAAAGCAGCTGAATGATGATTGCTACATACGAGTAATGTTAAGACACCCCACTTTAAACTATGTTCAAGCCACCCCTCAATTATACAAAGCAAAATAAACCTCCAGCAATGCCCCGTAACAAACAATGCAGATGTCAATCTGCTTCTGTCTGTATTTACGTTCACCGCCACACACACACACCCCGCCGTTCATGGGGCATTAGTAGCATCTCGTGTTGCAGAGAACAAATTCATCATCAGAATCCAGAATCGGGGCGGGGGGGGGGGAGAGGGAAAAGCATTTGTTATTACTATTTATCCACTTGATCCTCTCTGTCCCGTGTCCCAGATCCTCTCTGCATTCCTACATTACCAAATTATGATGAGATGAGGCCACAAGGGAGTAAAAAACATGGCTGTGAGAGCCATCTTGGGAAACGGCGCATAGCTTATGCACAACTATAGCACAGTATCGCCAGCTGCATCGGTAGGTGCAGGCACAGAACAGCCCTGACCCAACTGTGGTGTGGTTAAGGGAGAACGTAGTGTAAAAAAAGAAAGGGTGCATGTTACTAAGTTGAAAGTGATGGGAAAGGGCAAGCAAAGACTGGCATGAGGGTATGAGCAGGCAAGCTAAAGAAAATGACAAGAGCCTGAGAACAAGCAGAATACTTTCAGAGAAGGCCAAAGAGGAAAAAGGTTAATTAGGATTGCCATAACCAAAGTCTTTTTATCCCAGGTCTCCACAGAAATATCCAAAGCACCAAAATAATGAGCATGTGGGAAGGGGGAAGGGGGAAAAGATATGATTTGGAGAAAATGCTGTTATCAAATTATGTAGATTTACATGTATGTGATATTTTCAAAGGTGTGGCTCTAGAAATGAATTCAGTAGAACTATAAATTTCAGAGTGCTTTCTCTTCTCTTCTGCATTTGTCCTCGCAACCACCCTCTGTGTGATAGGCTACAATTAATCCAAGGAATTTGAAATAATTCTCCTAGCTCTGTTTTATCATCAGCTGTTGCTTTTCATTTCCTGCCAGTCTCTTTCAAACAGTATCTCTCTAATGCACTCTTTCCCGCTAGCTTAATCAGAAGTGTTGAATTAAGAGCACAGTTGTACCTTGGTTGTCGAACGGCACCTGTTCCGGAACTCGGTTCGACTTCCAAAACGTTCGGAAACCAAAGTGCGGCTTCTGATTAGCTGCAGGAAGCCAACTGGAAGCCATGTCGGACGTTCAGTTTGGCGTTTGGGAGCCAAAACGTTTTGACTCGCAAGGAGTTTGGGATCCAAGATACAACTGTAGTTTATAGTGATACACTTCTAAGGACTGCTTCACAAGGTAATTTGGGGCAGCTAAAATGCATAGGTTGTATCCAATGAAGCCATCCAATTTGAGTAAAGACTTCTGGTTGTGCAACAGAACTTCCCTTCCCTCTCCTCTCCTGCCACACTCCCTGTAAATCTGCCTTGGTGGAGAACAGGGGGAAGTACTGCTGTGCAAATGGAAGTCCAACAACACCACTATTTTAATTTTGCATCATTTAGTTAAACACAGAATCCAAATATTGTTGTTGTTGTTTAGTCGTTTAGTCGTGTCCGACTCTTCGTGACCCCATGGACCAGAGCACGCCAGGCACTTCTGTCCTCCACTGCCTCCCGCAGTTTGATCAAGCTCATGCTAGTAGCTTCAAGAACACCATCCAACCATCTCATTCTCTGTCGTCCCCTTCTCCTTGTGCCCTCCATCTTTCCCAACATCAGGGTCTTTTCCAGGGAGTCCTCTCTTCTCATGAGGTGGCCAAAGTATTGGAGCCTCAGCTTCACGATCTGTCCTTCCAGTGAGCACTCAGGGCTGATTTCCTTCAGAATGGAGAGGTTTGATCTTCTTGCAGTCCATGGGACTCTCAAGAGTCTCCTCCAGCACCATAACTCAAAAGCATCAATTCTTCGGCGATCAGCCTTCTTTATGGTCCAGCTCTCACTTCCATACATCACTACTGGGAAAACCATGGCTTTTACTATACGGACCTTTGTTGGCAAGGTGATGTCTCTGCTTTTTAAGATGTTGTCTAGGTTTGCCATCGCCTTTCTCCCAAGGAGCAGGCGTCTTTTAATTTCGTGACTGCTGTCACCATCTGCACTGATCATGGAGCCCAAGAAAGTAAAATCTCTCACTGCCTCCATTTCTTCCCCATCTATTTGCCAGGAGGTGATGGGCCCAATGGCCATGATCTTCGTTTTTTTGATGTTGAGCTTCAGACCATATTTTGCGCTCTCCTCTTTCACCCTCATTAAAAGGTTCTTTAATTCCTCTTCACTTTCTGCCATCAAGGTTGTGTCATCTGCATATCTGAGGTTGTTGATATTTCTTCCGGCAATCTTAAATCCGGCTTGGGATTCATCCAGCCCAGCCTTTCGCATGATGAATTCTGCATATAAGTTAAATAAGCAGGGAGACAATATACAGCCTTGCCGTACTCCTTTCCCAATTTGGAACCAATCAGTTGTTCAAATTTCCCAATTTGGAACCAATCAGTTGTTCAATCCAAATATTAGTCAGTATTAACCCTCCTCCGCTTCAGATATTCCTTGCACCCTCTGTCACTGTCACAGATTAGGATAAACATGGAGAGGTGTCTATGGCTACCTCTCTTCAGCCTTCAGGGTTGAACATCCTCAAAAAAAATTCTCAACTCAAGAGAGGAGAGCCCCAGTTTCCAATTTATGATAGAAGAAAGGGGCTACTTAGAATGTTCTTTGTTATCAGAATATCTTTTAACTATGATACCATCTCCAAATCATGCTCTCTTCATAATGACTATTTAAGGCTTCACTGAAACTACCCACATGTGAACTATTTGCTAACAACTGTAGCACTTGCCACCAGGAGTTAGATAACCAAGAAGTTATATATAGGGCCCATATGGCAGTGACCAATACTTAAAGATCCACATCCTGATATCTCTCCACTGAGGTAACAATGAACAACAACCAGCCCCAAAGTTACACTTCGTTCCACCTGTTTTATTCTTTCTGAACTACTCTTGGGCTTATGATGTAACTGGTTAGCTCCATGTTGAAAGCCATTCACAGCAGCTTCCCCCATGTCCACTTTCTCTCCAGATAACACTAGACTACAACTTCCATCATTCCTTGACCACTGACCATACTGGCAGAAGCTGATGGGAGTTAGAATCCAACAACATTCAGAGGGCACCAACGTGGGCAAGGCTTTGGCCAGATAACCATCATCTTCTGATGGGTGAAAAGTAGGGTATGTGAAATGTAGACAAATGCAATCTAGAACCCCATTTGACCCGGGACTGTACTGCTGATGTGCAGAAGTCAGGCCACGGCTCCTGCTAATGAAACCATTTCAGACAATATCTCAGATAAAGCAAACTGACACTCAAGAAGATTCAGCTGTGAGTTTCAAGTATTTAGTCAACATTAAATGGGGTAATAGCTCTGAAGTCAGAAAGCCTTGGGTCTAAGCCCCAATATTTCCAGTTAAAATAAACTGCAGCAGGGATGGGAAAGACCTGCAGAAGGCCTTGAAGAATGCTGATTAGGGTAGAATACCCTTTGCCAAGCTGGTGCCCCTCCAGATGTTTTGGACTACAACTCCCATCATTCCTAGTCAATATAACTGATGGGAATTGTAATCCAAAACACCTGGGGGACACCAAGCTGGCGAAGGCTGGGTTAGGATAATTATACCAAGCTGCCACTAAAAATAGCTGGCCCTTCCATAATGTGTAGCCCAATTAAAGCAGTGTCTAAAAACCCCACCATGTAATAGCACCAGGAAAAGGACCACAGCAAGTTATTCTGCACATTATAGAAGGGAGTGGGGTGAGAGTGTGTGACACAGGGCTGATGTTCCTGCATTTCTTGCATTATTAAATTATGCCCTCATGCATAGGCTCTTTCCAAGTCGATTTTCCTACAAGTATTGCTGTTTGTTGCAGCAACAGGGTATCTCTAAAGGAGCTTGAAAATCCAGCAAATATTCACCATTTCAAGCAAGGACCCTGAGCCAACCCAGTAATGAAGATCCTGTTTTTATTCCCATCAGTAACAAGTGGGGGGTGTATTTTTCTTTTTAATTTATTTTGAGTTCTGCAGTGTGGGTTGTATACATTTTCAGAAACGAAACGCCACAAAATTACAAACTTGCTGTTACATCGGCTACAGATCACCAAGAAATGCACGGGATCAAGAGGATTTGCAAGCTATAAAGCGAAGAGTGATGTCTCTGTTCCATAACTGTTGACAGAAGCCTGCGTGAACGAACCAGCCAGAGTTGAAGCAACATTTGACCTTAGCAATCCCATCTCTGCACATCAGTCTTACCTTATAATTGCTGGAATTTACCCACGAGGTAGCAAGGCCATCAACCATTTTATCCAGCATGGTCTGATCATGTTCCAGATCGGCAGATTTCTGTTTATCTGAGAAATAGTCTATCAGTTCTTGGCCAACCTGAAGTCTCTTCCCAACATCCTTCTGCAGAACCTGGACCAAGCAACCCTCCATGGTGGGCTCCATGTTGTGCTAGGAAAACAGCACAGCCAGTGGAGAAGCTAGAGGGCAGCAGGTTTGAAAAGTCCTGCTGCAGATGTCTCCTCTAGGTCGCCTCTTTGTTCGATGAAGGTTACCAAGGGCCTGGATTTCAAAGACGTGATTCTGGGAATGGCAACAATGCACCATGTGTGTCTGAAGAGCAGCTGGCAGGTTATTAAAAGTTCAATTCAAAATAACTAGTAATAGATAAATAAAGCTGGGAGCGGACCAGCCGTGCTGTAGGACCAGGTCTGTGATGCTTCTCAGTTCAGCAGTCCATCCTGAAAGAAAATTTTAAAAGAGGGAAAAGTTAGAGGCAAACTAGGAAGAAAGCAAACAGCCAAACAGCATAAAGTCCCAGCTGAGATACTTAAAGCTGTCATGTTGTGTGTGCGTGTTTTAAAAAAAGGAGTAATTTATCTATCTGTTCCCTTGCAACCATTCCTTGCAACTATTCTCATGTCTTACACAGCACTGCAGTCTGCCCCAAAGAAGAAAAAGGAGCTAATCCTGTTATACGGGGCATCAACTGCTAAGGGAAAAAAAACCACGTAAACAAAAAAGAAACCGACATTTTGTTCAACAACAAAAATGCAGTCAACAAATTATAATATGGATTTCTGGTTGTCAACTGTATGGAGAGACGGATACTTTGCCATGGGTGCTGTCTGCTGAAATCAGACACGACCAAAAGAAAGAGAAAAAACGCTGGAGAAAGAACCACAGAAGCAGTCGCCTCCTGTTCTGTCTGTGCGCGCATCAGACACACAGAGCAAGTGACAGCAAGGTTTTGCATATTGGTGATAGCACAGGGCAAGTCTGGATGAGAAAGCAAGTCTGGATGACTCCCGGAAACCAGCTTCATGTTTTTAGCAGCAACTTTGAGAAATATACCGCACTGTCAAGAGTTTCAACATGCAATCCTCCAGAATGCTACCCATATCCTGGCCTCCGCATCCCAATAAAATTATTCATGTAAGAATTACCGCAACATAACCTCTATGTTTGAATGCACTAACTGTGCAGCCTTGTACAGGGTTACTCAGAAGTGTACCCCGCAGATTTCAATGAGACTTATTCCCAGGTTAGTATGTATACCAGGAATGGGGAAACTGTGTTCCTTCAGATGCTGTTGGACTCTTTAGTCCCTTCAGCTCCAGCCAGCATGGCCAACAATCAGGGATGATGGGAGATGGAGTCCAGCAATGACAGGGGCCAAAGGTTACCTCTCCTTGGTGTATACAACTGCAGCCTTAAAACTGCTACCAAAGATAGTGGTCATGCATATTGCCAAAGTGTCCTAAGAAATCTGGTATCTGCAAGGTCTCCACTGATGCCAGATGGAGGTTCATTATACAGTGGTACCTCGGGTTACATACGCTTCAGGTTACAGACTCAACTAACCCAGAAATAGTACGTCGAGTTAAGAACTTTGCTTCAGGATGAGAACAGAAATCATGCTTCGGCAGTGCAGCAGCAGTGGGAGACCCCATTAGCTAAAGTGGTGCTTCAGGTTAAGAACAGTTTCAGGTTAAGAAAGGACCTCCGGAACGAATTAAGTACTTAACCCGAGGTACCACTGTATATATTTTAGGTGCCAGGCAAAACTGTTCCTCTTCAACCAGGCCTTTAAAATGTGTCTGTGGGAAGGGGTGATTATTGTTTTGCTGTTTTGTTTTAATTATTTACTTGTTCTTATCCTGTATTTTATTCTGTGAGCTGCCCTGGGACCTTAGGGTAAATGGCAGGTAATTAATATATTATTATAAATTATAAGCATGACTATTATTATTATAATTATTATGCATCTGTTTCTAATGTGGCCTTGTATTAAAGTATCAGCCTGGCAGGTATAGGGAAAAGGAATTCCATGCAAGCAAGTTAACAGGCTGGTTGAAGCAAGGCAGAGCACTTCATTCCTCCTCTGCCCCTAACACAGAAATTCAGTCCCTCCTCTAAGTCTCAGTGTCTTCAAAAACTCCTGTGTTTTCAAACAGGACTTTTAAAGAGAAGCAGAGGAAGCACATACTGGAGCCCCCCCCCCCCCGCCCGGTGACAATGCTGCCAACTCTTCTGTATCACTTTACCAGCAGCTGCAGGCTCTATGTTCCCTTCCCCCTCCATAATGAAATGAATCTTTGCTCACACATATTCCAATACAGTACACACACACACACACTCTCCCTCCATTAATTCTGGCAGACACACAATCCTCGCTTCACCACCACAACCCCCACAGCCCTTTCCCTTCAGTCTCTCATGTAGCCCTGCTTATGCGGCTAGAAAAGTACCACTTGCATGGTTTTAAAAAAAATGGAGCGGAGGAGTCTCCACATCCTAAAAACTATTATTTGCAGGTGCCTTTCAATGTAAAGAAAAATAAGCTGCCTAATGATAACATCTGAAGCTCCTGGATGTATAGAAAGTAGGGCATACTTGAAGGAAAACAGGTCAAGCTCAGTTCAAAAGAGAAGGGCGGCCGGCGGGGGGGGGGGTTAATCAGACAGTTGTAAAGCACATCTCTTGCCAAGTAAACAATCAGGGCAAACCTACAGGCATCACCCAGTACAAAAACAATACAGTACAATAATACATCCTAATTGACTTTTATCTGAAGAGCAGAGTGTCAGTAAAGTGTCTTTCCTCACAGACTGTATTTCTAGGTCATCATTGCTGCAGTTCTCTTTTCCTTTTTTTAAATAAAGAGCACCAACCGTCAGTGAAATGACAAAACTTCTCCAGCAGTCAGGGCCTGTACGTTGTCTATTCAAAACAGCCTTCCCTGCCCTGGTGAGTTCCAAATGTGTTGGGACTTATACCTCTTGTCATCCCTGATCATTGGCGATGCTGGCTAGAGCTGATGGGAGCTGCAGTCCAAAGTATCTGGAACGCCCCAGGTTCGGGAAGGCTGGACTTTAAGATAATTTATACCCTTCTCCATAAACAACTGGCTCACTAAAAAGACTGTTTCTTTAAAGAATACCGACTCTGCACAAACGTCCCTCGCTGAATCCTAAGAAACAAAACGAAGTCCCAGAGCACTAGACAAGTGGGCAAAAACATCAAAATGGTGGTGGGTGAGTGTATCAGTACTCCACACAGGGATGATGCAGATGTTACTTGTGGGTTATAAGAGTTCGGGAAATGTAACTTGAAGGGTAAAGGGCTTTCTTATTAGAAAAAATGAGGCTCATAATACAGCCATTAGGCCAGCCATCCCTAACATGGTGTCCTCCAGAAAATCTGGACTACAACTCCCATCAGCCCCAGCCAGTCTCACTCACTGTGTTAAGGTTGTACAACAGGCTTAGATAAAACTTTAAAGTTCAACGCAGCCACCCTTATCTAGATATTAACACTATGGGTCAGGGATGGATAACTTGTAGTCCTCCAGCTGCTGTTAAACTCCAAGTCATATCAGCTCTAGCCAGCAGGTCCAATTGTTAAGGATGATGGGAGCTGGAGTCGAATATCATATGGAGAAGACACAGGTTCCCCACCCCTGCCATAGACAAAATCCTCTGACAACCATAAACACACACACACACACACACACACACACACACAATTAAGAGAGAGGCAGAGAGGCAAGAATCTGCACAATATTAACCTAAGTAGTCATTTATTGCAGGCTGCAAGATCAGCTATGGCACATTTCTGGAAGAATCCTTCAAATGCTAATCTTACCTACTGGTACAGATGGTTTGGGAAACAGCAATAATGGAAGAACAGACATTAAAAAATGTGAGTCATAGGAGGTCAAAGCACAGAAGACTAATTTATTAGTACATGATATGATTTGGTGACATAAACTAATGTGAGAGAGCATGCTCGATGCCAGATGCCGGCAAATCAATGGATGTGGATGATACAGACTTCTATAGAGGATCTCTTTGTTGATTTTGTGTTATGTTAGGTATACTGAGAGGACCACACTATTACGTTTAACAGAAAGAGGGTCATGTTGGCTTAAGTCAGCACATTATGGATTTTATTCTGGACCGTAATTTATGGACTTTACATGGCATGCCTGACTATTATTATTCACTGAGTTTAAAGTACCTATAATTATTCTAGTTGCTTTTGAAGACGGTTTACTGCCAAATGGCAGTGCTTTTGTAATTATATAAAACCAATAAAAAACTGTTGTTGTTTTAAAAAGACAACAGTCAATTGCACAACTATAAATAAACAAAAAAAGCATCTCAAAGCCTACTGTCAACAGCTGGACCTCAAATATCTTAACCATTAATTTTGGCCTGCACCTTACATTATGAGGCTGTCCTGTGTATTACATCATCCAACTACCTGGATCCCTTTGATAGTCACCAGACCACAAACAAGGGCTTCGTGTCAAGGAAGAAACTGCCCCGGGAGCTATCCCTTCATTTCTCACAAGAACGTATGTTCAGGATGGTTGGGCCGATGTGAGAAAACCACCCCAATATCTATATCCACTGCTTCCGGAGAACAACTGGGCTGGTTTTCCCATCCTTCCTATCCCTTTATGACTTTGTACCGAATTAGCTGGAGGCTGCATGAATCCAGTGATTTGTTAGCTGAACACAGCAGTGTTTGTCTTCCTGAGAATTCAAACTGTGGAAAGAACCTTAAGAATAGCAAAGTAGATTATAGGAGTAGGTTTTAAGTGGCTGTGGCACAACCTATAACAGAGGAACCTCTTGAAGCAGAGAATGCTTGCAGGTGGGGGGGGGGAGATGCTCACCTGATGCAGATAAATGCTATATCCCAGGGCTTGTCAACATTGTGCCCTGCAGATGTTGCCAGACTACGTAATTCCTTCCCATTGGCTATGCTTGCTGGGGCTAATGGGAGCCAGGAATACACCATGCTGGCTACCCCTTGCCAATTAGATTTTGTCAGATTTTCAAGAGTCAGCCATGACACTCTGCCAATGGGTTATGCAACACTTCTGCAAAGATTCCCCCAAGAAGCAGGGGCAGGAGCTGGGGGACAATATCGGGTACTGTTCTGCATTTGTCCTTTAAAGCCTTACTGTGGACATCTAGGCCTAAAGCATCCTTGATTAATAAGAGCTCTTTGAAGAGCTCTCCAAGTAAGGCTGCTTGGGACCGTTTCAGTGACTCTAGCCAAAGGAGGTTCAACTAGAATCTCTCATTGTTTAGGACAGGACTTGAGTACAACCCTTGTATTGAGCTCATTAGGCCAATGGCCTTCCAGCTTCAGTTATTTTCTTTCGCCTATTCTGTTTACACAATAGCTTTTGTATCTGAGGACTCTTTCC
Source organism: Podarcis vaucheri (assembly GCF_965113315.1). Taxonomy (NCBI): domain Eukaryota; kingdom Metazoa; phylum Chordata; class Lepidosauria; order Squamata; family Lacertidae; genus Podarcis; species Podarcis vaucheri. The sequence continues at coordinate 93,540,335 of NC_138759.1, forward strand.
AGGGGTACATTAAGTCTGAAATTTTGTCAACAAGAGACAGTAGCTCCGAGAAAGAAAGAGGGGGGTGGGAAAGGTAAGGCGAAATAACTGCCTTAAATTTTATGGCAAGGTGCCATGCTATTTTCGGAGTGAAGAGAAATCTAACATAGCATGCTAGTTGCATTGCCGGGGGGGGGGTGTCCAATGCTTCTTCCTTTTTTACATTGAGCAGGGGTGGCTAACCATTTTTTGGCCCAATAGCAAAAAACCTTCGCCAACTCTCTAGGGGCTGCAGGCCAGCAATGGGTACAGTCAAAAGTGGACATGACCACCCACATTCTCACATGATACTCAAAGATGTCTCTCTGTTCCCTGATCATCAATTAATAAATCTCATGACTGGAGAGGGAGCAATCTGGATCCCCATCAGAGGGCTGGGCTGGGAGGCTGAAACCTCTCCCCCCCCCACCCCAGGATTGTGTCCATTTTCTTTCATTCTTTAAAAATACTACAGTTCCCATGATTCTTTGGGGGAAGCTGTGGGATGTAATCCACTGGGAGCAGTCAAATACAACATTCCTTGTTTTGCTAGAGTGGACATGCAAGGGAATGTTTGGTCCAGCCAGTTGAACTTCCTGTTACACCTGGTCTGGAGCATCCTTCCTTGCATGTGACTGGTAGGTGGGCGTGACCTTTCCAGACCTGGTAAAAGGCCAAGTCATGCAGCCACCTCCCTCTCTTTGATCTTCTCTTTCGTCCTGCGAACTTCCTGATTCACCTGGTCTGTACTGATTCACCCCTAGGTTATCTCCCATATGGGCTAAACCTGTTTGTACATTTTTGTAACTTTAAACCTAAAGCCTGCCTTCAGGGATCACACTGTGCTCTGCCTGATCGTGAGTAAAACTACTTTTTGTTACTTATGAATAAGACTGTTGTGTCTTTATTCTTTAAGGGAGGGGGTCAAAGGGGTCTTACCAGGAATAACAGAACATATCTCAATCTGGGCAAGCCAGGTTGAACTGTTTATTGTCTTAAGAGGCTCACACAAGTCTGCAACCAGTTTTCTGCTACGTAAAGGGGGAATGCACTCTGCTAAGTGAAGAAACTTGCTAGCACAAGTTAGGAAAGATATTAATCATCAATATATCAACATTCCCACAGAAGCCATGACAGTTTAAAGTGCTATGATACTGCTTTAAATGTATAGCGCAGATGGGCCCTGTTACTAAACAGGTCACCATCAAAGATGCTCAGTTTCCATGGGCTTTTCTACCACTGGCGCCCATCCCCCACTTGTTCACGATCGACTCATACGTGGTGGCGTATACACGCAGCACCGGGAAATCAATAACTAATTCTAAGCTGGAATGGAGGAAGAGAGCTGGAAAGTCCTTGTGGCTCACAAGGAGCCCCTCCCCAGAGCCCGAAGAGGGCATCAGTGAGCCAAAAGTTCAGAAACAAAGACTCCAAGGGTTCAAAAAATGGCGCACAGGAGATTTCACTGCTATCGAGCTAGCCTGCTCAACATACAGCTGTTAGGCAGAAAGCTGTATGTACTGCAACAGGCTCCCCACTCACACATGCTTCACCTATGCACCTGGAGGCCCAGAACATAACCCCCGCGTAAGAGGGGAGTCACCGATATTTGGGAAAGAGCTGAGATGGGCACTATGCCCCTCAGAGAAACACATGCACCACCCATTGCTGCACCCAATCAGTTTAATAATATTGTCATAGCAACAATAAGCAGACCAAGGAACGTAACTATTGTACATAATGGTTTTGGAGGTGGTGTGTTTTTTGTTTTTTTCTACAAATCCTCCATAATGCCCCCCCCCAAAAAAAACCAATCCGAGAAGCAAACAAGAAAGACCAGAAGTTCAAGGACTGTAGTGCACACTTAATAGCCCCAAGGGTAGCACTGATAAAGGTATAATTAGCTGCTTAGTGCATAGGCTTCCTGGACCAAAGCACAGAGAATAGCAGGGAAAGCATCAAACCACTCAAAAAAGAAAGCAAGAAAAAGAACTCAGCATGCACATGCAAAAGTCCTTTCCCCATGGTGACCCCAGCTGTGATCTTGGATAAAATAAGCATCAAGGTTGGCTGGCAGGCTCTTCTATTTAGAATGTCAAACTTCATAGAGAATAGGATCAAACCAGGTTTGCCAAGAGCTTCAATCCCCAAAAACATTTGCCTGCCAAAAATTGGAAACAAGGATTGGAAGCACAGACCTTCCTACTCAACACTTTTCAAGGAAATAACTTGCACTTAAAAACCGCGATATGAGCCCTAAGCCAGATGGACTATTATTGGACACACCGTGTCACAGTTTGTGAGGAAAGTCTCTCTCTCTCTCTCAGCAGCAGCAGCAACAACAAACAACAACCAGATTATTGTGGCACCACAAGGTACCGCAGGAGTCTTTGTTGTTTTTACTGCGGCACAGGCAAATTGGTGGAAAACCTGCTCCACCCATGCATGAATTTGGCTGGTTACAGAGCTGGGGGGAGAATACTTCTTGACATGCAGTAATCCCTTAAAAACAGAGTGCCTTGCAATACCTTCAAGACTCAATAGATTTATTGTGGCACGCATTTGTGAGGGTGCGGTGGGATAATATATAAATAAATAAAACCCCATTTTATCGGATGCACAGTGTTCCACATGGTACTGTGAGTGCACCTGCTCCTCTTGCATTCCTGGACTCTTTTTTTTTTCTTTTTTAAAAAGTCTTTTCTACCCTGCCATTCCCTGGAAAAGCTTTTCCAGAGTGGGTTATAATAAAACCATGAAATATATACATACAGTAAACAACCACCCCGTTGAAATCAGCAGCACTCACTTTTTTTCTTTTTCTTTTCTTTTTTTAAATGCTTTTTATTAAGTTTTCATTTTAAATACACCAACACTAACAAACCAAAAACATCAAGTTTTTTTACATGTATCCTACTTTATGCTCCGTAGAGCCGTTGACTTCCCTCCTTCCCTTCCGCAGGTTTTCTTATTCCAATCATTAATTTACAGTTTCGTTAATAAAAGACTAAACCATGACATAAGATTTATTTCAGTCCTGCTAACGTCTTCAGATTTCTACAGTTCTCACTTATATAAACCATAAATTTACTCCATTCTTTTTGGTACTTTGTCTCCTCCTGACTGCGAATTCTATGTGTCAGTTTTGCTAGTTCTGCGTACTCGACCAACTTTGTCTGCCACTCCTTTACAGTCGGTATCTCCTGTGTTTTCCACTTTGGGGCTATCATGACTCTAGCTGCTGTCGTAGCATACAAATATAGTCTTTTGTCTGTCTTCTTAATATCCTCTCCCATCAAACCTAGCAATAGTTCTTCAGGCTTTTGGGGGAAAGTATATTTAAGCATCTTATATGAAGATCTATAATGAAGCACTCACTGTTTTTCAAACCTCACTCGGTTTAAAACACAGACCCCACAACCCATTTTCTTGTACATCTGCCCACTTCATGTATTTGATGAAGTGCGCTGGCAAAAGCTTACGCAACAATGAATATACTAGCCCAATAGTTTCTAATTAGCCAAGTACTGTGAGCCCCCTGTTTTTTAAAAGCCAAGCTATGGACCCCCTACTTTTGAAATTGTTAGTATCTCTATGGTAGTTTTAGTTGTGTGAATGGTACACCCTGGGGTCTGTGGATGGCCACCATACCAGCCTTAAGAGGCCCCACTTGCTATTTTTCCAACAGCAGGCCAAACAACACTCCCCCCCCCCCTGGAAGGAACATTGTAGGATGAGGCTGGAGAACCTGTGGCCCTACAGTTGTTGCCGCACTTCAGCTCCCAGGCCCAGGCCTCCTGCTGTCTGGCCATGCCAGCCCAAGCCCATCTCAAGGATCCTGGGTTCACCAACCCTGTAATAAGCGAATGCAAATCAGAGACAGAGAATTTTGTAGCAAGAACAAAACCCAAAAATATGTGACTTACGATCTCAAGTTTAGCAATTCATATGAAGCAATATGAATTCGAACCAGACAAATAACTTAGCCTTCCCCCCCCCTACAGAAAAGTCTATTGCAATTAAAACAATATTTCTCCATTTTCTATTAGTCCCTATTGTTCTCTCCTCAGCTCCACTCACTACTTCCTGACCTGCAGAAGAGAGGCATGTTGAAGTCGGGCACCTGTGTGCAATGTAAAATGGTACAGATCCCACCCATAAACTTCAGACACATGTCCAGGTTTTTCTTCCCAGCCATTTGATTTAAGCAACAGACTGTGTGCTTCAGGGGGCAGAGTTCAGGACACAGGAGTCAGGTTCCAATTTCTGACAAAGAGCCTGTCTTATCAACTTTGCCTTCCCACTAATGTTGGCATCTGACCAGTCAGATAACAGCCATATGTAGTTTTAATAACAAAACAGAAAAAGTTGACAACTCATGGTCAACTCTTAAGCCAGTGTTTCTCAAACTTGGGTCCTTGGTTGTGGTTGGACTACAGCTCCCATCATCCCTAGCTAGCAGGACCAGTGGTCAGGGATGATGGGAGTTGTGATCCAAGGACCCAAGTTTGAGAAACACTGTTCTAAGCATTTGTGGCATATATTATTGCCACAGTCCATTTAAAAAACAACAACAACTCAGGCAGCTAACCAGGATTTCACGGATTTTGTTGTGAACTCTTCCAAAGCTAAGTGCAATCGTAGGGACAAGCCCCACGCCCCTTCTCCCAAGCTCCAAGTTGGGAAAATGGGTTCATCTCTGTCATGTTCATTGTCACACTCACCAGACAGGGCAAGGATGCTTGTGACAGAGTCTATAGCAAACCAATTTGCGGACTCTCCATCCCTAGCACAGACTGCAACCAAGCATGCGGACAAGGCATTCTTGACTTCATGGAAAATTTAACAACATCTGATGGAAGCCAACTGACAGCACTTGATGGGCCAGCTGGCTAGCACTGAAATCCTGCTTCCTGCTGTCGCAGCAGGAACAACAACTGGTTACATCATGGAACTGTCATGAAGACCACAAAGAACTTTGCAAACCTAGCTGGCAGAATCCAAGTTTTGTCTGAAATTGGTAACAGGAAGTTCAATACACTGTACAAAAAAATAATCTGTAACGGGGATGGCCAACTTTTTCCGGCATAAGTGCCACACTCACTCTTGGCCAACCCTCCAGGAGCTACATGGTGGATGTGGCCAAAAGCAGGTGTGACCACTTCACATTCATTCATGCATGCTTGCACATTCTCAAATGAACAAGGGACATAGTCCCATGCAGATCAGCCAGCAAGGTGGGCTGCTTGCCCCCTCTCCATCCCAATTTGCAGGAATGAGGCCACTTGCAGTCCTATTAGGGTGGTGGGTTGAGAGGTTTGAACCTCTCTGCCTACCCCAGCACCATGCCTACCTTTTTTATTCTATTTTTGCTGCCACGGCCCAAAATTTGTGGGGTTACCAATTTTGCTTTAGGCACACCCCACTCACTCCCAGCATGCACCCACCCACCTCAGCATGTGTGTGCTCACCCCAGACGGTGATAGGAGACACTATATCCCTGGGAGAGGGCAAGTCTTCTTCTTCTTGGAAAATAAATTATTTGTACCTTAATGCTATGCAGAGATTTTAAAAACTGCCTCTTGCTACAAAGCATTTACATTTTAAATAGATATCAAATGTCACAATTGTTCCTCTGCAACATTCTCCACTTTAATTATAGCGGAGTACTGCAGTTATTTTGGCAGATTATGAAACAAGCCCAAACAAAATGAATAAAGTAGAACCTCAGGTGGGTCTTCAAATGTATTAATACTTTGCCTGCTATGATTACTTCTTTATTTTTCTTTAAAAGTCAGAAGTTTCAAGGAAAGCTTTGTCCATAAGTTTTGTTTTCTAGAAAGGTTCCCAAGACAGATCTGTGGCCTTCCAAATAACACATCTGGACGACTCTGCTTTTCTGCTCAACAAAGCCATTTCGTTGATGTTTCCCATAGGTATTTTCTCCTCCCATAAACTCAACAAAACATCTTTGCCCCTATTTACAGTCTGACACAGTGGCCCTCTCACATGTAACACTAAACTATGCTTTAGCACTTTATGCACAAGTTAAAACTACCACAAATGAGTCTTGTGCACTCTCTCATCCCTGCCTCTGCTCAGCCTGCAAGATTTCACCAGCAATAATTTCCATTTTCAAGTAATCTCAAGCTTGTCACTGTTGTACGAACCAGAGATTGTGGCCTAAAATAAAATAAACCAACCAGCTTCATAAACCATGGTTTGAAGTTGGCTTCTTTCAAATGTAACAACCCTGGCAGATCAGACCAAAGGCCCATCTAGTACAACATCCTGTTCCACAGTGGTAAACCAGTGCCTATGGGGAGCCCATAAGCAGGACATGAGTGTAACATAACCTTCCTGCTCATGCCCTCTGGAAACTGGCATTCAGAGGCATACTGTTTCCAATACTGGAGGTCATATATAGCCAACATGACTAGTTAGTAGACACTGACAGCCATGATGTCTGTATGTTACCTTTTCCCAGTTGCATTGGAGGAGGAAGCACATGAATATGAGTTTTTGCTTGGGCTCATTCCAGCTTTTGCATATATTGCTAATTCATGATGTACAACCAAGATCAATGGCTGTGTTTAGACATGACAATGAGCCATGGTTTATCATTACTGAAATGATCCTGTATGAGCTTTCCCTCTCCTCTCCCAGCACAGCTACAAGGAGATCGCTTTCATTTTTTACTAACTGCACCAGCTAGACTGGTGACTGGGAGTGGCCGCCGAGACCATATAACACCTGAAAGACCTAGACTGGCTCCCAGTACTTTTCCGAGCACAATTCAAAGTGTTGGTGCTGACCTTTAAAGCCCTAAATGGCCTCAGCCCAGTATACCTGAAGGAGTATCTCCATCCCCATCATTCAGCCTGGACACTGAGGTCCACCTCCAAGGGCCATCTGGCAGTTCCCTCACTGCGAGAAGTGAGGTTACAGGGAACCAGGCGGGGGGCCTTCTTGGTAGTGGCGCCTGCTCTGTGGAATGCCCTCCCATCAGATATCAAGGAAATAAAAAACTACCTGACTTTTAGAAGACATCTGAAGGCAGCCCTGTTTAGGGACGTTTTTAATGTGTGATGGTTTATTGTGCTTTTAATGCTGTTGGGAGCCACCCAGAGTGGCTGGGGAAATCCAGACAGATGGGCAGGGTATAAATAAAAAATTATGATCATCATTAGTCTCAACGATGGTTAGTCTCAACAATGGTTTGTTGAAATAGCCTAGCTTCATAATCCATTGTTTCTAGTTTGCCTTATTTCAACGAATGCATATTTAGGGTAAGCCACAGTTTGTCAGTTTGGATATAAGAAATTGCAGTTAATCTAAAAGAGAAGCTAAGTCTTCCAGTCTCTTCCTCATGGCCACACCAGAGGAGGGAAGAAGGGGGAACGCATAAGTTTGAGGCTCCCACCGGCCCATTCCCACCCCATGGTTTTCAAGCCTACAACTATTCATTATGAATGCAGAATTTTACAACCTGTGTGGATTTATTTAGCTAAGCAAATCTGCATAAGGAAGGTGCATGGCTTTTAGCAACATAATTGAATTTTTACAAAATGAGACCTATTGGAGGAGCATACCTTATGCACAAGGAGTGAGCGACTTGAAATAGCTCCATGCATGGTAATTACTTCCTAGTTGCTAGTGTCACAGCTGCAGTAGTGCTTAAATCTGTAACATATATCCGACACCTAATTATCTGCACCATAGATTAGCGTGAACAAGTGGAACTAAGTATTACCATGCTGCAAACGACATTGGGTGGAGCTCAACATAGACAAATTTTCATAGTTCACATTGCCACCCCCACCCCACCCCAAAAAGGCTGTATGTGAGGAAATTAGTTTTTAATTTAAGCCATGACTTCGTCTTGAATTATTTGAAGTGGTACTAATATAATAAAGTAGCTGAGAACAAGGAAAGCGGAGTTTCCCCTTATTATTCAGTAACCATAGGCTATCCCCACATATGTAGAAAACAGAAGGCAATCCTGAGCTCCTGTATTCTCTGGGTTGTTGTTTTTTAGAAACTAAACAAGAGCAACCATCTTCTCAAAACACACAGAGAGAAAACCAAGGTTGCAGCCTGGAAATTCCCAGAGAGGCTTGAGATAGCAATGGCACCTGGCAGTTTTTCAAAACAATCCTCCGTGGGCTGCTGGAAGCTCACATTTTGCCGAGTATATGAGCAATATCCAAGCAAGCAATGCTCAGAGTAGGCCTACTGAAATCAGCAGGCTTACTCCAAAGCATGACTTACTTGCATATCAATTTATATTCAAAGAAGGAGAAAAAGTGGCCAGAGAAATCAACTAACACAATAATGCTGCCATTCAGAGAGTGTCTTCTAATCCGATGGCAGGCCTCTTGTTAGCATATTTCTCCCACTTTACATTTTGCTTTGTTATACTCCTGTGTAGTTCCGCGTACATCATCTCTTTGCTAAGAATTTGTTTTTTAAAGCAGCAAAGTTCCACTGAATAAAGAGGAGACCTGATGGAAACTGCATCATGCATACATGTTTCTTGAAGGGCTGCCCTTATTCCCAATTTGAAGTCTACATCAGCTAATCCAATAGAGTGGTACCTCGGAAGTCGAACAGAATCCGTTCTGCAAGTCCGTTTTACTTCCAAATGTTCAGAAACCAAGGTGCAGCTTCCGATTGGCTGCAGGAAGCTCCTGCGGCCAATTGGAAGTCGTGGAAGCCACACCAGACGTTCAGGTTCCAAAGAACATTCGCAAACCGGAACACTCACTTCCGGGTTTGCAGCATTCGGGAGCCAAAACTTTCAAGTCGCAAGGCATTTGTCAACCAAGGAAGACTGTACTACAATTGCAATACTTGCTTGAGATACACATCCCTATAAACATGTCTGCAGACTACCGTATATACTCGAATATAAGCCTTGAGTGAGGCGGCGGCAGCGGAGGGGCGAGCAGCTCGTCCCTCCGCCGCCGCCGCCCGCCTCTCACAAGGGCTGGCACAGGAGCCGCGGCTGGGAGAGGCGCTGCACTGTGCCTCTCCCAACCAGGCTCCTGTGTCTGCTGTTGCTAGCGGCAGAGGTAGAGGGACGAGCGGCGAGAAAGGAGGCTTTTCGGGCTGCTTGTTCTTCCTCCTCCGCTGCTGCCACCACCAGGTTTGTGGTGTGGTGAACCGGCTTATACTCTAGTCAATAAGTTTTCCCAGTTTTTTGTCCTAAAATCAGGTGCCTCGGGCTTATATTCGGGTCGGCTTATACTCGAGTATATACGGTATTTCAAGAGTTCGGGGAACCCTTTGGGCAGGGCTATCAAAACTGACTTCTCCAGGACTTAAGCTGCTCAAGCATTTTCCAGGCAAGCTTCCTGGCTTCCCAAGACTTAAGCAGTCATCCTGTATTATTCGTGCGCACTTGAGCAAATAACCACAGTGATGCCTCATGACAATTTAAAAAGAGATTGATCAATTATAACACAGACTACTAAAACGCATGCTGGGCTCGGCTAATTTAATTGTTCAACAGTTGTACCCAGTGCTTTTTCTACTAAAATATGAGGCGTCGCTACTACCCTGGGCAGCAATAAGAAAAAGAAAAAAGTACCACCAATACTCCATACACGTTAAGTAGTGTCCTAAACAAAAATAAGCTCCGGCCGCACTGTGGTTATCGCAAATTTGTCAAAGACTTATAAGCAGGTCTCAAAGGTCCTGCCACTTTAAAAAATGAGAATTAGTTAGCAACTTTCTGTGTAATCTCCCCACTGGGCAATCACTCCCTTGTAAACAGCAGATTTAAGAGGTTTAAAAGATGACTTTGCAGGCTGTCCATATATTAGTCTGCTAGACAGACAAATACCCCCAACACCGTAAAAGTGCTAGGCAACCAAGCAGACCCTTAGATACCAGTGTGATAGATGAACACATAAGAACCTGACTGGAACACTGAACAGGAGAGAAAGACTCCAGGCGACTATTCTTCACCATTAAATGCACGGGCAGAGGGCTGAAATATAGCTTTCCTTTGAACAGGGGATTATTCCGTCCATCTAGATAACCATTTAAAATGTTGATCTTTTTGATATTTCTACAACAGTAAAATCTGCTATCAAACCCCAATAACAAGCATGTTGTTTCATACAATTGTTATTGTTGTTATTTATTCATTCAATTTATATACCACCCTCTATCCAAAGATCTCAGGGCTGTGTTCAACATTAAGAACCCGTGCAGAGTTTGAGGGCTACTGGCTTGTTCTTGGCATGCCAGTGTAAGTCCAGCAAGCCCCTGGCGGCCCCCCTTGGCCAGCTTTGCCCTCCAAGGCTTGGGGCTAGCACACCCAGCTTCTGCCCCCCACCCCCCACTGCACGGACCTGTTAAGAACATAATTTATGGAGCAAATTTCAAAAAAAAAAAACAAAACCCAAATGCACAGCATAATAATACACATAATAATAAAATAATCGTAACAGCAGCCCCGCCGCTGCACACACATTTAACAGGCCATTGATTATTTAATGGCCAAAGGCCTGGGTAAAGAGAAATGTTTTCGCCAGGTGCCTAAAGATATGTAATGATGGCACCAATGAACCTCTCTAGGGAGAATGTTCCACAGACAGGGAGCCACCACAGAAAAGGCCCGTTCTTGTGTCGTCACCCTCCAAACTGCTTGGGGAAGGGGGGCATAGAGAAGGGCCTTGGATGACAAGCACAGGGTCCGGGTTAGTTCATATGGGGAGAGCTGGTCCTTAAGGCAATGAGGTCCTGACCCATGTAAGGCTTTACAGGTCAGCATCAGCACTTTGGCCCACAAATTAACTGGCAGCCACTACAGTCAGGCCAGGATTGTTCCATACAATCCTTTCCATTTGTTCTGGAGTACTTACTCATCACTGCTCTAATTTTGCTTCACTGTCTCACATTTTCAAAGTGTATTACTGGTCAGTTTACCAAAAATGTCTATTCTGGTGCACTGCATTTGAGCTATATGCTTTAATGTTCAACCATTTCATCTATGTCTCAAGCCCTATTTAGGCAGCCTGGAGTATAAAGAGGCCTTGTACTGTATTTTGTGGCCCAGCTCTAAAACCATCCACCTGAAATACAATATATTTATTTACAGTACAAGCTCATAGCAATCTACGCACAAGTAGAGCTCACTGAGTTGAATGGGCCTTACTTCCAGGAAAGTGTACACAGGACTGCAGCCAAATTCCTGTGCACGCTTACCTGTGAGAAAGACCCAGGCGTTTTAGTGCCTGTTCAATTTCTGCTGTAATGAACCAAGCTAGTTTCCTTAGTTGTTGAAAAGTGGCACAAAACAATGGACAGGGTAAAAGATTTAGAAGAGGGAGACTATACACACCAGGGTGCTACCCCTAGGGCCTTGAGTTGGTGCACAATGTTCCCACATTTCATTTTAAATAGAAATGTGAAGGTTCACTATGTTGCCTTTCACCCTCAATGAGATATATAGCTAGGGAGGGGCCGACTGCACCAGACCAGGGTCCAATCACACCTCAGGTAGCATTCTGTAGGCAAAATGACACCACTGTGCACCCATGGACTTACTGCATGGCCTTGGACAAGATGTTCTGCACATCTTGCATATTAATATTATATACCAGGAGTAGCCAACATAGTACCATCCAGATGCTGTTGTACTACTACCCCTGTCATCCCTGATCATTGGCCGGCCATGTTAGGAGTTCAACTGCCACTTCCTGTGCGGATCAACCTGGAAGCCATGCTGGTTGGTGCTGATGAGGGATGGGAGTCTGCAACATAGGGAGGGTCACATGTGGCCCAGCCCTGGCATATGTGTTTATTCAAAAGCAAGCACCATTGCACTCCAGGGAAGCAGGCACAGCATTGCAGCCACAACTTCTCCAGTTGTAAAATGGGAATCGTTTCCTACCACAGAATGAGAAAGGATAAGTTATTGCTCGCTATCCATTTTAGCAAAAGTTTTTAAAGTTCATCTAGAATGAATTAGTACATCTATTAGAACCCATGCCAGTAAGCTGGTTAAACCATACAATGTTAACACAATCTTTGTAGCTGTGCTGTTATCAGCAAAATCACAATCGCCATGAAACGGTCAACTATGCTTATTTTATCTATGTGTGTGTGTTGCACAGAACCCTCAGAGGCTGAACTGACTTTTCATTTTTAAATCTCACTTGGTGTAAGATTCCCCAACCCACAGCACGCTTGGGTGTCATCTTCTATGAACTCATGCACTGGATGAAGTAGGAGCCGTCATGATGTAGTGGGCGCCGTGACAGACCTGAATTGGGGGAAACTGGGTTAAATTCCTATTTAGCTCAGTGGATCACCGTGGCCCAATCACTCACTTAAGACTATGAACCTAGAAGCATTTCCCCCTTAACTCAGCAGAGCTTATTTCTGAGCAGACACATATAGGATTGCGCACATATTTATCCTTATCGTAGGATAGCTGTTGTGAAGATAAAGTGGCAGGGAGGGGAAAACACAGACTGTGTACACTACCCTGAACTGCTTAAAATGTAATAAATCAATGAATATAAATAATAGACTTCCTCTCTTAGAAACTTCATCCCACAATAATTTGTTAGCCTTTAAAGCAAAAATTGGGAATCTGTGGGTTTTCATATATTGCTGGACTACAGTTCCCATCATCACAGACTTCTTGCCATTCTGGCAGAAGTTGATGGGAGCGGAAGTCCAACAACATTTGTAGGTGTCCAGTCCCCCTCATCCCTGACTCAAAGGTCGTCATAAGATTCTTTTGTTCTTTGTGCTGCAACAGACACAATGCTCACTTACCAGTAAGTCCCACTGAACGCAACAGGATTTACTTCTGAGTATACAGGTCTAGGATTGTACCGGAAAGCTAGCTACTCTTCTAGAGATCATTGTCATCCTATATATGTCCTTCCCAGGAAGGACAGCTCATTCCTTATATTCCCCATCCCTCCCTCCACTGACTTCTTTCACGCATGATGATCCTACTGCATTACGAACTATGTTTCCATTACATATCAGTCCTGATAAATGCTAGTGGGACACTAGATATACTATATAAAAGAGATTAAATTCATACGAATTCAATGTATTATTGTCAATCTGAGGAGAAATACCAGTATGACAACTAAAGGTACAGAAACACTGAAAAGCCTAATACAGTGGTACCTCGGAAGTCCAATGGAATCCATTCCAGAAGTCCATTTGACTTCCAAAATGTTCAGAAACCAAGGTGCAGCTTCCGATTGATGGAACACTCACTTCCGGGTTTGCGGCGTTCAGAAGCCAAAACGTTTGACTCGCAAGGCATTTGGTATCCAAGGTACGACTGTAGTAACTGGAAGGGTTGACTATCACAAGTAACATTATGTTCCAATATTACTTATAGCGAATAAAAACATATTACCTTTGCTTACATGCTTGACAGTAAGGATGGAGAATTTATGGCGCTCCAGATCTCATTGGACAACCAACTCCCATCAGCTACAGTCAGTATGGCTAATAGAATAGGGATGAGGGGAGGGCCATAGGTTCCCAATCCCTGCTGAACCACAACTCAAGGGTGGGCGTTTCCAGTTGTCTCCCCACTATGATCACTCTTCCAGAGTATCTCTACCACGTGAGCTAGAATGGGACTTGTTTTAGAATGTTTATTATTGTTAGCTACCTTTGCTAGATGTCTTTTTTACACTAACATCACAATACAATTAATCAAGTTTACTGTAACAAAAAAGGCAATATTTGAGACAGATTTTGAGCCAAGAAAGGGTTCATGAAAGATTCCAGAACTTGACTTGAACGCAACCAAGCAAATATATCACTCAAAGATACATAATTAAGTATTCACCAACTAAAATGGATCATGTGGAACAAGGAGCCATGGAATGCTGGAGCCACCTGAACCCACCAGGTGTTTCGAGTAATCAAGGAAGCCTTTCCTCCATGAAACACAAAGATACACATTCATTCAGAAGTCTCAAATCATCAAATGCACTAGTTCTGGCCCAACAACTTACTCAACACGGCTTTGTCCCACTCTGCAGCAATTATGGCTCATATAACACTATATACCCAAACTTGAAAAATCAAGGGGGCTTTGAGTGGAAATTCTCACGATCATGGTCACAATGCATGTTCCACAATAAGATGACAGGCCACAGTTCGGTGACATAAACATGCCTTGTGGGCAAAAGATCCAGATGGTGGTGGACTATAACTCCCATCTATTCTTGACCATTGGCCATGCTGATGAGGACTGATGGGAGTTGGGGAGTTGGAGTTCACTAACATCTGGAGGTCACAGATTTCCAACCTCCAGGATAGACCATAATGGGCTAGATTGGTGGTTCCCAATTGGCTAACTACTGCAGACCCCCTACTTTTGAAAATTTTGATATCTCTGTGATAGTATTTGTTAGGTGAATGGTGCCATGGATCCCCTGGGTGGTTTAAGTGGACCCCCTGGGGTTCGCATACCACCAATTGAGAACCACTGGGCTAGATGAATCCTGGGTCTAACTCCATATGTTTCATGTGCTCATGAGAAGAATAGTCTCTACCCTAACACCTTCAATTCCTGCAGGAAAAGAAAGATAAGAGGGGGAAAGCACTTCTGCCACAACAAACCCCTAAGACAGCAATCTTAAACGTATCAGACACTAAAGCCTACTTGAATCAAAGTACATTGGTTCTGAGGAAACATGACTAGGAGAGGTGTGCAAGAAATACAGTGGTACCTTGAGTTACGTTACCTTCAGGTGATGTAATTTTGAGTTACAAACGCAGCAAACCTGGAAGTGTATACTTCCGGGTTTCGCTGCACGCGCATAAGTGCTCTATCGCACCATGTGCATGAGCAGAAGCAACTCCTCCAGATACTGACTTTTCAGGGTAAGTACGGACCTCCGGGACAAATTAAGTTTGTATCCAGAGGGTCCACTGTAAATACAAAGGGGAGTGCAATTGTGGTGAGGCTCCTCCCTAAACAGGCTGGGAAGAGTAGTGTCACGCTAACATTTACACATGCAGAGTTGTTTTTTTTATAAACTAAGCCCCTTGCCCAACCCGAGAAAGGATTTTAAACCCACTCCTACACACACAACCCCAAAAGTTGACATACCTGCTGCAGGACATAGAAGTGGTGGAGGACAAAACTGTTGTTCCTTTCAGGAATTACAGATACAAGTCATTCCAGATAATCTACCCTTCCCTATACTCTTCCACATTTTGACCCCCAACACCTGAAATATTTGGGGAGGGGAAATGCAGGGCTCTTTGGGTCTCCCAGATTCCTCCTGCCCATGTATACCAACCTCATTCACCCATCCCAGTTAACATGAATGAAAGGAGTAGAGGGTGTTTCTTGTAGGGTGGCTGACCACCACTGCGTCTTCAACCTCTCCACCCTCTCCCACACACAGATGATCAGTCAATGTGTGCCCAGCCACATTATGGGCTTTGTGGCAGAGGAGCATGACTCAAGTCACTCTGAGAGCCACTTCTACATTGCTAATATAGCAAGAAATCTGCATCATTGCTTCAACTACATACACACACTATTTGTGACATACTACAACCCATTCTCTATTCACCTCTTCCCTCTCTCCACCTATCTACAACCCATGCTGCTCAGATTCCTCCTCTGTGCACCATGTCTAGCATACACTCACTCTCTTCTCTCGGCATCCTAATTCATAACCTTCTGTTTCCTCCTCCTCCTGCATATCAGTTATCTCCTCACACTCCCACAGCTCTCCTTGCACCCCATCTGTTTTCCCCCCACCCCTTTCTCTTTTCAAGGGCTGGCCCACAGATAAGCCTGGCTGGGAGGGGCAGGAGGGAAACAAGTGCCTGGAATTGTACCAGGAGGGCAGCGAGTGGGAACCTGTAGCCCTCCAGATGTTGTTGGATACCAACTCCCATCAGCCTCTGCCAGCATGGTCAACAAATTAAAATAAAATAAAATAATTCCTTCCAGTAGCACCTTAGACACTAACCAAGTTAGTTATTGATATGCGCTTTCAAAGTGTGCATGCACACAAAGGCTCACACCAATAACTAACTTAGTTGGTCTCTAAGGTGCTACTGGAAGGAATTTTATTATTATTGTTGTTGTTGTTGTTGTTGTTATTTTTGTTTTGACTACGGCAGACCAACACGGCTACCTACCTGTAACTAGAAGCATGGTCAACGGTCAGGGATGACAGGAGTTGTAGTACAGCAACATGTGGGGGCCTACAGCTCCCCATCCCTGCACTTAAGAGGAGACAAATAAGAATGGTCTGCCCTCCATCTATGAACTCAATGATGTGTAGGTAAGATTATAGGATACTTCTGCAAGAACAAGTTCAAAGGCAATAATAAGCTATCCAATCCATATGAACTGCAGGGGAAAGGGCAGCTATCTTTTATCTGGGAAGCGGGCTAGCCTTGCTGACCCAGGACTGCTGTAGAACTAGGTAGCTGTAAGCCTCAAGAGGAACTCCACCATCACCACCATTGAACCATAGGTTTGTTCTTTTTAAAGAATAAGGAATTATATGCACTGAAGAAAAAGGAGTACAATGTTCTTAGATTAATTTAAATAGTATGACATTGGAAGACAGTAGCATCTCTTGTGTTTATTGTTCGAGTGGTACTTTGAAGAAGCACTTATTCTCTTACAGAGTTGAAACAAAAATCATTTCAAAACACATATAACATGGCATGGCAGAGGAAGCCATCTTTCTCATCCATAAAGATGTAAAAAAAGGTCTATATAACAGATGCTATTGTAATTTCTGTATATTGTACTGTACAGTTATGACACAGTGTTCACTACTATAGTTGATGGGGAGAGTGGAGACAGTCAAGAGATCTTATTTTGGAAACATTATAGCTCAAGGATGATAGACAAAAAAAGGGAGCCAAAACTGACAACTATAAAAAGCTTCATATATACACAGTCACACCAGCTAAGAGATCAAACATCTACCTTCCTGAGAGAGGTTTAGTTCTCCCAATTGCATAGCAAGTGAAGCAGATCATCTGTAAAGGCTCCAAAACAGTGGAAGTAGTTTCTGTGATAGAAACACCAGAGGCCCAATAAGAGACACAATCATCCCCATGTTCCTCTCACCAAACTAAACTTTTTTGCAAATTGTTTTATTGCAACATCTTCGTTTAGGCACTACAGTACTGATAACCACATAACTGAATTGATCAAGTTTTGAGATGAATGCTCTGAGAACTGACCCCTGTGCTGTGCCCACTGAAGGCATCAGGAAGTTTCATTTCATTTTATATTTCCATAAATCTGGGAATTATCAATCGATGGTAACACCACATTTATTAATCCACATACCTAGCACACACAGATAAAGGCTGCAACAATAGGACAAAGATACCTACGCATTTTGGAGAGAGAAACTGAAACAACGACAAACAAAAATCTCCAAAGAGCCAGTTAGGGAAAGATATCCAGGACTAAGGTGGAAACAGAAATTCATCCTTTTATATGGCAGCACAGGCTTGCCTTAAACTCACATTTAAGCACAATAGGGAGAGGTGGGGATAATACAAAAGCTGCATTTCTCTGGTCTTTCTTTCTCTCAATGTAGATTACAAACACATGGAGAAATTCAGAGGCTCCTCCATAGGTCACCCAATCCACCCTTCCCAGCCTATATAGATGTATCCGCCCTGCACTAATCCTTACGAATTTGCTTTGTTCGAATATAAATCTCAAAGAGATGGGAATAGGGCAGGGGGGATATCCCTCTGGCAGGTCACTTTCTTACCAGAGTTCCCCCCCCCCCACCTACCCACCCACAACTATCATGCTCGTCCATTGTGCCGGCGCTGGAGATCTTTCCCCTATCCTACATGCGGAGAAGACTGAAAGCGCGACCTCTGAAAAATAAAGAAAGGAGCCAAGATGCGAAGCCCAAGCAATTTTGTCCCGCCCACCCTGGCATAGTCTTTCACCTACAGAGGATCCCTCTCGCTCATCATCCCCGCTCGCCATCCAGCCAGCTCTGCAGCTCCAGACAATGCTCTCCCTTCCCGCTCCCCACCCGCACACCGCCCTCGCCCTCGCTCCCCTCCCCCTCCAAGCCCCCTGCCCATGCAGATCCCGGGCAACATGACAGTGCAAGGGCGGGCGGGTGTGAATACCTGGCGGCGGAGGCTGTGGCGCCGACACTGGAGGCGGGCGCAAAGATATTTGGACTCCTGCACGTCCTAAAAGAGGCATTCAGACGAATGGGAGCAGCAGAAGCCTCTAATCCCCGCTGCTGCTCCTGCTGCTGCAATGCATGGCTGATGCTCTTCTCCGCCCCTGTGTTGCCGATAAAGCTGCAGCTTGGGCTTGGTAAGAATGGAACCTCGGCGCGCAAGCGCACTCGCCGCTCGCTAGGAAAGACTGGAGGGGGGGCGGTGCTGCACATGCGCCGTAGACCAAAGCACAGCGGCATGCGGTGAGCATGCGCCTCTTGGTCCTGGCTCTTCTAGGGACCATCACGCATGTGCTGCCCGAGTCTCTTCCCTGGCCGACGCTCCCGCCGACAGTCATAGAGGTCCGTCAAAGGCTAGATAGAACCGGGGGGGCATCTCTATGGTGACGTGAATCCGATACTGAAAGGCGCGGGGCGGAGGGATGCAAAGTGTGTAGCTGAGACGATGAGCTCACCGCGCGTTGTACGCATGCGTCGGCCAGCCGTATTCTAGTAATGACGTATGTGCACAAAACGGCTGCTGCATTCCTTGATTAATATTAATAAGAGGACGAGAGGGGGCGGAGTTACGGATTGGAGATGAAGGCTGAGAGCGCCGGTCTCGCCTTCCGGGGTCAAAGGTCATAAGAAGGCAATGCAGTATTATTTCAAAATAATTAGGAAAAGGGGTGGGGGTGGGATTGCGTCCTAAAGACACACACTGTACAGGGAAGCTTCTAAGGAAGTAATATTTCCCTCCCCGTTATTATTCCTGATTACCTGTTGAATTTTTGCCTGTTGTGTTAAACGCACAGGAGAAAAGAAGGTAGCCCTATTGCAGGAATACTGAGGGAGGCTGCTCCTCCAGACAAAACTGCATTCAAAGACATTTCAAGTGGTATTGCCTTTAAAAGATTTCTATTTGTGTTTGTTTGTGTGTATTTGGGCAGCGGGAGTAAGAATCTTATGGCACCTTAAAGATTAACTGCAAAATGTGTATACATGTCTACGCAGAAGCTTCACTGTAAAAAATATGCATTGTTTGTATTTGGTTTGCCGTTACCATTCTGCAAAAGTGAAGAACAGTTATGGATTGAAGTTTAAATTTATATTTCAATAAGCAGTTAGCCATTTAAATGATATAATAAGGCAGCTGTGATTATACTTGGTTGCAATGTGTTCCTTGATGGTAGCCCTTGTCCATCATTTGCCAGGTTAAGAGGTAGCACTGCCGATTGGAACTTACTGAGAGGATTGCTCACACAGAGAGGCATCCTAAAATGCTTCCATTTTGCTCTTTGTCTGCTGCCTCTCTGCTGACTCTGCTCCAAGTCATCAAAAAGAACCATCAAGAGGAAATCACTGCAATGGCCAAGTCATTGTCCTAACAAAAGACAGAGAGAGAAGCCACCAGCAAGACTAAGACTATGTGCCCCATCCTGCACCCTGCACTCTGGGTAGTTAGCAATGGAGGATGCCAGAGAGGAGGAGGGAATTTCCAGGTCTGCAGTGGGGAATGATGTAACCAAACAGAGAAAAGTGTCAATTTTGCAAACGGGGGTGGGGGTGCATGTGAATGCTCTGTACTCTAGGCTCAGGTTGTATGTATGTGTAAATAAACCATATATCATAAAGATGTCATAGTCTCTGCTGTGCCTCATTGTCCAAAAAGAAACACAGACCCTGCTAAGTGTACTTGATACCCCTGGAATCTTGCACTGCTCAGAAATTCGGGTGTCGTGTAACAATATCCTCTGCCCAGATCTCTGTAAGTGAGGACTGCATGAATGGGTGGTTAACTTAGAAGGGCCATAACCTTGTGCCTATTGTGTAATTTGCCACCGCAGAAAAAGTAACATTTAAACAACAGTCCTAATCAGGACTTACTTCTGAGGAGGCATGCATAGGTTTGCAGTGTTCGTTTGTGCAACTTCTGTACGTTGGAGATACGTGAGGAAAAGGCCAAAAAGATTCCTTGTAGAAATGCAAGTACTGTCTCCCTTGCTAAAAAAACAACAACACACAAAACCTAGAATGACAACAGTATGCTGAATTTTACACTTTTCTATCATGGGACTCCTGTTGCTGTGAAGTACACTTTTTCCCTTAAAAGATTTTCACACATCCCTAGCTTTTTTCAACAGTTCGCTACAAAGCACGGTGTACTGATTATTCACAACTTCCAAGCTCAACAGCATGAAGAAAGCATGGATTCAAATAAATCTTGTTATGCCATATCGTTCATAGTCCACATGTCACTATGGTGTGAATGGTGCACCGAGCATCCCCTTTACACACATCCCAATAACCATAGACAGTGCGGTTGAATGATTTCTGAAATTCATTTGTGTCTAAACAAAAGTATTATCAAGTGCCCCTTGGAAGAGACAATTTCAGCTGCTGTGTCACACTGTCAGATTGTGAAATAACTTCTGTCACTCAGAAGAAGAAGAGATGTTGGAATCATGGTGGATAATGCCCTAAAAATATCAGTACGGAAGACTGCAGCTATTTAAAAAGCAACAGTGCACTACCATTTTACTTATCAGATATAAACAACCCAGAATATAAACATCCTCCATTAACTGTTAATGGAAATGGTCAAAGTGGGGGCAGGCATGGTTGGATATTCCCATTTCAACTCCATTCATGTCTATGGTGGGATGGAAAAGGCCTGATTCCAATATCCAGTGTGAACAGAGAAGACTTCTGAATAAATACATCTCATTTCCTCTTTCAGGTATACTTAAACCTCACTGTGCTGAAGAGCATCAAGGGCAGAAGGTCTGTGCAGAAAGACAGCAGTGATGAAAGGGGAATACGAAGAAGCTCCCCCTGACCCTGTAAGGGAAGCAGAGGTGCCTTTGTGACCGGTGCTTGCTCTGCACAGGGTGAGGCTTTGCTCTCTGCAGTTTGCTATAAACTAATCCTAATGCAAGGACTAGGTATGCATATCTTTGACCGACCTTGGGAGGAATAACTTACACATACAAGTCATAATGTAAAAGGCTACTTTGCATATATTTCCAATACACACAAATGGTGCGTTTCCTTTCGCACCTCATTTCCTTTCCTTTCACTCCCCCGCTCTTCCTCTTCCTATATTAACATGTTTCTCACCAGTAGTACACAGCAAGCCATCATAATCTCTTCAAGTCCTATTCCTACACTTTAAAAGCCTACTTACCATATTAATTCCGCCTAACGGCAAGCCTGCTGTAATATGATGGGAGTTTTAAGGTTGTGAATGAAACAAGCTCACATTAAGGGAGATTCGCTAGTTCTGTATGAAAGGCTGTGCAAAATCAATGAAGGTTGCCGTCCTAGCAATATTTACTTGGGAATAAGTCTCACTGAAAATGATGGAATTCCACAGGGGAGCAGCAAGAAATGTTATAATATTGCTGACCTGCTCATTTGCAACAAATTGGGGTATTACCTCTGGTGGGGGACACATCATACTCCTTCTGGGGTAGTTTGTCCACCTTTGGGCCCTATCCTGCACTCAGCTCTCATCTGTGGCTCCTAAAAGTTGCTGGCATGTGACAGCAGCCACATCCCAGGAATGGCTTCGACTGGCCAGCTAAACCAGGTGAGGGTAGCCTATGGGTCTCAAACTCTTGGTGAGTTAGGGACTTCCCCTGTTTGCAAAGCCAGGCTCTGAAGAATTGAGCAGATGAGACCAACATTGGGTCCAAGGGTCAAGAAGACAGTTTCTGCATGTGGAAGTGGGGGGCAGATGGAGATTGTCAACCCTGGGAAGGAAAACTGATCCTAAACCTCTGCTGCCTTGTGGGATACCTTCAGGAGAAGAAAAGGCTAAGGAGTAAACCCTACACAAATCCCGAGTGGAGTTCCTAAGATAGTTGGATGGCATCTTGTATGCTTCCTTCCAGCAACTCCTGCAGTCAAGCTGGTGCCAAACATATTGCTCTGCTTTTCTTTGGACCATCAGTGAGGCCAAAAGTGGGGTCTGCTTGTCTGGGCAGCCTAGGACCTCCATACACACTGCCCAAGCTTGCACCCCAAGAAAGTCACTTTGGTGCTGCTAACAGAGTGGTTTGACTTCACACCCGAAGGTGCAGTCCATTGTCTCTAGAGACAGACAGATGCAAACAACATTATGTATAGTCCAATCTGATGCATTTTAACTTGGAAGTCATATTGAATTCAATGGAACCATACTACCTAAAGGACCATCTTCTCTAATAAGATGGGCAGATGAAGGGGGACTTGTTTATCTACACAGGCGAGTCCCTTTTCATTTAAACAGGACTAATGAGGCGATTTGTTCTTCTCGGCTGCTGGCTGCCATTTTGTTTCCATTTTTATCTGCTCTTACCCTATTTCTATATGGTTTTATCATGTTGTTGCTTGTTACGTTACATGGATTGGTTAGTTTCTATTGTGGATTGTATTGTTCTTTCCCACACTGGGAATTTTAAAATGGAACATGTTGATGTAAATGTAACAAACAAAAATAAGCAAGTCCCATTGAACTTAATGAGATTTCTGGGTAGAGAGGCATAGACTAGTGATGGAGGCCAATAGGAAGACAATAACTGACCATTTTGAGGGGGAAAGTGCTATAGTTTTACAGAATAAAAGCTGGAAAGATGTAACTGAAGTTGCAAAAATGTCCTTTATATGTCAGTATCATCTAAACTCCTAGTTGTAGTATAATACACACATTAAGGTTTCATTCCACAGAACTGTGTATCTAGTTATCTGAATCCATGAGGAGTTTTTCTGAGGGGAATTTCAAGAGCAGTTTCTGATATGGCATAAGATCAGCCGCTCTATCTCTACTGTCAGAGGAGGGAAGAGTGCTGTTGCACCCAGGTCCTGCTTGCAGGTTTCCCCACAGGCATCTGGTTGGCCACTGTGAGAACAGAATCCTGGACTAGATGGGCCACGGGCCTGAACCAGGTGGCTTTTAAGTTCTTATTCTTAGCCTCCTAATATTGGCAGCCTCTGTACCTAAGTTCCTAGCTGACCTACTTCTTTTAAAAGAAAGTTAAAAATCAGAAAAGCAGTTTGAAAAAAACAGGAATGAAGATATGCAAAATGGTAAATAAATTGTATATATAAACAAGAGAGATTACCATTAAGCCATTTTTAGTCTAGCATTTTTATTGTGTTTATAAAAAAAACCATCTGCTTAATTAAAACCCTTATTACTGTTTTCATCTCTCATTAACTTGCAACAGGGGAAAACCCTTACTATCCATGAACATTATTAAACTCATTCGTTTTAAATGTACATTTAAACAAAAGCTTTTAGTGTTCATACATCAAAACAGCATGACATTGCAATGAAGGTATAATTAAGGAATTAAATGTTGCACTTTCCTTTACAGCGTGTATGTTTCGCCCAGACGTATCCTAAGCAATCTTGCTTGTGGTCTAAGGAGCATTTTGAGCTGAGATGTTAAAATCAGAGATGGCCCAAGACTTTTTTGTGTCTCAGAGAAAAAAACAGCAACATATGGGCTCTTATGGTGGTGTTATATAGTTCTAATAGATAAGGCTCAGTTTTTATGTATCCTTACTTTGGAATAAGCTTCTGCAGCAAGATTGCACCCCACCCATCTATTCCACGTGGAAGGTAGATAGTGCTGTTGGCATAGAAAAGTGAGAATTATACAGAATCTTAGCTGGCAGCTGCATTGTGGCTAGCTGAGTCACGCTCCTCTCCCAACTTCTCAGAGTGCCCACTAGCAAGCCCCCAGCTCCAGTCTTCCCCATCACTGACATTGCCGTCACTGTTCCCTACCCATTCCTCTATACCACTGAGTATAGAATGGTTTCAGCAAGGCAAAGAAAAGGAGGCAAAATTTGGATTGGCAACTGGAAAGATTGCATTTGAACTAGGGGACAGCAGCTACCAGCTTCTAGCACAGAAGTAGGAAACCTATGGCCCTCCAGATGTTGTTGAACTACAACTCCCATTGACCAATGGGAGCTGTAGTTCAGCAACATCTGGAGGGCCACAGGTTCCTTATCCCTATCGCAGCATGAAGGCTCAAACAGAAGCAGGGTGTGTTTTAACTGATCACATGAGAAGACTCTGCAAGTTTTACTGTTTTTATCTTTATCACTTTTGGTACGTTTTAGCTGCTTTAACTTCCACTGTGGAAGTACGTGGAGGGGAAAAATCCCCACCCTAACAAAGACAACAACTGCTAGACAAAATGTTTTTATTTTCATGCCTCTAAAAGCATTTCCCTTGTGGTTATATGTATGAGTCAGCAACTCATCAATTCTGAAGTATTTTTAAAGATTTGCTTAAGGGACAATATGGCAAAGCAAACCTTCTGAAATTAGGATATGCAAAAGCTTCCAGGGCGGGTGGAACTATCCAGACTCTGGCTCTACCAATTGATTTTGAACGAGGTGGGGGTGGGATACCAGGATTATTATTAATAGCCTTCTAGCTTTCTGGGAAATGATCTCACCAAGCTGGACTAATCTTTTAAATTCGCATTATGGAGGCAAAATTTCTTTTTTTAGAGGCAGCTACTTAAATCGATGGGTCATTTCTAACTACATAATACCTTATATGTTGCTCTGAATCTTGGAATATCCCCAGAATTCCAACAGCAAAAAGAGCAGGATATCTCAAAAGAGAATGCTGTGCATTTTCTCTCACTGCAGGTACACAAAACGCAAATCAACCCAGTCCCAAAACACTAAGCCCCTTCCACGTAAGGGGTCTGCAAGATGCTATTGAGCTTTAAGTGGCCTGCCTCCTTAATTAATTACACATGTAATCCTATTTTAAAAAATCCACTGAGAGGATATGCTTTGAATTCTAATTTGTTTATGCCCCGCCTGTGTTCATCTTGAGCTTACTTAAGGATGCGCTCCACCCCCTTCCAGAGGCTCACTTTTCCAGAGGGAACAGGAGCAACTTCTCCCTTACTGTTATGCTATTTTTGCCTTGGTCCAGCTGCTGTATTGATAAGTGCAAAAATGAATTGGGTAGGAGGAGGCAGAGAATAAACAACCGCAGCAGGAACAAGGTCGTATAAATGTTCCCTACTGCAGGTGTCAAACCACTTCGGAATCTGCTTTGATGTTGCAGAGGTTTCCAAGGTACTTGCTTGGTGTACATGGAGAGAGCCGGTTAGGCCAAAACAGCACATAAGACTTTACCCTCCTGGATTTGTAAGTCACCACACGTATCACTAGTTGCCCCTTAAGAGAAAACCCAAATTGCTGGAAAGGAGGCATGCACATCCCTCACGGAGGGATGGGGAGGTTTTTTTTTACTTAAGGTTCATGGCAGGGCATTGCTGCAAATGAAAGAGCAGCTTTTATCTGCTATCCACTGCTTGTGGCAGTCTATTTATTTATTTAGTTATTTATGGACTGTCTTACCCGCCCTTCACCATGAGGCTCCAGGGCAGGTTATGGCAACACAAAATCTGTGGAATCTACATCTATCTATCTAAACTGTCAAAGGCCAGGATGGAAAAGTGTGTCTTCAGCATTTGGTAAAAAAGATGTTGCCAGATGCAGCTCTGTGGAGAGGAAGCTTAGAAGCTATCCCAGGGAATGGGCTACCTCAGGGAATATGTCCTTTCCTGGGCTGTCCCCCCACAACCTTCCAAGAGCGATCAAACTACCAAGGGGGCCTTTCTGCTGATCTGAACACTTTAAAGGGCCTGTAGGGAAGGGAGTGGCCTTCCATACATTGCAGAGGAACATTAGTGGTTTCCGATATGCAGCTACTTCCCAAAGTGCTATGAATGCAATGCGACAGTGAAACGCCTCAATAAATCTGTTAGTCTTTCAGTTGTGCGCGCGCATGTATTCAAAGTAGAATTCCAGTGACGGCGATACAAGGAAAAAAGATTATTGTGCATATAATGTGCTCGGGAAAAGAAGGGGTGAAAGCCATTGCATGTCTGTGAAAATCAATCAGCTGCACAACTCTTAGAATTTGAAGCAGGTTTAGAGACACCTGCTGACTTATTTCTGTATGGCAGTTAAATATTTCTTAGAGCTTTGGAATCGGAATTTAACTGTGTGTCCCAATGCAAAGGATGACAAAAACCTGTATTTTTAAATAATGAAGTACGTGGAGAGCTTTTGCAGGGGAAACCAACTTGTCAAGTAGCAGGGAGGAAAGTCTGAGCATGCTGAAATTTCTCCTTCTGTGCAATAAGGAAATGTTTAGGCACCCACCCCATTTCTGCATCTGATTGCATGATTTGCATGACATTCCTGTTTCTCTTTCATTCTGCCTTTCCAAAACTCAGCTGGAAGCTTATCCCTTTCTCTCTTCCTTAGCCTCCCCAAACCCAACTCCTCGTACATTATGTCATCTCTCTACTGATACTTATGGGTGAAATGAATTGCAACAGGGTATATACAGCAATGTTTGCTGACCTGGTGCCTTCCAGGTTTTTTGCACTACAACTCTCATCACACGCTGGCTGCGGCAGATGGGAGTTCTGGAAAAGGCTGGCAGACAGAGTGAGTTGAATGTTGAATACAAGGAGCAGAGCAGTACATTTTGACTGGCCTAACTTGTTGTGAGAGTTTAGAAAAGCTGCACCTTCTAGAATTCTCTCTTCTTTATAATTATGTATTTCTCTGTATCTGGACACATTAATCCAAACAGCAGGTCTCCTGGCTATGTGTTCTTCCTGAACTTCCTCACTTCTATAGGAACAAGGTTTTGTGGTTTTTGTCAAGAAGAGGATCCTGCATCTTTAAGCATTGTGGAGGGGCAGGAATTTGGGCATGTGAAGGTTATCATGCAGGGCTTTCACTTAATCTGACTCATTTGGCTGGAACAACAAGAACTAAACAGATTCATCTCTTTTTAATACAACTTGTAGATAAAAGCATGTTCTGACTAAAAACCAAATACTGCAACAACCCACTGGTGACTTTTGAGTGCAGTTGTGGCGGAATCAGAGAGGTTATTTTCATTATTTTTATTATTATCTACTATTATTTTTGTTTGTTTGTTTGTTTGAAAACACTGGGAAGTATAGAAGCATGCTGCATTGTGTGGGATGAAGTCAGGGCTTTGATTCCACAAGACAAAGCAGGTGTGACAGTAATTCATTCCAGTTCCCAGGGCTAAATGAATAACTGACAGCTCTTGCTCCTTCCACATTCTTATGCTGGCTGCACAGAAGAGGGGCTCAGCTCAGCATTCTCCAGGCGGGGAAGAGGCTTTGCTGACACTTCACTCTCTTAGGGTTCAATAACAGTTTCCCTTATTACAGCAGCTAACAGATTTTGTCAGTAAACTGGATTCTGCAGCATGCTGCAAAGAAAAGAACGATCGGTGCCAACAGAGTCATTTCTGGTCCCTTTCGAAGTTAAATATGGGACACTGCTGATATGCCTCTTTAACTGCTGTAGATGAGAGACAATTTGGGTTGATTCTGCTTTTTCTACCACGGTGGCACCAAGATGCACAATTTCCCCTTCTACATAATCTGCATTTGAAGGCACAGGTAGAAGCCTTAGTCCAATGTTACATGCCTTAGTCTAAAAGTAAATTTTCTGGAGGTCATCAGTTACATTACCCTGAAGTCTCACTGTAGCTTTTATGAATAATATGATTGAAAATGGCTCAAAAGTTATTCTAACCCATCTGCCCTAATATCTGCCAGTTTTAAACACTCTCGTTCCTCACACAGCCATGCCTCCTGTTTATATACGGTAATTGCAAAGCTTTCTTTCTATCTTCTCACTTAAGGTCACCAGAGTGTTTCCTGGCGTGGCTGGGTTGATTTGTAAGAGCTGCATAATTGGCAGAGATTCATCTGGCGAATCTTTCCTTCCTGCACTGCATCACTATGCCAAAGAAGAATCATCTACTGAATTTTCCGCCCATCATGCACTGTTAAAGGCAAACGAGATATGCCAGCAAAAGGGTTGCTAACCTTTCTGTCTATAAGTGTGCAAATACAACCAGCAGAGTTGAGAGGTTTTTATTTATTTCTCTCCCCTGCCCCCCGTAGTAAAAATGATGCAAGCCTGGGAAACCTTATTAATGAATTTTGACATGTCATGCACCTGTTAAGTAACCATGATGGAAGACAGTTGACAACCTTATTCTATCTTCCACCATCCCTCTCCAAATCTGAACAAGACTGTGACTTACCCTGATCCTAAACATGTTTCCTTAGGAAGATAATAAGATTTATTACAAGTAATGGCGCATAGGCTTAGATTCTTGGTGGAAGGGCTTTTATGTGATGAGCAGAGTCCCGAGCATAAAATCTCCCTATGAGTGGCTGAAGCAGAAGTCATGACACAGCATGCCTGTTCACTTGCTATGGAAACTATGTTTGGTTAAGTATCAAGTGTCCAGATTTCTGCTCATGTGCTTAGCAAGGAAGCGCTGCATATTTATAACTTAGGCAGCCTAAAGACTACAACAGCAAAGCAATTCCCTTATGGGCCAGCAAATTCATTCCACAGCTTGACCTGAGCAATGTATTAATTATTGTTGTTTTTATATTGCCAAAAGAATGTGGAATCTCTTCTAGACCAAGATAAATTGATACCAGAAGGATTAATGGTCTAAATTAGCTACAACACAGTAAGGCGTGTGATAAACCAAAGAGTGGGGACCCATATTGAGGCCTGAGGGTTGTATCCAACCAAGTTATACTAGAGCAGAGTCCATGAAATTAATGGACCCATTAGTCATGTCCATTCTTTTCAATGGGTTTACTCCAGGAGTAAGGAAGCTTTGACCTGTGAACCAAACCAGGCCCAGCAAACCTCCCCATTTGGCCTGCTAGGCTGCTTTTCTTAAACCAGGCCTACCTGCCCCACACCTGACGTATAAGATGTCAGGTCTGGGGCAGGTACCAATGTGACTACAAAGTAACAATCAGGAGTGTAAAGTGAGTGACCGATTGTTCCTTGCTGGAGCATGGTGCACTTCAGACGATGGAATGAAGGGAGTGTACCTTTTTCTGAGAGCACCAAGCAGTTTGCATTAAAATTTCTGCTAAAACAGGTTTCCCCCTCCACTTCAATGCAACCTGCTGGGCACTACAGGATTAGCAAAGTCCCTTGTTCTGCGGTTCCCAGTTGCCAACTGGCTGTCAGGCACTTGACATAATGATGCCAAGTGATTGACAAGTGAGTTGTCCAGCCCACCTGTCAAAGCTGGCCCACAGGTTATGGTCAGATAAGGATCTGGTTCACTGGTCCAAAAAGGTCCCCCATCCCTGGTTTACTCTGAGTAGTACTAATATTGGTTACAACACTGAGTAATCCAGAAAACCATTCCGTAGGGGCATGTTGGAGCTGCAAAAAGAACCTGGATGAAGGGTGTGTTTGAGAACATATATGAACACCTTAAATTGGGAGGCTGCAAAGGTACATTGAATCAATTACCACCTTGTTGGTGAGATCCTGAAGCAACATAACTTTTTATAACATGTCGAGATTGGAAGCTTGGCAGGCTCCCCAAACAACTTTGTGATCCTCCCACACCCACAATCTGCGCTGTTGTTGAGACGCACACTTCCCTCTAGTACAAAGTGTATTACTTAGGAGAAAATGTGGGAATTCTTTTTACCAAAGTTATGTTTGTGCAGAAAACGTGCTGCAAATGAGAAACAGATGTGTACCATTTTCAAAAAAACTGAAATTAAAAATTTGTGCAGAAAGTATGTAAACTGGTAAACTTGCTGCCCCCTAGTGTATCAATGTATTCATGGATGGAGACTAGCTTTTCTCTCTCCTATTATAAGGACTTAATAATTGGAACTTTGCACACTTCATAACATATAGCAAAACACAGATTTGTCATAATTAAAGAAAGCATTGCTTGAGCAACAGCATAGATTTGTGATACTAAAAATAAATTTTGAAGTACACAGTAGAAAATCAAGGTTTGATCATTAATTTAAATTCCCAAGAGATTGCATGAACATGCTACATACCTAAATGCTCACAGTAAAGAACCTGATTTTCTGTTTGGCAACAGCTTTCACATAAAAATAGAGTTTTGTTACATGAAACTATCAACCTGGTTTAAATTTGATGATGGTAAACTAGTTTTCTGATCACTTCACATAAAATTATCAACACATCCACAACAGACTACTTGTGATTCACATGGGATCTGGGTCTGTGACAGCCTGTTCAGATACTTGGCTCAACACATTTAATGTCAAACAGATAACAGAAAAAAACAATGAGTTGTGAAATTGGTATGACATCTTTGGCTATAATAATAGGGTAAGACTTTGAGTAGGACTTATCAGATGCAACCCTTTAAATCAGTAGAAATTACTTTCTAGTACTATGAATTGCTTAAAAGCTGCTGAATGCAGTCTGAATTCACTTAAGCTCAGGATCTATATCTCCATCCTAGGTGGTAACATTACATGACCCCAACATTGGCTAATGGTTAGAAACCAAACAAGCCAGTTCTCTCTAATATGGTATTCATTGTATGAACATGCTCTGTGTTTTTTGTACTTGAAAGGCAAAGGCATGTGCAGTGTAGCAATTACTATTGGATAGGTAAAAATATTGCCCCAGCTCAACACCAAGCTAAGATGCCTCAGTGAGATCAGGAGACATCAAAAGAAAATGGTATTTCACATACTAGGGAGTCTACTAACTCAAGAGGTGATAATGCTAAGCATTTACATAGCTTCCCTAATATTATGTCTTGCAAAACTGTGATAATAATAGTGTAGCTGGATCCAGTACTGCATTCTCATTATAATTTGTGAATTAAGAACTCCTGAATATGTTGTACAGTCATTGCATGATGCGCAGAAAGTCAGCTCCTAAGACTCTCGGCTTGTAAGAACAAAGCAAGCTTTTAGCTGACATAATCGATATGTGTTCAAATGTTGGGTGGCCTGATGCAAAAGGAGACAAAGGTTTTGAACCCTTAAGAGCTATGTAGAAAAATGGAATTTCAGGAGGCATGGCTTGTTATGCAAGCTACATCTGCTGCAGTGCCCTCTTCTGCAGAGCTATTGATTTTATTTATTAGTTATATTTGTTTCTAGCCAGACTTTCAGCCTACCCACACCACTATCTCCATCCCCAGTAATTACGGCCGGCATTTTGGCGGTCTTGTAATAACAAAAGGGAGAAAGGGGTACTCCTGAAGAGAGAGCGGCCCTCGCTATCGCCTAACGTCAACCGTGAGCCCGTGAGCCCCTCTTATTAGAAGAAATCAGAGAGGACGTCGCTTTCGGCCCCGGAGCTCGTCAATTCCACCGATCGCGCAATCCCAAACCTGGAGCTAAAAACCAGCGTTTTGAAGGATCCGATCTTTGCCAGCCAAGAAAGCAGCGCCTCCTTCCCAAATTCATTATTCTTCTTGCTATTATTGTTGTTGTTACATATGTACTGAATTCTGATGGGATGCTGTTTAGGCTGCTGCTGCTGCTAATTTAAGACAAAACATGCGAAAAGGTATTTCATTCAATAAGGCAAAGCGTACCCCGCGCCAGCCATGGGAAAGGCCCCCTTCTCTTTCGCTGCGGCTGAGCCTGAACCAGAGACTAAGCAGAAGCTGAACCAAGAGGCGGGGGGAGGGCTGTTGCTCAATCGATCCAGCGAACGGATTTCATCCGTCAAAGTGGAATTTAACAAGGAGGCGCCATCTCGAGGCAGCAATAAACTCACGTGCAGCCCGAGAGGCAACTACCCCACAAAAGGGTTAGAGCTGCATAGAGCTGGGGTGGGAAGCGGGGACCCAGCTTGGCTTGTTGTTCTGCAAGCCAGGTTTGGTTTGTCTTAAAACAGCGTGTCCTAACGTGGTCATTTAGCTTCGGGTTCTTTTCGTGGCAAAGGCGATATATTACCACTAATAACGGAGGCTCAAGCGGCAGCTTAAACAGCAAAGTTACTCCCGCTGAGCTCTATAATACCAGGACAACATGTATAGGAACTGCAGCCTGAAGGGGCTGAACTCAAAAGCTACCCACCCTTGCATCGCTTTTCCTTTGCAATGGGGAATATTGCAAGCGCCACCCAACACTGGGGGACCTACTTCTATGTAAAGCCGTTACTTCTGTCGAACCGCGGCCTCCTTGCTAAGAGCCACCCACCTTGCGCGCGCATGGTCCCACGTTCCATTTTTTTAGCACTCCTGCCTGAAATCCTGGAGAGGTGGGCCAAGAGCCTGACTCGACTTAAGGCAGCGTCTTAAGCCGCCCCGCCCCCCCCCGTAGAACTGCCCTGTTTCTACGGCTCCCCCCAGGTAGAAAGCGATATGTAAAATGTGGCCAAGACGACGAGTAAGCACCTTGGAGCCGTTTACTCTCTCCACTTAGGCTGTGCAGCTGCCTCTGCCCACGTCTACTTGCCCCTATGGAAGCTAACGGGGGGCTGACTGCCCTGCGAAGAACGACGCCTAGGGGCCGGGGCTGGGACACGCACGAGAGCGGTGCGTTTTCCTGTCAGGCAGCGAGCGGGGCAGCCCCGCGACGGCAGTGTGGAAGGACCCGTCCCTTTGGCGGCACGGAGAGTGGTGGGAGTGCCCAGAGCGCTGTGCCCGCAGCCCGTCCGACTCGCAGCTTCTCCTCGGCGGCGTCGCCATGTCCGTCAGCGAGATGTTCATCGCTTTGCAAGGGGTGCTCACGGCCGACCAGGATATCCGCGAGGTGAGAGAGGGTCGCGCCGGTGCGAGGACCACGGACTCTTCCCCCGAGCTCGGAAGGGGGATCCCTTTCCTGCCCATCCCTTTCGCTGGTCATCGGATGACGGGGACTAGAGCCTTGGTTTTCCTACCTTCCAAACCGCGGGAGCCAACCTTTTAACAACTGCATGCCTGAAACATGGGACCCATTTCTATCACGTAAACCCCAAACCGCCCTATGTGTCTCTGTTGTGGCTCCTGTAAAAACATTTACATAACGGCCCAGGAGAGGGAAATTTAGTTGTTGCTGCTTGTTACGCTAAGTGTGAGAGAAATTGCATCGGCTGAAATTTTCCGTCCTGCACCACCAGCGTTAAAGATCTTGTTCTCCTTTGCGCCTATTCTTTGTCAAAGCTGAACAAAGAAACAACAACAACAACCAGTGATGATTGCAAGCACTGCCACCCATCTTGGGTCAAGGTGTGATCCACTATGGGGTACTGACCCATCACAAGTAGCAGTATGATGAACAGAATCATAGTAGCAACCTAATTGCCTCATAGATAACCATTAGTTAGCTAAGTAGTGCAGACCCCGTTTTTCAAAAGCCAAGCTATGGACCCACTACTTTTTAAAAGTTTGATATCTCTATGGTAGTTTTTGTTACGTGAATGGTGCCACAGATCTCCTGAGTGGATTACTGGGGTCCATGGACCCCCCCCCCCCAATTAGGAACCAGAGGTCTAGAAATTTACTAGAGAGAAAGACGGGCAAAATTGAACAGCAGTTTTGTGCTAACATTGCATATTTTTCTGTACAATCATGTTCTGAGTATTTTATTGTTGTTTACAGGAGATCAGGAAAGTTGTTCAAACTCTGGAGCAAACAGCCCGGGAAATTCTTACAGTGCTACAAGGAGTCCACCAGGGGTCTGGATTTCAGGACAGTAGGTCATGCTTTGTTTGCCTATTGAGGGAAAAAAAAGTCACAAACATGTTTACATGCATAAAGGATGGTTACAGAAGATGAGGATAAAAGATGCCACTCAGTAACGTAAAAGTGAAATGGTTATGTGTTTTGTGAAAAACATTTTTCTACTCCAGTTTCTTTGTGAATTGGAAATTCAGGAAAGTGAATCATGTACAATACCTGTAGATTATAACACTAAATTTGGCTGTTTCATTATTGGGCACTTAACTAGTCAACAAAGACTTATTCAGCTGTGAAATCTTAAAACAAGTCTGGTTTCTATATCCTGTCACACTGGGCAGGGCAGCTTGTGGGTTCTACTCTGCTTGAGCAGAGCCTGGTACAAAAGACATAATATTAGAATGAAAGAATTCGGAACCTGGAAAATTTTTAAGGGCCAGAACTAAGCAAAGCACACAGTCTTTCCACACAGTAATCCACTCCCTCCCCATTTCAGCAGTACAATTTAGTGGGTCATTTTGTTGTTGCAAGTGTTAAACACATCTGCGTAAGAAATCCTTGCTGATCTGCTTCAGATCACCCAGAGAATTACTATTCAGTCACAATTTACCTTCTGTTCACTCCAGGTGTGGGGAGCCTAAACAAGTAGAAGCAGGCTTCTTGCTTCAAACTGCCACCCTCCAATTCATGGGGATTGGGGGTGGGCAGTGCTAGCACATTTGCTTCCACACCTCTACTCATCTGACAGCTTACCCAGTTGCAGGAATGAATCTCCCAGTAGAGCAGAGCGGCTGCAATAACATTCCCACAGCAGAGTCATTGCCATTTACTTTGAGGGTGGGAAGGGGGAAGTGGTGTGAAGGTCAGGGCTGTACAGACGAGCTAGCTAGCAGGAGCCCTGGATTGCCTCTG
The DNA here is from genome assembly GCF_965113315.1 of Podarcis vaucheri. Taxonomy (NCBI): domain Eukaryota; kingdom Metazoa; phylum Chordata; class Lepidosauria; order Squamata; family Lacertidae; genus Podarcis; species Podarcis vaucheri. The sequence goes on from NC_138759.1 coordinate 93,574,985, forward strand.
CCAGTGCATCCACAGAACCCTAACTCACCCACCCACCTAGTCTTTCCCTGTAAATGACAGTGACGGCTTCCAGGCACCTATTGCTGCAGCTGAACCACTCCTGTCATTATGAACTTATTTCAGTGGGACTAAACCATGACTAACTTAGGCTTCAGTCCTGTATCCACTTACCTAGGAATAAGCCCCATTGAACTTAATGGAACTTAGTTTTGATGCATAGGATTGTGGTGTCCTATGGATGGATCCAGTGAATCAAACTTAATAGAAATTTAATAAATATATAAATGCTGTTGGGGTTGTTGTTCATTATTATAGTGCGTACATTTGTGTTTTTATGTTGTAAACAACCCAGTGTTCTTCAGAGGGAGGTATAGATAGCAAATAAATAAGAAACCTGTTTCTTTTAAGTATCACAGTATTGTCTTTGCTCATGGTTCTATGCCTAAAGGGTGTTTTCTTTAAAGAAACTAAAAAACCAATAACTAGCCTTTGTTTTCGAGGTTAAGTAATGTTTGTTTTTAATTTCAGTACCAAAGAAGTGTCAGAAGGCTCGTGAACACTTTGGTACTGTTAGAACACAGTTGGCCTCTCTGAAAAACAAGTTCCCTGCAGATCAATATTACAGGTTAGTAAATGTCCACTTTCCTCCTGCCTTTTGTGGTCTTTTTTATAATATTTTATTCTTTTTTCCATATAGAAAGTTACATTTGTTACTGAGCAATTTTAAACCAATCATTTTAATATGGATGGCTATGATTTATTTCCACTGTTGGAGGCAGTATGCTTCAGCATACCAGTTACTAGGAATCACAAGCGGGGCGGATGGTATTGTACCACCACAAGGATAGGATTTAGGTCTAGATGGGCATTTTGTCGGATCCAGCAGGAGTCTTCTGTTTAAAGTGCCAGGAATCACTTTTTCTTTCCCCCCCATGCAGATTTAATGAACATTGGAGATTTGTGTTACAACGTTTGGTGTTCTTAGCAGCATTTGTTGTCTACTTGGAGACAGAAACCTTAGTGACTCGGGAAGCTGCTACAGAAATACTTGGAAGTAAGGAATTGCTTTTCCACTTAAATGCAATGACTTTTGGCTTTAGCAAGGCTCCCTGTCTAAGAAATTCAGTAAAATGTTAACCTAAATTGGCACGTCAGAAAGCTTCTACATGCCACTTTCCTTCTAAAACCTTTTGACGTAGTTTGACGGTGAAATAAAGACTAGACCTCTGCTTCAGCTCTGCCAAGGTTCCTTTTTTAACTGAAAAAATTAGTAACTGTTAGTAAAAAAAGGAGTCCATATATGCACTGCTCGAGAGCTATGAGTTGGCAGAGTTGCAGGCTCCCTGGAAATGTAGGAAGTCCACAGTGAAAGACAGGGGAATGTGGGAAGATTAGGTGTACACATTAATTGTATGAAGCTTCTATACATTCTTACTTACTTTGAAGAAGCCACACTTGTATTCAGTGAGGCTTACTAAATGTTTAGGATTACAGCTCTACTCCAGCAGTGTGGACTCTAAATAGCAGCTACTCATGAGGATCTTGGGCAGAGGTTTTCCCCATGAGCCCTGCTACCTGAAAATCCTTTTAACTAGAGATGCTAGGGAGTGAACCTGGGACCTTCTGCATGTAAATAATGTGGTCGGCCACTGTGCTTTGGATTTGGGGCTAAGATATGTAACCCTACAATCCTTCCTAGAGTCTGAGATTAACATCCAAGGTACTTCTCTGTGTGCACCCACCAAGAGATGTCAGAGAGTGGCAATGAGGGAATGGGCCTTTTCAGTGGTAACCTCAGTTAGAGGATACTCTCCCCAGGGAAACTCACCTGACACTGGCTTTGTCCTCTTTCAGGCACTAGGTGAAGACATTTTTATTCTCCCAGGCATTTGGACAGCAGCACTGATATTGGAACTTTTGGTGGCTACCAGGGTATACATCCTGTGTGAAGGGCGTGGATGCTTTGTGCTGTTTCAGATTACTTTTTCTTTGGATGAACACTTTTAGTATTTTATATTTGAATTGTTTTTGAATCGATCGGTGTAATTAACTAACCATTAACCTAAAAGGAAGGCCTAACCTGAATTGGCACTCCTTTCATTTTGGAGTCTTCTAACCCTGATGATTTGTATTATCAGAGTTGAATCCAAATCCGTTCATTCTTTTTGCAGTTGAATCTGAAAGAGAGAAAGGCTTTCACCTGGACATTGAGGATTACCTCTCTGGGGTGTTGACTCTGGCTAGTGAGCTGGTAAGTAGAGAGTATTGAGAAGTTTTAGAACTAATGCAGCATTACTTACCTAGTTGGACTGAAAGTAATATCCAGAGCCTTGCGTGGACAAAACTAGAGGTTACATACAGTGGTACCTCGCAAGACGAATGCCTCGCAAGACAAAAAACGCGCAAGACGAAAGAGTTTTCCGTTTTTTGAGTTGTTCCGCAAGACGAATTTCCCTATGGGCTTGCTTCGCAAGACGTTTCGTCTTGCGAGTTTGTTAGTTTGTTTCCTTTTTCTTAAAGCTGCTAAGCCGTTAATAGCCGCTAAGCCGCTAATAGCCGTGCTTCGCAAGACGAAAAAACCGCAAGACGAAGAGACTCGCGGAACGGATTAATTTCGTCTTGCGAGGCACTACCATGGCTCTTTCTTTAATGAAGTTGCTAGTTGCTCTTTTTCTGCAAAGGGAGGCTTATGGTTGCATATGACTCTACTACTAGTAAAGGTTTGCAAGATTGAGGCTTCTTCATCAAATATGCTCTAAAAGCCAGTATAATTTATTCTCTGGAAGGAAGACAAAGTGCTGAGTACCCTGTTCAGATGTTAATACTGTTGTGGGCCTCCAGTAAGGCCTACCTAGCCCAATTTGTTCTGTGCACGTCTGCTTATCTTGCACCATTCTGCTTTCTTCCATAGGCTAGGTTGGCAGTGAACAGTGTCACAGCAGGAGACTACGCCCGTCCCCTCCGCATCTCTGCTTTTATCAACGAGTTGGATTCCGGATTCCGCCTTCTCAACCTGAAGAATGACTCCCTGAGGAAGCGCTACGATGGCCTCAAGTACGATGTCAAGAAAATAGAGGAGGTGGTTTATGACCTGTCAATCCGAGGGCTCAACAAGGACTCAATTGCTAATGCTGGTGGGGAGAAATAGAGGAGGGCTTGTTGAACTGAAGCAATCATTACCTCAGTCTTGCTGCCAATGAAGGAGAAGCTTTAACTTGAGCTCTCCAGCAGTAGTTTAGAGGAACCACAAAGCTGCATACCACTGTTGTTTTTTCCTAATGGAATGTTTAGTATGTCCAAGCAGAAGCACTCATTCCCCCCCCCAAGCCCCTCTAGCAGGCACTGCTTGGAGTCCTAAGTCACCCTGGCGTAAGCAAACTGTCATCTCTGAACTACAGCTGTTGCTATCCCATTATCCCTGCAGAACCAAGTATGGGGATTATTTCCCCCCTGCGTCACAGCCTTTGTTCAAGCCTCATCCTTTTTGGATCTCCATGTCATTTACATGTAGCACAGTTTATGCAGACTGCTGCCCTGGGCTCCTTTGTAATAAATAAAAGTTCAGTACTTGGCTGCAGCTGATGTGTAAACAGCTTGTCAAAAAGCATTCATTTTCTACTCATCTGTGTAAATCAGATAGATTGCTGCATAAAATCAAGAGTTCAGAACTAGGATGATCAGTTCAGTAGACATATTGTTGGGAATGTATGTTTTCAAATAGTCACCGTTCTATAGTACACATATATTTGTATCCTTAAACATGCTGATTTTTACATTTGGGAAGAGACGTGAAATAGTCATTGAAGCCGAACAGTTGCTTGTGGGCATTTCCCAAGTATATATATAAGTTTTTAAAAGCAAATCCTGGAACATGTTTTAGGTGATTTTTTTGTGGGGGGAGGAGCACAGATTTCAAGGAGGTAAGTAGTTACATAACAGGGCAAAGGTGTTTGTGTTCCTTTGAATTCTAAGTGTCCTGTTTCACATTTCCTTCATTTTGTATTGTATCTTTTCTATATAACGTTCTTGGTCCATCATGCAGCAAAGAATGCATTTGGCCTTAACAAAAAACGGTGACACTTACCTTGATCCTAAACACACGTACATGGAGGCGAGTTGCTTTGTGCATAGGAGCACAGCTTTTGTATGTAGGGTGCAGGTGCAAATCACTCTTCTTTCACCTCCATGTGTGTGCTACCTCCACTGTATTAGTATTTAACATCCATCTTCTGAATCTCATTTATATGTGCAAAATTTGTTTCTGCAATATACTGTGTTATTTTGTCTGAGCATTTTTCATATTGTGTGCTGTATAGGATCTGTTATCCCCTTGCCCTAAAGTTTTTCCTTTGACAAATATCACCTCCAAAAGATAAGAAAAATATTTGTACTTTACAATATTAGTGGCTGTAAGTATCTTTTGTTTGTAAATCTTTGCCTTTTTCTGGTTATGTTTTGGGATGGGTGGGGGAAAAGTTCATTGAAAAGCAAATTCTTCCTTTGTTAACGTGGGTAAATAAAAGACACTGTTCTTTAATATTGTGCTTCTGTGATTTTGTTTTGTATGTTTCTTACAAGCTTGCACCCTGTAATTCACAATAACTTGTTTAGTATACAGGTGTCATATTTTCTTCATTTTAACGAAAACCCCTTCTTTCAAGACACTGCGATTCTACAGCGCCCATTTTGGGAGGAAGGCTATGATAAAGGGCTCACAACTGGCACAGAAAATCTTGCTAAACAATATTCTTACAGTTCTTTTCCTGTCGGCTATAGAATAGAAAAGTGCTGCCACATATTTTGTTCTCTAGTATTCTACAGAGTTCTTTTTTATTATTATTCTCATGTGTCACTAGGATAGGAGTGATCTGGTATGGAAAACAAAAAGAGAAGTTAATTAAAGTGCAAGGAAACATAATTATTAAAACATTTTATGTTAATCTACAATAATGTAACGGATTCCTTTTTAATTAAAATTTTGAAATACACTAGATTACATCATTTAAATAATCACAAACTAGAAGAGGTAATTGAGCCTTGTTAACAGAAGCGTATTTCAGAACGATTTCTGATGTTAAGACATTCCTTGGATTTCTACAATGGGTTTTTAACCATTTACAAACAAATCCAGTGATCCGTAAAGGGAGAGAGTATTGCTTATCCACAGGATTATACAGGTATTCTGGAATGTTTGTGAGTGAACTCTGAATATATTTCGGCTTCCTTTTCCATTTACATGTTACATGCATTCAGTGCAAAGTAAAACTCGGTAAACTGGTTCCTACGTGGGCACGAGGGTAGAAGTAGAAAACTGATAAGCTAACAAAAGATGGATGAATTAAATGTTTCCTGGGAGAGCAAGCTGAAATGAGACTAATTATACTGTCTAAACATTCTCCTTTATTGTGTTAATACTGCTCTAAATTTGACTGGATGTTGCCTAATGCTGTTATAATATATGCACAATGAAACCAGTCTATCATATATGGTCAAAATTCCTTTTTCCCAGCACAATCATGCAGTGTCAGACATCTCGCACTCCTATCTGATCCCCACATTATTAACAATATTAGCTCAATATTTTCTCTCTAGAGACCTGCTCCTCATGATCTGGTGCCAATAACCCCTAATTACCATAGAGGAAGACATCCCAAGTAGGCCACAAATCTGAAGGGCCCGCCCTGCCCCCCCCCCTTGAGCAAGTCTTCACAGGGTAAAGCCTATTTGCCCTCAGACAGACAACACACATTTTGTTGTCTTCACTGTTATACCTATTTACAAAATGTGCAAAAGATTCCCATTACCCAGAATCTAGATCTCACTCCTCTTACCACTTACGAGCCTCCTCTGATTTCTCCTTAGGCCAAGTTGTGCTGAAGTGATTATTTTGGCTAGCCAGATTAACTCCTTATGTTCCTACAGCTCATGCTTAACTTTCATTCCACACTTAACAGGCAGTCTTCAAACTAACAACACTCTTCCTTTTCGCTACCAGCTCAGTCAGTTACACCAACCTCCTCTCAAGATGACAGCCTCTTTTTGACAGTTTGTGTTCCATGGGGCCCTCACTTTATCACCTCATCAGGCAATGCCTCTCAAAATGGGGAATGTGGCCTCCAGAAGGGTTTGTGGGGCACCTACAAGAGAGGGGGCAGCATTTTGTAAGTCTTATTGATAAGTAGGTCTATAAAGATTTCCACAATCTGAGTGTCTACCTCATGGATTTGCTGACGGAAGGGTGGAATGGTCAGTCACAGACTGCTGTGGGTTACCTGAAGCTAGAGACCATGGACTGTGGGAGCAGCTGAGAAGAGGAGTAGGGGAGGTAGGGGACCAACTGTGTGTAGGAACCACTCAGTTGGGAGCAAAGCAGACATAAAGGTTGTAGGGGCCAGGTAGCTACACCCAATGAGGTTTCTAAGTTGGGTTGTATGGAAGATCTAACAAGCTTAAAAACGGGGCACATTTTTTCCTTCAATTTGAGAAACACTTATTTAAGTGGTACTCGTCACAAATGAATTCTCAGTAGAAAACGACATCGTTACGGATAGCTCCAATGCTAATTGGCCAGGTGAAGTTCATCCTTGGTGCAATTTTTGTTGAAAAGGAGATCTTCAACCCAAAGCAGGTCGTGAGGAAATTTCTGAGCTAACTTAGCCAAGTCATTTTGCAGTCAGCGATCCTTTCATGGCCTATTGTGCGATGCGCTTATCATGATGTTGGGCAAGGCGTTGCGCCGCTTCTTCCAGGAGCCCAGCTCCCGAGAGTACCTCCGTATCTGCCTGAACCAGTGGTGAGTCCGTGCCTTGTCTCCATCTCGGAACACAAAAGACTCCCGCCTGATCTCAAGGAGTTCAAACGTGTCGTCGCAGTCGGGATCCACAGAGACCACACAGTTGCTGAGTCTCAAGGGCTCCCTGAGCAAGCTGAACTTCCCATTATTTTTGTCCCTAATCAGTACCAATACTGCATCTTTCACAGGCCCTGGCTCTCCGGGTTCAAAGCTAGACTCAGAGGCGCGTCTGATGTTGACCATGAGGAGCACTTGCATGTTCTGGAATTTTAAGGTCTTGCTGCCCTTTTTGACCCACTGCCCATCAGGAGGCTGGGCCAGCTGCAAGGGGCCTTCCATCACAAAGCGGGTTTCTTCCCGCAGCCAGCCCACAGTCTTGATAGCGGTTTCCCTCATTTCAATGTTAATGACCTCCCTGTTCTTCTTGCTGTCCTGGCGGAAGGAACGCAAAGTCCACGAGTTTCCTTCCTGCTTGGTCTTCATGTTTATGTGCTCCAGGTGGGACTCAATGCGGCTTTTGGCCTCCCTCAGGCTGCTGTGATCTGGGTGGTACTCAGTGGTGGCTTTGATGATGCGGCTCAGCAGAAGCGGGTACTTGGTGACTCTCTGTAATGGAGCCATGAGGAAGGACCGCAGATTCATGCGGCGAAGAGCTGTGTTGTCGTTCTGGGAAACATTGAGGAAAATCCTGCAGGGAGGTAAAAAAATAATGTATTTTGTAAACAGGTACAGGAAAACAGAAAAGCTTACACCGAGGGTCTTGTTCTTACATACACATGAGGCATTGTTATCTTTAATTAATTAACATTTACAAAGTAATTATGACTTAAGATCCCAGAATATTATTGATATATACTGCTTTCCTGCAAAACCATTTACTTGATTTGCTAGACTCAGGAACATTCCCCCCCCCCCCTGTTCTCAGGCTTTGTTTAATGCATCACTAAGGTAAGGTTCAATAGACTTGCTGTTGATATCTTAGCTGTTAAATATTACTAAATTTATGCAAATGTAGACACAGGGCAGTATCTAGCATATTAGTTGCAATAGTGCAGGGAATGTTTTCACCCTCTCCTTGTCCTATGTGTCCTCTGTACCCTAAATCTGTTCTGAGGGTTCCCCCAGCCCTCTAGAACGGATTTGGGGAGGAGGCTGGAGGTGCAGGAAGCACTCAGACACTGTACTGGGAATGTCACAGGTGGATGGGCACGGCCTTTCTATCGTTCTGATAAAGCCCCAGTTGGTGATGTGCCTTTGTTGGTAAACTCCTCAGCTCTAGTTGATGCCATGTATCCTGGTGTAAGTGCCTGGTCATTGATGAACCCCCCCTCCCCAAAGCATACTTGCTCCAAGGGGTGTTGCTAAGTACTTAAAAGTATGGGCTCATAGACAAACTTTTTGCATATCTGAATTAATATGTACAGATGCAAATTCAAAATTTTAATATTACAGACAATAAGCCCATCGGGTTCAATTATCTTGCACCCCACTCCAGATCTGTCCCCTCTTCAATTAATTAACTCTCATTTTCCCAAAAGATCTTTCTCCAAATCCATTTAATCCCCTTACAATTGCCCCCATTCATTATTATCTCTAGGTACAATCATTTCAAACTCATTTATTTCCACAAATTTGTATCTTACTAACCCAGATGACACGCCCCTCCAACACACACCCAGTTAATCTCTTGAATACATTACCTACCCAGAAATGCTCAGTACATTTAGGAAAAGATATGGAGTCTGTGCCTCAAGGCATATACTCCCTACCAGGCCTGTGCAAGGGGGGGGGGACAGCTGGATACACTTGCCCTGGGCCTTGGAGGGCTAGGATGACTGGGGGGGCTCCACCAGGGGCCTGCAGGACTTATGGTGTCATGTCAAGAACAAGACTTCCATGCTGGGCTTCATACAAGCTCTGAATGGTCCTGCTACCAACCCAAGATTAAGAGGTCTCCTCACCTGAGTAACTCCTTCTCTTTTTCCAGTGCATTGAGCATGTTCACTGAAGATGACTGCTGGAGGCAGTACGTCTGGAAGGCAGGCAGCATATTGACAAATTCCAGGAATATCTCACCGATGCACACAGTCATGAGGTCATCATCGCCCTGCCGACACACAACACACAAGGCAATGCATCAGCCAGAGACGTGGAGGTACCAGAGGCCATTAAAAGCCACCTGCCTAATATTCAATTGTGGCGAATGTGCTGGAGTGGAGCTGGTGACATTGGTGTCTCTGCAGTTTATGGAGCTGAGGTGTGTCAGGGCAGCAACAAAGGCAGGGCTGTGTGGACATACCAGCAAGAGGAACAGATTGGTGTCCACACAGCCCTGACCGCATCACCGCCCTGCCCCGTCCCAGCCCTGCCCAGGTAATATGCAGCCCAGACCTACCACCTTGACTGCAACTGCTAATATAATTACAAGGTGATCTTGGAGTACACGTTAGCAACACACCTCATGATAGCTGTTTCAACAATGAGTTTATATTGGCCACGTTTCCCATAAACTACAGCTTGAATGCATTCTGAATAATTAAGCTCTTTCCGCACTGAAAACAAGCAAAAGTGCTACACGTTTTTTCCTTGAACCTATACCAGGAACTGCTAACTTCTGCACTCTATTCTCCAAACAGTGGCCCAAGCCCAGTCACTAGGAATCACAAGGGAGAAAAATGCTGTTATACTCAGCTTCTGTTTGTGAGCTTCCCAAGGGCATCTCATTGGCCACTGTGAGGACAAGATGGTAGGTGAGATGGGCCTTTGGTCTGATCTAGCAGGGATCTTTTTATGGTTTTCTACTGACTCTGGTAGAACATTAAAAGTGTATGCAAACACAATGCAAAAGTGATTAATCTCAGCTTGACAACCATGTTGTTATTCCCTTCCACGTCTTTTAATGATTTACTCTACTGATGTATATTTTTAGAATCTGTTACATTTTGATTCCTAATTTAAAAAAGATAAAAGTATTTCACAAAAGACTATTGCAAGACCATTCCCCCTTTTTTGCCAGCATGAGGTGCTGTAGCACAGAGGCTCAGTTATGACACAGAGTACTACACTATTGCTGAAACAAAAACAAACATTCATAATTAAGGAAACATGCCATCCAACTTAAATGGTTTGCTGAAATCCATTAGCAGACAGCATCCTTGTAAGTTAAACTGGATTTCAGTTGAATTTCATGGATTAAATCTGCACTTTTGAGGTTTTGAAACTGGAGACTGTACCACCCTATTCCCCCCAAAATTTCAACCCCATATATGTCAAAATAGAACGCTCAACATCTGAACCCTTTAAACTTACTGCATTAAAATTTGCATGCATGCACACAGATTTCTACGAAGTAGTGCAATGCAAATTTTGCATATATGATTTTGAGTTCTAAATTAATTTTAAAAATTGTGACTGGCAGAGCTGGAAATGGCTCATAGGATCTCTTTTACACCTTTGGTCTTATTCCCCAGCTCTTCTATTATCCTTGATTTCCCTCCTTGGCTCCCCAGCCTCTTAAAAAGTTCAACTACATCTCTGACGCAGTGGATAGTATTATCACATTTCCCCATTTTGGATGATTATATCTTGGCTTAAAAAGACACAAACCTTTTGCCCGCTTGCACCACCAGCATGCAGTCCCTGGAAGGTCAGCTATGAGGAAATACAACCCTTGAACTGAAAAAGGTTCCTTGACCCTCGTCCAGGCTGGCTGGGAGTGACCCCCAAGGGTTTCACACAAGACTCTTTTCCAACCCTACCTGGGAGATGCCAGAGATCAAACCTTGAACCTTTGTATATAAAACATGACCTCCGACACCAGGAATAATCCCTCTCCTGCCTACTTGTCCATATACCCAGTACTGTCTTCTCCGATGGCCCTCTAAGGCAGAGGGTTTTCACTGCACCTGCTATCTGATCCTTCCCCTTCCCTCCCTTTTAAAAATGGCTAAGTCAGAGACTGAACCTGGAACTTTCTGCATGAAAAGCATGTGTTCTCCTGCTGAGCTCTGGCCCTTCCCCAAGGCGATTATCCGGCCTTCAAAATAATACTCTCTCCCGCATTTGACTTGCAAAGTTCAGCAACAGGGCGCAGAGCCGTGTGCCGTACACAGGGTGCTAGTCTGTAATAATGAACCATCAAGAACTGCTGTTCCAGCAAATTATAAGTAACCTTGAGTACGTTCAAGAAAGCCAGTTTGGAGCGTGGCTCAAATAACACTTAAAGGATTTAACTAGCCTTGCGCCTGTTCTTGGCCACCGGCAATTGTTGGCAGCCAAAGCCGCTTTTAATTGCTCTCCTGTGGGCAAGATGGGCTTCTTTGAATGCTGCTGTAAAAATTAATTTCATGGTAAAAGGGTGTTTTGTTTCTTTCAGAGCCCTTAATAAAGCACAGGCCATAATATAAATACACAGCGGCGTGTAAATGCCATTCGCTTTGCTGAGGTGCTAGCGCAACCGTCTGCCTGCCAGCATTGTTTTCCTTCAGCCAATGGAAATGCGGTAATATTTGGAACTGATGGTAGGCCTCGCTGCGCAGCAAATTGAAAGTGCTAAAGGGGCAATTCCACATGTCATAAAGCTAGCCCCAGACTGGTCTGTTCAGGAGCACATGGGACAAAGGGACTCAAGGGGTAAGGCAGCCTTCCCCGGCCTGGTGCCTGCCAGATGTTTTGGACTACAACTCCCATCACCCCTTACCATTGGACATGCTGGCTGGGGCTGATGGGAGCTGTAGTCCAACAACACCTAGAGGGCACCAGGCTGGGGGAGGTTGGCATAGGGACGCATGCATTGCAGGGGGCTTTCTTAGGTGATTCTATGATTCTACAAGGCACAAAGGATTTTTGAGATGCTTATCCACCAAGTGGTCTTGAATTCACGTAACTTGTCAATCACAAAGAAACACAGGCGACGTATGGTAGACTGGGGGGCATCCAATCAGAGCTGAGGCCTTCTTCCCTAATCTAGAGGCAGATGTTTTCTCACACAATTGAAATGACAAAAAAAAAATTAAAAAGTTGGTACCCTTTGGAACAAGAGCACAGGGAAGCTGCCTTATACCAAGCCAGACCAACTAGCTCAGTACTGTCTTCTTTGACTGGTAGCATCTCTCCCAGCCCTACCTGGAGATGGTGGGGATGGAACCTGGGACCTCTTACACGCAGTGCAGATGCTCTTACACTCAGCAATGGCCCCTTCCCTCTTTCAGCAGCTAAAATGAGTCAGACAGAGGCATACCCATTCTCAATTCCCTTACCTGCTCATTAGGCACTGTGCCTTTCTAATGAGTGGCACAACCTTTGAGTGCCATAGTAACAAAGCTACAGTGGCAAAAGTAGCTCATTATAACTGCACAGGGAAACGGAGAAGATATCTGAGACCACACACAAGCACACACTACCTGCTCAAAGGCCTGCTCAATCTCTTCCTGAAGGTACTCCAGGAAGTTTTCGTTGAGGTCAATGAGCTCCTGTATGTTGCCGAAAACCACCAGCAGCTGGTCCTGTGTTAGCAGGCCAGCAGCTTGCATGGGGAGGTAGAACTCTTCCTTGATGATGCGCAGGTCCTCCCCGTAGCTGGTTTCAGTGTTGACAAACTCCAGCACCGACTCCTTCCGCTCCGTCCGGCACTTCAGGCACTTCTCGCAGAGGATGGCCCGCCTCTTGTTCTGGTTCTGGACATCCGTCTCCAGCGGGAAGTGTCTCCCCCCACAGTCGGTGCAAGGCTGGTGGGCCTCCCAGGCCTGCAGAGATGCCAGCGTCTCCGACGCCTTGCTCCTCCACTTCCTACTCAGCACCTGGCTGATGCCGCTGTCCGCCCGCTCCATCTCAGCTGACCTCATCTTTGGCACCCCTCCACTGCTGGCATCGGCACTGTCCCTCTCGTCACTCCCGCCCACAATGCCGCTGTCGGCGCTGAGGCTGCTGACGTTGCTCCAGCGGTGTTTGGAACGAAAGGAGCCGCCCAGAATGCCGTGGTTCTCATCAACGTTGCTGCTGTAGTTGAGGTTGGCTTTCGTCAGCACTGGGCCTGAGCAGGGGGGGAAATAAAATAAGTCTATTTGTGGAACCTTTCCATTGTTTTGTTCCTCAGCCCTGTTCATCCAACAGTAAAAAGCTTGCCCTGTTTTGTTGTGTTTTTCTCCTTGTGACCAGGAAGGATTCTGCAAAGTACCTGAATACAGAGACAGGGAGAACCTAGTTCTTACTGATATGTTGCTACGTTCTGGCATTTTCATACATACATAAAGATTTTCTTTTTCTTCATGCTAAGAAAAGCTTGACCTGATCGCTAAGCATGCTCTTAAAGGTACAGTAGCAGGTCATCTTTAAAAAAAATAAATAGACAGAAACCCTCCTTGTATTGTACTGGTTAAATTGTCCATCTAGCCTAATGTTATCTCCAAAGCCTTGGTCAAGGTTTCCTCAGCCTTGCCTGCTGAGATCCTTTAAATAGACCTAGACAACTCTTGACCCACCAATATATCCCGCTGGCTACATTGCTTGCTGGGTGCTTCTATATATTTGCAACCCCCCCCCCAAAGTAGAGGTTTATCAAATTCCTGCTGGGCCACAATGCACAACTGTGTTTAGTCTCATGGGCCACAAGCTAGCAGGTCTACCTGACAATATGCAAAGAACATATTCTGCTTCTGAGTTACACTTCTCTCTTTAATTCAACAGCTAGGGAAGGATGCTCTCATTTAGAATTTGGCTCAGGTGTGTTGGAAGGAACAAGCCTGTCCTAATGAACTATGCAAAGAACAAGCGGAAGCCACCTATTGACGGCTCCATCTGCTCAGTATACTTGCAGAACAATTGTTCCAGGTTCTACTCACCTTTTGCTATATCATGCATGAAGTCAAAGAAAGCACTAGATTGAAGCTTAGCTCATGACACTGCCTTACCTTTGCATACCCCTTTTCCTGCATTTGCCAAGAGCCAGTTTGGTCCTGTATGGGCCCAATCCAGGCTATTGGCTGTTGCTATGAATTGTACAGACAGAAAGCACACTGGAGGAGGAGCTGCTACTGTATTCCCTCTCCTCTGAAGGGACCCTGGAATAAGAGGCTACAGCCGGCTGAAAACAAAGTCCACGGCAGTTGAGCGGGAGATGTTTGGAGGCTATCTCTCTGAATGATGGCTGCTAACCTAATGTCAAAACACACCCAGAACGATGAGTGACATGGACAGACCCTGCAAATCACACACAAAGCAAAAGGCAAGGGGGGCATACTGGAGTCTCTCTCTTGCCGGCGCTTCTGGGCATGCTGCCGTGCTGCTGCAGCAATCTTCAGCTCCAGTTGTTTCCTCTTCACAGCATCTGTTGGCATCGGATCACTGAAATGAGGCCGCAGCCGACACTCCCGTTGAGCTTTGGTGCAGTCCGAAGTTTCGTAGGAGATGTCAGAACTTGATCGGCGGCAGTTGGGGCTGGAGCTCTGGAAGAAAAGCAAGGGGTGGTTGTGGGGAGAAGTTTCTACTAAACAATATATGAGATACTTAAATAAGGTAAAGGTAAAGGTACCCCTGACCATTAGGTCCAGTCAGGACCGACTCTAGGGTTGTGGCGCTCATCTCGCTTTATTGGCCGAGGGAGCCAGCATACAGCTTCCGGGTCATGTGGCCAGCATGACTAAGCCACTTCTGGCGAACCAGAGCAGTGCATGGAAACACCATTTACCTTCCCACCAGAGTGGTACCTATTTATCTACTTGCACTTTGACATGCTTTCGAACTGCTAGGTTGGCAGGAGAGGGACCGAGCAACGGGAGCTCACCCCGTCGCGGGGATTCAAACCGCCAACCTTCTGATCGGCAAGTCCTAGACTCTGTGGTTTAACCCACAGCGCCACCCACATCCCTTGAAGATACTTAAATATACATGGCCAAATCCGATACCCAGCGCCCACTACCTCTAAAACCGTTGTTTCTCCTCATACCTTTCTGGGGGGGGGGCAACATCCTCACTCAAGAAAGGAAGCAAAATATGAGCTGTTAGTGTTACATTGAACACATGCTCATGAAATCTGTGTGCAGCTGTTTAAATATGCACATAGTTTAATATTGGGGTGTCAGCAAGCAACATGTCTATTTTATCGGGCTGTATGGGAGAGTTGGCAGGATGGGCAACCATATGTGGACAGTGTATCGCAGCAGCAGCTTTACTCCAATTAAGATGGCAACAGCTCTCTTTCCCCAGCAACCACCGTTTGCAATCCAAACCCAATGATTTGGATTTGTAAGTGCTTGACTGAGGATGAAACGGGCATTCCTCCCCATGCCTTTCCTCACACGCTTTCTGAAGGCTGGAACTTTATGTCTATACTGCATAGTTAAACAACTTTCCAACTGGTTTCATTGTTGTGGGTCATGACCAAGCGATCAATAAACACTTTTCCGTGAAGAATCTACACAGATGACTCTGAGCATCCTCACGCAGCTGTTGTTCACCCAAAGCTCCAGTTGGGTGAAGCTAGGATAATAAAACAACTCTCAACCCAATTTTAAAATATTGTGGGCCCGATCCTGCTAACATCATGTGAACAGGTCCTATTGAAAGCAATGGAGAAAGTTAATCTCCAGTTCCATTGCTTTCAACGGTATTTTGGGCCACTCCAGATATCCTTCTTATTGCGCACATGTGATGATTCATATTCATGCTGGTATCGGGGCGGTTATCCACAATCCCGCTTTCAGTCGTTTGCACCTGTCATCGTTCTGAGGTGAACATACTTTTCAATTGGTGCATGTCCTGTAGCTTCCTGTTGAAACCCTGTAACTTTTCATATCTCAAATGTCCCAGGATTTTTGTTTTGTCCTGCATTTGTTTTGCTACAGAGCAAGATTATCCCTCCAGACAGGAATCATGCAGTAACACTGGGGAAACATTTGCAGAACAACTGATAAAGCAGAATAATCATAGCTGTCAACTTTTCCCTTTTCTTGCGAGGAATCCTATTCGGAATAAGGGAATTTCCTATTAAAAAAAGGGAAACGTTGACAGCTATGAGAGTAACGTGTGGACAGTCCAGCGTCAATCCAACACAATTGCACTAATACTGCATGAATTACACACTATGGAATACACCTCCAAAATGCACCAGTCTGGAGGGGCCCTTAGTCACATGTAACTTTAGCTAGATTTGCACAGTAGTGTTGATGTGCCTTAGGTATCTTCATTCATTAGCTTGTTCCTCGCAGCCACCCAGAAGCAGGAAGGGTGAGATGGGGTGCGGGAAAACAGGAGAGAGAGGGGGGAAGAGAGGTAGAAGAAGGGAGGGAGGAAAAAGCATGGAGAGGAGAGCCAGAAGAGTATTGGTGACAGGGGTGCAGAATAGCTGAGAGCTGTCATAGAAAGTAAAGTTACAGCTCCCTGACCCAACACTTCTGAAACCCCTTTCTGTCCCAGGCCACACAACTCACGGTGGGTTGATGCGAGTCCTCCACAAAAGTGAGGTCATCCTTCTTAAGTTCACAGAATCCTTTGGAGGGAGGCTCAGGAGTAGCTTCGCCACTGCAGCTGTGAAAAAAGGGACACCACCCCAATTAATGTCCTGCACAAACAGCAGTCCAGAGCCAACTCCATGCGTTGAAAGGAAAATGCATCTTGAAAGCTACAGTGTATTATTCTACAGGTCTTCTACCTTGCGGAGTCAAAAGCACCTCATATCTTCTTTCTCTTACATATGCCATTCCATAAATGCACTTCTACTGATGCAGTGGATAATAGGGTTGTGTGTGTGGCTTTTTTAATGAAACATGTTTGTAAATTTAAAGGGTTGCCCCCCCTAATATTTCTGTATAAAAGCAGCATCTAAAGTGCATGAAATCTTTAAGCTTCTTGACCCTCTTAGTTGTTTTATTTGCACTAAGATAGGAGACAACTTTCTGTTCTGTCATGAGAAAGAAAGTGCTCCCCTAAATTATCAGATACCATGAATAATTTCTCATTCATAAATAATGAGGAAACTGTATATCCAAGCCCCAAGGGAGGGAAGAGAGAGGACAAAACCTAGTCACACCCACATATAGGATTAGCGGTGGCAGAAACAATATTTAGCATTTACGTAGCTCACTTGAAGTGTTCACTATACTCGGCACACAAATATGAATGGGTGAAGGGGTTTAAGATTTCCAGGTGTCAATCACACACAAAAATGCATGCTTTGCATATTTGATATATTGCATTTGGAGATCTTGTGAATCATCAGGAGACTGCAGTATCCTTCTGCCTGTGTTAAAGAACTGTATACCATTCTAGATAGTTGCCCTCTAGGCAACCCTTCATACAAAAATGCAAAATACATCTTTTAAAATAAATATTCCCTGTGTGGCCCATCACACATTTTCTCACAAATATACAGTGAATCTTTGGTTACTATGCTGCTTCATATAGCATTTTTAAAATAAAAAAATTACATCATCTAACAAAACAACAACAGAGTAACTATACCAACTCTGGATAGTGACATTGAATAATATCTATATACATATTATTCCTGTGGCTTGGCTCACTTTCATGAATCGCTTTGTAGTATCTGATATGAAGACAGCTCAGAGGTGTGTGACTTGTTCACTCCTGCTTTCAGCTTGTGGTACAGTGTTCTGAATTGATCTGTAAGGAGCTGGTGCATGGATAATCCTGCCTTGTGGGGAAGAAAAGGGAGGTTGGAGTCCATGCCAGTTCGGTGTTCTCCAACTCTGTGGCTCTGCCTAACTGGGATGACAGCGCTTTCTGCCCAACAATGTTATACACACCGTGGACAAAGTCCCAGCTTAGAATGCAGCTAGCTTGTTCTATTTCTCAACTGACGCTGGTTTAGAAGGAAATGCATCAAAATGCAGTAAAAGTATCTCCCCGCTTACGCATGTTCGACTCTCGCGTGGCCATGTATATGCTCGGTGCAGGAAAACAATTAAATAAATAGATTTAAACTTCAAAAAGGCAAGAAAAAGGCAAAAGCAGTCCTAAAAGAGCACAAGAACTGCAAAAATGGTGCGAAAAGAGCAGAAAAAAATGCTAGCAATCCCAGGAGCCTTTGCAACTGCAATCTCATGAGCCTTTGCACCAACCTTTGAGTTGAGTTTGAGAAAGGAGGTTTGGAGGGAGCTATTGTGGTGGAGTTTGGCATGTTTTGGGTGGCGCTTGGCGGGGAAGGTGTTTACAAGATTTAGATGTGGCTAATATTCTGTGTGCCCTGCTTCCCAAACCAGCTGTGGAAGTACATTGGATGCAGAATAAACAGAACTGTGAACACCACCTCACTTTTCCAGAGCAAGAGAGTAGGTAGGCATTTCAGGTGATATGCAAAATGGCAAATTATATTAAAACTACTGGGAATTTTCCTTTGTGGGAAGTTATTTCTCTTTATATTCAAGAAATCATATACACACAGTTCCATATTTATTGGATACTGGAGTGCTCTTATCTGTACATTAGTACTCATTATATATATCCTCTCAACTGCCTCTTAGCCAACTGTTTTTGCATCTATTCTATCTCTTTCTCCCAGGTGAGAGTAATTCTCCCATATGGTATTAGAGCAAGGAATTAATGTAATGGAAGATTTCTGGATGGGGGAAAATGTACATAATGGTACGGCAACTATTTGTGGCTGAGGTGGTTCAATCAGAGATGTGCCTAATTCGAATGAAGCTAGGATGATCAGTATATGAGGTGGGTGTTGTTTTTGTTTCTGCTAGACATGGTAACTGGCTTCAGTTTTTGGAGAAGGGTAGTCCATTTGCCTGCTTCACTGAAAAAATAATTGTTCCCAAGGCTCCACCCTATTTACTACCTCACTGCTGCAGATCCCAAATGGTCCAACTTCATCTTTGATTTTATTATGGAACCATCTTTATCCACCTCTTAAATCAATGAGCAATACTTCAATCTTGAGGCACCCTGCCATCTGGCATTCCTTCATCTTCTCTACAAGCTGGGCCTTTCTGTTATGGCTGAATTTTTCCTCTTCTCACTTTCCCCACATCATCCTTGACATTGGCTGCTGTTTTGACCTTGAAAGAAAACAATATTTTGCCCAGCCCAGCAACTTTACGCACTTTAATATGCTCAAATCCAAATATTTTTATTTTTTATTTTTTTAACCTTGGGAGTTTTCTTTCCTTAACTGCTTTCTCTGTCATTGTAAAATTTTTGCCTGTCTTTATTTAATTCCTTATATACTGGATGCTCTGATTTCCTGCCCATTCACTGACATGGCTATTAATAATGCCCTAGGTTTTCATCTTTCTCTGTCTTCAGAAGTCAGATTCCTCAGAAAGCCTGGTAACACAATTCACAATCAAAAGGTAAAACAGGTAATAAATCAGGATCTCCTTTCAATCATGCTTTCAACCATTTCTTTTTTGCTCAAGTAAAAAAAAATGCTCTACAATTCATGACAGGCTTTAGATTACTCCATGAAGATAAAACACTACAAATTAGAGGCTCAGAATTAAAACATTAAGCTGCTTATAAATGTGCTGAGTAAATTACATTTGGAAGAAAGTTCAGAAATAAAGGGCAGATGTGTTGCATGTAATTCAAACACACACACAAAATTCCAGCAGGATCTTAAGAAGCCAATGACAAGAATAACCCAGGAAGTCTTCCACTTCACATGAACGAATGCTAACTTAATCTGAAATGATAAAATTGTCATGGGTGAAAAGGGTATCAATGGCCAGTAGTTATGAACGCTATATTAGCTCCAGTATGCCTTTCACTACCAGTTGCTGGACAGCATAAGTGCTATTGCGCTCATGTCCTGCTTGTGGGCTTCTTGTAGGCATCTGGGTGGCCACTGTGGTAACAGGATGCTGGACCAAATGGACCTTTGGTCTGATCCAGCAGTGCTCTTCTTATGATTTTATGTGCTGAAAGGATGCTGCTCCATGTAAACAATTGACTGTATGCAGCAGCTCACCTTATGGACTGGCCTCACACCAGATCTCCCCATGTTATTCATATTACTGACAGGTTTTCTTACAACAAGCACTCGGTCAAATCATGCGGCATGGGGGAAATCCACATGGCAAGGCAAGGCACACCTGGCCCCATGGAACAACTGCCACAAGGACCCAATTTCAAGCAGCCTCAACACCACATGTTGCTGAAGTGAACCTAAGGCTTGCAACCCTGTCATTTCACTGCCAAATCCTGAGAATATGTTGCCTCTCAAATCTAGTGACACCCCTGCCGCTGAGCCAGAAACTCCCATCGTCAAGACCAGATCCTCCATGAGATTGCTAAAGCTCTGGAAGAAAATGACAGCTGGGTTTTGAGCAAATAATGGCTCTCAGTTTTACAATTTCAAAGGGAAACTGTTTGGTCTCATAAGCTTTTGACTCAAAGTCATGAGAAGCTTGGCAACTGGTTGAAATGACCATTGTGCTTTTCATAGAAATGAATTAATTTCAGAAAGCTCTGAATGTAAGCAAACTGAGCTTGATAAAGTCCATCTATGGCAAAAGGGATGTTGTGAACAAAAGAAAATAACACTGTGCGATGGATCTCAGTCCCATACTTAGAGAACCCATGGCTTATAAGAGCAGAGGCTGGCTCACCTGAGCAGGAGGAGGTGTTTTACTGCACTTGGGACAATGGAATCTCTATGTAAGTCAGACAAGAGAGCATCAATTTTTTTAGACCAAAGGGCTGCATTTTCTCAGTCTCCAAGCTCCTGTGTGGTTTTTAATGTGTGAATACCCCTTTCATTGACTTTTGCTGCTCTGATGGGTTTCACCAGGCTGTATATTATGTATTTTTTGTTGCGTTTATAGTTTTCTTGTTCTCATTCTTGTTTGTTACTTTTATTTTCAAATTTTGTATTGCCCCATGTTTGCACATCGATAAATAAGATTTTCTGGTTTATTGTGAAATGCTTCTTTCCCCTCCTAGCTCCAGAAAGAGAAACTAGGAAGCCTTGGCTTCCTAGTACATCTGAATCAGGGTTCATGGTTTGTTGATCCGTAACAAACAAACAAACAAACAAACCATAATTACAAGCAAACTTTAAGCCATAGTTGTTGGCCTATGACATGTGGACTTGTTAGGGAACAACAAATCATGATTCCTAGCTTGGATGTAATGGGAAGCCAAGACTTCCTGGTTTGTTCATCGTGCCTGGGGGGAATGAGGAGGGAGTGATTGAGCATGCTGCTCATTTACAATAAACCACAATCTGCCAGAAAATCTGACTTATCATGATATGTGGATGTATATGTGATAGAGCATAGCATAAATCTTTATATATAAACCAATAAGGGTGCCATTCAGTCACCCCGTATGACCCTAAAATAGTGACTCCTAAGCTTATGGTTCCAACAAGGGAATTCAGTCTCTGCCTTGAACTCATCATGGAAACTATCCCTCATAAGATTTGTGTTGTTACGTTGCCCCAAATACACACTGCAGGAAATCTACCAATATATTAGGTCTCCATAACCATTGATAGCTTACAAAGGGCAGCATTTTTTGAATTATTTGCCCAAGTCACCTGAAAGTCAGTTTTCACAGACTTTAATATTATGTTTTGTGTCACCTCCATTCACATGACTGACATTTCCTCCAACCTTCTGCCCAAAGTCAATAATTAACCCACCCTGTGAAGATCTAGATGTGTGTCAATGAACAAGGAGGACCAGTCATTTCAGTGGCTCAAGAAACAGAGCAACCCCCCCCCCCGAGGCAGAGGGAGTCCCCACCCTCTCCACAATCCCCAAGACTACCCTTCTAGATTGTTAGGCAAACTCCTTCCTGACATCAGATATAGCAGTTAGTTAAAAACCCCAGCTTCATCAGTTCTCCCAAAGTGGCATATGGGAAAATGTCTGCACAAATTAACACAGCCCCAACACTGTCTCTTTCCCTACAGCTGCCTGATACCTCAAAGAAAGGAACTCCCCACAGGTCAAAAGGGGGAAAGCTATTAATGGCGTAAGTGTCTGTGCAAATTATTACACCTCTGCAGCATACTGATTCAGCAAGAAAATTCTATAAATTACTTAATGCAGCTAAATTTGAAAGTGCATTTCTAAGTACCCTAAAACTGAAATTGCTCTCAAGAACTCTAACAGAGTCGGTTACCTCTTCTTAATGAGGTCCAGTGCAGAGCCTATAAATTCATCCTTCATTTTCTGCAGCTTAGCTCCATAGCTGGATATATCTGTCGCTTCTAATAGCAATGGGCAGCAAGAAGACTGGTTTTCAGGCACCACTGGCTGTCCAGCATGGTGGAGGACTTCGCTTAGTTGTCTTGCATTCAATCCCTGAGTCTCCCCTTCAGCAAAAGTTTTCCCTCCCTCCTCCCTAAGGGCTGCAGCAGACTGTAGAGGTGGTCTTGGAATTGGACTCGAACAAATGGGGACCGGGATTCTATCTGAAGTTGGCACCTCATAGCACTTGTCCCTAGCCATAGGCATGTTCATCAGGCAGAAGCTCCTGTCCCATGTAGATGAATTATCTTGATAGCCAACAAGGCCAGAAGTGCTCTGGGTATTTTCATGAAATACATCATCATAATAATCTATCGTTGCAACCGTTTCTTTGGCAAGAACTTGCTGGGCACCTGAACAAGGGTTCTGGTTTCTTTTTTCTTCCAACTTTTGGGTTCCTTCCTTCACATCTTTTGTTACTTCACCGCTGCCACCGAGAAAACATGTCTCCTTGATTCTCATCCGCTTGAACTCTTCAAAAGTTGGAATGTAGAGTCTCTCTTTGAAGTCTCCTTTTTTGCTCAGCTCCAAAATCCTTTTGGTGTCTCCTTCCCCCTCATATCCCTTTAAGGATCCAGTCGTTTGGGACTTGACCATGTCCTGGCCATCACTGGCACAATGGAGAGTCAAGTTGGGCGAGCTGTTCTGTCTCCTGATCTGCAATCTTCTCCGAGCTTCTTGCTTGATGTCTTCTGGGTTTGTTAGTCGGCGAGAAAAGCAAGGCCGATGACTCCCCAGAGCTGTCCATGGCCCGTGAGTGAGGGTGGCATGCTGCACAAATATGGTGCAACAGTTCACCGAACAACCGTTCTTATATTGCTGGCATGCCCGGCATTCAGAGCATTCCCTTGGAACCAGGTCATTCAAGGAAACCTGAGGTCTGAGAGGCTTGCAAATCTCTGCAGCTTTACTACTGTGAATTCGAAGTTTTTCCTTTAGGGTTTTTTTGGCATCCCCGTCCACGGAGGAGAAAAGCCACGGAGGCACTTTGGCACAAGGAGGAAGGGTGACGTCTCGCGCTGCAGGTGGAATTCTGTCCAACGCGAGAGGGAAGTGTCGGCAACATTCAGGTGAGCTGGGGGATGGAGTACCTTCTGCAGAACACTTTGACCAATGAGCTGTGCCTTTGTAACGGACGACAAATTCTTTGTCTACATTTCCATAGCGGGGATGGCAATGCGGATCAGCACCCGTGGCCCAGTGTAGATTCTCCACACTTCGATACAGATGTGCCCCTGCAGTGCTGTCTGCTTTGCTCACAGGATTAAAGTCCCCGGTAAAAATGCGAGCGTCCAAGTTCTTCAGAGGATGCATGCTGCTAACTGAGAAATCCTTTAAGCCATGTTGTGCGTACAGCTGATTATTCTGGCAGCTCAAAATTACCCGACAGTGTTCCTGCCTCTCATCAACGCTGATGTATGTCATAGCAAATTGACGCGGACAATCTAACAGGCTGATGCTTTTTGAAGGAAGAGGGCAAGAGGAGGAAGGAGTTGTCGGACTGCTCAGATGCTGTTCAGGAGTCCCAGCCACAGACAGCAGGGCTGCGCTATCAGGGCGCTCACATCAACGAGCAGGCACATCTCCACTGTGAGAGCACGTGCGGATGGAGAACACCTGGTGATGCAAAGAAGAAAAAGGAGCTTACAGAAGAGACACAGCATCCAAAGAGAAGACGGGCAGCCAACGATCACAGAAGTAACCAAAAGGAAGCTTACCCACTACTTCCGACTTTGTAGCTGCTCAGCATGCTCTGTGTGGTGTGGTGTAGTGGTTAGAGTGTTGGGCTATGACCTTGGAGACCACGGTTCAAATCTCCACTTGGTCATAAAGCTCATTGGGTGACCTGAGGCCAATCACTGTCTCTCAGAGTAGCCTATCTCACATAGTTAGTGAAAAGGTAGATTGAGTAGTGGGGAAATTATTCTCCCATCACCACCCCAGGAACCTCATGGAAGCAGGCAGAGTATTACTTAACTTTCTACCTTAAAACTTCTCTCTGTGGAGACACTTCACTGTGGCTAAACATGTGAATGTGCATTTCTTACAGGCAAGCCCACTACATGCACCACTACCCCACATGGGCTCTTTCTGATGTATATGGATTTTGTACTAGAGTACTTACACCTGAATATGATTTCCCCCCCCAATAATAATAATAATAATATAATAATGTAAAGCCTTGCAGAGCATCCCCAGTTTGCATGAATAAGATGTCCATGTTTTCCCCAAGGTTATTTTCTCTTATCCGCTCACAACCTCACCTGGTCCTCTCCGAGCCTAGGAGGGCTTGTTTTGAGATGCTTGATTTTCTTCATGCTTTAATTATTTCTCCTCTGCTGTTCTCTCTGGGGAAGGCTGCAGGTAACGGCAAAGAAGCATTTCTTGTGTGATCAAAGGGTACAACTTGATCTGCCAGGAAAGACAGAATAAAGACAGCACGAGAGGTGAACGTTTAGCAGAGAACAAAGATGGCTCACCACAGAGCAGCACTGGCATAGAGAGAGGTGGGAATCTGTCAGTGAAGAAGTTTCATAGTACGATTCTATAGATTTAATGGAAATTACTCCCAGCAAATTGCAGCTACTGAAGCAGTCGCTGTGAGTTCTTCTCCCACAGTGTGAACCTGGTGTTATGCAAACTATAGACACACCAGCAAGCCAAGTGCTAGATACGTCAGTGAGTCAGGACGTATGGTCTCTCTGACTTAAATTTATTTTAAAAAATAATAATAATCAGATACACACTTGCACTTATGCATATGTGTGTTCATCTTTCCCACTACGTTAAAATAATGCTCCTGGGACTATGTGAATTGGCATGTTGGTGTTGTCACAGTGATTTGCTAATAGATTCTTAACACAGCTGCAACACTATCAGCATTCAGTCTGAAACCAAACAGAAAATCTACACTCCCCCACCAGACCTTATACCAGGTCTGAAAAACTTTATAAATGTCCAATTTATCCTGCTGTTCTTTGTCTTCAAATAATTTGGCATATCACTTTGTGTAAATATAAAAGTAATTTTTAATAAGAAGTCACGCTGATGGCATTTGACTCTGCACCACCTCACAAAAATCTATCCAAATGCCACAAGACATGCTGGAAACATAAAGCAGGCTATATGTGTGTGCCTATGTGGAAAGAAAATCAGAAGTTTATGGGGGGAAATTGTTAGTATTATGCAAAATATGATTTTTATATAATATACCAGTGAGTCTGTTGCAAATTCTTCTAGGATATCTTAAAAATGTTATACACCCAGAACATTGTAATTGGAAAAGAAATCTGCTAAGTACAGCAAAAAAAGAAGCTAACAACAACTCAGTGTACTGTGAGTGTATTCAGATAATGCCAACTGAACAAGAGTGGTTTAATAAACATGGCACATTACCTCACTGAGCTTACTGCAATGCTATGATTAAAAGAAGGAAGACATCAGAAAATAACACTTTGAGAAAACTTGGTTGTTTTTTATCAGTGCTATTTTTCTAGAAAAAGAGGTACTCACCATGAATGCCTCCCTCCTTCTCTTATAATGGCACTGCCACCCGCCTGAAAGGTGCCGGAACTCAGTTCCGTTGGAAAAAAGCCCTGCTCTTTACCCATCAAATGGAACAGAAATATAGTTTGGAACTATTTGGGGCGGAGAAAGATTTGGGACGGAAATACTGCTTTGTTCCCAGTCACAGCATGTCCCAAAATTTTCCTGCTGAAATCCTACAACTTTTTATACAAAAAAATGTCCTGGTTTATTTTATTTTTTGTCCTGCTTTTATTTATTTCTGCTATTTCTACACCACTTAATCACCAAGCTTTCGAAGCCGTATACATACACGTTCCAAAAAGCATACAGTAGGTAAAATCAATCAAAATTAATCATGAAACCAGATTGTTGTGCTACAGTGCCCCTCCAGGCAGCAATAATGCAATAACATTGGGGAAGCATATAGAGCTGGACAGGGGATTGATGTGTGGAAGGTTCAATATAAATCCACTACTAATGCACTATTGCTGTGTCAGTGACATGTTGCAGAATACACCTGACCAAAAACCGCACCAGTCTGTCAGATGAATTGCATTTGGAGAGTTTATAATATAATGAGCTTGCAAGGGAAAGGCCTTTTTTCTCATCATTGTTGCATTTAGTAGTAAACGCGTACGTTTTATGTTTGTGTGTGTATATAAAATGAAAAACGAAGAAAAAAAGGACTTTATCCTAAACCAAGCAATGGACAATAGAATTCAGAAGGGGGCTGAGAGCTTAGACACCAGCTAGGAACCCCCATCTAACCAGAAGGTCCAGAAAAGAACCTTCCTAAGAAGTTGCCTGGATATGTTTAGATGTGGCAAGGTTTGCTGTGTGATTTGTGCTTTGAGTATCAAGGACAGTTGACAATAAATTTGTAAAAGCTGCTGAATACCTGCTGTTGCTGTGGTAGAGTTCCAAGGCTAATCACTAATAACTTACAGAGTGTTAAGAATACTACCTAGCTTCTTACAAATTGCCTTGCAGACGTCTCTTGCCTATGCACTTTGGAGCTCATGTTCCTCACTGGACCACATTTGGAGCCAATCTCCATGCCTGAATGAGTCATCACACAAGAGAACTTTCAGAACACTGTAGATGAAAGGTCACCTCAATTTTCTTTTCGGTTGAATCAGTTCACACATTTAGCTGTGATCCATCAAATGAGGGTAATTCAAGTGGTGTAGATATATGCATGCAGACCTCTTATGTCACTTCATCTCCCCAGATTTCAGATTTTAAGAACCCTTTCACAGCAGATTATGTCCCAGTTTCTGTAAGCTTCTCACATGGGATGCAATTGTGCCTGGCTAATTTGCAAGATGGCTGCATCAAGGCCTGAGATAATTGAGGTTCAAATCCCTATCCAGCCATGAAGCTCATTGGGTGACCTTGGACCAGACACAACCTCTCAGCCTAACTTATCTCACAGGGTTGTTCTGAGAGTAAAATGGGGGAGATGAGAACCATGTATTTCACTCTGGGCTCCTTGGAACAAAGGTGGGGTATAAATGGAATAATAATATTAAGAAACTGAAGGTTTGAATGAGTCCTATAGCTTAGCCAGAGCTGATAAGCCTCTGTGGACACCAGTCAGAGTTTTTCAATCCACGTGACTCCTGGGAGAAACAAATCTCATTGCTTACATAACATTTGCTAATTCGCCTGACTCAAAAATTGTTTAAACACACACACACACACATATCACAAACACACTGTTCTTTGACAAGCACTCGGCAAGCAACAGGACTCCTGCCCCCAGACCATTATTTCTTCCCCATCTCCCCTTGAACCTAGTACATGACAGATTTGACACCACCAGCACCAAAATCACTGAAACAGGTTTAAATGTCTTCCATTCCAGTGACACTGTACTGTACTTAGCTGGCTCATAAAGCTGCTGCCCATCTTCTATTCTATTCAAAATCCCTCCCCACCCACACTACAGCAAAGAATCTGACATATTTAGAGGATTATGCCTCACTGGAATAAATTATTTCCTCCCAAGTCTGCCTCCTGCTTGCCTGCCTGGCCCAGCTTTATTAGAATTAGTGGGAACATCAGGAGGATGAAAAGAGACAAACAAGACAGGAAGAGAGAGGTAGGAGGGGAAAGAAAAAGAGAGAGAAATATTTCAGCACAAATTGGAAAGGACTTATAAAAGGAGCAAGGCAGCCTACAAAATCACCACAGACCTGAGCTGAACTGGTATGTCAGGTGCCCAATGATAATGGGCACATCTTAAAGCAATGGCAAAAATAAAAAACTGCAGCGCAGATTGTTCACTCTGCTCCTGTAGGGATTAGCTAGCATAGCGTTTTGATTCTGGAGAGCGGGTTCCTTAGATTGTCAAAGAGGAGATGGTTGACTCCATGCCTGGGAGAAAACTGCTTTGCTTGCATTTTTCCACTTCAGTTGACACCTCTGCCTGCTCCCTTATTGCATTCCACATGGTTAAATGCGGCACTGGCCGCACTGGGGGGCGGGAGCAGTTCCACGGCACATTACCCTGCACCTCCCTCTATCATCTACTTCCTGGAATAATAGCTCCCAATTAGTAGAGAACAAAGCACCTTGTGACATAATGCCAAACATGACTCTGGGGAGCAGAATGTAAGGAGCAGAGGCCAGAGCAGCTGGCTTTGCTGCAGCATTGGCTAGCAGCGGGCAGATAAAGTGTGCCTGGTCTCGTACCTCTCTAATTCCCACAATTGATGCTTCTCAAATCTCAGCAGTAAATTGGCAGTGGAACAGCATCACTTAAGAGCATCCAGCAGGGAGCCCTCAATTTTATGGCCCTTCTCCTAGATATTTAACCTATATATCTAGCAGAGAGAGCACATATGTTTTAAAGTATCTGATATCAAGACACAGAAGTTATACAGAGTGAAGCCTATCTCCTAATGCATCTCCCCCTCCTAAGCAGACAACAGCCGCCACCCCAAACTAATTTTGGTCATGTCATCGTATGATACACATGGAACTAGTTGACATCAATGATCCAATGTGCATTTGCAAATGCATGCTGTTGAGCCCATTGAATAACACAACTCCATGTGAATCACAGCACAAGGTGAGCAAAAACATTGCTTCATGGTGGGTTGGTCGATAGATAGATAGATAGGACCACCAGCAATGCAGGCAGGCGGAGGATTGTAAGGAGCCTTATGTAACCTTTAATGAGATTTTATAAGTAAAGAGCAAGCAACAAAAAGCCAAAAGATGCACACTGAAATTAAAAGGCCTTTGGAGTCCATTTAAGAACCACCTAACAGGGGGCTACAAAACATTTTTAAGAAAAGCAATTCCAGAGATGCAGGTGCATCACTAAAAAGGCCCTGTCCATGGTACCCAACAGCCTGATCTTTGTGAACCAGAACAATAGCACCTCTGAGGCAGATCCTATGGCATGAGCAGGTTCTATATGGGTGCAACCAGTCCTTAAAATAACCTCCAAAGCATTCAGGCTCCAAACACCAGCCTGGCTCACAGCACTCTTGTGGAGCAACATCGCAGAAGAGTGGTTTCAGGCAGCCTCCATACGGAGGCTGTAACCTTTGGATCAGCACCATGAGACTTTCATTTCTCAGACATCACTTTGGGGATAGCTTTTAACTGCAGATAAAGCAGGCAAGATGACTGTGCCATTTGGATAGCAAGTTCTCCAGTAGTTCCAAGTCTTCACTTCTGGTAAGCACTGCTTCTCGGTTGACATGCAAAGTCTCCAGCATGCTCAACATCAGTAGGAGGGACATTGTCTCAGCTCCAAAAACATCCCTGGGTGGTTAGCAGGCAGCAGGGTTCTGGCATCGCCCATATCCAAGCATTGTAACGCCATCTGAATTTTACTTGAGCAGCTTGTTTCTTTGCTGGGAATGAGGCACCATTTCGGACAGAGGTTTGGCCTGTGCTTTGGTTGTGCCTGACCCCAAAGCTTCTCAGAAAGACAGAATGGGAAAACAAGTCTGCAAAACAGTTGCATTCTTGCGCCAGGAGGGAGTATTTGGGAGTTTGCTGGGGTGAATCAGGGTAAGGTTTGGATCTGTAGAAACTAGCACCTTCACAGACCCCCAAAATGCCCCCAAGCTGGCATGGTTAAATCCTCTCCACTTGTTTACAGTGGGAGAGAAATCAAGTTTTTAAAATAAAAACAAAAAACAGAAAACGGCTGATGACTGCAAAACTGCTTACTGCCAGTCTGAGTGCCTAGTAGGACACTGGATTACACAGTTTGGTCACATTCAGCCCCTCATCCCACCCTGGCCTTTAGTATTTCATTCTAAAGCTGAGACTCATCAGGATTCTGCTGATATACTATCAGTAAAATGGCAATCATGCAGATTTCTAAGTGAGCAAATATAAAATATTTTAAAATGTCATTTTATTTACTATCATGTATCGATTTTAGTTAACATCCACGGGTATAAGCAAACTGGATATTTATTAATAAACTTCTAATTCTACCATACCTGCTGATGCAATGCAGTGTGTATGTATACTGTGCCATATACAACTGATTATGTTCAGGAGAAGAAAAGAAATCTAGATCGGAGTCCCTAAGATGAGTGGATGGTAGCTTGCACCTCTCTTTCCGGTCAGCAACTGAACAGCAATCCACCCATCACCTATTATTCAGTATAGTTTCCAGTAATCAGATATTTGAGAACATAAAAGGAGTCTCATAACCAAACTACCAGAAAAGCCATGGATCATTCTACTATATTAGTTTGTCTCTGGGAGTGAGCAAAGAGCATATTAAGCACAATGTCTAACTGCCAGACTCACCAGTATACAATTATAAAAGAGCCCAATTCCCAATCCAGTTCCCATTTACTGCGCAGAACCTATATGTTGCCCATAATTTAAGAATTAAGCACTGTTCCAAAGAGACACCAACATTGTGGCAGTTATTTTAAAAAAACCCTGTACAGATAGTCAAACTATTCTGGGGTGAATGTGGTCACCTGTACCATTCTGTTACAGATTTTTTTTTTTAAAAAAAGCCAATGATAAGTGGCAGATGTGTGGTGAAATATGAGGT
The DNA here is from genome assembly GCF_965113315.1 of Podarcis vaucheri. NCBI lineage: Eukaryota > Metazoa > Chordata > Lepidosauria > Squamata > Lacertidae > Podarcis > Podarcis vaucheri. The sequence goes on from NC_138759.1 coordinate 93,605,571, forward strand.
AAAGTGGTACCCTATCATCCTTGGGGACAACTAAATGTGACATTAAAAGCACAGCTTGGCATAGCACATATAAAGAGTAGCCAATGCGGTGTCCTCCTGATGCTGTTGGACTATAGCTTCCATAATTCCTAATCACTGTCCATGCTGTCTAAGGCTGATGACAGTTGTGATCCAACAACATCTGGAGGGCTTCAATTCAGCTACCTCTGGTGTATATCTTTTAACAACTGCGAATAGCAGCTCTCTGCATCTGTGACTCAAGAAAAGGCATATCAGGCATGGGCACATGAACACAGCCAGCTAAGTTTACACTCCCCCCCTCCCCCCGCAACCTTGGCAGAAAATCTGACAACCTTAATGCTATGACTGACCCCAGAGCAAGATCCCAGGTCTTCCTCTCAGTGCTTACCTAGGTGCTATCTAAAGACCCAGCTAGATTTTATGCACAGATGGGTGCATCTTTCTCTATCCACCTTTTTCTAAAAAAATACCCAAAAGTGAGACTGAACGTTTTACTGGAAGAAACTTTTCTTGGATTTTCCCGAACTAACCCCATCCACCCAACTGCTTTTGGTGGGAATAGATTTTGCTATTACTTAAAGGTGCAAGCTCCAAAGTCTTCAGAAGGAAGAATAAAAAAATTCCTTCCAGTAGCACCTTAAAGACCAACTAAGTTAGTTCTTGGTATGAGCTTTCGTGTGCATGCACACTTCTTCAGATAATTCAGAAGGAAGGTTAAGTATCTAGGCATTTGGTTAACATCAAGAAACATAAACTTATATAAAAACAACTATGAAAAAATCTGGCTTGATGATATATTTTTGTTAAAATTATTGTGCTGAAATATGTAATTATTTTTTATTTTTTTATTTTTTTATTTTTAAATAAATTCTTCAGAAGGAGAAAAAAATGGGAAAAGATCTATTTTGGACATTATCTATGGGTAAAGTTGACCATAACAAAAAATGACAGAAATGCAAGCAAGTGCCAGTTTTTTGTAGAACTAAATTTGCTTTTATTGAAATGTTATTCTTTATTTATAATATGTTACCGCATATTTGATTTGATTATTGCAATCAAAATGCTGCTTTTTATTTGGTTAAGGATTGGTTACTGTTGCAAACTGCTTTAGGCTCAGCTTGGTTGTTAGAAAAAGCAGCACACAAATATTAAGGTAACACAAATCAAGAATTGTGCAAGCCCGTTCCCCTACTGATCTTCACTCCCAAAGTCTATTAAACACTGGTATGACAGTAAAGATAAGCTTTTAAGGGTTTTGCTGATGCATGAAATTAAAAAGAGTAAATTAGATGCTACTTTAACGGTATTATCAGAAACCATGTGTGGTTTTAAAAAAGAAAATGAATAGTAAAAGTTTGTGTATGAGTGAGTGAGCATGCAAGCGCATTTTTATCAAGACTGCAGTGCTGGGAGATTTTGCTCTTCCCAAGAACTCTCCTCCCTCCACACACACACCAGGCATGGGGAAAATCACACACGCCCTTCAGCTTACTACTAGGGTTCTTCTTTTGTGGGGAGAGAAGTGTGGTTGCCAGCATGGTGCAGTGGTTAGAGCGCTGGACTAGGAACTGGTCGAAAAGGATCAAATCCCCATTTAGCTATGAAGCCCATTGGTTGACTTTGTGGGGCCAGAACTGTGAAATGCACAAGGGGCACAATTCCTAGAACACTGCGTTGCTAGCTAGCTAGTCACTGCCTCTTGACAATGCGTATTTCCCCATCCACGTGTCTGCTGTACGGATGGCAGGAGAAACCTATTGTTGAAAAAGGAGAGTTGCAATTGGTTAATTTAAATCTATATGTCACTGGTGTGGCCTGATAAGATTGGTCTAGAAAGGAGAGAGAGAGAGAGAGAGAGAGAGAGAGAGAGAGAGAGAGGAGAGGAAGAGTCCTTCCCCCCTGTTTCCTCTTCTGCCATTTTTACCATATAAGGAAAGGAAGCTGCTAGCAGGATGCCCCACAGCAACCACCATGCAGTCTTGACTCTCACTGCGAAATCTGCCTCCTGTCCTGGTGGCTGAGGATGATGCAGGAAGGAAAAAAGCCACGTGCCCTTTGCCTGATCTGGGGTTCCTGGCAGGAGGGCATGCTAGCTGGCAGCCTCCTATGCCAGATCCTAGGAATCACCCCCAGTAACGTGGCCGGTGAAAACAGCCTTCCCTAATTAAGATCAGGAGCAAGAAGTTAAATGGAGCAGCAAGACATGCATTGTAATTTTATTCTGCCATCCTGCCTAACCTTTACAAGTGTTCTGCCTCCTAATTAGAACATAATTTTACTTTTAAACATGAAAACGTTTTGAATGAAATTATTCTGGAGGAACCATATTTTGTGGCACATTGCCCAGCTCTGCACTGTTCCGAAAAACTTACAGCTTTTTATCTGCTTTGGCAAGCATTACGTGTAACGGTGGCTGTGCCTGTTTTGGGAACTGAGCACCCTAAACCTGAGCCTGAACTGAGGAGAGAGAAAGGGGAAAAACAACCCTCAGTTAAGCAGCATGGCTCTGTGAAATGGCTGCACGGTTACTTTATGACAGCTGATGGACTTTAGGATCTTTTGCTAACTGGGAAGATCACGGAGCAGAAGAGCTCAGGATTTCTGAAACAGGAGCCCAAGACTTGGCAGAATTGGGTTTCCCCATAGGCAGTGTCCCACTTAATGACTTCTTGTTGCTATGACATTACAGTCATACTTCGGGATAATTATGCTTCAGGATAAGTATTTTTGTGTTGGGCTCCACAGCGACCCGGAAGTAACGGAGCGCGTTACTTCCGGGTTTTGCCACTCGCGCATGCGCAGAAGGTCAAAATGACATCACGCGCATTGGCAGAAGTGGCGAAACGCGACCAGTGCACGCGCAGACGTGCTGTCGCGTCTTACGTTCTGTTTGGGATTTGAATGGGGCTCCAGAACAGATCCCGTTCGCATCCCGAGGTACCACTGTACAGTGGTACCTCGGGTTACAGATGCTTCAGGTTACAGGCTCCGCTAACCCAGAAATAGTACCTCAGGTTAAGAACTTCACTTCAGGATGAGAACAGAAATCGTGCTCCGGCGGTGCGGCAGCAGCGGGAGGCCCCATTAGCTAAAGTGGTACCTCAGGTTAAGAACAGTTTCAGGTTAAGAACAGACCTCCAGAATGAATTAAGTTCTTAACCCAAGGTACCACTGTATTGATCCATAGACTTTAGATAGAGGGAAGTTCGAGGGAAGCCATCATAAAAGCCAGGGACCCTTTGAGAAAGGCCAGTATTTGCACACAGATGGATTGAAAGGACTAACTAAACTCCTTTGATGATACTCTCTGCCTTTTAGCTTACTTTTGTCATTTTTTAAAAAAGGGTATCACTCAGCAAATGTCCAAACCTGTAGGTATAGAAAAGGGATTGTGACGGGGGCATGAGAAACAGTCAGGTAGGCACATGGGGTGTGTGCATGAGCGTACTAGTAAAACAGGTGTGAGGCAATCTATGGCCCTCCAAATATTGCTGAACTACAACTCCCATCACAGCTGGCTATCAGCCATGCCTGCAGGGGCTGATGGGAATTGTCATTCAGTAACATCTGGAGGGCCAAAGGTTCCCCCACAGTAGCTATTTACTTATTTTATTCATTTATTTAATCCACTCTTCTCTAATGCTCTTGCAGTTTATTGCTTATGATGGACAACCGGCGTAAGTTCCACTGGCTGAGCCCAAGATCTGCCAAATTCAAACTCCCTCATCCCAGCAGATATTGATTTTGGATTGAGCTCTAAGTCTTGAGGGATACTTAAAACACAAGTATCACACAACCTAAGAGCAGCCAAGTCCCAGGATGAGAGGTATCTGGTTGCCACTTCTGTAGCTGCAACTTTTTTCTTGTCACTTCCTATGCCATGAGGTCTATGGTGAGGATTAAAAGGCTTGCAAATTTCTGCTGTGCCTTTGCACACACTCATGAGCTGATCAGCAGCGCCTTCAAATTCTGCTTTTGACAGAGAGCCACATCTTTACCCGCCCACAGATGCAGTGTGGTGGGTATTGCTTGGGAAGTTGGACAAAATGGCCTGGTGAGCCAGAGATTCCCCATTGCTGCCCAACAGTTATGCTGAAAGAACCCAGCACTCAAACTGCCTGATTCAAAAAGAGGTGTGGAACCCAGCCTTAAGCAAACAGTGGATTCAGGGCCATCTTACCCATAGGCACTAGGGATGCGGGGCACCCGGGCGCCAGGCTCTCAGGGGCACCAGGCCGAGAGCCCGTCGGTTGGAGAACTGCAGCAAGCTGTTCTGCTGCAGGTGGCTCTGCGCCGCGAGTTCGGGGGCAACCAAGCCAATGAGACGCTGAGGCAATCAGCCGGCTCCGCCCTCCTGCACGTCTGGGACTTGGCAGCCGGGGGGGGGGCGCCGGGCAGATCTTTGCACCCTAGCATCGCATATGCATAAGACAGCCCTGAGTGGAGTGGAGTGGAGTGGATTGCATCACACATGCATGCACACATGCACGTGATTTCTCTACACTTGTTTACTGAATACGTACTAGTTAATAACTGACACCCGAATGTGTGGACCCACTCTAACGTAAAACATTACACTGGATCCAGCGTTCTCACGAACAAGACTCCTCTGAGGACACACCTGCTGGAAGAAAGGCATTGGGTGGTTTGGCTGGTTTCTCCTTCCCATTGTACCTCCTGTATATTTGCTGTGGAGGGTTGAGGGTTGGAGGAGACCTGGTGCAATGGGAATCAATGAACACTCTGCCTTCTCCTCTCCTTCCTCCAGCAGGAGCCTCCACTGGACCTCAGCCCCAAGAGATTGATAGGAACCCTTCTGTTCACAGAAGAGTCACTCAGAAGCTAACACACTGCACTTGTAAAAGTTCTGCTCACGGTATTCAACTTGTGATATGGCCCATGCATGCATGCATGCCCATCCCTTCATGCAGCAGTCACTGAGAGATAAATGTGCATTGATGAATGCTTTAAAAGCTCGAGGGTGGGTTGGGTTCCTGACAAAGGGGAGCACAAATATACTTGGGCCTGGCCAGGTCTCCTTCAGTACAACCCTTCCCCACGTTTTTGATGCAATTGCATCACATGCTGGCAGGCACAAAGCTAGTTCTGCAATATTCTTTTCCAATATATGGGGGTTGTTTTATTCCTGTGCTTTCAGCCATGGCAGCAGAATGCTAGAATGCTCCTTTAAAAGAAATCAGAAACAAGGTTCCATACTTAGAAATGTCCTTCGAGAAAAAGGAAATAAAAGGCTCAGAAAGCTATAAAATCAGCCAGCATGGAAATTAATAAAAAGAGCAGCAATAGAACGGGAAGCAATTTATATTGGACACATCTTCCATTTCGCTGTCGCCCTCGTAGCAGTGGCACTCTCTCTGAATGCAAAATCAGAAGCAGTCAGATCCAAGAGATGGAAAAACCCTGCATCTGAAGAGGACAGGGGAATCCGCTTCGATTCTGCCAAATGCTAAGCCAGTATTGCTTCCCATGCTCGTCCATCAGAGGGCAGTTATCGTAGCCTTCCAAAGACATGCCACAAAAGAAACTTTTTCAAATTCACAGCACAGAGCCAGGTTATCTCTGAATTCAATGGCTAGGCCTACAGCAGGTAAAAGAGAATAGAGGCAAAAGCCTATTCTTTTCAGATCCAGCAAGAGAATGGAAAAGAATAGATTTTACACATTTATTGGCAGGGGATGGGGAAGGAAGTAAGGCCGGCTAGTGAGGATGGAAAGCTGTCTGACAATATCCCTTCACTAGCAAAGCTGCTCATGTCCTACAAAATCAAAGGCTTTTCCTCAGAGGATATCATTTCCAAAATCTATGGATGCACTTTTATTGCTGAGATACATGGTGCAGTTGAGTTGCTTTAATATTCCTCCCCCCCCCCAATTGTATGACACTCCAAAACCTCATCATCTGCAATTAACTAGTGGAGAAAACTTCATCAATCACAAACAAAGCAAAGGTCCTTATTAAAGTGTTCCTCTGAGACTGATAATGGGAAACCAATTTGTCCACTAGTATCTTCTTCTACGGCAGTCAAGGGCTGATGGGAGTCGTAGTCCAAAATTAATGGAGGGTGCCAGGTTGGCACAGGTTGCTGTACAATGAGCTGAAGTCTGAGGCACCGCAGAACCTTCTGTGAGATGTGAGGGTTCTGCAGCAGATATTCAAAAGTTCCTTAACGTGCAGATTTATGTGCAAAGGATCTCCTGGATCAGGACCTATGAAAACATCTGCCTTATAAACGAGAGGCTGCATTGCAGTAACCACACCCACACTGCTTTGTGATGCCATTACATCACACAGCAAAGAGTCAAAAATTATTGGCAGCCATAGGATGGAGCAACAAATATTTCGATCAATGGGGTGAGGCTGATTCAGTGCAATCTCCAAGAAAAAGAAACTCCTCAATAACATACTGCTTTTTCAATTTCAACAGTCCTTTTCTGACAGGAAAACCTGTGTGTTTGGGCTGTACCTCTTTAGACTGCTGGTAGAGCTCCCATGACAGAATGTTCCTCAGCACTGTCAATAAATAATAAATAAAACTCCTGCATGCTGAAAATTAGTCTGTCAGGATAAAAGCCAGGCTAGACTCCTCCTCTCTAACATCTAGTTTTCTATATGCAGAAAACACTCAGCACTCCTCCAGACTACCTGTCGATTGAGCGTTCATCCCAATTTGAAGCTTGCACAGCAGTTAGAATATGCTCTGTCTTCATTTGAGTGCTCAATTTGAGTGGGGAGATTATGCAACTATGAGCATTCACCATCACTTTGATTTGTTGTGTGGTAGTTACACATCTTCCCATTAATCTTCATTCACCACACAGTTTTACTTTCCGAACTGCAAAAAGTCTTGTGTTGTTTTAAGATGGATTTGTTGCACCAGGACGACAGAGCACTTTAATCCCCATTAATTGCGCAAACCTATATTTCTAGCCTGTGTTTCAATCTCTCCTGCAAAATATAGTGACAGTCAGCTGGAGGCGATCTCAGTCATGGGAGCTCCTACCTACAGGGGTACAACCAAGAACTAAGCTTCCCTCTTGGCACTTGTGAGCACTTACAATAACATTTCTGAAGGATTATAACTCTGCACCTAGTTCATGTTGTACGAAAAGGTGGAAAACTAGTAGAAAAAATAGAAAGTAGACTTGCTCCTTTTTGCAGTGTCAGAAGCAGCTCTAAACACAGGATCCCTTTGCTCCAAAACAACAACTGCCTTCTGCTGCAATCAAACTGTAATTTTTGCCTGAATGGTGATGAATGGCATTGTTTGGAATGAGCAAAGGCAATGAACTAAACGAGTAATAGGAATTGCAAGAGTCCCTTTGCTCTGCGGCTCTCCTATTATTTTATTTAGCTTCATGATTTAATTAAAAACTCCATGACTCCACTGCTGGGTAAGGCGAGAATTGCTCATGTGAGCCAGAACTCAGAAGGCTTGTGATCTTTCTTACTTGGAAACTTAAGCATAATGAGCTACTTACTCATGTAGGGAACCTTACGATAGATGGCCTAAATCTGCTTTCAGAGTTGACCACAAAGCTAACCAATGTTAAATTGCCCTTCAGTTTTCCAGAGATATCACTGTTTGCGGTTACATATTCAGACACCCTTTTAATTCAGCAATAAGATTGTGGGAGCTGGCTGTCGACGTTATCTACCATTGTATAGACTGTCTGGCTCCTAAAAAAAATCTCCCTGAACCATCAGAGTGAAAAGCTCAAAAATGTTTGGAAAGGTCTCCACTGCAGTTGTCGGTTTCAGTCCACAAACAGTATGTAATGCTACGTAATTTATGACTTTCCTTCCCCCAATTTACACTGGGTTTCTTCTGAATTGAAATGAATGGTGAGGAATAGCATAATTAATTATGTAACATTTCACCATAATGGACAGCAAGACAAATAATGTAGTTTTTGTAGGAAGATGAACTGCAGTGGAACAGAAACAATGGTGCGTGTTACGAGAATACAGGGTGGGATGGAATCTGATGCCTTCTTACATCACTGGTCAGTATTGGGTAATAGCTGCTAGATGGGCAACCTGGACATACTTTTTACCTTTACCTGATACAATGGGAGATGCAGCTGGTGAGGTGAGGGGGGAAGTAGGACTTGGCCACAGGGATTTAGGGAAGCAGCATGTTCTTATAGGTGGGGGCTGAGACGTGGCAATAGCAACAGAGAGAGGCTGGCTCTGAGCTGAATAGGTGCCCACCCAGTAACAGCACAGCAAGATACAGATGTCAGGTATAGGATGTTGCTGGTGCAGCACCTTCCACTTCTGATTGCAACTGACCAACCACTCCCTGAATCCACTGCCACTTATCAACATCTCCTCCGACCTTAATGTAGGAACCAATGTAGTTATTGGTGTGGTGGAACAGAGCTGCCCTTTCAACACCAGCATCGCTAGAGTACACCTGGATCTTCTTTGGCGATCACTCGTAGCCGAGTAAGATTGTCTTCAATAAACACGGTTTTTACATCTGGATGGGACCAGAGTGGGTAACCCTGCCCAACCCCATTCCTGTCCAGATACACCGTAGTGGTGCCTGTGTCGGGAAGGAGGCTCTGTCCCACCACACTGACTGCTACTGTGTGGGTCCCCCTCCTGCTTGGCCTATGCTCAGTGGCTGTTGCAGAGTACCACTGTAGGAGATATAAAAGCAAACATCTCAGGATTGTGGTGTCCTTCATAGATCCTTGTTCCCCTCTACAGTTGGCAAACACAAAATTGGCAAGTACCCTTATGAATATTAATTTGTGGCACAATTTGTCAGAGAATTCAGCATTCCCTAGTGCAAAATACTAGACTGTGGTTTTGTTTTAAAGCACATCTCTGTGCATAGATGCCACAGGCAAATAACTGAGCAGATGAACCCTGTGTATGAAGCAGCTCCTAACTTAACCTTTATACATCAGAGAGAGATTTTACCTTGTTTGTAAATACCATCCGGCTGTCACCACTACGTGTAGTTATGATGTCTCAGAGAACTTAATGATCACTTAAGAAAGGCAAGGGGAAAATGAGTTGCATGACCTTTGTGATCCCATATCCTGTAGGTCAGCATTATTTAAGGCAACTGGGACAACGAGGAACTGAACATTAGGCCTGCCAGATGAACAGATGGATGGATGAAAGCCAGCGCAATCCATCTTCCAGCTTTCCCCTCCACAGAGCAGAGTGACATTCAAGCCCATCTATTTCCTCACATACGTGGGGAAAGCACGTGGAATTTCACAGCAGCTCTTTGGCTGATGTGGAGGCTGACTACAATATGCTTTATGGCACAATACAGTGGTACCTCTGGTTATGAACTTAATTCATTCCGAGGTCCATTCTTAACCTGAAACCGTTCTTAACCTGAGGTACCACTTTAGCTAATGGGGCCCCCCGCTGCCGCTGCCCCGCACTATTTCTGTTCTCATCCTTAGGTAAGCTTATTAACCAGAGGTACTACTTCCGGGTTAGTGGAGTCTGTAACCCGAAGTGTTTGTAACCCAAGGTGTTTGTAAACCGAGGTACCACTGTACAAGCAACTGTGCAAAATAGGAAGCACAATTTAAGGAGGCAAGCAATATAATGACCACTAGAGCTTTTCTTGGCAAACAATATAAAAATTGGGTACAATCCATTTGCTTTTATCTTGAAATATTTCAAATGAGTTGACCTTTAAATCATAATGTTGGGATCAAATGATGCATTATATGTATCTGTGTATCTTTTTCTTTCTGTTTTAACTGAAACAAGCCTCAAAAATTGTGTGTTTTAGGCAAGGGAACAAGACGTTTCTTAACTTTTTTGCTCTAGTTGTTTCTGGACTCAAAACTGACAGCAAGATTTCTTTTTCCTTTTTCTGTTTTATAGGGAAGACTATACAAGGCATATCTTTTCCTCCATGGGGTAAAAAGCAGCTGGGGAAAATTTGGAATAAAACAGCCAGGAGGGAAAGAGTTACAAAGTTACAAAGTCCTTCTGTTCCTGCCCCTAAACTCCTATTCTAAGATTTACTGGCATGAAGACTACATTCAATTTTTTTAAAAAAGAAAAACATAGTTAAATAATGGATACACATGGCCGCATGTAATACGTCATTTGGCCTTTAGAAGTTGCTACCAAATAAGATGCCTAATTGCTTCTTGGCATCAAATATGTTTGGAACAAATATCTTGGAAGGCAAATATGTTCCAACTAGGGTTGCACAGGTCTAGGCAGGTTTCCATAGCTCTTGAGTTTGGATCAGGTATGTAGGAGGAGAGACTTGACTGACCCTAAGATGGTACAGCAAAAAGGGCAAAGATGGTACGACACCTGGTGAGATTAGACTGGCATAGACTCATCTCACACATAACACAGGTACAGACAGCCATCCCTAGCCACACGTAAGCTGCTTATAAACTCACCACAGGACAATTAAAACCTTGTGGGGAGATGTCTGTGGCGTCCAGCCACGGAATAAGGTATGCTCTCTCACGAAAAGGATGCCCAACATCCTAAGCACAATGACATCATGAGGGTAGGTAAAAGTGGAAGCTGGGTTGGAGGGCATCACCCCCCCCCCAGTCATGTTAATTTTATATATCACAGTTGTTGCTGGAATACAGGTCCCTCCAGGGATGTTGTCCCCACCCACTGGCTGAAGCTGATCTGAGCCCATCAGCATCTAGAGGGCTGCAAGTTGCCCATTCCTGTATTTTCTTAAAATCCCCATTTAATCTCCAAACCTCTTTCCTTTCAGCACAGTCCTTGTCATTTCAAATCTCTATGAAAGTCTATGGTGTTTTTTTTAAGAAAATGAGCCAGCTCTTACACATTCAGCTCTCACTCATACCTCTATACAGATGACAAAGATCTAATAAAACAGGCAAGCCTTTTCTAATTAAAGGTTCAGCCATATGAGCCAGCATCTCCTTCCACCCAACCTCCTCCTCCTCCTGCATTTCCTTTATAAAGATCTACTGATATCACTGATTGCTGAAGACATGACTATATTTCACACTGCATGGTAGTCTTCTTCCATGGGCTGCTCCCAGAGGCCAGACTATAAAAACTCCCCTAATGGCAAAGCCCCTTCTGCAAGGTCTGTCTTTGAGAAATTCATCCAAAAAGATCCCCATTGTCAGGTCTGCAGGTGAGCTGCTCCCCTTGATGACATATTTCCATTGGAATGGAAGCCAGAGACACACCACTGGTAGGTTAAATATTGTTGCACATCACCCCAATCTCTGAGTGGTGCAAGATCCCAAGGGTTCCAGGTTTGTGGAACAAACCCAGGGTTTGTGTTTCTTTTAAGAATAAGGCACAGAGGAGACTGTGGTGTCTTTAGGACATATGGTTTATTTACACATATAGGCAGTCTGAGCCTACGATGGAGGGATGCATACCCCCAAAGGGTCTTGTTTCTCCCATAGCCACAGCCTTGGATTGAAAGAGAAATGAACCATTGCTGCCTCTCTTGCTTTCCAGCTTGCTGCTTTGCTTCTGGCCCATATCACTACAAACTCAACTCTAAACGCAGGCTTTGTCCTTCCAACTATCTGTGAGTTAAGGGTGGGCCCCACCCATTAGGGTGGGGCCCCACCCCCCACCATTTGTCGTCTCGCACAGAGCCCCCTTTCCTTTGTTCTCTTACTGGCCCGTCACCCAGGCAATCACCTCATCAGGAAGCTAGCCTGGCTTATATTTCAACACTTGCTGGGTCCAGGGTTAGAAGGGTCTCAACTTCCTACCCCACCCCACCCCAAACTCCTAACAGTGTTCAGGAGGAAATCACTGACTGGTACTGAAGACTCACACTCAATGTGGCTACTTATCTAAATGTTTTGCGCCAAATACTTAAATTCTCTCAAGCCCACAACATTCTTCCGGCCTGCCAAGACTTAAGCACAGATTTCTGCACTTTCTCTTTCTTTTTATTTATTTTATTTAACAAGATTTATATACTGCTTGATTGTAAGAAAGCCTCTTAAGTGGTCTACAAGAAATATTATCAATAAAACAGTTAAAAACATTAAAAACAATTAAAATGATCAGCAAAAAAGATTTAAAAACATCAACATATTAAATGTCTGGAAAGCCTAAAAAAAATGCTTTTAAGTAGGCACCAAAAAGGGTGCTGTACTCTTTCTGCTTCTTATAGTCATCATGCTGAGGCTGTGACTGTAAGAACTCAAGAGCTTGCTGGATTAGATCAGGGGTCCATCTATCCCCTGCTGTGGTCACAATCAGAACCAGACCACACACCCCATGCTTGCTACTCACAATGGGAGGAAAGTGGCAGTAAGAGCTTCTCCTCCTGGGGAATGGAAGGGCTACGGGATGGGATTCCAATTGGGTCCATGGAAAGTAGAAAATCCTGACCCCTCTTCACTAGGGTCCTTTCCCAGCTCACCCTCATGCCTCCCATACTAGTTATTTTTTGTTTTGCTTTTATAATGAACCACACACACCAGGGCTAACCATCTGATTAGTATCATGTCTAGTTGGGCCCAATTTAGCTCAGTTTTCCCACATGCAATGTGATGGTTTGAAACCACGATTCGAAATGAGAAACAAGAAAACAGCGTGAGCTGCCGAGATCTGCTCCCTGCTTAATCCCACTCCAGCTGAAACAGAGCTTAATGCTTCCCTCCTGTACACATCAGCCAAGGGATTAAGTCCAGCGGAACACAGGCTACGCACACACTATACCTTCAAAGCTCATTCTAAGAACAATCCCGACCCCTGCTCAAAGAATTCTGGGCACTGTAATTTGCTACAAGTTGCAATGGTAAGACATAAACTACAGTGCCCAGAATTCTTTGAAGGGGGAATGCTTTGGGGGTATAGCCTGCACACAGCAACAGTGGCACTTACCCCAAGTAAACATGCAAAGGATTGCCACTACATGCAGGTGTAACTGCATTTGCCAAGACTCATCTCTTGTTACCTTGCCTCTCCTTTCCCACCCACTCCTCGGCTGCCCCCTGCAAAAATGCAGAATGTAACCTACTCAGGGCAGGGACCTGTCTTTTCGTTGGTTGAGAAACTCTGTGAAGAACTATGTGCACAGATGGCATATGGCGGATAAAGGTAAAAGGACCCCTGACCATTAGGTCCAGACGTGACCGACTCTGGGGTTGCGGCGCTCATCTCGCTTTATTGGCCGAGGGAGCCGGCGTACAACTTCCGGGTCATGTGGCCAGCATGACTAAGCCGCTTCTGGTGAAACCAGAGCAGCACACAGAAATGCCGTTTACCTTCCCGCCAGAGTGGTACCTATTTATCTACTTGCACTTTGATGTGCTTTCAGACTGCTAGGTTGGCAGGAACAAGGACCGAGCAACGGGAGCTCACCCCGTCACGGGGATTCGAACCGCCAACCTTCTGATCGGTAAGTCCTAGGCTCTGTGGTTTAACACACAGTGCCACCTGCGTCCCATATGGTGGTTATGGACAGATAAATAAATAAGTAGCTTCAACATCAATTCACAGCTCACATGGTGTATATAAAGCATGGATAAAGAGCTGCTATATCAACATGAACAGTCTGCTCCTACGTAGGAATTTTGAATAGCAAATCCCATTGACCTAAACAGGATTTAGGGTTCATCCATACTTCCGTTCATCCCAATATCCCCTCCCCCATTTGTCCCGTGATTTCTAGGCACAGGTCCAAGAGGTTATTCTTTTGTCCCACTGCTTTCCCTGTGAAAACCCGCTGTTTACTGCTGAGTTGGAACAAACAACAATCCGCAGAAAACTCAATTGATGTTTCTTCCAATGCAGCAGTAAATATGGGTCCATGAGCCCTCACTTCCTGGTAAGCATGCTTAGTTTTGCAGCCTTGGGGTGCTGCCAACAATTACGATGCAACCCAAGGCATGTATTTACTCAGAAGTAAACCCCATTTCTTCCTTGGAATGTGTGTTTAGGATTGCAACCTTAGACTTCTTAACTCTCCTTGGTTTCAACTGACTGTGGGCTCATCCAAACCTTCTCTTGACCCACATTTTGATCTTACTGTGTACCAATTCATTTCCCTGGGCCTGAGAGCTTTTCTTCTTCCATCTATGGCTGTGCCATGCAAAAATCTGATCTTACCCACTAAATTGAAGCTCGGTTAAGCAAAGTCTCTCTTCGGATTTCCCACACATCTGATAAGATCCAGTTCAGCAGGTAAAATCAGATTTTCTCAAGGTACAGACGCAGAACAATGAGAAAAGCTGTTGGGCTCAGGGGAATTAATCAGTACACAATATAATCAATATACTGATCAAGCAAGTGTGCACGAGCCCTGTGCACAGGTTTGCAGCCTTGGTCTACTGCTTATCATCAACTATTCTGACCTAAAGATGGCTTACTATGTAATATTTTATTTTGAACTGCTATCCGTGGCGGTACCAAATATAGTCATTGTTTGCCTTGTTTGTCCCCTTGCAATGAACGCCAAGCATTGTTCTCAGTGTATTGTGAAACCTTGCTACAGACATTGCTCTTTTGTCAAATAGTGTTATCCAGTGGTGAATTTGAACAAAGACTGCCCAAGGGGAAAATCAATGTGAGAGTTTCATCTCTTAGGTATCAGCTTTCAGGTGGTAATTCGAGCTACCATGCAGCTTTGAAAGAGTTTATCTTCACACAGTGAAAAGAAAAGGGAAGTTCAGACAAGGCTCCAAGTACATAGACCCCATGCATTGTGTGTAGGATCAGAATTGTGCCCTCGCTGCCCACTGGGCATGGCAGTCCTGCCTGACATCCACAAGCTGGGTGCAATGTTTGTACAAGTATAAGAACCTACATGCATAGGTATCCTTGGCAGCAATTCTGGAAGCCATTTGCAAAACGTAACATATTAAGTGCTTAACATTATTTTTCTGAAGGTTTGTCTCAGCTTAGTTGCAATGTGAACTTTATTCTCAAGAGTTTGGGGCAGGGGGTCACTGCCCAATTGCATCCATTCAAAGCTTTTTGCAGAACAGTGTTTCCCAAAGTGAGGCATGCATGCACCATGCTAAATGTACATGCAGAGGGGCACAGGAGCTTCTTCTCCTCTTGATTCTTGCATTCCTGTTCCCCCATTTTTATGTGTGCCTATTATCCTCTTTCTCCCATGTTCTTCTGCTGTGTCACCCAAAGTTGCTCAGGACCCTAAGAGTGCTTTAGTGGTTCTGTAGGAGATTGCCTCCTCTGAAAGACGCCTTAACACAACATTGCAATACGTACAAAATATCATCCAGTCTCTATTCTGGCCTAACCTCACATTTTTAGGGTAACTTGCTGAGAAAGCTGCAGCAATACTCCTGCACCAGCATCTAGACTGGGATCGGTAACTGATGAAAGGGGTGGGGTGTAAATTAAATAAAAATGAAACAGATTCCAAAAACATTTTCCAGTCTGGGCTCCAATCCTCCTGTGGGATAGATGTGGCACTTGTCAGGTTCGCAAATGATTTATTTGCTAATGATTTCAGACTGAGGACCGATGGCAGCTGTGGTTACAGCAGACCTCACAGCACATTCAATACTATTGAGCATGGGTTGCTGTTTCAGCAGATGAGAGACATTGCAGGGTATGACCACAACTGCCAGTGTCATAGGCACAAGATGAGAGTCAATCAGTGGTGATGGATAGCTATTCATCATCCCAGAGATGCTTAAAATGTAGCATCCCTCAGAGATGCAATCTGCAGCTCACTTTGTGAACAATAAATATAGGTGCCCCTGAGGAATGTCATGCTAAGAGCAGAGATTCAGTTTGCTGATAATATGCAATTGAACGTTACTTGCCCTGTGAGGAACAGCAGCTCTTCCTGCTCCAGAGGAAGTGCCTGAACTAAGTAGGACTGCCAGCTGCATAAACAGCTAGGGATCAGACCAACTGAAAGTTTGCCTTCCTCTTCATTCATCTACTTGAACTTTAAAGTCCTCTTCCATGGACCTATTCTGGGTACCCCTGCCAAACAGTGAGGTCAGTAACTCCTAGGGAGTTGGCCTTTGCAGTAATGGCACCTGATTTTGAATGAATTTACCTTATTACAGTCACAGACCAGCATAAGCAAAGCATCTAAATAAATAGCATAACAGTGAATGGCACCTTTATTATGGAAGAGCCTTCCCTGGGAGGCTCACCTGAGAAGGCTGTTGTGGTCTGGAGAACCTTCTGTTTGGGCAGACCTTTTAACCAACTTAGATAATCTGGGCTTCCATTTTTCAAAGTCTGTTTTTACTTTGGGTGGTGTGACGAGTTCTGTTTTGTTGTACTTATGTAGTGTGTGTGTGTGTCCCCCCACACACCTTGTTTTAACGGTTGTATGTTTTATTTAATATGCAAAAAGCAAATGCAATATATATTGTGAGCCACCCAGAGAACACCCAGAGAACATACAAATGCCATAAAGAAATAAAAGTTATATTGACTTCAGGGAAGTTGTATCCAATTACGCTAGCTGCAGTTTTAGCCCAGAATGATGCTATTAATTTAAAAGAACTCCCTGTGCTAACTTTTAGATCAATCTATGTTAGACACATTGTGATAACCACCAGTGTTCATTAGAGCTCTGTAGTAGTAGTGGTGGTGTGGTCTGCATCTTGTTTATCTATGGCTAAGTTACAATCCCTTACCCCTTTCCACGAAAAGCCCACAACAGCATTTGGCAAATGAACCTCTTGGTGCCTCGGCTAGTGGTCCTAGCCTGCCTGAAAGGGCACTGTGGAAAACTCTGGGCTTATTAAATTTAATGAGGAGTTCAACCAGTTCCTAAATAATTCACTGCTTATCATCATCAGCTGCTGTGGTAATAAGAGCTCAGCAAGTCACCACTTCAAGAAACTATGCCAGGCTGCCTCATGTCCAAAAGCAACTTACATAAAAGAAAGAAGTCTACAAAGATATTGGATGTTGCTTTAACGTATCAACAGGCATCATAAAAGACCAGGTTTTCAGTGGATATGTTATTATATACCAACAGAATATTTGGTTTAGATACAGCTATGCTATAAAATTCATTTTGGTTTAACGGTCATTCCCTCTCCTAGGTAACCTTGGAAATTGTAGTCTGATAATACGGAAAGAGGCTAAGGATTCCTAACAGAGAATGATGAGCTCCCACACCTGGCAGTGGCCAAGTTGACAATTAAAGGTAAGCCATAGTCTGAAACAAACCATTGCTCACCTGCCCTCTCCTCCCTATACTGTGCCAGAGGAATACAAGCCAGAGCAGTGGCTTAGTATTACAGAAGAACTAGCGCTTATGGTTTGTTTCCCCAAAACAAACCACAAATGGTGAGCAAAGATCAACAAATTCCCTCTACCAATACACCATCGTTGCTGCTTTGGTAAACTGCTTCAAAATTACACACCTCCAGGCAATTTCTGGTGGAAATGAACATTTGAATGCTCTCATTTTAAAAACACAAACACAAAAAAAATCGCTGCACATGGAAGTCAACACGTTGGGGATAATGTTCCTCCAACATGTACACTGTCTATAAGCAGCACATTTTAAAAATGTGTGAGACCAGCCAGATTTGTGACACACTCACCAAGGTGTATCATGTGCATTTTCTAAACATCTTAATCTATTCCAAGCTGGGAAAAGCTATGGATCAAGGTTATAATTTTTAAAATGGAATTAAAAGACAAGGCTTTAGCTCAGGGGTGGGAATCTGTGGTCATCTGAATGTTGGATTCCAATTCCCATCAGCCCCAGCCAGTATCCCAGTAGTCAGGAGTGATGGAACCTGTAGTCCAGGAACATCTGGACAGCACCAGGTTTCTGATACCTACTTTGAACTGAGTTAAAAGGTTAGTGTAGCATTTAGATCAGGGATGGGGAACCTGCAGTCAGCTTCTATCAGCCCCAGCGACCGCAGCCAATGGTCAGAGATAATGACAGCTGGACTTCAGCAACATCTGTTAGGTGATGGGAGGAAAGTATGATGTCAGCAACTTGATGACTCAATACCTTTACAAAGTACAGAAATGAAACGTATCTTCCTGACTCATAATGAGTACTATGAGAAGATTAGGAATTCAATAAGTGATGCCTACTTCTTCTCTTTCTGTTTTCACAATAAGTGAAAACATTCCTCCTCGGTGATCCATAGTGATGTAAGCCCCTTAGTGTATCTTTCTTACATAGTGTTTGTGCCAGTTTACCAGACAATGAACTTCCCATCAGTCATATACAACCATGACGTAATGCTACTGTTTATACAATTTAATTGGTGTTTCTTCCCCCTAAGAGGAAGTCATCAATAATTTACAGCATGTCCTCTGAGCAATAAGGCGCCATCCCTCAAATCATGAGCAACTGGGCATAATGAAATGATCAGAGGAGCTTATAGTTTGGAAAAGGCAGACATTTTAGATCATGAAAGAAAAAGCAACAACTCAAAGTAACTTAAGACTTTTCTTCAAGTGCTGAGGACTAATGATGACACTGTTAAAAGGAAGTTCAGCTTGTGTATAAAAAAATGAGTTGTTTGGGGGGAGTGTTCTGGAAAGCAATTCTCTCAGAGGGTTATTCAGCTAACACGTTACAGTGCAAGAGAAATAAATTAGTACGAGATAATATGAGCGAGGAGGGGAGTTTGTCATGGTACATGGAATGGAAAGTTGTCTTATGGATATCACAGCTGGCTTCTATAAACCCTTTGCAAATGTGCCTGGAGTCTACACATATTAAAGGATTGGGTTCCCCCCTCCTTGAAATGGAGAGCTAGTGGCTAGGATTTTTTTTTTTTAAAGTATTCCCCAAACTAAAATTTCAGCAGCAAAATTGGACAAGTTTTGCAACTGAAAGGTCTACAATTTTAACAAATCTAAAGACTGTACAAAATTTTACTTCACTTGTAATATAAGTGATTGAGTCTTATGGAGAAATGTCAAAAGAAGATGAAAATCTCTGTAATTTCCCCAATGGTTTCATGCCCTTATAAATGTATCCCACCGTGTGGTGCATTGAAGGGGGGATGGAAGCACTGTAAACTTATTCATCGAAGCATTTCTCTCTCTCTCTCTCTCTCTCTCTCTCTATTTCTCTCTCATAAGCAATAAATATATGCCCCAGTTATATTACAACAGTTCCACATGGTAGCCTCCCTCCACAAGTCTCTTACAGCCTGTATCCCATTATGTACACAATATGAAGAGAATACTTTGCGATGGGTAGATATCTACCTTACTGCTGTTTGCCACATTTAATAAAGTGTCAGCAAAGTGCACTCCAGCACTTGAGAAGGCAAGTTCATAGCATCCTAAATTTAAAGCATTTTTAGGGAAAAGGAAATTTGTAAAAGAAGCAATTAGTTAAAATAATTGCTTTAATTTTTAGGAAGGGCGGGTGCAACCTGTTGCCAAGTGCCCTCAAAATGGAATAATTTGAGGCAGAGAAGGTATGAAATAAGTAGGTGCTTAACCTTTCCTCTGTTAGCCATTTTTTGGGGGGGGAGGATTCTTCTCCCCTCCCCCTAGCCACTTTTGCATCACTGCAGGGACAAGACCTGGGTCTGGCAAGAGTAAAAACAACTTGGTGGAGAAGCTTCACCAGGAAAAGGTGGTTGGCCAGGAAATGATTAAGCACCTTCAAGCTAAGAATGGATGCAGGTCAAATGCCCAACTAGTCAGCATCCATTTCTAACAGTGGACAAGGAGATGCCTATGGGAAACTTGAAACAAGCAGGATATAAGTACAACAGCACTCTCCTCACTTGCAATTCTCAGTATTCAGAGGCTTATTGCCATCCTTAATCTCCCAACACTCAGTTTCATTAAAAAAGGTAAAGGGACCCCTGACCATTAGGTCCAGTCGTGGCCGACTCTGGGGTTGCGGCGCTCATCTCGCTTTACTGGCTGAGGGAGCCGGCGTACAGCTTCCAGGTCATGTGGCCAGCATGACAAAGCCGCTTCTGGCGAACCAGAGCAGCGCACGGAAACACCGTTTACCTCCCGTCGGAGCGGTACCTATTTATCTACTTGCACGGCCCTAAATACTATGACACATGCGGGAAAATGTTTCTCTGTCCACTTTCTCGACACCCTGCACAACTGTAAATGCCTCTATCATGTTCCCCCACCCTTTACACACCCCTTTTTTCTAAAATGAAAATTATAAATGTTGCAACCTTTTCTCACAGCGGAACAGCTCCAAACCCTCGGTCATTTCAGTTGCTCTTTTCTGCACATTTCCCAACTCTGCAATATCCTTTTAGAGGTGAGGCAACCAGAACTGTACACCGTACTCCAAGTGCAGCTGCACCCTAAATATATATACTGACATTGTGATACTGGCACTTTTATCTTCAGCCCCTTTTCTAATGCCTTCTAGAATGGAATTCACCTCTTTCACAGCTGCCACACACAAGGTCACAGAGTTTTGTTTTGTTTTGAAGCAGATTTTCAAATTGCACCAATTTCTCACCAAGACATCCCACCCCAAGAGTCCAACTGCTCTGAAATCAGCAGAATGCTGGGAATATCTCCACAACAACTTAGTGGCTTGAGCAATAAAAGAATTGTGTACATTTGTTTCGCAGCAAACTGTGTGGAAAGGCCCTAATAGTGAATTTTCTTTGTCTGGATCTGTTTCACCACGCAGAGCTGAATATCAAATGGAAAACAAACAACCACTGAAAATTTACAGGGGCATTTTGCCTCATGACAACAAGCATGTTTTCTGAGCAGCGCTTATTAAAGGAAAACAAAGGGACAATTTTCATCTCTCAAATGACAGAGGGAAATCATTGTTTCAGCCTACATGTGTAGACCTGGGGCACAAAAGTTTACAAAGCTTGGTGTTTGTATAATTTCTTATTTCTAGGGGAGTATACCTACTACAGATGCCAACCATCCTTTCGCTTTTTCCAGTCCAGGATATACAAACCCCAAAATGCAGCGCAGGAAGCAAGTTTCATGGGATTTTGAACTCATACCTTTGAGAACATGATAATGGAGAATAGCCAAGCAAATAGGGAGAGGGAAATAATTTCTTCTGAGAAAGAAGTGACTGCAAGGACAGAAGCGAATGGAGTTAATTAGCAACAGGGGAGTAAAAGCCAAGCTTCAGGTGCAACTATGTGCATGCTTCCACGGCTTAGGTTAAACAGAACAGCTTTGGGAAAGCTACAACTAAACCCATTTATCACAGCTGATAAAATGGTCTCAGTGGTGTTTAAAGGTTGTAATTTCTGAGGCTGTTTTAATTGGATAGAAAGCCTTGAATTATAAAGTCAGTTGTATGATGGAATCAACAATCAAAACACCAGAAGTCAATAATATATTTACACTCTATCTCCCTTATCAGACTGATAACATGGGCAGCACACATGCATTTTGTAGACATGTTATTTCTATGTGCCTAGTATAGTAAAACATTGGTTCTTTTCCTCCTGCATTCTGGGAATTATTTCTATCTTCTCTTTGCTTCTAAAACAGACTATAAGGCCTGTTTATAATCAATCACGCTTCTCTCCCTCTCTTTCACGCACAAGGCTAAAGGTCTGTGCCTGGCACAGATCTTTCTGTATAGCATTCCTTACATACCACACTTGTCTTCTTTAGTTCACCTTTAGTTCACAATGATGTGTAAATCACAATGATGTGTTAATCCTCAATGTATAATTAATTGTGTGAGTTTATATAACAATCTAAACATTAGTAAACACCTTCGTTATAACATTATCAATCTTAGTCATAGGTGGATTAAGAGCTTATATGCCTGTCTAAATACAGCTCTAACATTCTGTCTTTCATGTGCCAAAGATCTATGGAGCTATGTAAGCCCGCCTTACATACAAATGAGCCAATAGGATTTCAGTTTCTTTCTCTTGTATTGAGCCAATCAGCCACTGGCACATTCGTGGCCATGCTTTTTGTAACTTTGAATAAAAGGAGATGCTGTGAGGCTAGAGGAGAAAGAATCTCTCTCTCTCTCACTTTCATCTGGCACACACGCAAGCTCTCAGAAAGAAAACATCTCGTTGTCTGTCTTTATTCATCTCTACAAACCCCCAAATCCACATCTGGTGACCCCGACGTGATCCTGAAGAAGGGTAAGTAATCAGATCCCAATAGAGATCCCTTTAGAGCCAAAAGCATTCCTCATACTAATCCGACTGGGAAAAAGTCTAAAGCGCTTAATTCGTTAGTATGGGAGGGGATTTAAGTAAGGTGCAAAAGGCTCACGCGAAAGAGCTTCTTTCGTTAGTAAGACAGACAATAGACAAAGTTCAAATTTCTCTAAAAGAGATTGAACAGCTACTGCAGGAAATAAATCATCAATGTCCTTTTTATCAAGCAGAAGGCTCATTGCAAATTAGCACATGGGAGAAGATCGGCAAAATTTTATTTTCCGAGCCACGTGCTCCAATCAGCTGCCTACTCACATGGCAAAAGTGTGCTAACGCCATAGCAAAATTAGAACAATCTTCTCTTTCAATTTCTCCATTGCTGGCAACTGCAGAAACACCTCCCCCACCATACCCTCTGATTTTGCCCCCTTTGTCTCCTTCATCACCTAGCCGAAATCCCCCTCCCTTTTCTCCTTCCCTTGCTCCTGAACCGTCTCAGTTTACAAATTCCCCCC
The DNA here is from genome assembly GCF_965113315.1 of Podarcis vaucheri. Classification (NCBI taxonomy): domain Eukaryota; kingdom Metazoa; phylum Chordata; class Lepidosauria; order Squamata; family Lacertidae; genus Podarcis; species Podarcis vaucheri. Next base: position 93,628,174 of record NC_138759.1, read on the forward strand.
AATCCCCCCTCACCCCCCTTCTCTGCCTGAACAAGCAAATCAGCATGCCTTTGTCCCTTCCTCTTTGTCTCTAGACCATGCTGCTTTGCCAAAACAATATGGAGCCGTCCGTGCTGGGCTTTTACAGGCTAAGCAAGATGGGCTTTTTTCATTGGAAGAAACAGCTGCATGGGCTGGTGAAATGCCATTAATTTTTCCTCTCACATATCAAAATGCTCCTGGAGGTCAGCAATTACAAGTTTATCATGAAAAATTGCCTTATGCTGTCATGAAAGATCTCAGGAAAGCCATTAGTGATTCAGGTCTTAAATCTTCTTATGTAATGGGTATTATAGAGGGCATTTCTACCTCTTATACAATGATTCCGAGTGACTGGAAAGATTTGATGAGGATGATGTTATCTCCAGCGCAATTTTTAGTTTTTGAAAATGAATTTAAACATGCCGCCATAGCTCTGGCTGATCCAACGCATACAGCAAGCCAGCTTTTCGGCGCTCCTCCATTTGAGACCCTGGCTGCCCAAGCCGTGTTGTCACCTTCACACTTTCAGCGCACTGCAACTTGCGTGCAGCGTGCATTTCGTAAAATTCCTGTCTCAGGACAGCCACTGAGTTCCTTTGTAAATGTTAAACAGCAGAATACAGAGCCATACCATCAATTTGTGGATAGACTGAAGGAATCTATCTGTAGACAGATAGATAATGAAACGGCTCAGAATGAGTTGCTAAAAAAATTGGCTTATGAGAACTCTAACACGGACTGTAAAAAAATGCTGCAATCAATCATAAGCCGTTCAACATATTCCCTTGCAGATTTGATAAAAGCGTGTTCGGAAGTAGGGAGTCAATCTCATACAATATCTTTGTTTGCCAATGCACTTCAGGCTTCCGTGAGACAAACAGGCAACTGTTATAATTGTCACCGTCCTGGTCATTTTGCAAAGCAGTGCAAGGCCCAAGGTGGGACTGCACAGAAGAATAATAATGCAAATACCACGACCAGACCTTCCAAAAAATGTCCAAAGTGTGGGAAAGGCTATCATTGGGCAAATCAATGTAGGTCTCAGGGAAACTTCACTGGGCCCAGTCTCTCGGGCCCCAAAGAATAGAGAGATGTCAGCCTTTGGTTTCTGCTGCTGCAAAAGTTACTAAAAATATGCCTTCTGAATTTGCCATTGATTTGATTAATCAAGAGACCAAAAACACTGCATTGCCTGGTGAAATCATAATCATGGCCAGCCAAATGGCAGGTCCACTTCCTCCTAATATCACAGGTTTAATTTTACCTAAATTTTCTGCTGCAAAACAAGGCATTCATGTCATCCCAGGTGCCTTGCCTCCTGACTATGTGGGCACAATCATGGTTCAATTTTGGAGCCATATGCCCATGCAGTTAACAAAGGGTGAATCTTTTGCTCATTTGGTGATGCTGCCTTCACCACCTGATGTTGTTTATGCAATTGACACTAATCTGCACAAGCTCTCTTTATCTTTTTCCCCACAGCTTCTAGCTGTGACCCAACGTATTGGAAGAGAGAAACTCCTTCGTAAGTATAAAATCAATGGAAAAATATTAGAGGGTCTGATAGACACTGGTGCGGATGTTTCGGTCATTTCCAGTAATTTTTGGGAACAAACTTGGCCGCTTGAAACTTCTCCTGAAGTGTGGGGCGTGGGAGGTAATCAGGCTTCTTACAAAAGCGCACAGTGGCTGCCTGTCTCTTTGCCTGATAGCTCTGAAGTTATTGCATATATTCAGCCCTGTGTGCTCAAAATTCATCTTAATTTGTGGGGAAGAGATTTGTTGCAACAATTACAAGCAACGATTCAAATAAATGAGTAAGTTTGTGCTTCCACTTACTTGGAAGTCCACTGATCCTATATGGATTCCGCAATGGCCTCTTACTACAGAGAAATTGATTGCTTTGAGACAATTGGTCGATCAGCAATTATTAGCTGACCATATAGAACCTTCTGTCAGCCCTTTCAATAGCCCAGTTTTCGTAATTAAGAAGAAAAATGGAAAATATAGATTTTTGCACGATCTGAGGTCCATAAATAGCATCATTGAACCCATGGGGCCTTTGCAATGTGGTATGCCTAATCCAAATATGATTCCACATTCATATCAATTGGCTATAATAGATCTGCAGGATTGCTTCTTCTCTATTCCCCTGCATGAAAAGGATCGCAAATTTTTTGCATTTACAATTCCAGAATTAAATAATAGTAGACCATCTAAAAGATACCACTGGAAGGTTTTGCCCCAAGGCATGATAAATTCCCCCACTATGTGCCAATATTTTGTGGATAAGGCACTTCAATCCTTTCGTCTTAAGTACCCACATCTTAAGATTCAGCATTATACGGACGATATACTTTTCTATGCACCAGTCCTTCCCCCTAATTGGAAACATGATTTAATAACCAGTTTGTCTTTGTATGGTTTAAAAATAGCTCCAGAGAAGGTTCAGGAATCTCCCCCCTTTCAGTATCTAGGACATAAAATGATAGCTAGTTACTCTATTCCAATAATCCCAGAACTTCATGTTTCAAAAACAATGAAATATGTACAACTGCAACAATTGCTGGGAAACATTAATTGGATAAGGCCTTATTTTAAAATCCCTCTTGAAGTGCTAAAGCCACTGTTTTCAGCCTTAAAAGGCCATCAATCTCCAGGTGAGCAAATCACCTTGAACTCTGATCAACTCAAAACTGTTGCACAGTTGAAAGCACTCATGCGTATTCATTGGGTGGATCGAGCGATTCCTAATGTTATGCCTGATTTGGTCATAATGACGGATTCTGTACAACCTTTTGCTGCAATTATTCAGAAAGGTCCATCAAAAGTTCATATACTAGAATGGCTTTATTTACATCATGCACCAAGAAACACAGTAAACCCTTTAGTGGATCTCCTTGCTCAGCTCATTAGCAAGGGACGACGACGTTGTAAGCATCTTTTTGGTGTTGATTGTAATCAAATTATTGTCCCTATGCCTTTAGAACAATGGGAAACAGCTCTCTCCACGAGCATGGATTTACAGTGTGCGTTCGCTGATTTTGTGGGTCAGGTGGATTGTCATATTCCACCCGATACGCGCCTGCAAATGAGCAAGCAATTCCCTATGTCTTTCTCTTCTATCATTTCCCCTGTTCCTTTGAATGCCCTGACTGTTTTCACTGACGGGGCTCCTTCTAGAGGAGTTGTTGCTTGGCAACAGAATGAGGAGTGGCATAGCCTGTACACTCTCCCACAAAAGTCTGCTCAGCGTTCTGAACTTGCAGCTGCTGTAAAAGCTCTGCATCATTTTTCTTTACAACCAATTAACTTGATTGTTGACAGTTTGTATGTTTCAAACGTCATAAGCAGAATGCAAGGCAGTTATGTAAGTCCTTTATTAGATGATAACTTGTTGAGTCTCTTCCTGTCTTTGCAACTGCTTCTTTCTAATCGTTCTCACCCACTCTTTGTAGTGCACATTCGCTCTCACCAACCTTTTCCAGGTTTCATTTCAGATGGAAATGCAAAAGCAGATTCTTTGCTAAAGATTTTGCCTGTCTCTCCTATAGAAAGTCATGCTTTTCATCATCAAAATGCAAAAGCCCTTAGCCGCCAATTTCAAATTTCATTGGAAGAGGCGCGTGCAATTATTCAGCAGTGTCCTCAATGCTCCAATCAGATTGGCCATCCCAGCCCTGGTGTTAATCCCCGTGGACTGGAAGCCAATCAATTGTGGCAAATGGATGTAACCCATTTTGCCCCTTTCTCACCCTGGAAGTTTTTGCATGTCTGTATTGACACATTCTCAGGCTTCCTTTGGGTTACGCCTCAAAGAGGAGAGCAAGTAAAACATGTTTGCAATCATCTTGTTCGTGCAATGTCAGTTATGGGCAAGCCTCATTCTATAAAAACTGACAATGCCCCAGCGTATTGTGCAAAAGGCTTTGCTAAATTTTGTGAAACTTGGGATATTCATCATCTGTTTGGCATCCCTTATAATTCTCAAGGTCAAGCTATAGTTGAACGCTCTCATCGTACCCTGAAAACTGCACTGATCAGGCAGGAAAAGAAAGCAGGCATTCCAAACTCACTTTCAGAAAAGGAAAGTTGGTTGTCAAGTGTACTCTTTACTCTTAATCATTTGAATATCTCCATACAGGATCACCAATCTTACACACGTCTTCAAAAGCATTTCCAGCAAAAGGAAATTCTTCCAGCTCCACTGGTGCGCTATAAAATTCTACCCTCCAATGAGTGGAGTGAACCAGTGAAATTGATTACATGGGGTAAGGGTTACGCTGCAGTTTCTACTCCACAGGGTGCTCGGTGGGTTCCTGCACGTTGTATCCGGCTGCACCATGGCGTGGCGACAGGTTCTTCCGGATCCATTGCCTCAATTCAACCACCAACTCCAGATCACCCGCGATGTGACGTCCAGCCCCCCCAGGACTCGTAAGCGGGGACATCGCAATCCCCCAGTGACGTGGGGCCAAATAAAATCGCTCTCTCTACAAGCTGAACAGTATAGGAGAGAACAGCAGCTGGAAGCAAGCCCTACTAACCAGCTTCTATCCCTCATTGCTTGTCTTAATATGAATTCCATGATAATTCTCATTTTCAGTATTTTAATTTTGCCTCTCTCTACTTCAGCTCTTCCTACTGGTGATTCCACATCGTTAAATGTATGGGAATCGTTTGCAAGGACGCTCAATGTCTCAGCATTTTGCCTTACTCAGCAAGTAGCCATTGGTGATATCCTTGGCTCTTGTCTCATTCCAGTTTGCCATGATCCTCATGACATACAGAATGATACTTGGTTTTTCTCATTCCTACCTCAAAATGATTCACTTCGTACCCTTGGATATAAAGGCTATCACAATTGGGGCACTCAAATGCGTGAACGCCCACCTTTAGCTATTGATTTGACAACACCATATGTGGCCTCTTATAATGCTACTTGTGCACGTATGGTCAACTGTACGAAACAAAACTGCGTGAAAATGGGCAAAAATAACTTTAATTGCTCTGATTATGTAAATATTTCTTATATATATAAGTACACAGAACTGCCAGCAGGCTGGTTTTGGTCCTGCCCAGGTTACACTTTCAATTACATTCCGGCAAACATTAGTCACGGCACACCTTGTTGTTTAAGCCGTCTGTCTATCATATTGCCTGGAAAACATCATTTCTCTTACTCTAGACATCAGCGTAGTGTTGAATTGTCTGATGACTGTGATGATCTTGTCTCTCTCCCTAGCAGGTCTGAATACATCTCTTTAGCTGTCTCTCTCTTAGGTGTTCCAGGTTTGGCTGTGCGTAATAGCGCAAATATTAATTCCTTAGCTTGCTCTGCAGCAAAATCCCTGAACTTTACCTCTCAGGCGCTTCATCTTCTCAACACAGAGCAAGCCGAACTTCGCAACGGTTTATTAAGGTCGAAATCTACTTTGGACTACCTACTCATGGTACATCATTATGGTTGCGAACAATTCAAGGAAATGTGCTGTTTTAACATCACTGACAATTCTAAGGCCGTTCAAAGGCAAATTTCTCATTTGCAAAATCTCACTCATCACATTAAAAAGGATATCGGATTTTCCGGACTCTGGGATTCCTTTTCCTTGTGGTCTACGGCGTGGCTCCCTAATCTCGATTGGCTACGCAATGCCTTTTTTATGTAATTATTATTGTATGTATATTAATTTTGTTTTGTTGCTTTCTCCAATGCATTCCTAGCCTTACAAATCTTTTTTCTCGCCTTCTCTCTCCTCCACCACCACCTAGCGCGCTCCTTGCAGCCTATTATGCGAAATGGCAACGCCACCAGTAAGAAAAAACAAAAATAAAAGGGGAGATGTGGGTAGGATTATTTTGAGATTCGTTGGCACACCACTAATCTTGAAGTACTTTTGCCCCATCAAGCCTAGCAGTATTATTTCCGGCATTTGATGGCAAACCACTAATCCGGAAGTATTGTTGCTTTATTCACCTAGTTGCCTTACCTCGCAAAGAAGAAAAAAAAGGAGGAGATGTAGACATGTTATTTCTATGTGCCTAGTATAGTAAAACATTGGTTCTTTTCCTCCTGCATTCTGGGAATTATTTCTATCTTCTCTTTGCTTCTAAAACAGACTATAAGGCCTGTTTATAATCAATCACGCTTCTCTCCCTCTCTTTCACGCACAAGGCTAAAGGTCTGTGCCTGGCACAGATCTTTCTGTATAGCATTCCTTACATACCACACTTGTCTTCTTTAGTTCACCTTTAGTTCACAATGATGTGTAAATCACAATGATGTGTTAATCCTCAATGTATAATTAATTGTGTGAGTTTATATAACAATCTAAACATTAGTAAACACCTTCGTTATAACATTATCAATCTTAGTCATAGGTGGATTAAGAGCTTATATGCCTGTCTAAATACAGCTCTAACATTCTGTCTTTCATGTGCCAAAGATCTATGGAGCTATGTAAGCCCGCCTTACATACAAATGAGCCAATAGGATTTCAGTTTCTTTCTCTTGTATTGAGCCAATCAGCCACTGGCACATTCGTGGCCATGCTTTTTGTAACTTTGAATAAAAGGAGATGCTGTGAGGCTAGAGGAGAAAGAATCTCTCTCTCTCTCACTTTCATCTGGCACACACGCAAGCTCTCAGAAAGAAAACATCTCGTTGTCTGTCTTTATTCATCTCTACAAACCCCCAAATCCACACATTTTATCATGGATGAGGATCTCCCAAAATCAAGCAGTCTTACAAGTGCAATCCTATGCATGTCTTGGGCTGGGGATATATGAATACACTCAAATAATACTTTTTAGACCTATTGACTGCAGTGCTAGGAGAATTACACCAGTCCAAGCCGAAGAATCTGGATTTTTGTCTCATCCCACAAAGAGACTGAAGCAAAGCTGCAGTGAAAGCCGCCATCCATTTATCACATTGTACGCTGCTCCCCCTGAGAGGAGAGGCAGAGCAAAAGCAGATCAATAGTAAACATGGAGCAGGGACAGCTAATCTGCACCCAGAGCGTTGCTGCAAATTAAAAAGAATATGCAATCATCACAGTCCTCTTGCCCCTTGCCATTATTCTATTGGATGATAATTAAAATCCACAGGCCAAATTCAATCTGAGAATAACTATGGATTCCAGGAGAGGTTCAGCAGAGATCAGTTCACCTCGTTATGTTAATTGTTGTGCTGTAGCTGAATAGGGCAGCAGCAGCAGTAGCAACAACAACAAAAGGAGGAGGAGCGAGGAAGCCTCTATGTAACAGCAAAGTTGTTAACTCCTGCCTGCTAGGCACATAGACTAGAGTGGCTGCTGCCATCCGCCACAACCTTGATGCTTTTGTATTCCATGGAAAGAATCTTCCAGGAGCTCAGGTCATTTACATGCTGAGTTCCCACACTGGTATTTCAGAAAGGCTGCAGTGTTGCTTCACAGCTCTCGGCAAAAGACGTGCAAACCTTTGCCTTATATTAGGCTTCTTTCTGCTATACCAGGCATAGGCAAACTCGACCCTCCAGATGTTTTGGGACTACAACTCCCATCATCCCTGACCACTGGTCCTGTTAGCTAGGGATGATGGGAGTTGTAGTCCCAAAGCATCTGGAGGGCCGAGTTTGCCTATGTCTGTGCTATACAGCCACCCATGCAGCTATGCGTCCTCCTCATTGGATCTACCTCATGCCACATCCTCCAATATATCCTTCACTCTGTGTGGTAACAGATGACCACCTTTATTACATATTTTCCCACACCATCAACACTTGATGTATAGCGAAATGACTCTTATTTATATACTCATTATTGGGGGGTGGGGGTGGAATTATACCCTTCCCACTACCAGGTCTTAAACTTTGGCTTTCGAATCAACGTCGAAGAAAACCCAAACTTCAGTCTAAAAATGACACAAGGCAATGGCAGATCTAGCCACAGCAAAACAGGGAGACAAAAACAGCACAGAGATAAATTTATTTACAACTGGTCAAAGTCTCGAGAGAGAAACTCTTCTGCTCCTAAAGTGTGAAAGGCCATGGTTCAGTGGCAGAGTATTTGCTCTGCATGCAGAAGGTCCCAATCCCAAGCAATTCCAGGAAGGGCTTGGAAGAGAGCGCAGTCTGAAAGACCCACTAGAGAGTCACAGTCAGTCAGAGAAGCCCTGCTTTCTGTACTGTTTGTGCCAGCAAACTTTTGAGGAAGTCAGATTGCTTCACTCCCAATCAGTGCCTATCCCGTTGTTTCCTGCTGAAAGCCTTTAACTTTGTATACCACAAATATTCTTGTTTATTTTTGGCTTGCATTTGTTGTATTGTAGTCCCCCCTGGGAGAGCAATAATGTGGTAGCATTGGGGAAGTACTGCAGAACAAAAGGGACCACCAATGCACTATTTTTGTGTTAAGAACATGTTGCAGAATACACATGAAATAAAACAGCAGTCTGTCTAGATGGGCCCTATGTTATGTCAGAATTTCTGTGTTGGCTGACCTCAGAAGCCAACAGACCTCAACTCTATTTATTTATTTAGTGCCACGGATGTGCATGGAGGACAGGCCCCTGCCCCCAAGGAGTTTACAGTGTCAAAGAGGAGGTTACAACCTCCTGTTAATCAGCTGGCTGGAGCCTGGAAAGAACGAACAATCCGAATATTCCTTAAATATATAATTATAGAACCTGCATTGAAAATATATTTCACAAGTAAGCATGGTTGTATGTTTTTCATGCGCATTAAATGGTCACAGAAGAACCTAGTGCTTGAGACTTACTTGGGTTTGTAGAGCAGCTTCCCAGAGGAGCTTGAGGCCTTGAAAATGTGTTAATAAGCAACTGTTCTAAAGAACAAAGCCCTCTTGTTTAACAACTGTCCTACTGGTCAGTGCCTCAGACTTTTGTTGAAGCTTCTCGCAGTGTTGGAGAATTACTGCTTTCTCTGAAGCTGGCATTGATGGAACTGAGGAACCAGAAAGAACAGCAGTGTACACACTCCCATTTATTCTGTATCCAGTGCACTCCCACCACTGGTTTGGGAAGTGGTGTACATGCAGCGTTATCCTGTAGCTATCCTGCCATTTCGTATGAAATATTGCATTCTGATATGTTTTCCCTCAAATCAGCTTTGAGCCAAATGGAGGAAAAAAACACGCTAGCTGCATTTTGAGATGGTAACGTGCCCACAGCCAACATCACCTGGGATGAAACTTATACCTGCCTAGATGCTACTTCAGGACAAGGCAGCAGACTGCGCAAGTTGTTAAAATGAGCAACGAATGACAACAGCCTGTTGAGCTACCCCAAGCAAGCCAAGTGGGACCTGGGAAGGGAATGCAAAGAAAATGGTAACTTTACCTTCAAGCACCTGAATTTCAAAAAAGGAAAAGATTCCCTCCTTAATGTGGTGGCTTCCAAAAGTCATTAGATTACAACTTCCAAGGATGATGGGAGCTGGAGTCCAACAAGTAGAATATAGTGGTACCTCGGGTTACAAACACCTCGGGTTACAAACACTTCGGGTTACAGACTCCGCTAACCTGGAAGTAGTACCTTGGGTTAAGAACTCCCCCATTATCTGTTCTAGAAAGAGAAATAAAACTTTCCAAGATCTTAGGTGGTGAAAAATAGTCCCTTCCTGATCTCAGCAGGCAGCAATGGAGACCCTGGGAGGGAAATGGCAACAGTTCATAAAATATCTTTCAGATAAGATATAACATGGACCTTACACTATAGAGGTTGATAGGGGAGAATGATAGTCTTTGCATCATGTGTATTTCTGGGGAAGTAATGGCAGCACCATGCACCAGAATATGTGCTTACCTCACTGCTGGGTGTGGAGGCACTGCAGAAATCTGAGTAAAGATGCATGGAGAACAGGGACTGATTGGCAGGGTTGTAGAGCAGTGGCTCATCAAGTGTATTTTAGGCCTAAAATTCCCATCAGCCCATGCTGGTTTCCATCCCTGTAGCACAACCTTCTATGGACAGTGGGAGAGGACAGCCTTTTCAAAACTCTGCTTGTTGTTGGTGTGAATCGCCCAACCTCCAGCTTCTGCACCAGGCAACACCCTGAAACACCTCAGCTGGATTCAGCACTTCCTTCTACTCAGTGAGGGGTAGCACCTTGCAGGCCACGGGCTATAGATCCTCCTTCACAGTGGGTGGCACCCCATGCCTAGCAAATCAGGCAGTTCTTAGCGGGGAAACAGTGTTGCTAAGGGACAGCTGTGGAAGTAGCAGATGCTTAATGAGAGCATATCAGGTCTAACAGAAGGCCAGCCTTGTGGCAACCACGTGGATGCTTCGTGGGTGAAGAGCAGTTTGTTCTGTTTTGCAAAATAACCGAACTGAGGTACAGGTGATGAAGGGATGCATTTCTCCCTATCATGTGAAGATTCTACGTACCCAACTACAGTGGTACCTACTTAATTCGTTCCGGAGGTCCGTTCTTAACCTGAAACTTTTCTTAACCTGAAGCACCACTTTAGGTAATGGGGCCTCCTGCTGCTGCCACACCACTGGAGCACAATTACTGTTCTCATCCTGAAGCAAAGTTCTTAACCCAAGGTACTATTTCTGGGTTAGCGGAGTCTGTAACCTGAAGCGTATGTAACCCAAGGAACCACTGTATTCTGGAAGTAAATTCTGGATGACTTTGCTGTGTACAACCAGTGCTGGGGGTGGGGTGCCAGTACTCCACACTAGTGAATATCATCACACACAAAAAGAACTGGATACAACCCAGCCAACCAAAGTCTATGCAGCTAGTGCACGGGGCTCCTTGCCACCTTGCTTTCAATGTAAACACCGAGGACGGCCATTTTGTGCCATACAGTTCTCTCTGGGAACAGTGGAACATTGTCAAGTCCCATCACTTCCAGGGGGACTTCCTTTATGTGCACTGAAAGCAAATTTATGTCATTTACTGGTGATTCCTAATAAGTATTTGGGAACAACTGGTTTAAAAGGCACTATAATGTTCTTTTGTGGTGAGGCTATAATTGCATTTTTATAAAAACAGGTTGCCATTCGCAATCATCTGAGTTAATATGAGTATTTTCTGCTATCCAAAATGAATTGTTTTTGCTTTCCAAAGGTCACAGTGATCTTCTCTAATCTGTTTTGCGGGTCCGTGTATTAACTCTTATCCTATATTCTGTATCCCTATCTCGAAAGTTTCCCCTTTGACGTCAGTGCAGCTAAACACTTGTTAATAAATATTGTATGGGGTAAGCATCAATATACAAGTACTTCATTACCGTTATTTTTTAAAGCATGCTTTTGCATAATTCATGACATGAGATATAGATTTTTTTCCAGAGGCTGATCATTCTAATTAACCATGATATATGTTATTATTATATGCAATGATAATATCTGACTTACAAACACATTGAGAATTAATGCCACCCAAAAATCCATATATTTGCAACCATAAAGAGTCAACTTCATCAGTTTTTTTCCTCCTTCAGCTTGTTATCTTTCCACTACTAATATTTAGCACCACATTTATCAGCTATGGGGTGCTAATTTTTTCCTCAATTAGTTTTTCTGTAATAAAAAAAACCACCTGGTACATTTCTCATGACTAACACGTCACTTTTAAGGCACATTCCCCCAAGAGCCTCATGCCTCCATCCCAACACCTAGGGCATTTCTTAGCCAGCTTTGGGAAGGCAAGGCAAGGGTGGGGAGCAATTGTCAAATTTTGAGCTTGCTCTCTCCCCTCCCTCCACACATGCAACAGGACAACGTGTAGCCCATGGGTTCCATGTTAAAGTACTCTTGCAGCCCATTTTGTATGATAAGTTGGGTGGGCCTGTTCCAAGTGGTGCTGCTTGACTTTGACTGTGTGTTGAGGTCAGTGATATGAGATTTCTGAAAAGTTTTGAATTTGCACAGGGTAATTTGCATTGGGATTTTTTTCTGGTGCCATAGTGAGAGCTAATTTAGCATGTCTATTTTACTTATATTTAATAAAAAAGGGTTTTTTCTTTTTTTAAAAAAAGTGCCACATGTTCATTTTTTGCCCCAATACACAAGTATTTGACCTAAAATATTTGAAAGGGGGAGGAATTAAAGCACACTTAATGTGGTTTAAATATTATATTGTGTAGTATTGTTCATTGGAATGCTTGTACAAATAAAGACAATAGCATGCCCTTCCCTTACATTGTTTAAATTTAAGGTAGTGGGGAAGACACTGAAAACCATTGACACACTAAAGTTTATTTTCGCAAACCCAACTGACAACCATTCTTCTAGTTTAGAATCAATTCATTGTTACTAATGAGCTTATGAAATGGAAAAAAAGGGTATCCAGGAAATTACCCCACATCACTGAAAGTTAAATTGCGTAAGTGTAACAAAGTACATTTCTGGCTCTCAGATCATCGTGGTCCCCAAGAATACAAAAACTGGCCATCTCTGATTTTCCTTCACCTGTTGCTCCAAAGCTTTAGGATAGCATTGCCTATGAATGCAAGCAGTCAGCTTTCCGTTCCAGACGCCACAGCCAAAATTAAGCACTTCCAGCAACCTTCCAGTTAGGCAACAGGTTTCCCGTATTTTGATCTTATTCTTCCTATCCTCCCCTACTCAACATACCCAGAGCAGTGAAAGGCCTGCTTTTGCATGGTCAGGCACTTATACAAGGACACTTTAAAAAAAAACCTTCATTCCTCTCCTGCCAGGAGTTATTTGCCAGAACAGCGCATACAAAAGTTTTCTTCAGTCCTTGTGGCCTGTCCTCTTTATTCAGCTCCCTGAATGTGTTCACACTGGCATTTTCCCTTCGCTGATCAGCTACACTGAGCACAAGCAACAGCCAAACAACTTCTTCACAGAACAAATGCAGTGTATCTTGACAAAGTCCCCCAAGATATTCTTGTGGAGAAGTTGGTAAAATGTGGGCTGGGCAAGGTAACTGTTAGGCGGATTCGTAGCTGGTTGACTGACCAGACCCAGAGTGCTCACTATAATGGTTCCTCATCATCCTTAGAAAAAGTGACCAGTGGGGTGCTGCAGGGTTCTGTCTGGGCCTGTTGCTGTTCAACATCTTTAGATACGACGACTTGGATGAAGGAAGTGAGGGAGTGCTCATGAAATTTGCAGATGACGCCAAACTGGGAGGGGTAGCTAATGCCACAGAAGACAGAATGGGGATTCAAGATGGCCTTAACAGATTGGAGAACTGGGCCCAAATTAACAGAATGAAATTCAATAGGGACAAATGTAAGGAGTCCAACAACGTCTAGGGGCCCCATCCCTGCAATACACCATAGGTGCTATTTCCCTTATAAAAAGCTGATTAGCTATGTACCTGTGTAAAAATGTAGATTTTATTGTCAGTTGTTAAATAATGCTGGTAGGGTATCAAGTATCAAAACGGCTCTCAAAGATGGCTGTGCATATAAGCAAGCCAAGCAGAAACTGGTCTTTGGTGCTGATAGAGCATCAGGTGCAAATGGGAGTCAAGTCCGTAAGAGAACTATTTGGAAACAGTAATTTTGAAAACCCACCCATGATAGCTCCCTTTCATTTTAGAAACAAAAGCTTTGTTTTAAATGTGAAGGGTAAATTACTCTGTCATTTTAAAGCCTGGACTCTAGGAGAAAGATAATACGTATTCCTTACACAGACAGAATCAAGCATTGATTTTTGAGCAGCCTATATTCAAAATATTATTTGGTCACTCCTTCATGTACACTCATGGTTTTCAAATGTGTGACATTTGCTAAGCTGAAGAGTCATGGGCAGTGGTTAGGAAATAGTTCCTAATCCTTCCAGTATCTCTGTTTGGATGCTGCCCATAGGGTTGAAACTGTGTAAACGTGCTGGCATCCAATGCAATGTCCCTATATTTCACTGTGCTTTCTTCCCACTGTTTAAAAATTGTGCTCATATTACATGAAGACCAGAAGGGACCACTTCCCCTTACCTTTTCGGATGACTACTTAGCCCAGGGGTAGGGAACTTTTTTTCTGGCAGGTAGGCAGAACCACCCATTGTCAGTCACCTGACACCAGGTGATGCTTCCCTTTGAAGCACCAATTGCCCCTGTCTTTCCAGAGTTCCCTGGGAAAAGGGACTGATCGCTAAACTACTCTGGGAATTGTACCTCTGTGAAGGGAACAGGGGTCTCTGAGCAGCTCTCAGCACCCTTAACAAACTACACTTCCCATGATTCTTTGGGGGAAAGCCATGACTGTTTAAAGTGGCATGACACTGCTTTAAGTGTATAGTGCAGGTCTTCTGAGAATCATCCCTGAGCCTAAGGGGTCGGAGCCTCAGGGACTGGAACGTGGAGTCACAGGCCAAAGAACAATGTTTTAGAGGTCCCCTAGACAAATACATCATATTATGATAAAACTGAATGCAACTGAATGCTCTCCCATACTAAAAATCCCTGCTAGAGATGTCGAAGTCAGTCTTTACCCCGATACACTCATTTTCTACATGTAGGAACATAACGTGCATTTACTCATAGTGTAATAACAGTGGTTTATGGCACCTAAGGAAAGCAAGGGAGATCAGAGGGGTTAAACTCACAATCCCAAGGGCAAAAACCTGGTAAGCATGCTAGGCTTAAGCTACTGAACTACAGTGTACTGCGCTAGTCTTTAAATATATCTGTACCACCACTGCACATCCCCTACATCTGCTATCATGGAGGCACTGCCCATATTTGGGCCAATACATTGAAGTAAATGACTTTTAATTATTATGCTTCCAGTGTGGAGAACCACCATAGTAAAGTGCCTTCAGGCAGCCTTCGCTTGAGGGCTGCAATGCTCAAAATCGTAAGCTTCTTCCACACAGAAAATGTCAGCTTTCTGAATTAGTGCTGCTTGAAGAAACTTCAAAAAAAACCACAACCCAGTACCGAGCTGTTACCCAGAACTCTAACAAAGCTGCAAGCCAAAATAGTGCAGATTCATGCAAAGTGAGCGTGAAAGGCCACTGAACTCTGTGGGATTCTTTGAAGAATTACAGGATCCTGAGGGCTCTCTTACAGAGTCATTTGGAATCTAGGGATTTTGGTTCCAGCTCTTGATAAAAATTAAATGTCTATAAAAGTAATAAGAGGGAATTTTTTTAAAAAAAGAAAAACCCTCTTACGTCCCAAAGCCAAGACAAACATTAATGCAATGTTACTGAGACAAGCAAGGAGCTTTGCTAAAGCTAATGTATTTTAATAATGTTATAACCTTCCCAACTGCAAACAGACACAGTGAGAGAGACAATTTCAGCAGTGCTTTGCACCATTTTCATGCGGAGTTGGTTCCTTCGAGAGGCAGAGAAGGTTTCATCACAATGAATCGTGCACTAAATAGCCATGCCTACGCTGCCAGACAAGAATGAACGGACATGGAAGAGATCACTTCACTCCCCACTATACCAATGTCCACAGAAAGTAGAGTGTCTCGCAACACACCCTCCATGGAATTGATTATGGTTTAGGTGCTGTTTTCCTGTCTTGGTGCTGAACATGGGCACTGGATGGAATGATCAGTGATGCTCATGACAAACATGTGGGCCACCCCTTCACAGGATTCAAGGTCAACCAGCATTTGGTATGGGAAGGCCTTTGGTCCCGAAGGGCTATTAATTCACTGTGCTAATCTGTTGACCAGCTGTTGAGCAGTGTTTGACAACACCAGAAGCTTTTCTGCTACCTGTGTGTGTTCCAATCACCAGGTACTTACTTAGCAACCAATGTGATGATGGCATCATGTTCCACAAACAACCTTTCCTGAAATCTTTTCTCTTTTATAACCAATATCCTCGGGACACGATCCTAGCATATCTGGAGATCCTAACAGGATCTCAGATGCTTTGCTCTAAGTGTAAATAATTTCCACGCAATACCATTAACACAACTGACAATTCTCAAGTAATATAGTAGTTAATAAATTTCACATCTAATGGCATCTTTCTGTGCGTTTCTCCTCGGAATTGATCCAAACCCCTCAGCACCAATGCTATGCCTGTGTTCAGAATTTACCAATATCCCACTCATCTGCACTGCAGTCATGCATGCATCTGTCTGTCAGCGCAGGGCTTGCACAGCAGGTGCTCTGTACAGACAGAGGAGCAAAGTCAGCACAATGTGTCAGTCCTGTGTATGGGGGATTTTTGCTCTCCTGGCACTTCCACATCAATACTAAAACAGCAAATCAGGAGTGTAGGAGCTCTTTGTGAGATACGCCCCAAGCATTGCTAAGACATAAGAATCCGCGTGCTCTGTTAAGTAAACAAATTGCTCATTCAGAAGATGATGCTTTACCAAAATTACTCACTGAAAATCCTTTACAAGTCAAGTAAGGTACTATAGGCATCAGCATTCATTAGGAGGGCTGTTATTATGTCTTGTATTGATTTCAAAAGGCAAAGGTTGGACAAGTCAACCGTCACTCAGTAAAGGTACTCAATTTGGGAAAATGCCGAACTGGGAGAAAACTGTATAAGTTCTGGACCTCATAAAATCATTTTACACACCCTTTAACAAACTGTCTTCAACTTCAGGTTTTATATTTCAGTGCACTGTTTCTGCAGTGGCTGAGTTTGTGATTATGAAATGATATCCTTAGATGGAGTATTGCACTGTCACAGCCCAAGTCTTACTACGCAACCAAAGACTTACAGGAAGACATAATATGGCAGGGGACATGGATTTTGGCATCCTAAGAATTTCAATATGTTTGTTATCAAAGAAAACACATAACTTTGTTTTTGCACAGAGAAACTTCTAATATGCATTGGCAGCATCTGCCAAAGGCAAGCTGACCAATGGGATCTTTGCAGGTACTGCTACAGGTTATAGGGTGCCAGAATAACATTCAGACTGCTTGGTTGTTGTAATAAATTTTACAAATTATGTGTGTGATTTTTATGCCATAATGCAAATTCAGCAACATCTGTGCACAACTACACCCAGCATTTGGGTTTTCCTAGTACAGAGTATCTGAAGACACAGTGACAGAAACCTGAGATGGAAAGGGCACCAGAAACCTCTTTTAGCAGGAAAAGGTACCAGGGCCAGCCCTACCATTAGCCAGAGTGAGGTGATCACACCAGGCAGCAGATGCTTGAGGACTTATCAGCGGCAGCCCCCAGCCACAAGTTCCTCTGTTTGAAAGCAGAGTTGTATATGGCACATAGTCTATCCTGCACCTTTTAAACTAGTCTGCTTCTCTTTGGTGTGGTGTATGACACTGGCCTATTGCCAGTACTGAAGTCAAAAAGGTAACTGCCAGCCCAGTCAGCTTTCTTCTTGTATTTTGCCTCAGGCAGCAATATGTTTTGAGCTTGTCCTGATGGGCACTTCCAAACAAAAATAAAATGCCAGCATAGCACTAGCTCATTCTAAATGAGCTAGATCTAGTCTAAGGGGCTGCCCAAGATAGTTTGCCACTCAAGGCCAAACACATGGGCAGTTGACTCCTATGTCAACACTGGCATTGAGACAGCATTCTGCACCACACCCAGGATAGCTCAGTTGATGCTGAGCAGCTTGTGTTGCACACACAGATCAGCCCTCCACAATTTGCCACCACTCCTTGCTTCCCCAAACTATCTGTCACCTGAGGCAACTACCTCACTCTGTCTAATGACAGAGCTGACTCTAAGTCCCACAAATGTTATAACATTTCACTTCTACTCAGAAGATTTCACCTGCCCAACCCCTTTCCATGGAAGTGCTCCTGCCACTGCTGAGTTCCTCCCTCAGAAAAAGGGCACATGTGTATAAACTAGTTTTAGATCACACCATTAATATTTTAATTAAATTAACTCACGGTACAATCCTATATACGTCAGCTCTGAAGTATGTCCCATTGCATTCAGCGGGACTTGCTTCCAGGTAAGTTGGTACAAGACTGTAGCCTCAGTAGCCAAAACACATCATTGTAAAGTCTTCTGGGCTTTGCAAGGACAGAGGGCATAAATGCTTTAGGAAGAGGAGGAGGAAAGAAAATACTCCATGGTTTCATAATCAGACGCTCCATTTCAATTAATTAAATTATGGGACTGTAAATAAAATAATCCAGTCAATAATATGAGTCCATCATGTTGCATTAGCATCACTGGCTAAGTGAGTGATAACAGGGCACAGAATTAATCGGATGTGACAGGAAGCTGCAACTGCAGCACCCTGATGAAGGCCCCCAAGCAGTATCCTTTTCCAGAAAGCCACTCAGCCCTAAATGAAACAACAACCTGGCCTGCAAAACTGTGACCTTAACTAACATACGCAAGTGATTGCCAATACTTTTATTGAGGGGGGAAAGCTCAAGTGGCTTTTGGACTTTGTTTGTTAGTTCCAATCCCTGCTCCTGATGTGAACACCATTTCTGTCTTTAAAAATGTGATTATGCAGTTCACTGCTTACAGAATGATGAGTTCATAAGAACGTAAGAGCCTCTGCTGGATAAGTGAAAGGCTCATCCAGCCCAGAATCCTGTTCTCAGAGCAGCCAATTTGATGCTCATGGGAAGCCCACAAGCAGGACCTGAGTGCAGTAGCATTCTCCCACATGTGGCCCCAGCAACTGGTACTCAGAGGCATACTCTGAGGCTGGAGGAAGTACACAGCCATCTTGACTAGTAGCCATTCATATCCTTATGCTCCATGTCTAATCAACTTTTATAGCCATCTCTACATCTTGCAGGCACTGAATTCCAGAGTTTAAACACTTCCTTCTGTCAGTTCTGCATCTCCTAACATTTAGCTTCAATGGGTGATCTCAGGAAAGAGGGGGGAAACTGGCTTCTATCCACTTTCTCAACAGTATTCAGAACTTTATAGACCTTTATTATGCCCTCGCCAGCGACACACCATTTTATCCAAACTGAAAAGTCCCAAACACCATAATATTCCCTCGCAGAGTAGTCGCTCTGACTCAGGCATAGGCAAACTCCGGCCCTCCAGATGTTTGGGACTACAATTCCCATCATCCCTGACCAATGGTCCTGTTGGGTAAGGATGATGGGAATTGTAGTCCCAAACATTTGGAGGGCCGGAGTTTGCCTGTGCCTGCTGTAGCTGCTTGATCATTTTGGTTGCCTTTTTCTGCACCTTTTCCCAGCTCTACGATGTCCTTTTCCAGGTGTGGCCAGCAGAACAGAGCACAGTACACCAAGTGCAGCTGCACCATAGATGGCAGTTTTGCAATCCCTTTTCTAATTATCCCTAATGTGAAACTTGCCTTTTTCACAGCTATAACAACACTGGTTCAACATTTTCATTGTGCTATCCACCACAACCCCAAGATCTCTTTCCTGGTCAGTCAAAGCCAGGTCAGTTCTCATGAGCATATATGGGAAGTTAGGGATTTTTGCCCCAATGTGCATCACTTTGCACTTAAAATTGACTTTGCTACCCACAGGTGATTCTGCAGCAAATATATTGCTGGCTCCATATTAAACCATAGTCTTTAAACTACCTGAGTGGCAAAAAGTACCATCAGGTAGTGCCTTTGCCTCCAGAAAAAATTCAATGAGGACATAGGTGATTTATTCTGATAGAACATGCTGGCCTCTTTCAGACGTAATCTAAACTGTGGTTTCATGTTTTACAAGTGGCTGCATCAGAGAAGAGGCAGGGGAAGGGGGGCACACAAGCCCAAGGCTCTCTGGTGTAATGCTAAGCCAAGTCTAACATTACATCTGAACCAGATCATTGTGGAGGCAAGACCTAGTGAAATTCACACTAGGAAAGGTTTACAAATCTGAGCACTAGAAAAGGCTGCCAATATATTTTATTGTTCCTGTGCATGCAATTTCTATTATATTATACAGAATTTTATTAACTTAATTTTATTTAGTTGTTTAATAAAATTTGAATATAACATAGCTCTGAAGAAAACCTCTCAGCAATTCACAAATATAAAATACACACATTAAGACTGTTACCAAAAAATGTTAAAAACAAGTTTAAAAAGCAGAATGAATAAAATCAACAGTTAAAAGCATAGATTATAAGTATACATAATAAACTAAAATTACAGATTAAAATATATGTCAGATTTACATGTCCTATGTATTAATGTAACAAAATAACTGAATAGTTTGCAGTGACTTCATCATGACCGAAATTAATATTTTCTTAAACACTGTATAGTTCTGTGCATATGCATTAATTAGAATTTGTGTAATTATCTGCCTAGCTTTCCATCAGAAAGCTGACATGCATCTGTTGATTTGACACAACTGTCTACATAAAATATCTACTAGGAAGTAAGTGAGACTTGTTTCACAGTAAAAATGCAAAGGTTCCTTTAAGTTAATTATACGGTCCAGATCGTGAGAAGTAACAGTATCACTCTATTCTGCTTTGTTCCATTCTCACCTAGGACACCAGTTCTGGGCACCAAAGTTTTAAAAGGGTATCAACAAACTGGAAAATGTCAAAAGAAGGGCGACAGTGATGGTGAGTTGTCTGGAGACCAAATCCTACAAGGAAAGCTGAAAAAGTTGGGTATGTTTGGCCAGGAAGAGACTATATATATAAAAAAATGATCATATTTTTCAACTATAGAAGGATTGTAATATAGTTTATAGGCCACATTTATTTTCTCTCGCTCCAGGTCATGGCTGGCAAACTAAGGCCCGGGGGCCAGATCCAGCCCAATCGCCTTCTAAATCTGGCCTGCAGATTTTTACATGAGTAGAATGTGTCCTTTTATTTAAAAGGCATCGCTGGGTTATTTGTGGGGCCTGCCTGGTGTTTTTACATGAGTAGAATGTGTGCTTTTATTTAAAATGCATCTCTGGGTTATTTGTGGGGCATAGGAATTCGTTCATCCCCCCCCCAAATACAGTTCAGCCCCCCACAAGGTTTGAGGGACAGTTGAGCGGCCCCCTGCAGAAAAGTTTGCTGACCCCTGCTGCAGGTGGTAGGACCCAAACCAATTGATTCAAATTTCAAGGCAAAGGATTTACAAAACCTTAGAAAGAGCTTTCCAAAAGGACCAGTTTTTCAACCATAGGGCAGGCTGGCTTGAAAAGTAGTGGATTGTCCTTCATCAGAGGTGACCCTTGAGGTCCTTTTCAACTTAATAACACCTTTTCAGTTATATATATATAATGTTTTGATGCACATCATTTGATTTACTGCTTTAAAATGTGCAACTATATGATTAAGTAGGTCCTCCCCCAACATACAATGGGCATATGGAATTGTCGTTAAAGGAACTTGTGAGGTTTTTTTAAAATCACCTTTCATAGGCTTGAACACAAAAAAGAACTGACGAAACTTGTTTCGCATATTTCTGTACCTTTTTTTCTTGTTTCCCCCTATTTGTGCTGACCTGTTGCCATTAGTGATTTCATATATATTTAAGACAATGGTCACCTGATCTTTGGAATCAATGAGATATTTTTTTTTTAAAAAAAAGGATTAATAGAAAACCATAGGCTTGCACAGTGTAACAGAGGTCAGCTATTCATTTGTTTCCCCCAAAGAAGGGCCCATGAAAGTTCTTGTTCCTCAAAAGTCAACCTCTACAATGCACACTACAGTGTATTACTGCAGAAAACTGCCTGCAGGGCAACCTGATCCCAAGGCCAAAATATATATGACGTTAAATGCATATAAGATTTAGCATGCAAATATTAAAGACTTTGAAAATTAGGCTGGG
This sequence comes from Podarcis vaucheri, assembly GCF_965113315.1. NCBI lineage: Eukaryota > Metazoa > Chordata > Lepidosauria > Squamata > Lacertidae > Podarcis > Podarcis vaucheri. The sequence goes on from NC_138759.1 coordinate 93,649,823, forward strand.
GAAAGAATCAATACCACAGTGCATGAGTAGGGTTTTTTCCTTAATAATAATACATTTCCCTGTATGCCACAGTCTGCAGAAACTGTCCCTATCCCCAAAGCTGATATTAGTCCTGGGAAAGAAGCTTTTATTTAGGTGAGAATTAAAAACTAATACAGGTGTTTCAAGGTTAAGAAATTAAGGAAAATTACAAGTTTTCCAAAGAAACAGATCTGGAGAAAGATTTCATTCCGACTCCATATATGGTAGTCAGACCCTAGCAATCAAAAGCTTTCCATTGAGACTGTGTATCAACGATCATCTCTGCTGCATAATAAAACCTATTGCCCCCTTACTGCAATTCTAGTATGAAGAGTTGATCTAGCATCAGTAGCTGGATAACTTTACCAACACAAGTAGGAAGGCAAAAGCCTCATTGAAGGGTGTAAGAAGCCTGTTTGGTGTTTTCCTAATTACAGCCATTTCCTCTTGGGCTGCATAATTAAAAAGCAATAGGAAATTCAAACCAGATTACAAGCAATTAATAGTCTAGTCAATTTCACACACACAACCAAATAAAGCTACAATCCCCCCCCCCACGCACATTTTTAGAAGAGTAGATGAACACATAATCAGATAGATATTCTTCAGTAGTGGGACACAGTGAAGGTCTCTCTCCAATAAATACTCTCAGACCAAAATATATGCATCTGCTGTAGCCATGCTGATCATACTTCTGGGGGTTTGTTTTCGCTTTTCTAAAGTACAACTTTAAGAATGATGAAAACCTGCTAAATGTCCTCAATATCATTGTATCCACTGATTGCTTTGGCTTTGGTTTGCTTGGTGGCAAACCAGGGTTTGCATCTGAACTGGGCATAAAAGTTGAGGGGTACAGAATAATGTTTAGTCTATGGCCCCAATAATTGGTAACCCACCTGTTCTTATCTGCATAAATTAGTCATCCAGTTAGCTATGCTTTATAAGGTGGCAAACTCTTTAACTTGGCTTGCTCTGAATCACTCTTCTTTCAAACATTCTGTGCATCTCATTCACATTAACATTTCCCACCTTTGAGTAAATATGTTGATTTCTGAGTTTCCCATTACTTTGCTTCGGGGAAAAGATCTTAGTATGTTTTTCCTACATCAGCATATGCTTCCTCCAGCACGCATATTGCACTTCCCACTTCCATCTGTATGTGAGATGCCCCTGTCAGCAAGCCACATTAAAACCAATGGTCCTAAAAGCTCCACAGCAGACCAAGTACAGTGGTACCTCTGGTTACGAACTTAATTCGTTCCGGAGGTCCGTTCTTAACCTGAAACCATTCTTAACCTGAGGTACCACTTTAGCTAATGGGGCCTCCCGCTGCTGCACTATTTCTGTTCTCATAATGGGGCAAAGTTCTTAACCCGAGGTACTACTTCTGGGTTAGCGGAGTCTGCAACACGAAGTGTTTGTAACCCAAGGTGTTTGTAAGCCGGGGTACCACTGTATTATTAGAAAATTGTGTTCACATTTTATAACTGGCATGCAAACTTGTATTTGTGCTGGCCTGTGCTAAAAAATAACATCTTCAGCTTCCAGGTTCTCAAAGAGTGCAGAATATGGAATGCCATGTAAACAGAGACCCAGGTCAGACCCAGAAATAAGAGATATACGATTATTTCAGAAGGATGACATGATGTGAGCTTTCCCATGCCATTTTCATGTGCACATTCCCTACACCCGCAGTTTAGAATCAGTGGAAATGGCAATAACACAGGCTAATGCAGAGATACCACAATGCCTGTCGGCCTTGGATTTGCAGCCTCAACACCTGCAAGGCTGCACCCCCATTCTTTAGAACACACATAGGACATTGTAGTAATTATTTGGGGGGCGTGTAAAGTTTAACTTTACAAGGTGCTCATTCTTGGTAAAAAAAAGGGGGGCACAGCTACCAAGGATGACCTCATTGCTATCATCTGACAGAAGTGAAAGGGTCTTTCACATCATCTGCTACCAAATTCTTCCAACTGGAGATGCCAAGGATTTAACTTGGGACCTTCAGCATGCCAAGCGTGTGCTCTCACTGAGCTATGGTACCTGCATTGGGAACAACAGCTGAGCTCTATGCAAGTGCAATGCCCATTCCAGAGAACAACCTCTCGCTATCCTGTGCCATGCATTGTGTTATATCTAAAAGCAGTATCAGCAAAGATACAACTGGTACAAAGCATGATTGTTATTGAAGTTGTTACTAACGCTGTTTATAGGGCATTTTACCATGCCAAGTCTTTCACAGGGCTCACCACAACCCCATGAAGTAGGCAAGGCTGAGTGATTCCTATGCTACAAATAATGCACTGAAGTCCATTTTTGACATGATATTTGAATTTAGGCTCTCCTCGACTTTTTGTTCCCCTCTTCTACGAGTGCCACAGCAAATAAATGCAAAGAACACCCAAGCCTGAAGGAACAATTGTGAATTAAATTTCTGCTGTGTAATTATAATTGAAGAGGTGTAGATTTGGCTTTGGCTGGTTATTTATAGATTCACGTTGGAATTCTATTTATACTTGACATTTTCCAATAATCCAATGAAATAACTCCCCACAAGCATTCAAACAGATGACCTTGCCAATGCCTTCTGGGGCTTCAAATCCCTATGTATAAAAGAAAGAGGGGAATATATTATGAATCAGAGTGGTGAACGGAAAAATGAGTCACATCCTCCTGATTCAAAGGGTGAGATGCTAGGCAGCTCTCTTTTCTTTCTTTTTAAAAGAACACTTAAACTCCCGTTACAAGAAGTATGAAATCAGCTATCCCAGATGGGGAAACAATCATCCAGAAATGTACGCATTTTCTGCCCCACTGCTCTGAGAACACTTAGCATTTTTGCCTACTACAGATGTTGAGCTATCTCAATAATAAACTGGAAAGTGTTTGGATTTCCCTCAAATCTTTATAAAAGCAGGGAAATCTTATTTTTCAATATATCCAACAGAAACAGTGCTTTTTTGCATTGGTGAGTGCAGTATGGATGATCATGTACTTAAACAACCCTTGCATGCCAATTTCCACAGGGAGGTGAAAATTCATCCTTTGTATAGTATCTTCGTTTTACCTCTAGGGTGTTTTTTAAAATTCATACTTTCATTCAGCCTATCATTAATGTTAGAAATCATTATTAATAAGAGGACAATAGGTACATCAAAAAGGCATGGTGAGTCGTCCCCAGACTGTAGGAACAGTCTGTTGAGCATCAGACACAGCCAGGAAAGGAGTTAATGCATTTTGGAAGCAATGCCTTGCCTCTGCAATGTGACAATTCCGATATGGATGCAGCTGTGGCTGGCTGTTTGGCAGGTAACAGACCTAGTAGCAAAAGGATTGGGTCTGTGTACCAGAGCAGATCCTCTGATAATGTAAGATGTGGTTTCTATTTATTTAATGATGTTCTTACTTGCTATTTCAAGGGAGTGAGGGATGACCAGAACACAGGCAAATAAGAGAAGGCACTGCCTGCTCACTAACCTCTTGTAGCTCTCCCTTTCACTCTACGCAGCCATTTGCCTTTGTAGCAAAGCCTATGCTACAGCCCTGCAAGCTTGGGTCAGTATAGCCAGGTTTGCTTCGGAAACCAATTCCTTCCACGCAGTCTTTCTGAACAAAGCTATTCCTTTAATCACCCCCAAACTTCCACAAATCTGTCTTCTTATGACAACTAACCCCACTGATGAAATCCCTACCAGACAAGGTATGGCAGAATGAGGATTTCTAAATAATAATAATAATAATAATAATAATAATAATAAATAAATAAATAATCTCTAAGTACATAAAATGTGGAGATACTATCACATGGAAATGAGAAATGGATGCTAATTTGTAAGGAGAAAGAATAACGTTCTGAGAAGTAACTCAAGGAGACTCTTAAATTGAATACTAAATGTCTGGTTTATGCAAGGTGGCAGCATTTTCTTTTCCAGAAATCATTCTTAAAACCATGGCAGAGTCAAACAGAAACAACGGGTGCATGATTGTGGAATCCCCAACTGACAAGTGGTTGCTGCAGCTTTGGTTCTGAGGCACCCCTTCCTTTTACACACCGTGGCCCTTATTTTAAATGCTTGTGTTCTTTTTCCAGAACACCGCAGTCCCATAAACCACCATGGATAGCCGGAACTCCAAAGAGCCCCACGCACAGTTCTCTGGTGTAGCCTAATATTATTACAAATTAAAATGAATCAGGCACCTTTCACACAACGGGCACAAAACCGTGAGTATCTGCATACAGAACTGAACCCTGCAAAGCACTCGACCAACAGCCTTCAAGCCCAAGTGGGAAGTTTCTTCGCCTTCACGCCTTCCTCCACAACCCAGCCCCACCAACCCCTCTGCCAGTTCAGCTTCCTCGCTCCCCAGTTCGGATGAAACTCCGTCCCCAAACTTTAATGCCTTTTTTGATCTGCAAACCTTCACGCACCAAACAGCCGTCGCTTGGCAGGGTGGGGGGTGGGAAATCCGCAAGAGCCTGGATGCGCCTTATTGATTGTGTGCAGTGCGCGCACAATAGAGGCAAGGAAGGAAGCTGCATACACACACACACACACAAAATAAAAGCAACGAGCACAACCCCAAACGGAGAAGGAGCGCCCATCCACGCCACAATCTAGCAAGTCACACGCCACAGTCTACCCCGCTTCCATTTTGGCAAGTTCCCCTCACCCCTTTCTCGCCTTGCATCCCCCCCCCCCCCAGCTCTACACACGCGGCTTTTGTTCCCCTGCCGTCCCCTGCTGAGCCTCCCGGTTCCTTTACCTGGAGCGCTTCGGCTAGGATGTTTCGCCTCGCCGCTTTTGTTGCGCTCGCTCTCCGTCTTCGGCTCCAGCCGCTGCAGCACCTTGCGCGGCTGATAAGCGAGCCCTCCTCTTCCCCCTTCTCCTCCTCCCTCCTCCCCTGCCGCCGAGCTTGTTGCAGGCTGGCGGGCAGCCTCTGGTTTAGTCCGTCGCCACAGCAACCCCCGGCGAGAGGCGCGCGCGAGAGGAGCAGCGCCCGCGCTGATTGGGTAGCTGCGGCGTATATGCAAAAGAGGCGAAGGGGGCCGGGCCTGGGAAGGAGCTTCTTCGCCGGGGCGTGTCGTAGGCGAGCGTGAGGGATGCACCTGCTGGGATCCCACGGAGCTGCTGTTCCAGAGGGCGAAGGGGGTGCTTCCAAGGCAAGGTTGCCCGAAAGGGGCTTCGCTAAGCCAAATGCGCGTTTTGCTCCCGACGCATCCCCCCCCCCGAAAGCAGGTTTATGACCACGGAGATAACGCCAGACAAAAGATTTAGGGATATGTTATCTCGCGCAGAGAATGCCATTCTTGAATATTTCCAGAGGAGGGGCTGTGTTGGTCTGCTGCAGCGGGGAACGAGGAACAGTCTCGTGGCACCTCAGAGACTTCAACAAATTGACTGTGGCAAGAGGATAAGCATTGATGGAGCGGCTGTATATGGTCCACAGAAAGCTTGTGCCAACGCCAGAACAAATTTGTCAGTCTTTTAAGGTGCCACAAGACTCTTTGTTATGATTCTCAAAGTTGAAGGTGCTACCACTGCTGTTTATGGATGCTTTTGGGACTTGGGAGTCCCAAAGGGCCAAGGTCAAATGGGATTTTCATGAGGGACCGAATGAGCTGACATTCAGTGAAGAGAATTGCCAACAGGTTAGAGTTAGGTCAAGGTTTAGTCTTATTTTCCATATCAGCTGAGCTTCCAGTGCTGAAAAAAAACCAATATACCTGAATATAGTACAATTATTATTACTATATTAAGTTTGTGTCATCCAAAGATCACAGGGCGGTTCACAATAGGTTCATAATAGGCCAGAGGGAGCAATGTAATCCCCAAATAGGGTACAAATTCTGACTAAACAAAAGACGTTTCTGACAAAGCTGTTTGACAGTGGCCTGGACTACCTTGGAAGATAGTAGCCTCGTCTTCATTGGAGGTTTTTAAATAGTGGTTGAATGGCCATCTGTCAGAGATTCTTTGGCTGTCATTTCTGCAGGGGGTTGAACTAGATGACCATTGGGGGTCCTTCCAACTCTACAATTCTGATTCTTAGTGTCGTCATCTCCACAAAAAATCTGCACATGCAGCTCTTTGCATAGTCTTTTGACCGATCCTGACCCAAGTGTTGTTTCTCAATTGATAACACTATACTTTCTTTGACCCCAGGAGTAAAATGATACTGTGTTTTTAAAACATTGTATTTTATAATGCCTGATTTACTACAGGGCTGTCCAAAAACAAGGCACTGCTGCCCAGTAAGAAGAATATTTTATTTATGCATTCATTCTACCCCATTTGCAAGACTCGAGATGGATTAGTGTCAGAACAGCATGTGTTAAACACCTGTTGAAAACAGAATATATGTGTTTTTTTAATGGAGCAATGTGACTTGTCCAGTTTGCTGTCAGTGCAAAGGCAGTTATCACAACATCTAATCTATCCTTCATTTCTTTGAATATATATAAATACACCTAATTCTGTTTCCTGGAAGAAGAAAAACACCAGTAGTTTCTCAGTAAGCTTTGTGCATTTATTCACACAATAGCTGAGAAAGGATCGTTTGGGCTTGGAACCTACTGACATCAGTTTGACAGCCCACTGAGATATGTTAAAATAAGCTGCTGCCTGTGCTAACTTTGCTTTTCAGGGAGCCCTTTGTCACCACAGTTCTCTAGTTACTGGAGGTCTGAATTAAGGTGGGAAACAGGGTTTATTAGGAAGGAAGTACCAGGAGCAAATGACTAGATGATGTCAGGATTCTGCTTGTTCAGGGACAATAATCTACCTGTTTGTTTAAAGTGATGGTTCTCCACTGTAGGATCTTGTGACATATAGGACTCTTTTGCTTCCCCCACTTATCGAGATGAATTTTCCAAATGTGTTCTGTGGCCGTTTTGTCGCTTGAGGCACTGTGTGCAGATGAATGGCTGTTATTTGTTATTTCTCTAATTTGTATCCTTCGACTGTAACAACTTGCCCCAGCCAAGCAGTATTATCTTAAGGTGGGAGGTAGGATGGGATGGGATGGGATTCAACAAATTGTTTCAATTCATCAAAACTCCAGAATTGTACAATAAATCTAAAATGGCCTCATGGGCCAGTTTGGACAGCAGGCTTATTCCCTTCCCTCACAGAATGTGTGCTACTCCGAGGTGAATGCATCGGAGATGACAGAGCCTCTGCTCTGAACTTTCTTGGCCTCTGATGGGCTCCTTGGGTGACCTCTGCAGAAGGACCCTCAAATAAATCCTTATTATTGCTGCTTTTATTGTTGATAATTTATGAATAACTTTTAACATGTGCACCAAGATTATTTACGAACATCACAAAAAGCTAAAAATGGTTTTTGAAAACAGAACAAAAATAATTGAACATGAAATACAAAGTCAACATGGATGGCAGAGGCCTTTTCTCCCAAAGACTGGGTGTATAAAGGATAAGGTGGTCTCTCAAGCAGTCTGGGCCTGAGCTGTTTAAGACCTTAGATGTCAGTACCAGAACCCTAAACTTGGCCTGGTAGCTGATTGACAGCCCATGCAAATCCTGCAAACAAGGTGATATATGCTGGTGGTAGTTTGCCCCCACAGGCAGTGGGGCCACCACCTTCTGCATTAGCTGCAGCCTCTGAACCAACCTCAAGGGTAGCCCCACATAAAACACATTACAGTAATTCAACAGTTACATGGGCAGCTGTAGTGAAGCTATCCCAGTCCAGGAGCAACCATAAAAGGCACTCCTAGCCACTAAGGACATCTGTACGTTCAGCGGCAAAGCTAGATGTAGGACCAACTCCAAACAATGTACCTGATCTTCCAGGGAGTGGAACTCCATAAAGGACAGACAAGTTACAGTGGTACCTCGGGTTAAGTACTTAATTCGTTCTGGAAGTCCGTTCTTAACCTGAAACTGTTCTTAACCTGAAGCACCACTTTAGCTAATGGGGCCTCCTGCTGCCGCTGTGCCGCCGGATATCAATTTCTGTTCTCATCCTGAAGCAAAGCTCTTAACCTGAAGCACTATTTCTGGGTTCGCAGAGTCTGTAACCTGAAGCGTATGTAACCTGAGGTACCACTGTACTGATTTATTGGACCTGGGAACCTCTCACTCACAGAGCCTCCATCTTGCCAGGATGCAAACATGGTTTATTACACCTCATCTAGCCAACCAACACACCCAGACACTGGTCCAGGGCCTTCTCCAGATCATGTAATATTTGCCAATTACTCGTTCTTGCATTATTTTTACTCCAAACCCAAACAGGAAATCTGCCCTCCATGATTCATACTAGTTTACAGGCAAATCTACGATTCTTAATTCACATTGATGATTTGTGACTTCAGAACTAGGAAAGTGATAAACTATTACTTCGAGTTAATGCAGAGTGAGAAAGGGGCACAATCTCATTTCTCTTTTCATCTACCATATATTCCACTCTTCTTTGGATAGCCTCACTCTTTCTGGACTTGGGTGGCTTTCTCACAGTTCCTGCTAGAAAAAGGCTTACTTTCAGTAGTCACATTATAATGTCACTAAAATAACAATGACATCAATGCATCCTATCATTTAAGGCTAGGCAACTGTAGCATATAACCAAAAACTGGGTGACTAAGCAGCCCAAAAAATGCATATTGCTGCAGATCTGATTAAATAAGTTACAGACCAAATCTGGTCCATGGGTCATAGGTTCCTCACTGCTTCTTTAAGGCAAGGACCAAGAAAGTAACTTTGACATTATAGTAAAAACTGTGTATTACAAACTGCATGTTAATAATAGGTCTCTGGCCTAAATACGGCTTTCTCAAAAGATAGTAGTCTTTCTAAAGCAGCAAACAGTATTTAAAGGAAAAATGAGGTGACTTCTAAATTGTTTTGTGATATGATGGAACCTCAATAGTGGTTTTCTTGCAAACAAATAACAGATAAAACATTGCTTGGACAGAGATATGTACATAGATTGTTTACAGTGATATCTATTCTCTCACAGGGGACCACTCATTAAGATTAAATTTAGAATCCCACTCAAATCAATTAAAATTTTCAACATTTAAATGGTGTGCATGAATAGAGCCCCAAAATACATACATTGAACAATGGAAATATGGTTGGAATTCTGTACTGGGAGGTTTGCAGAGCTCAAAAGCCAATGTGTTTGTACTTAAACATAAGTAAATCAACCCTGACCCAGCCCTCTGGCTGGTAGCAGAAAGCTGTTTTCATCCATTAAAAGAGGTATCTTACAGGAGCGGAATCCCAAGATAAAATGGTAGTAGAGACCACACAGCCCTGGAGAGAAGTAGAACCATGTTTATGCTGATGATAAATAGTCTTGTATGGTGAACTCCACTGACACTTAGATACTTTTAATCAGCCATTGAAAAGGGGGGTTAAAAATGGAAATCCTATTATCTAGCAAACTGAATATTACAAAGGGGGAGTTCATAATCTAGTTCAATGGTGGTAAGTGGCAGAGGCCATTAGCATGACAATGAATGGACTTTTGGTGAGACAGCTCTATAATTCACCAGCTATTTAACACAGGCCAGGGGGTTCATTTCTTTAGAGGAAATGCATTATGCAGGACACCTTTGTGAACATCTCCCTGTGATAAAAAGATGCTATAATGAGGATAATTATGAAGAGTTGGGTATAGAGCACTGCACTGCAGTAAAAATTCATAAAGCAAGGAAGTCCAGTGCAAAAGGTATGGCACACAGTATGGAGACAGAGAGAGCCTCGAGGGCAAAGTGAGGAGCAGCTCCTGAAATGTTTTCACATGTCCTAGAAGCAGGAAAACTCTAGGCTCTTCAAAGCTGTTTCCAAGCTGCTCTTGGAACACATTGCTGCACTGTTTTTAATGAGCATTGCTGATTCACTCTGTGCCTAGAATGTGAAGTGGTGGGGGAATAAGTCCATTATATAGGAGAAAGCCTAAAGTTTGACACAGTTCCACTTTAAGGTGGTAACTAAGCTACGGATTTGCTGGAGATAAAAAGCTACCCTCTCTCAATAGGTATACAATTTAGAAAGAAATATTTCATTGTTCTGATGCATTAGCCCTGTACTGCCAGTGTCATCATATCACTGCCACACCTCTGTTTCATTACATTAGCTGCGGTGATGTCCCAATGTAGTAACAAACGTTATGCATCAAATCTTAAACTTGGGTGGAATCTACACACATATAAAAAATGTTCTGAAAATGCTTTTTTAAAAAGCATTTTCAAAATATATTGCATTTTCCATAAGGATCACCATTTATTGTCACATTGTATACAGTCATACCTCGGGTTGAAGTAGCTTCAGGATGAATATTTTCGGGTTGTGCTCCACGGCGACCCAGAAGTAACAGAGTGCATTACTTCTGGGTTTCGCCGCTTGCGCATGCGCTGAAAATGACGCCACGTGCATGCACGGAAGTGGCGAAATGCGACCTGCGCACACATGTAGTCGCGTCTTACGTTTACTTCAGGATGCGAACAGGGCTCCGGAACGGATCCTGTTTGTATCCAGAGGTACCACTGTATTGCACTTAAAACACACTTAAAACCTTTTATTTGCGGCTGTGTAGCTGAGTCCTTGGTCTTGTCTTGGTCTGTTAAAAAGGGACTTATTTGTAAGAATTTACTATCCTTTAATAATACAAAGAAAAGAACATTGATGGTAGAGAGGTGTATTTCCTAGCCAGTCTATGTTAGAGGTGAGAAATCATGTTTAGAATCCAATTTGTCTCCATGAGCTTATTCTGTAAATTCCTTAAAGATTCTACAGTGGCACCAGAGAGACTGTAGGTTAACAGGGGTAACTACCCAACTATACAATACAGAGAACAGACCTCCTAAAATCAATAGACTACAATTAGTCAAGTAAGTAGTGGGTCTACTCTGAGCTTGTTGAGTACTGCATAAAGCAATTGCACATGGAACCTATCAATAAGATTCAGTAGATCAGCTAGCCCTAGAAAAGTTCTAAATGAGGGAAGAGAATATAGCTTATGCCATGCAAAATGGCTGGGAGTTGAAAGTCTGGCTGTCTTTGTAATGCTTGAGAAATGCTTCTGGTCACGAGAATCTAGGCCTATAATTTAAAATGCAATCACAGGCAGGATCTCATAAGGATTCCTCCATTAGTTTCTCAAACTATTTAATACCGCTTCTCTCAGACAAACTAACCTAATAATAATGATGACTCATTAAAACAGAAAAGTAAATTTAATAGCACATCTAAAGAAGATAAAACATGTACAAATTGGTTAATCAGAAGACTCAAAGCAGAATGGGTTTGGGATGATATTGTAAGTCAAGTGTGGGGAACCTCAGATAGGGGGCAAACCAAATGCAGCTCTCTGCTGGGCTCTTTGCACTCTCCCTAGGCTACACCCCCTTCTCTGCAGGCCACACCCCCCACACTGGCCCTGCTTTGCACCTGAATGCTTTTGCCTGCCTGGAATGACCTCTTGAACTCTGACGACTGCTCTTGCTTGTCTAGATGCAAGACAGAGATGGGTGCTTGAATGTGTGCAAAAGCTAGCTTACTGTGCAGTGCTAAAGCTGGCACTGGTTGCCTCACACACTTTTGCATCTGGTTCCACACACCACTGGCATCTGACCCTTGGAAGGCTACCTAGAAAAGGAATATGGACCTCAAGTTGAAAAAAAATGCTCTAAGTCATAAGGGGACTGAAGATTCTCTCTGTTGACCCTTGCTTCCTCCCAGAGCTCCAAGGTTCTATTTCCTAGCCTATACATACACACAGCTAACTCCCCACGAAATTAAATTCAAAATCCCACTTTTTTTTAAAACAATCCAGCTGAATTTCACAAATATTAAAAATGTGAACTGTAATGATTTCCAAGTCATCTGAATGGTAAAATTTACATATTGTGGTTAGAGGTCAAAATCTGTAAAACAGGAACTTGATAACAGCTATATATATATTGCATAAGTACAAACTCATTTTATTAACTAAATATTTTGAAAAAATCAAATAATTTGGACAGCATTGGATGGACTGCTTGCCAGACCATCTTGGAATACTTTCTTTTTTCACAGAAGACATAGTCCAGACTATAACCTTGTTCATTCCAGATTATGTTTTGCTGCCACCAATGAACAAAGTTCCCACTTCAGCACTCAGATCTTCTGAGACAGCCTCTTCCTCCAAGAAGTCTTCTTCCAGCTTCTTCCACCATGGCCACCGTGTATATTTCAACATGGTGCTGTGGGATTGTTTGGCTTTGGCTACCACAGGAACTGATCTACTCATAAAGATATTCAGATCTTTCGTAGTGGATTCTGTTAGACTTGGAGCACCTGTGACAAAAGGAGCAAAAGAATCACAATTACTTTTTTTCTTAAAATACAAGGTTGATCATCTTGGGGCTATATTTCTTCCATTTTCCATTATTTTGAGTCCTTTCATGGGTCAGATCCAGTGGGTTTATCCCTTTCATTTTTGTAACCCGATTCTTCTATTTATAATTCAGTGGATCAATCTTCTGGACACTACAATTAAAAACCAAATCTCAAACATGCTGGGAAAGTACATGCCACATATAGCTCACAATGGCAAAGGGAAATAAAAGAAGAACCCCAGCATACTAAACTTCCATTTTGTTTTGTTTTTTGATACAGTAAGAGGGTTACTGCCCACACAGCAAGCAGAAGATTTCTGTAAAGTTTCCCAAAACACCTTTACCCAAATACTCTCAGCATTAACATCTTAATGGGGAACAAGACCAAAATTGCCATGGAATCAACAGGCTACATGGCACATGAGTCACACAACCAAATATTATCTCTGGATGAGTGCTGTGGTGTCTACTATTAGCATGAATCAGTCCCGACACTCACATTCATCAACATTTACCACAATATGGGAAGAAAATCAGAGCCAGGCTAAAATAATGGTGATGATGAGTTAGACACATACTCATTAGCTGGTCCACATCAGTGTGGACTTGGGCTAGCAATGCCTCTCTATGCTGCTCTGCTTTGCGATCCTGGCTTCTTTTCGACAAATACTGGGCCAGCTTTTCCTGAGCTTGATGATGAAGTTCCCTGCTCATTTCTTGTGACATTTCAGAAGCCTGGAGAAAAATGATAGTGCCTGTCACTGTTAGCGGTTATCAGCTTCAAACCTTTGTGGATGTCTACAGCACAACATTTGCATTTCTTGGGTACTTGTAAATCTAATAACCGTGCTTCTTCCTGTGTTTCCTCCCTGAAGCCATCGATCTATCACTGAATAAATTTAGTTTCCTAATTAGGATTCAGGAAGAAGCAAATTTCTATTATTATATTAATGGGGGAAAGGGAGGGGGGGGAAACCACCAAGCAACACCCAATACCTTGTTTCACAGACCAAATAAAGAGGGACCAGTATATTTCTGATATATTCAGAGTTTACGTTAGGTAAACAGCATGGAACTCTAGGTAAAGGCTGTGTACTGATATTAACTTTTCAAGATTTGACAAGTGATATTGTAGAGCCATCATTACCTCTACTACCCATCAATTTCTCTCTCTAGTCAGGGCCTCTTGTCAAAGTAGTTTCGTAGACTTTTTTAAAAAATGGGGGGAAGCTAACAGCAAAACTGGTACTGCTGCAACAGGTATGCACACAGGTCTCATAGGCACCTCCTGGCTGCAGTTGCTTGCAGCAGCAGGACCACTGACCAACAACATATGAAAGCAATAGAAGCAAAATACTAAAAAAAATAAATCTGTAAACATACTGGCAGTCCTTGTGAAACAATAAAAAGCCCAACTGCATTCCTGTTGACAACTATCTTCCTCAGGGCCCCCCCAATTAAGGTTATCCTATGAAGGTAATATTTCTCTGATCAGGAACACCTACTTTTTAAAGCTTTCCTTAAACACTTTAATATTAGTACCATAAAGGATGTGTGCATATATGTATGAGCACCCATGCAACCATTTGATAAGTGAAAAATGTTCTGTCGTTTATGGAAACGAAACAGACTCACTAGTTCATGAGTTTGTGTGGAATTAAAAAAGCAGTTGCAATTAGGATAGGAGGCAACAGATTTCCCCCACCCCAGTGAGTTACTGCAGTTATCTAACTGCCAGTGCTGTATTGTCGCTCCTGTCAAAGTAGTGATTAGGGGCAAAACATTCCTGTTGTTTTATGGATGTGGTCTTCAAACTGTGATCCTAGGTTACCCAGGTTCCTTGGAAGTTACAGGGTCTTTCAGTGAGGAGACAGAGATGTGGCGCTGATGCTTCCTTAAAAGACAGCTTTTACCTGTCTTCAACATTACCTATCTTCTTCTGCCATGCACAGCTCCAATGAGAGTTTTGCGCATTGTCAAGGCTAAACTAATGTCATGTGTGACCATGCCATGTGTAAACTGAAAGTGTGCCTAGACTCCCCGGCAACATGCAGGGTTTCCCAGCATGTCTGTAAGCATTCCTTGGCCAACAAACGAATGTGAAAAGGGGCCTTAGCCAAAGGAGGAATGATGATGTACCGGGTGCAGTTTGATGTAGTCATTCACTTTTTGTTGCAATGATAGCCTCTGTTCATCAGAGAGGTGCTTGGACTGTTTCAAGAGAGAATAAGCTTTCCTTCTCCTTTGCTTTTCCAAGAACTTAAGCACCTGTGGAAACAAAAGTATTCAAGTAACACAATGTATTTATACAGTCAGAATTTTTACAGCAGGATAGTTTCTTGATGTCCTTCTGGTTAGCTTGGGAATACACACACACACACACACACACACACGATAATTTGTGAACAAATAGTATCTTGTATTCCATTTAAACTAAAACATTATTATAGTATTCTTGCTTTATACAATAAAAAAACAATAAAACAAGAGTGACTCTCAATTCAGTGCTCTGTCAACATGGAAATGAATACAAACCTTTAAGCTCAGATCTGTTACTTGAGTATCTAGTCCAGCACCCTCCTTTCTGCTGAGTTACAATGAAAGCTAAACCACTGAGAAATATGCATGTTTCTCCATTTGATTTTTTTTCTTCAGGCAGATACAACTCAGCAAGGCTCAATTTAGCTGGAGAATGTGGTTCTGCAAGCGCAGCTTCAAATAAGAACTTGGCCTCCACAATGTCATCAAATTAAGGAATACTTTTATAAATTAGTAGGAAGGATTGGCCAGGGGGCGGGGGGGGGGGGATGATGAAGCTAGAAATGGTTTTCTAGGGTAATATTCAGCACTATGGTCTCAAGTCTTCGACAGCTTCTTGTAACAGGTTTTTAAAAGGGTTGTTCAGATTTTTGCAAATTTTTGCTATGAAGATTCTGAAGACTAATGCTCCAGCTTAATTTTTAGAGCTGCTGCTTATAGTAGACTATACTGGAAGCTTTGAATTAAAACATGAATGTTAACTGTTTGTGTGAATTTTATGTCATGGCAGCACTTGGTTGCATACTCACTGCTCTCTGAATGAGGACAGCTGCTTTATACTGCTTAAGAGACTTCTTTTGATGATGAAAATTTCTCCTTTCCCTAAATGCTCTCCAGTATCTTTGGATAGTTATGGCTGACTTCTCCTCCATTTCATGCATATGCTTATCTACCTGACCTAGGAGATAAAGGAGACAAATTTCTGAAAATGTTTGGGTTTCATGGGAGACTCAACACAAGCCAGCTGGTTTCAAAAAAATTCAGCTCAAACAGCAGAAGCAGACCTTTTTCTAAACCAACATCCAGATATGTTTGAGGACATTTTGGTAAGGATGGAGATTTGTGGTCCAGCTGCTACACAGATGAGACCCTGTACCAAAGTCCAAGAGGAAATTATTCACATAGAGATCCTCTGGGGAAATTAAACTATTCACATTCAATGAGCAGTTCAGATCCAAGCATAGAATTGCTTCCTGACAAGGGGCCGCAATAGTCAATACTGAAAGAAATAAATAGAATAAATTGCACAGGGAAACAAAGTGGATAGCTATCCTGCCCCAGGCTTTGATATTAAGGATGTTCCAGTACAGTTGTTACCTTCCAAAATGAAGGAAACAGAGAATGAGTGGGGGAGAAAGCACATAAACCTAAGGCAAAGAAATGATTCACATATTTAGTGAATGAGCATCAAATTACATTCATTTCTCCCATCAACTTGTTCTAAGTATACATTATCACTATCTCCCTATACGTCCTAAAGGGGCCCTAAAATACCTGGCCATTTAAGGAAATGGCATCTTGTGCCTCAAATACTAAGTCTTAGGAAACAGAGTATGAATAGCAGTTTTCAACTAATAAGAAAGAATATGGGAAATATGTTTCTGCATGGAAAACGCCCTTCATGCTACTATAATAACCATACCTGGATGAACTATTTCCAGTAGCGTAAGCTGTCGTTCATGGAACAGCCTCATGGCTCTCTGTCTCCGAAGCTGCAATTGTTGGCGGAGCTCCTCCTCTTCTTTCTGCTTTTTTAAACCTTGCAACTCCTGTTTTCTTTTAGCTCTACAGCAACAAAGTTTTAGAAATTACAGGGGGCAGAGTGTTCTACATTTAAACAGGTCTGCATTTATCATGAAGATGGGAACATGTACCCCAATAGTCTCAAGATGCACATGTAGTGGTATGCACAAACATACTTTAAATCATGGCCTGGATGCTTAGCGGTGAAGCCTGAAATTCTGATTGGAACCAAAGATTGCACCGAAATCTGGAAACCCATTACATGCGAAGTCTGCCCTCTACTGGATTTTCCAAACACGTGCCCATTAAGATACCTTTTTAAAATTCATTTTATTATAGAGCAAACCCCTCTATTCTTCTGCAATCAATTAGCTAATGTAGCACCAAGAAATTTGCATGCTGCTTAATATATTCTCACAGCAACATTTCTGGCCAACACAATATTATGAGAGGGAAAGAATGTAAGTATTAGGGAACTTCAAAAACCTAATCTCTAGCACAGGTAGAGAAGGTACACAGAGCAGCAAGCATGTTATTGGAGAAACTGCACAAAGGGATGAGGGTCACAGTGTCCTGTAGAGGCCACATGCAGGCGCTGGGTGAGACCAGAAGAGAAAGCTGCCCCATGATCTGCCTTTGCAACCACCTCACCACCACTTTCTTTTTTCTTCTATAAGGAAAGAAAAGGGAAAGAAATGGAGAACGGACAAGGGAGTGGGAGGAAGAAGGGCACCATCACATAACCATCTGTTTGCATCCACAGGTTTGTAATAAACCAAAGGTCTTGCTTTACCTGAAATTTCTCTGCAAGATTGTTACTGCTTTTGGAAGCTGCTTTAATCTTTTTCGTGTTTGAAATCCTCTCCATGCTGCTTGGATTAAGCAAGCTGCTTGATGTAGTCTCTGAAATAAACAAGACAGAGCAGTGCTTTTTATCTAGGACCATGGAGTTGTTACAGTAAGTACCACACTTTTTAACAACAACAAAAAGAAGCTGGTACCGCGTACCGTTGAGTACTCCCTGACAAAAAGCACTGGGTCAGAGGATTATGCTCATTTCCCCATTGAGCACAGTGACAATATTAATACAACTTTAATGCTTTGCATCTCCCCCTTGCCCCATGTCAATTTAAACTATTCTTCGGTGGTGGGGTGGACAATGTCATACTATTATTTGCCATAACAATTCCTGCATGAATTCAAACTGATCTGCCTCTTTCCAGGTAATACAATACCTCAACTTTACATGATCCAAAACAAGAATTCATTTTTAAACAACCATTAGAAATGTTCTGAATATGCAAGCATTATCAGCCTGCCTAACGGAACGATCCATGCAATCATCTCAAGGCAACATACAATTTAAACAGCTAACAACTGCTTTAAAAACCACAAAAACCACAGTTCAAGTCCTTTGAGAAAGGTTTGATCCCCTCCTCAACCATCGGTGTCCATTTCCCATTCTCAGAGTTGTCAAGTGACAAACTGAAAATCCCCCTGCACCTTAATAGTCACTGATGAATTGGGAAAAGATCCATTTGTTTAGCTTTAGCTTGTGTGCCAGCTGCACCTTTTCCTGGGCCATGCTGATCAGGCCAGTGTCACTCATGCCCTGCTCACATCAAGACTGCATTGCTGCAGGGGTTGTGGGGAAGAGTGTTTAGACACTGATAGGAACAAAATTCAGCAGCCAAGTGGTTTCTAGTGCTTGCTTTTCAGAACTTATTACACCAGCTCTTGCCCATTTGCACTGGCTTCAAATTCATTTGAGAGCACAATTCAAAATGTTGCTTATTACCTCTAAAGGGCTAAACAGCTTAGGACCAGGTTATCTGTAGTAGTGCTTCCTCCCATATGAAGTTACCTGTGCACTGTGTTCAACATGGGAGGCCCGATTTCATCTTCTCCCACCTTCAGTAGTGCATTACCAGCTTCTGAGGTGGGGAACACAGAGTGGACCCTCTCAGTGCTGGCACCTGGACTGTGAACTCATTTCTGATAGATGTCTGTTGGCTCCCTTTCTCCCAAGTTTAACAATGGTAGCAAAGACTCTTATTCCACTGTGCTTTTAATCATACCTACTTATATGGTGATGTGTCTTTAAAGTGACTGCTTATGCCCTTTCATGCACTGTTTTAATGATTTAATTGACAATGTATTTTTGTATTTGAAAGCTGCAATAAAAGAGGGGGAGTGTGTGTATGAGATTTATAAACTCTTAGAGGTGTTTCTGCGTTAATTGATCTATTGTACCTATAACATCTAGTGAAGAAGAAGAAGAAGAGAAGAGTTTGGATTTGATATCCCGCCTTTCACTCCCTTTAAGGAGTCTCAAAGCGGCTAACATTCTCCTTTCCCTTCTTCCCCCACAACAAACACTCTGTGAGGTGAGTGGGGCTGAGAGACTTCAAAGAAGTGTGGCTGGCCCAAGGTCACCCAGCAGCTGCATGTGGAGGAGCGGAGACGCGAACCCGGTTCCCCAGATTACGAGACTACCGCTCTTAACCACTACACCACACTGGCTCTCGTGAATAGATGTTGGTTGGAGGCACTGAAATATACAGTAATATACTGATGATACTTTACGTACAAGCTACTTCCACCACATAGAGAACTCAGTAAGATTTCCACCACACCTGTGTTTTGACAGCCTTGTAATTTTCTGAGCACAGCAAGTCCAGAAGCTGATTGAGGTTCCTGTCAAATCCTTTGCCAGTCCACTGCTTGCTTAGAAGGCTTTGTAGTCCTTAATCAGTGAGACACATCAAGATAAATATGCTGCTTTATAAGAAGCACAGTTAGTTTGCTTATCCTGCAGACACTGGAAAATTATAGTTGTACATGCCAAAGCAGACAGTAGCATGAATTTTTCTCACAAAAACATGAATGGTGAAAAGAATGAACAAGTGTTGATACAACTAAAGGTGTTTACACCTGCAAAGTGAGAGGAAAGCCAGATTTCCCTCCAGCTGGAAAACAAGCTAACCATGGGCCTTTGGGTGTATGAACTAGTGTAATGCACACTGGCAAATGCATTTGTCCCAATGGTATAGAGTATTTTCAAATGTACACATAAAACATGTACAGACATGCCATAAAATGCAATATTGAAATGGTTGCAATAGTGCTACAACTTTCCAGGCCATTTATTTTGAAGAAAAATCTTATTAAAAATGGCAAAATACTCAATGCAATTAGTACCATGCAGGAAAAGACCAATTTCATATATAATGACAGCTCAAGTATGCTGTCCTGGTTTAATATAGAACCTACCAAGACAATTGTATTGACTGAACAAACTTGGCATTGGTAATTGGTGGTGGAATGGCAGCTTTTGGCATTCACTTTTGAAAAATTTGGAGGGAGTGCACTATGTTTACCAAGAAGCAGTTGCTCTCAGATGTCACAAGAAGCACCTGGAATTAATCTATACATGCTGTAATTTTAAGGAGCCCAGGTACCAGATGGCAATGCAGAATAAAAACTTATTTTGTTGCTTGTCAGTTTCATGGGCTAGCTTGGCTAATCAATTTCAGGCTGGCTTAACTTTATAGAAGACACTGACAGTGTTTACATGTAACATTAAACCAGTTTAGCACAGGGACGGGGAGCCTGAAGTCCTCCAGACGTTGTTTGGTTCCAACACTCATCTATTTCAGCCAGCAGGATTAACGGTCAAAAATGATGGGCATTGTGGCCATCCAGATGCTGTTGGACTCCAGCTTCCCCACTGTTGGTTTAGCAATATATACCTGAGCATAAAGGAGCCCACATGAAGCATTAGACTCAAGCACTAGACCATCCCCCTTAATGGCTGGGAGGAGGAATAAATGAAGATTAAGTTTCACTTTAGCCAATTCCTGGCTTGTCCTTATGTGCAAACCAGGAATCCTGGTGTTAAATAAACTCTAGTCAATGTAAAAGAAGCCGGCTGAAAACCATGAGGTACAAAGCAGGCTTGTTAACAACTTAAGAGTTTATTTTAAACACGGACTTCTGGTTTTTGTGTTAATGACAAGCCTTTAAGTGAAACCAAATTCTGTTTTATTCTTCTAGCCTTACAGAAGGTGGGAGGGGAAGACTAGTTGAACTCAAGCCTTTACTCGGCCGTGCGGAGGCTCATGCTTATAATATTACATCATACAATGTATGGCTTAGCATTATTGGCAAATTTGCCTATTGCCTTTCCTGTGCAGTAAAAGTAGCGCAACATCAGATGCAGGTATTTTGTGAAAAGGTTTGTACCAAGTATAGAGTTGGATCCACATTATGTTACTTGAACCTAGGTCCTATTCAATTCTGGATCCAACCAATAGGATTTATGCTTATCTGAGAGCAAGTCCCACTGACATCCATGTATGGAACTTTAAGTTTTCACATTCAATACCTTTTAGAATTGATACACAAGTTCTAGGCTGTACAAAGTATACCTTTGCTTTTGGAATTATAGTGGGCCTTGACCCTGAAGGGCTAATCAGTGCCAGCATTACTACAAAATTCTTCCGAAGTCTGAGAAACAGAGTAACAAACCTTTGTAGCGGGTAGCGAATGTTGTCACAAGTTGGGCATCAGACTGTGCAATCAAGAGTAACAGCTTTATAGCTGCATTTCCTATGACAGGATTGATGGAAGACGAAAGCTTGTAAACAAGCTCATCTAAAATGCAGTGCAGGGACTTTTCAGCAACTTGAAGTAACACAGCACTGACATAACAAGAAAAAAGATGGAATGATACTGGAGTCTATTCAATGGTGCCAGAGGGGAGGGGAAGGTAAGCAGATTACAGTAGCTAGCAAGTATTGCACCAAACCCTTTCGTAACTTTAAAATGCAACTGTAGTGCTGCTTAAAGGTTGTAAAATGAAAATGGATCACACAGAAGTAGTTTTGCTTGGGTTGACTCTGGTTGTACTGGCTTTCATTATATTGAGATTATAAGGTACTACAGTGGAACCTTGGTTCTCGAACGGCTTAGTTGATGAACAAATTGGCTCCCGAATGCTGAAAACCTGAGGTGTTCCAGTTTTCAAACGTTTTTTGGAAGGCAAACGTCTGACGTGGCTTCCGCTTGAGTGCAGGAAACTCCTGCAGCCAATCAGAAGCCGTGCCTTGGTTTTCAAACGTTTCGGGAGTTGGACGGACTTCTGGAACGGATTAAGTTTGACAACCAACATACCACTGCTTATTCAAGTGTTCTAAACTGCTCTGAGTGGACCACTCTGAGAGGTTCTCTGTACAAGAAAGGCAGGATACAATATTTAATAAATAAATGCACACAATAAAATTAATAAATACAAGCTTAACTGATAGATGGTCCTCCAGAGAGAAGAGGATATGGCTGTTGGTTAGACAATATTAAAAGTCACCTGCCTCTTGAGGTAATGCATTATAAAACATTCCTTCTAAATTTGGAATCGTAACCATTTGGTGCAGACAGAAAGGACCCCTCAAGGTGTATGAATCTATATGGTATCTCTACTTAAGTCAAAAAATGATACTGTTATAGCAGAAAGTCATGCAACATGTGCAGCAGTTAATGGAATGAAAGAGTTTGTCACTTATCACTAACATATTACAAAAACACCCAGTAGGGGGCCTTGGCACACACCTGCATTCAGCACAGCAATGTCACCTGCTAGCTAGAGGGAATAATAGATTGACTGCCTTGAATGGGAAAGAAATGGAAAACTCCCATAATAAAAGCATAATCCTGAAGATGATGTGAGAACACTCTACCATCAAAGGGTAATTAATGCACAATAAACTGCTCAAAAAGGCCTTTGCTTTCAGAATCCTGGACGCTTCCTATGAACGATCATGAAGTTCTACGGATGATATTTATGTGGTTATCTTGAACTAAAACAGCCACTAGGAAACCACCTGTCATTCTTCTGGAGCTTTTACTGTGCCTTTAACTCTCCTCCTGGCAGTATCTCTTACTCATGTAAATAAATTCAGAGAAGTGATTAGCACTGTATGATAAACTTTAAGATATATTAAGGGAAATGTTTAAATTAAGGTATATCAGTTACCTATTGACTCTTAAAATATTCTGCAACACAGACATCATTATAGTTGAAGTTTCAACATCGTCCGTCATCAGCAGTTGCTGGAAGTGTCTATTCTGAAGCTCTGTCGTGAAAAACAGGAAGAAAACTCAGGCCATGAAGCAATATCCACGAATTTGTAGTTTTACCAAGGAAAAACACAACAGTTATCTACAAGCAGATCACAAAAGGGGGAAATATTTCATCAGAAACCGCTATGCAGCTATAGTAATGATCTTTCAGAACTTTCTTCCCTTACCATTTGCTGTTAGCTGAATGAATCCGCCACACAGCCAGCAGATGGCATCAGTTACTGTTCTGAAACAGTGTAAAAATTCATTCCTCTCTTCATCCTTCACAAAAAAGCAAAAATTAAGATTATAATTCCTGAAACATTACTTTGAAAGCAACTTATTCTGAAGTTATATACTTGCTGAGCAGGATACTTAATTCTGAAACTCCCTCCATCCAAACTTCCTCAGTCTGAGGTCTGGGAACTCCTTTGCCAATCACCATTGGTGGACAGATGCAGCTTTTAAAAACTCAAAACACTTTTTCTACTGGAAAACCAGCTGGTTCCATGGGTCAGTAATGCTACTGCTGTAATCTGATTCATGAAATCTACCAACCTTTTTGGAATGCTGTGAATTAAAACTTTCAACATTTAGTTCAACTTTTGTTGAAATGCTGCTTTAAGAAGAAAGCATCTACACCACAATATTTGTCCTGGAGGCATGTCATTTCTGCTTGCATTTTTTTTTTATGTTCAATAAACTATTAGTGATTTAACTTTTACTGGCGCTGATCCAAAATTTCAGTATCCCTTGCTGTCAACCATGGCATCAAACAATATCATAATAGGCCAAAGCTTCCTGCTGTAATATAGTTGTTCTGAGTCCTGATTCCACAGAAGATATGCCCTTGGTATTTGGTATGCAAGGCGCCTGGAGTTGGGGGGCAGGGCAGGGGAAGACTGCCTGAATAAATCAACTATTCAGCATGTTAACATGTCAAGAAGTTACAAAACAGTTCCAGTACATAACCTTAAGCCGTTCAGCCTGAATACCTTGATCGCTCGGATGAATCGTGCTTGCAGGCGCCTTCCCAAGAAGAGGAGATTGTCTGCTACAGAAGGAAGTAGCTTATTGTAAAACTCCTCTGGTTCTTCTTTTACCTCAAGGCCCACACAACACTGGCTGAGAAAATAAACACACATACATTTTAGCAGTTTGCAGGTAATGCTGTGATACACCCAGGCTAATACACAGTCACACAATGATTTCAAGAAGGGTGGGCTAGCAGCAATTCAGGAATAAAAGCTGTGTAAGCAAGGAAGAGTTTACCTTAGTATCTCTGCTATCTGGGCAGCAGTAGTCCAGCCTCCACGCACTCTTGTATAATCTTGCTTAAGGACTAATGTGCAGTATTGAACCAGATCGTAGTAGTACAAGTCTTGTTTAATTTTTTTTAATTCTTTGCTGCCAGGCGGTGCACTATTTAAAATATCTAGGGAAGAAAAATAAACCGAAACAGATGGACCAGGAGCTTGGGTGACAAAATTATACTTTCTCAATTATAGCATGTGACACTCAAGTACCCTTCCACTCTGAAAGGGAGTATAATATCAAGAAAGATTAAGTGAGCATGAGACAATGTGGAACCCCAACTACCATCTTGTCATTACTGCAACACTGATACAGAAGCAATTGCCAGCTAGGAAATCTATAGAACAAACAAACCAGACAATTCATGCGTAGAACGCTTACAGAATACATTATAGATGGATAGAAAAAGATGGGCAAAGAAGTCAGTGGGATGGTGCAAAGGAGAATTAAGAAACGGTGGAGATGCAAGTATGATGAAAAATAAGGTGGCTTATAGAAGACTTCCTTGTTTTGCACCAGTAGAATTACTAGACTCTGGCCACAAAGACTTCCTTTACTAGAAAGTAGCCCTCTAGCAACTGACATTTCCTCTAGCTATTATGCTGCTGCAGTTCATCAGCAGTCTCTCTCCAGAATGTATATAAGAATTGCCTGTAAGTAGGAGCAACTCTTACCATAGAGATTTTAAGAACACAGAAATAGGCTCATGCGGGGGGGGGGAGAGGTGTAACCAGGTAAAATTGTCCCAGGCCTCAGAGGGCCAAGGTGTGAGGGGACCCTGCTAGAGGCCTGCTGGACTTACAATGTCATGCCAAAACCTTTATTCTAACAAGACTCCCACCCCCGGGCCTCAGGCAAGCTCTACGCAAGCCTGCACAGAAGTCCCATTCTACCTCAAATATAACAAACATACATACATACAGCTCCCAGTTCTTCCCTTCATCCTTAATCCTAGTTCTTGTGGCACAGCACCTCTTTGTTTCTATTTCCCTACTTTTGCCTTTCAACATTCTATTCCTTGCATAGTGTTAAAAAAAATGCAAATTAGATATACTTGTTAAAATTGGCTTAGTTTGCATATAGTCTCTTATGCGCTGGGTACACACATTTCCAATGACAGGCAGTGGAAGGCGGGGAGAGAAAAGTTTATATATTCATAGAGAGGTAGATTGTTTCTATAAACACATATACTCTGTTATATCACCCTATAACAAGATCTTGAGGAAGTCCATGACCCCTGTCAAACAGCAATATCATTTATATAGCTGCCGTATTGAAAACGGACAGAAAAGAAACTAACCATCTCCTATAGATGAGTTCTTTTTCCTCTGTTGGCCTCAAATCAATAATTATATTTGGAAAGACTTGCAGAAAATATAAAATATGCACATATAGACTTTGTAGAATAGTGAATCTCAATAGTTCAGATAGAGTTTAACGAGTAGTGAAAAACAATTTCATTTATAGTATAAGAATCTCAACACTTGAAACTATTTCATTACAGGTCTGAAAGAACTCAACCTATTTACCTTTTAACTTCAGCAGCAGCACAGGGACATCCTGATCAGGGCTTTCAGTAGCCTGGGAAGCCAGGGACAATATTCTGGAATCCACTGATAATGGCTTCATTTCATCCAAGCCAACTATATTTTAAAATGAAAGAAAGAAGAAAAGAGACAAAACATTTGACTTCAGCTATGGAAGAGAGCACTGATGTTTTATAGGAAGAGAACAGATAAATAAAAAACAGTTCAACAAAACAGATGCATCTAATAAAGATGATGTATGATAAAATCCACACTGGGTAACCATAGAAGGATGTGTTCCAAAGACAAACCAATTTTAATAGCAGATTCATAGAATATGCCTCTTCTACTCTAAATGACATCATGTGTTTTTCCACAGCTAAGCTAGAAAACATAGTTTAATAATTGACATCTTAGCCCAAAGCCCCAGGCCCACTCCCTGGCGCTGCCAGTTAGTTGATTTCAAATAAATCTGTGTGAAACACTTTTGCCTGATACCCTGCAGAGCTGTTGCCAATAACAGTAAACAGACCTGGCCTAGATGGATCATTGGTCTGACTGTAGGAGCCAATTCCTCATACCTTTATTAAGCCATCATATGGAGCTGTTATTAGTAGGTGACTGCAGTGCTTGTCAAAACTGGGACAAACTGGAAGGTGGCAAACTACTCACTTTACAAATACCAGCTTGGTTGGTCTCATTGACTGATTCCAAACGGGCTATAGCTGGAAATTATTAAACAGAAGAAAGCAAACAAAAAGCCCACAAAGTAAAAATAAAATAAAAAAGCGACTTCATGATTTTATGGCTATCCAGAGTTGGTAGAGGGGAGAATCATAGCTTGGGAAACAATTGGGTATAAATATCTGTGAGCAGAGAAAATATCTAGGACACTTGAGTATTTGCTACTCCGGCCATAGATGACTGAAGTGAGACTTTCATTTAACTACTACTAGCTGGTTGAGTATTCTTTATGAAAATTTGTTTGCAGTGCAGTATCACTGTTGAACACCAAGGTATCAGAATGAAACATAGTATATATTGCCCATGGGACAACTCTCTGTTTCTTCTTTCAGTACCAGCTTAACTCCCACACCTGTTTCAAAGGGAAAAGAAAATGAAAAATGCAACACAACGTACTGAGGCACTGCATTGGCAACTGGCATGCATTTTCAATACACACTAAACATTTATTACATTTATATACTACCTTTTTCTTCCAGTGAGCTCAAGGTGCTGTACATGGTTCTCCTTCGCCCCATTTCATCTTTACAACAGTCCTGTGAGGTAGGTTAGGCTAAGAAGCAGTGATTGGCCCAAGTTCACCCACTGGGCTTCATTTCTCAGTGGGGATTTGAATCCTTGTCTCCCAGGTCAT
This sequence comes from Podarcis vaucheri, assembly GCF_965113315.1. Lineage (NCBI taxonomy): Eukaryota > Metazoa > Chordata > Lepidosauria > Squamata > Lacertidae > Podarcis > Podarcis vaucheri. Next base: position 93,676,596 of record NC_138759.1, read on the forward strand.
ACTCCAGCACTCAAACCATTATGCCACACTGGTTCTAGTGTGAAGTCTAGTTTTCCTACAAACCCCAGTTTGATGTCACCTCCCTCCACATTTGTGCATTTCCCTCCTCAAATGATTAATGATCAAAAGTATAGCGATAGTTCCCAAGCCCACATGCTAGGGAACAGTGCTGTACAGAAGAGCGAGATCTGTACACATAGGCTTCTCCTATGATATGGAACCCTGTGCAATGAGAAATCCACATCACAGGGGAACTTATTTGACACATAGAGCACTCTCCCTTCTATGCATGAGCAGCAGTGGAGTGAGAACGGGTGCAGGCACAGTCCCATTGCACATGACCATAAATCACATGAATGAACACACAAACAGGACACAAGTGTCAAGGGAAACAAAACACCGTGATACAGAAAGACTGACGATTCATAATGAAAATTGATGCACACATTCACAGCTTGCTGCTTTTTCAAGCACAAAGTTCAGCTCAGCCTCCGCCCCACATTTCCAAAAGGGAAGAATGGGCAAATGTAGGAAGCTGCTTTATGCAGCCAGATCCGTAGCTCAGCATCAGACTGCATTTAGCTCAGCACTGTATAGTGATGACAAAAAACCCTTCAGGGTTGATGGTTTTTTTGAAATGAGTCAGAATTGAACCTGAAAATTTATGCATGTAAATACAACTTAAGAAGAAGCTGCTGGATAAAACCAATGGCCCATCTGTTCCTAAAGTGGCTAACCAGATTTATTCAAGATAAATAATGCATCCTTCTAAGGGGACTTACAAAGGATAATTTCATATGCATAGTAGGTACATTATGCTTCCAAATGATCTACAGAATCGGAACTGTAGAGCTAGAAGGGACCAAAGGGACAGCTAGTCCAACCCCTTGCAACACAGGAAGACATAGAGCAATCCACTCATAATGCTTCCAAGTCAGGCCCCCAATGCGCTTTCCTTTTCTAATCCACCTCTGTGCCTATTCACCAAAGTAGTTCCCAGCCCTTACACCTTCGCTCACCCTTGTTCCTTTCACCTGCCTTCTTGGATATCCCAATGTCTCGGTCCACTAGAATTTGTTTGAAGAATGGAATGAGTCTGTATGTTGAACAGCCCTCCCCTTCTGACTTTCTGTTATCCAAAGCCCTTCATATCTGCACTACAGCAAGCAATAATCAAGGCCATGAAGCTTGATCTAAGCACAATGGAGAGAATCCTGCTTCTCCTTGTCTTAGCTTCGAAGACAGCCGTGGGCAGCTTCAGAGAGAGGGAACTGTCAGCTGAAGCAAGACGAAGGTGTCCAACTGCTGTCTCCCTTGCCGCTGACAGCCTCTGCGCCTGAAGTTGGTTACCTCTGAGAAGCCCAAGCAGGTTAGGAACATACTCCTGTTCATGTTCCCCAGCATGGGTGTAGCCAAGCAGGGGCGGGGGGGGGAGCAACTGCCCCCCTCAGATCAAGTAAACCAATAGAAATACTTAATTAACTGACCAATCAGATCAGTCCTGCCCCCCCTCCAATACTGGCTACACCCATGTTCCTCAGCAACTATAATTCAGACATACCACCTCCGAGTGGACAGCTGTCATGACCAGCAGCCACTGAGGCCTTATCCTCCATGCATTTGTCTAATTCCCTTTTGTAGCTTGTCCGAGTTGGCAACTATCACTATGTGACGCGGTAGTAGATGCCATAGTTCAGCTACCGGCCTTGTAAAGATGCATCACCCTGGATGATTCACATGGCGGAAGAGAAGTCAGTGTGCATGTTCAGGGCACCGTCCTGAGTCCCAAGCACAAACCTGAGGTTTGATCCTCCAGAAACCTTTCACGGGTTGTTAAGAAGGCCTCTCAGACGCTGCGCCCTTTACCAGATTGTTCACAACGAATAGCTTCACCCTCCGCCCATTACCCTCAAACTTCACGCCCCCGCGGACACCCCGACCATTACCAGCCCCCTGATCCAAGCGCCTCCTTCTACAACCGAAAGGACTAATGCGGTTCTCTTACTCACGCGGCCAGTTTCACGGCTGAGGTCACGAGGGCTCCTGCCCAATAGGAACGCGAACCTGGGCGCGAGGAAGCGGCAACTGTCCCGCCGGCACGCGCTTCGCCAACCGTCCCTCCGCCCTTATTTGCATACGTTCCCTCCCTAACGCCTCGCTCGAACTCCAGGAGGCGCGGCAACAGGAGGGCAGCATCCCCTCACCCCACTGTCACTAGTGACGGACGCTTACGGTGGGCGTGACTAAGGCGCGAAGCTGCAGCCAATAGAGAGGCGCTGAAGCTCCCTCCGCGTCGCCGCTTGCCTCTGAGGAAAGAACGCGCGCGGGGGGGGGGTGGAGGTTGGTGCTACCAAACTCGATCAGCCACTGAGGAGGAGGCGGGGCGCGGGAAAGGGGGCGCGGCCTCTGGGAGGAGAGCGCGGGGTGACCCCGCCCCCTCGCCTCGGCAGGGCGAAGAGGGGTGGTTTAGCCTGGCAGCCGGCAGAAGTGGAGCGGCTCCGTTGCGCGCTGGTCGGTGAGAGAGAGAGAGAGAAGAGAGAGGCAGGAGCGGGCGGCTCGGGGATGAACGGGGCGGCCCCGCCGATCTTCGACTGCAAGGAGCGCGCCCTGCTGCTGGGCGAGAGCTTCGAGAGGCAGCCGCGCTGCGCCTTCCACACCGTGCGCTGTGAGTGGGGAGAGTGGAGTGGAGCCACCGGCTGGGAAGCAGCAGGGGCTGCCAGGCAGGCAGGCAGAGAGGGAGGGAGGGAGGCAGGCGGGCGCCTCGAGCCCGTCCAGGTTGGCGTCGCGAGGTGGGGAAGAGTTTGGGTGAGGAGAGATGGCTCCCTCGTAAGTGAACGCCCGACAACTTCATAGCTGGTGTCTATGTAATAACGATGGGTGGTAACTTGCTAATCGCCGTCGTCATCATTGCTATTATGTTGGAAGCAGGAAGGTTGGCATCTGTTTGGAAAGGAACCAAACTGCTTCATCTAGAGCTAAGTCAGAAATTTTGGAAGCGACGGGCACTTTGGACTTGCTGCGGGATTTATTTTTTTTGGGGGGGGGAATTGTTTTCGCAAATACCACGAACAAATTGAAGGACAGAAGCTGTCACTGGGTTTACCATTGTAAGAGTTCAAGAAAGGAATAAGGCTTTTTTAAAAAATACCTTTATTTGCTCAATATGATAAAGCTCCATACTTTGAAACCTATCAGAAATATTAAATTCAGCATCCAGTGACATCCAGTGAACTTTAAGAACCCATTGTGTTTTTAAAAGGGATGAAGAAAACCAAAGGTGACCTGTCAAATCTAATTGGAAGGTCTGTATGGAAATGGGGAGATCTGAGGTATTTTGGTGTGCTTGGAGAGAGGAGGCATAGGGATGAGTAGAGTGTCTAGATATTGCCCAACGACAGTCTCTACCACAACAATGATATAAAGATGAGCATAACTATAGGTTATTGTGAGTTTGATTTTTTAAAAAAAAATTAAGGCAAGAGACTGTTTAAGGTGTTGCAGCTAGGGAATATAAAACAAAGCCATGCACTTCTTTTTGTAGATGATGTATATTTGTATCTCATGCTCATGAACTCTTCTAAGTTCACAGAGGAGCAAAAGCCAGGCACTCACTCTCTGAAATCATGGCTTCCATGCTCACTAGATGTAGGCAACATTTAGTTTTCAAATATCTAAATATTTCGTGCATTTGTGGCTTTTAATGAATTTAAGTATCACTCTTCCAATGGAGCTCAGGGTAATACATGCAACCTATAATATAACAAACACAATGCTAAAAGGAGATCTTAGCAACTCATTAAAACATAGCTGCATTTACACTGCAATCTTTTACATGCTTATTTGGAAGTAAGCCCAATGGTGATGGTGTTTACTCCCTTGGAAATTCAAATAGTAGTGTATGGGTTTGAATTGGCTTTAAAAAAGACCTGTTAATTTGGAGTTGAAGCTAGTTCCTACCCATGTGGAAGTTTGAGATCTATTTATTTAAAACTTAAACACTTTGTTACAGTGTCAATAATTAACAGGCTTAGTTAACAGGATCAAGACCAAACTGGCAGTAACAAGAGTATTTTTAGTATACTATTATGAAATATTTCAAGAAAGCAGTATGTTTTTCAAGCAAGCAAGCAAGCAAACAAACAAACAAAGAAAAGTTATGTGTCACATTGTCCTGACCTCACTGGGTGTTAGCAAATTCAATATTTTATTTTACTAATGCCTATGGTAAGTCAGAAACTCTTGGTAGATCCTGTTTCTTTGGACTATAATAGAATGCAGAAGGCTACAAAATAGAAAATAAAGCTGAAACTTAATCTTTTAGAGCATTACTGTGTTTCACTAGAAGGATTAAAATCACTATATATGTAACTATTGAGAGTTCTATTTGTTACAAGGATTTGGGGTAATTTCATTTGTACTTGGGCAATATTTGTCTTTAGGTCTGAAAGTTCGTGAACCTTAGTTCTCCATTATTTTCTCTTGAAAATTAGGTGCAAGTGAATTTCAGTGCTCTATTTAAAAATCATTCAGCATATCTTGGTGAATTTATACAGCTCCTACGTGTGGTGAATCTATGATAGGTATTAAGAAAACCTTCTGGTCTGTGCACATTTTGCAGTCTTTTGGATAATAATGGAACTTAATGTGGCAGACAAACTAGCATTAGAAAAGATATGAACAGAATGATCCAGCACCCTCACCTTCGCCTTGTGACAGGATCATTGTTTAAGGGAGTACAGTGGTACCTCGGGTTACATACGCTTCAGGTTACAGACTCTGCTAATCCATAAATAGTACCTCAGGTTAAGAACTTTGCTTCAGGGTGAGAACAGAAATCGTGCTCTGGCGGCACGGCGGCAGCAGGAGGCCTCATTAGCTAAAGTGGTGCTTCAGGTTAAGAACAGTTTCAGGTTAAGAACGGACCTCCAGAACGAATTAAGTACATAACCAGAGGTACCACTGTAGTGAATAACATGACCTAATATATGTAACTGTAACTTTTTTACTTAGATGATTTCAAACCAGCCTCCATTGATACATCTTGTGAAGGAGATCTTGAAGTTGGTAAAGGCGAACAGGTGACAATAACTCTGCCAAATATTGAGGTGAGATTTGCTGTTCCCTTTGAGGGGAGGAGTCTAGCTGATTCTTAAACTGTGGCACTCTTTTGTAATTACATGAAGAATGTGGCAGTAACATATGCTATGGTTGTGCCAATGTACAACCAATGTACTCTACTTCATTGGTTGTGCCAATGTTAAACCAATGTACTCTACTTCACATATTTACTGGGTGGATGGGGAAATCCACCTGGGTGGGGTATAAATCATCATCATCATTTCATTAAAATGCAATGGTCATACATTTGGAAGGCACAGCCAATCAGAGTTCAACATTGAGGAAGGCATATCTGTACTGTTCACTTTATTGATTCTTATCTCCTTCAACCCTGCCACACACACTTTGGGTAGCTTTGACACTTGGGTAGAGCCATCCACCTGCCAATTATCTGATGGCACAATAACATCCTTTCTTGCAAAATGCTTTGCCTCCCAGATGGCACTAGGGAGTTCTTGATGGAGACCTTACTAGGGCAACTGATCCCAGTGGGGCTCTCTGTCAATGAACCCTGCCTGCAAAGGAACAATCGGAGGATTACTTTAAGTTCCTTGTTGTTTCTTTTGAACCACATCCATACCTGCCCACTTGTGATTCCCAATACAGTAACTGGTATTCAGAGGCATACTGCCTCTGACAGTATGATGCCTAGCATGGGACAGGTGGGAGGAACAGCTTCACAGACCAAATTGGGACCCATACAGAGGCTGATTAGTTCTGCGGGCTGGAGTCTCTCCACCCCTGATGTATTGATACATATTTTTGCTGTTATTTTGTAAGCTGCATGGTCATATTTATGTGGAAAAGAAGCCTTGTCACCTCCCTGACCTGTTCTTCATTTTCCATTAATTATTTCTCTTATTCACACTAGTATTTGGCCAAAACCAATTTTGTGGTGTTTATAATCTTTGTTTCATGAGAGATGTTTGCATTTCTCAGATAGGAGTGACTTTTTTGAGGCTATGTTGTGAAACTTATGATGAGATAGCTTAATGTTTATTTTTTAAAATATGCCAAAAATATCCTCAGTAAATAATTGGCAGGCTAGAAAGCTCAAATGGTTGTGTTAAAGTGATCAAAATGGATTGTGAAAAGGCTGTATGCAACCCTGACAACAATAAGCACAGTGTTCTGTGATAGTTTCCCTTTCCCCATATTCTGGTATAGATTTTAAGAACAAAAGATGAAGGGAGTATAGTTCGATCTTTGTTGGTGGTGATTGATGGTTACTGGTGCCAACAAGCACTTGCTTTTTTATTACCGCTTCATAATTGATAGAATATGTTAATAAAGGAGTTGGTTGAAATTTTATTTGGTTATATGACAGTTTAGGAGAATGAGTCCGCTTTCAATTGGATGGAATTCAGCATCTTGAGAGGAACCTTGAAAGAACTAAAAAAGAAAAAAAAGCCACTTGGTCAATGAAAAGTCAATCCATTTTCATATTGAGACCGCATTTTGTAATAAATCTTGGAGTCCTGCAAAATCACTGTAGCAAAACTGGCTTCATTCTCTGCCTTCTTATAATAATGAAATACATGCTGTTAGCACAGTGTGTTGTGAAAAGTGCAGGATTTAAAATCATGAAGTAGACTCTTTAAAAAAGCAGTTCTAGAAGTGCCTGTAGTAGGAGTAATTTTCTTCTGATTTAAAATAGGGTTCTACTCCACCAGTAACAGTTTTCAAAGGTTCCAAGAAGCCATACCAAAAAGAATGCATCTTGATAATTAACCATGACACTGGAGAATGTAGACTAGAGAAACTTAGTAGCAATATCACTGTGAAGAAAACCAGGTGGGTGGAAAAATTGGAAACACTCTTGTTTTCTTACTCATTATGAAAATTCCATAGTAAAAGAGTAAAAGAAAAACTGCTACTTTCTTTTAAGGAGGAGACTGAAGCAATGACCCAGTTCACATGTAACACTAAGCCAAACCATGGCTTTGCACAAGCATGTATATGTGTGAGATCCCAGAATGAAGATCCCGGCTGCTGCACTCCTCCCCCTGCCCTGTTGCTATCATACTACCTGGGGTTAAGCCATAGTTTGATTTGACAATAAGTTGAAACTAGGGCTTGTGGCTTGTCTCACTCCAGACAAACCAGAATCTGTAACCAAGGTTCTTGATTTACTACTCCTGGTTTGTCTTGTGACCTAGTTCCTTAAGCCTATTGATTTCAACTCAGAAAGTAACATTGGATATCATCACCCAGTTCAATTTGTTTGCATTTTTGGGGTGGTGTTTGGATAACATTTCACTGGAACCTGCACAGACTTAGCATTTGTTAAGTACTGCACATAAGAGCTTTCTTATTATCCATCAAAAGTGGTGAAAAATCAGTTCTTCTAAAACTACTTGGAAACAAAATAAATGGCTTTATAGAATTTACAGATACAACTTTCTTTTTCAACCCTTTCATACAGAGGTGAAGGAAGCAGTAAGGTCCAGTCTCGTATTGGGCAACAGCAACAGCTAATTCGAAATGCAAATAAGATTCCAAATAGTGTTAAATGTTCTCCACCAAAAGAGAAGATGTCTCCACCACCTTCTCCTATGGATGATATTGAAAGAGGTAAGTTGTAATTGAATCTCATGTTGTTCAGAGTCTTAAATTATTCTGTAGTTTGAAGGTTTTGAGGTTGGAGTCCATGACCTAATTTTCATTTATGTGGTAAGCTTGTCTAGTCTTTGCAGCTCACGTGACTGAATGCTTCCCTCTCACTCCCTGCCCCAGCATGTAGAGGAATGCATAATGGTGGGAAGGTTCTAACCTAGCTGTTCCCTGGCATTCCAGTTTTCTATGTGAAGGAATCATTTTTTTCTATGGAAGAGATTTCAACTACAGGAGCCGCTCCTTTGTAGTCTGAAGTGGTACAGCCCATACATAGATTTACCACCTTAGCAAGAAATACGCTTGTGTTGCATTTTTTCTAACCCTATATTGTCTTGAAGTAATGAATACCAGGCTCCAACCAGCCAATGCCATGTCTCTTTCACAACAAAAGTGGCACAGGTCAGCTTCTGAATTAGCCCTTTAAATATGGTAGCCTTCAAAAGTTTTTACTCTTCTGTTTTTTACACAGAAGATGGTGGAGGATGGTCAGAACTGTCCATCCCCTTTCCAGCTTCTCTTAGGAATAAAAAGCACAGGAAGGGGTTTCACCTCGTCCACATCCAACATAGAAGTGCAGCAGGCTGGAAGCAAAGAAATGGATTACTCCTTCTCTTCACTACTTGTTTGTCAATGGATGCCCAGGTTGAAGTTTTGCCTCCTGTGTGTGCAGCAACCAAATGCAATGGGCTGGTGAAGGATGGATTGCTCTGTTCCTCTTCCATCGGCTTGCTTCATTTCTGTGTTGACTTGGGAAGAAAGGGGGTTACTTACTCTACAACCATCATGGATAGCTCAGCCAGTAGAGCATGAGACTTTTAACCTCGGGGTCATGGGTTCAAGCCCCATGTCGGACAAAAATTCTTGCAATGCAGGGGGTTGGACTAGATGATTCTCATGGTCCCTTCCAATTCTATGGTTCTATTGGATAGAGTGTCTGGCCATCTATTGAGAGCATACAAATAGTTTTAATACTACATGCTTCCAGTTCAATAGTTGTTAACTAAACTTAATAGAAATTGTGTGAAGAGGTATCAGAAGCATTTGCAGTCTTGTATTTTAGCGACTATCAAGGCTTGCTTACATAAGGCTTCACTCTCTTTATGGATGAATACATTCAAATAAAAGTGGTTTCACAATCATAAATGGAGAGCCCATCCCTTGAAAAAACAAAGACATATGAGTGGAAAGAAGTGTGACAGAAGTCCGTGTGGGATGGGTAACTAGAGCAAATATTAATGTTTTGTGTTATCGCTGATGGACTGTTCAGACCTAAGATACTGAAAATGTTCAGCCATTGTTTGTTCCACATAGAACTGGCTACAAATCCCCTGCTCTGACCTTATTTATCTCTACCATCCCAGCTACCACCAGAAAAAGTAGTATGGTATGACATAAAAAGGCTAATGACAACAGTGTACTGTTCTGTTAGTGTTGAGTAATCATTTGGGTCTTCCTTCCATCTTAGTCCAGTGATTGCTGACAGCTTACATATATCATTAGGTCTCCATCCTCTTCTTCTTCCCTGAATTGCTTGAAATGGTCTCATTTCCTTACCTGAGGTGTACTTGCCGATTACATAATTTTGCTATATGTTGTTTAAGGCATGCTTAGTCATATATTTATAAGATTTCCTTCATAACCCTGAGGGCAAGATTCTTTTAGAGCATTAACCTAAAAACTTTACAAATTTAAAAACTATCCTGGTTGCTTAGGTACACCTTTCAGAGCCTTGGGTGACCAGATAACTGGCAATACATGGCTGCCTTAAATTCTAATGTGCACCATGAGGAAAGGCTTATGGGTAATACCTTATTCTGCATGCAGTCACTTTAAATAAATGCTTCTGGTGGCTTAAAAGTAACTTAGTAGAATGTCATACTCTGTTCATTTGGCCAGCTGAACTTCCTGCTGAAAAGTTGGGGCAAGCAGCGGGAAAGGAAGATGTTACATGTTGAATTAATGCTGGCAGATGGTTGCTCTATTTATTGATAACTAGGACTGAATCCTTGAGTACACAGTGCAAAAAATGGAATTTCTCATGCAGGTGTTTCTTTGTAACTATAATGGGAAAATCCTGTCATTTCTTTCCTTGAACAGTTGCTAAAAAGTAGCCAGTGCTGCAGGGGAGGGTGTTCAAGGGCACATGAGACGCTTCTAGAAGGGTTGGTTAGTTTGGTTTAAAACTTGTTCTGAGTGACTCACAAAATCCCAAAGCTGTTTTCCCACATTCTAGCAGCCGCATCATTATGCATAAAGCATTGTGTTACCTGATAGTTTCCCATCGAGAAACTTGCTTTTGTGCTAGAGCCCATGATGGAAGCATGGAAACAGTAGCATTACTGAGCAAGTTGCTTTGTGTGCAAAAATGCACTTACAAATAATAATTATGCTGGCTAAACAGTAAGCTGTAGCACTTCTGTTTGGAATGACTATAATACAGTACAGGAGCACTACAACATTGGATTTGGGACTGGTTCAGGATCTGTCATGATGTCTTACCGTGGGTCCTTTACTTCTTTAAGTTCTAATATCAACATCTCTATAAATTAGCAGTGTTGAATTTTGCTCTGAGAACAATTAATGTCCAAGTGGTTGGCAATTTTTTAAAAACATTAATATCGTATGTTAAAATCTGATATTCTTGTAAGCCCTCTTTTAGGATTTCTAATTATACCTTATTTAGCTATGCCCATAAAAAAATATAAGGGCTTTACAAAGCAAATACTGAGAGACATTAGATATCTTTCCACCACTATGTGAGCCTGTATTTCTTTCTGAGGCTATGCTATCTTTCGTATTTGATGCCATGGAATGAGCTAGCTACATGGAAGCCACCCAGCAGACACTGAGCCTAGAATAGTTTTTTTGCCTATTGTTGTAACAGCTTGAAAAAACACTGGTTGTGGTGGTGGGATAAGTTGACTAAGGATCAACATGTGGCTGGTGGCAGAAATCAGCTGTCACATAAGCAACTCACCCTTGATAAAAGTGTCAGATAAAAGTGGCAGCTGCTGTGGCCTTAATTTGATTAAAATTTTAGGGCTGCTAGAATAATACCTGTTGTCTAATGATGTTGTGATACAGCAGTCTGGGAAGCCTGGCAATTAAATTTATCACCTTCTTCTCCTCCCTACCCTCTGCCCAGTTTGGGAAGGTTACCTTTATACCTAAGGAGTAGAATATTGATTATCAGAATTGATTGTTCTGTTTGTCTTTCCGGGAGGCATACATTGTGCTCCTATTTTATAGTTTAAGTTACTATGTGGAGTGAGGCTGAGAGATGGTGACATCAAGGCATTAAGTGATTGTTGAAGAAGTAAAGAAACTTCGAGGTGTGTAGGCAATTATTTATTGAGCCCAATGTGCTTTGAATGGAGTACCGTATTTTTCGCCCCATAAGACGCACTTTTTCCCCTCCAAAAATGAAGGGGAAATGTGCCTGCGTCTTATGGGGCGAATGCAGGCTTTCGCTGAAGCATGGAGAGCGAGGGGGGTCGGTGCGCACCGACCCCTCTCGCTCTCCAGGCTTCAGGAAGCTCTGCGCAACCCTCGGGAGACCGGCTCCGAGGGTTGCGCAGAGCTGCCTGCGGTCCTGGGACCAGCGCAGCTCTGCCCGGCCACCGGGAGCCGGGGGAGAAGCTCCGAGTCCCGCCCCGCTCGGGATGGCGGCACAGAGTTGCCTGCCGTCCCGGGACTGCAGGCAGGTCTGCGCCGCCATCCAGAGCGGGGCGCCAAGTCCCACCCCACTCGGGATGGCGGCACAGAGCTGCCTGCCGTCCCGGGACTGGTGCACTTCTCCCCATCGCCAGCCCCACAAGCTCGGGGGACAGCGGGGAGGCAGAGCATGCCTTCCCACTGTTCCCCGACCTGGTTCTTCCAGTCCCGCACCTGGGGGGAAAAATAATTTTTCCCCCTTTATTTCCCCCCCAAAAAACTAGGTGCGTCTTATGGGCCGGAGCGTCTTATGGGGCGCAAAATACGGTACCTCCTCAGTTGAACAACCAATTGAAACCAATTTCAATCCTCCTGAGAGGAGACCAGGATTTAAACTTGTAGTTCAAGAATGCGCCTGAGGAAGAATTAAATTCTAAACATGCTGAGATCAAATAAATGTTTCCTGTGCAGCTGGAAATTTTCTTCCCTTCCTTTTTTCTGCAGTTGAGACCTCTCTGCTTCTTCTTTCTTGAGTAGGGATTTCACCCTGGCTCCAACACTATCTATTACACCACACTGACAGATAAATACCATTCCTTTGCTCACTGTCTTGAGGTCACTCCCAAAAACTACTCTGAGTTTATTTATTTCCTTAGAATTTAATATTGTGATCATGTAAGTAATGAATTTAGTTCTTAAATTCTTTTCCCTTCCACTTAAATCTTATTTTCAGAGCTAAAAGCAGAAGCTAAAGTTATAGAGCAGATGAGTAGCTCTGATAGCTCATCTGAATCTAAGAGTTCATCCTCTTCATCAAGCAGTGAAAATAGTTCTAGCGATTCAGAAGATGAAGAGAGAAAGCCACCCCTTCCTCTGTCAATGCCACACCTACAGCCTTCGATGATGACTGTCTCACAGCGAGCCTTCCCAGATGTAGATGCTGGATATCACAGAAGTCGAGAGGGCACTGGCCACTTGATGAACACACTGCGTAAGTACTGGTACATGAAGCAGAGAAGCTTGTGAGATTCATACTTGAGGAATCTAAAAGGAAACCACATGCTTTTATAACTTAAGCTCTGTCTGGGTAGAGAGGGTTTGACCTACTGAGGTTTAGATCAGAAGCTGGGATAAAAGCTGTTTTGACCACTGATTATGGTAAATTAAAGCTCATGCAGTTTACAGTGTCATAGATGATACTGACTGCTGCTGAGTTGTATACAGTGGGATTAAAAACCAGTAATTTGTTCTGGAGACATTCAGACATCTCAAAAGGAGTTGCTTAAGCGTTTAGTGCAGTATGGCCTAACTCTCAATGCAATAAAATGTCCAACCCATTGAGGACTAGGCATGCCCAATGTTCATGGATTGTTGACTGGGTGCAGCAGGTGGTTTAGAGTGGCTGGGGGGAAAGGATGGAGGAAGAAACACAGTTCTTTCTACCATTGTATCATTGGATAGTATTAAAAAAAGTTCTGTTAGTGCAAGGACTTCTGGCTCTTCGTGGAACTTCTGCTCCCTGCAATGCCTCCTAAATCTGTTATTGGTGTTCCCCCACCCCACCCCCTGGAGCGGATTAGGGGGAGGGGAGTTTCCATGTGGCAAAAGGAAATATTTGTGCTAACAGAACTACTTTACTAGATACAACCACCCTAACTTCTGTGATCTCTATTGCCACTCAGTTAAATTTCCTGCAACTTTTTTGCTCTAACTCGTCCAATAAAAAAATAAAATACAGCTTTCCAAGCTGGATAATGTTTGTTGAAAGATGAGATTTATGTGGCCCATGTGCATAATGCAGAGGTCATGGAAGATGCATAAAGAATTTGGATCATGGGGCATTAGAGATCTATGGTTGGATCTCCTCTCCTCTCCATTTAAAAATATATCTCAAAAATAAGCAGCTGGTGGTATAGAAAGTAGGATCCAGATGGGGACTATGGTATTGGGTGTGGATTTTCTGGCGAAAACTGCCTCCCCCAATGTGCTATTTGCTTCATCTTAATAGTTTTCTTCTAAATATGGCTTTTAATTTGCACCTGAATTCACCCTTTTGACGGGAGCTTTATGTTTAGACCAAAGAGACTAATGTACTGTGCTGGGAGATATTCACTACTTCATGGAAAAGAATGTTATCTGGAGTTGATAGCATGACTTTTTTTAAATTTTAGGGAATGATCTCCAGTTGAGTGAATCTGGAAGCGACAGTGACGACTGAAGGTAGTTGACATCATTTCCCTGGATGAAGATGAAAATGCATTTGTTTTGCACTACGTATGAACTGATAATAGACAGAGGAATGTTACCAACTTTGATAATAAAGTTGACTTAATTTTTTTTTGTTGTGGTTCAAGTTCATCAGCATTCTTTTTGCCATAACTTTATATGGCTCTTCCAAATGTTTGGGTTTGGTACTTACTCTTTTTAGCTGAATCCAGAGTTTAGCTTTTACTACCTCCTGTACTTAGAAGTTTCAGATAGTTAACTACTATGTGTAAGTTAGACATAGAGGAAGTTCTTGCTTATACATTTTGGATTGAAGTTTCATTTGAGAACCTGTGTCTGCATGTGTATGTACAAGTAAGAGAAAGCAAACCGTTGAAACCCATTATGTTTTTATTTCTTACAGCTAATGTTATGAAATAAATTGCCAAACAGCCACATGGCACTATCTAATGTTTTGAACAATACAGCAACACATTTTGAAGTTCCTTGTGTTTCCCAGTTTGTAGTCTCTCACACTAGAGATTTCCCCCCCTTTATAATAAACTTGGCTTAACTGAAAGCTTCAGCATCTTGCTAGCTAAATGTAGAATGCTGTGCAACACAAATGTGTTTCATTAAAATTCTGTTAAGATCAATGTATTAGTTTTGATAGGAATTCAAGAAATATTAAAATATTTATCATTTCATTTTTGATTACTGTTTTTTATTTGAAACATTTCTATGGATCTTTCCTCTTTATAACCTAACAGAGTGTACACTAAGGTTTCTGATTACCTGATTGCAGTAAAACCATGAGCTATTTGAGCTTTGACAGCACAATAATGTGCATGCAATAATTTAATCAATCAAGGGTTTGTTATGGGCAAACCATTAAAAATATAAAGTACAAAATTCACTGCCTCAATAGAACCAATTATTAAGCTTGAAACTATCTACCATAGCAAGACTGAGGAATATGTCAAAATATCTGAATGTTGTCATCTGTTTGGTAATAATTAGTTTCTTCAAGGACCAGGATTGCCTCATAAGAGGATAAATTATACATTCTCTAATGCCCTGATAAAATCTGCTGTAGAAGAATGCATGAGACATTATTTCAATCTCTTGAGTGGGTTGCAAGGACAGCACCTATTGTTCAGGAGAACTTTGGCAAATTTGCCATCCAGGACCTTGAAGAACATAACATTAAAATAAGCCCAGAAAACTGTTGTTCTATATTTGAGTATTGTAAGAAATCTAGATGTGGCATACCTCTGGTAGAGGCATACCAAGTCAGATTTGCTAACCATGGTATACAATGGCTTTTTAGCTGACCCATGTAAATCTTACACATGCTTATATTTTATCTTCTGTTTACCCCTAGGAAAAAATGGCTAGGAGAAAACGGCCTTGTGAGCCAAATTAGGACTGCTGGCAGGCCTAATTTTTACCACAGGCTGGAGGTATCCCATACATGATCTAAAGTAAAACCATGAGCAAAATGAGAAAATTCCTTCTGTGAACTCTTGAGCATGTTAGCAGGAGAGTTTGGAATGCACAGTACACGGAGGGTTGCATTATGATATAAGGAAAATTAAAGCGAAAGCTGACACATTTCTCATTATTGAAGATGCTGCCTCTCTCTTTAGACTGATTAGTGGGAACACTTTGGTCTTAAGTTTGCTTCACATCCATCTATGTAGAATCTACTTCATTGGTGGTGCAATTTCTTACAAACAAGGAACATTGCTTGGGAATGTTCCTTACAATTGACACACTGACACAGTAGGTGTTGATTGCCTAGGAAAATCCCGAGAAATTGGATCCACTCTACCTATCTGCTTGCTTCATCTACACACAGCCCACAGCTTTGTGATCATATCACACAAAAGTGGCTATGGACGAAGAAAGGCACCTAAGTAAATAATGTATTGTTGATGTATAGCATTGCTTCTATTTGGCAATTGGGAGTAACCTCCTAAGCTGCTTTAATGGAATTGGTTATAGTATGTCAGTTAATAGACATTTGTCTTAACTGGTGTCTTTCAAAGGCAAACAGCCATGGGATGCCTTAATGCTGCTTATTGCCTGCCTGCCTGTTTTCTCTGATAGCATAGCCATAGCAGATTGAGACAGCCAAAGCAGGTGTGGAATTGGACACTTTTCTGGAAAAAATCCTTTTTTACCTGCTCAAACAACTGCAGATAGATGGGAAGGCATAGCAATCTAAGACTTCTCAGTTGTTTATAGAAGCCCAAGAGAAGTTAGCTTCAACACAGAGCAGAAAGCCCAAGAATGACAGAATGTGGAAACAGTGTCCCTTGCCCTCTTTCCTCTTCCTTTTTTCTCCTCCCTTAAAAAAGAGTCTGCAATCAGGCACAATACTGCCCCCCACCTGTTGCCTATCCACAGAATGGCCTTCTAAGAATAAGAAACTGACAAGAGAAAAATTAACTGAAACCAAAAGCTTGTTCCTGCATTTAAAAATAAACTTGATTATTTGTTTATGTTAACAACTGACTGGACTCCGTGTGTCCCCGTGAGATACGGGGTGGTGGCAGCGGAAAAAGCAATCGCAGTGGCGGCACAGGGTCAATAGACTGTCAAACGTCTGGGGGCCCTGTGTGTGATCGCCACAGTTTTTGAGGTTATAAGAAGTAGTCTAAGAGCCCCACCACCCTGATTTGTTTGTGCACAGCTTAGGTGGTGGTGAGACCATCTCCAGTCTTCACTGAGCATTTATTCTGGTTAGACCACAGTGAGCGTTTGGCGTGATTAGCTTGAGGGGTGTTTACATGTGTTCCTGGTAATCATTCATTCATCCCATACTTTTCCATGACTATCCCCATCACTTTCAGAACTGCAAGAAAGTTGGGTTTTGTTTTGTTTTTAGAAAAGTGGATTTTGTTTTGCCAGGGCAACAGAGCACTTTAGTTTGCTTTAATTGCACGAACCTAAAGTTCTAGTATGTGCTTGATTCCCAAAATACTGACAGTACTGGAAGCACCATAAAATTGAATATCTTCCCTAAGCAAGTCCAGAATGGTGGAATAGAGGAGTACTTTGTCATATTTACAAGACTGCTGATATGTCCCACTGGTGGTCTGAATGAAATGAGCTATAACCTGTGTCTATTTGAACATGTTACAGAGAGAAGTGGATGATGCAGCATAAACTGGAATAAAGAGCATCCTATATATAGTTGCATACATTAAAAGAACATGCTAATACACTTGTTTCCTCTTTAATTCAAAACTGCCTGTCTCTTGTGCTTGTTACAGTCTGCTTGTTATAATAAATATGGCTGGATTCTGTTTTTATACAAAGTGAACTGTATACAAATGTGAGTTTTTGCATGACCGCTAATATTATACAAATGAATTAAGTGGAAGATGTAAAGTTTTTATAGGGAGAGCATAGTTGCTTAGAGTAAAGAACTGCTCAGTCAAGTTCCTAAAAGATACAAGGTAATTGTTATCCGTCAGAAAAACATTAGCTTTTGCTCTGGGTGTGTGTGATAATAACAAGTTAGATACTCTGGTTCCCACTTTAGGCCTGCCCAAAGAAACTTTCTTGACCGTAGTAGATAATCTTGTTTAGTAATGCACCATCTAGCTCTAGTGCTTCTGAATAATACAGTAGTCACAGCATATATTTAAAAAGGAGGAGGGGAAAAACCAATAGGCTGGTTATTGAAGGATTGCTTAACTGGCAAGAAATATTCTAAGTGATTGTTTGTTTAATCCTCCTCCTCTCTTGCAATTCATGTCAGATTGGCAAATAATCTGCTGAGCTTCTGAAGACCTCCCTGGAAACTCCCTGGAAATTGTGTATTGGCATTACTGTTTTGCATATGTGGATGTTCAGTATAGTAAATGCTGGCTGCTGGACCATTCTGTAATTTATTCTGCCTTAAGGGGAAAAAATCAGACCCACAATACTTACACAAATGATTAGATTAGATCACAGAATTGTAGAGTTGGAATGGATCACAAGGATCACCTCACTGCAATGCAGGAATCTTTTGCCCAATGTGGTGCTTGAACCCATGACTCTGAGATGAAGAGTACTGAGCTATCCCACCCTCTCTTAATATGTCTCACACTTCCTTGTCTTCCTTATTTCTGCTTGTTGTATGATTTAGGGTTCTGCTGACAGAAGCAAGGTCTGGAAAAGAAAGTCTCTGAGGATTTGCATCCACCTACATGCCTGCCAAAACGGGAAGGTGACTCATGGTTTCTAGGTCCTGTGTTGCCCATCCCTGTTTCTGATCATACACTTGAAGCGACAGGGGCTGGCCACTTAATTACTTAACAAGTGGGTGAAATACACAGATATCTGTAGGAACAAGCATCTCATAAAATGTTTCCAAACTCAGCATCACAATGTTTTGGTTTGTTATAAAAAAAAGGAGAGTGATCTGCATGGAAACATCAAAGGGGACATCAAAGTTCTTTCCAAATTCAAGGTCACAGGTTTGAAATGAAGAGAATAAGTGATTTAAAGCACAGTGAATGAAATAATAATAATAATCCAGATTCCCACTGCCATCAATGTCCTCCTCCTGTTGCAATATTCTTGGCTGGCAAGTACTGTACTCAGTTCAGCAATAGCCCCACCCAGCCAGAGCCCATCTGCATCCTTATACCACTGCAATTGCTTTCTAATTCTAGTCACCATACAGCTTTTAAAGTCTTTTGATGAGCTCAGCGATGCTTGAAGCCTTGCATATCTATCTGTGCAAGCTGAGCCAATAAAAGGAATGCATTTTCCTACCAAAGCCATGAACAAAGCTTCTATTGATTATGATTGGATGATGAATAACCTAACATAGACAGAAGAAGAAGAAGACTGGTCTGGGTGAGGGGAGCTGGGAATAGTGATAGTTGGAAGCGCATGGACTGTCACTTCAAATGACCATGTAATTGACCACAACAGTGATAACTGGTGATCTTATTAGCTTCACTATACTAATGTTACGTTTACTGGGAACATGAGAGAGAAACGAAGTCCCCATTGCCAATTTCTACCATTTCGCATGGTTAGTGTATTTATCCTGTATACATCTGGCTGCAGTGTAGAAAAATCAGACGGCATTGCCATTTAGCTCCACTGTTTTACAATTTCTCTCTGTGTGTAATATAGGGAATTCATGCATGCTCCTGATGAAGTTATCAAAAGCATATGCAGCAATAAAAACAACAGTGGTTCCTGCCACTGTTAGCTTTTTCCAAACACCAGAGCATGAGACTTGCAGATGGAGTGACAGATATTCAGTTTCTCTGTATGAAACCTTTCTCTACACAAAAAGGTAACTTTATTTCAATGGAAACATTGTGTTTCTCCTGCAGTCTTCTGCACACTTGGGAGTGAGTCCCGGTGCACTCAGTGAGGTTTATTTCTCACATCATTATCATTTTTTAGTGTAAGAGAGAGATTCTTTTCATTATGCAGATTATAAATCATATCAGAGAGCTTTTACCTAGAATCATATATTTTGATTTAGTCTGGAGGACAGAGGGTAATAAATGCATCTGTCCACCTTTCCTACCTAGATTTGTTTTTCTCCTGTTTAACATGAGGTTTGCCTCATGTTTTAACTTGCCCCTGCCCCATTATTTCAAATATTTAATGTGGGATTTGGAAAAAGACTTGTTTGACATCTTTCTGTTATTTTCTTCTAACCTCTATTGTCTCCTTAGTTTCCTTTGCTGTAGAGAGGTAATCCCATGAACAAATATTCTTCTTACGAACCTCTGGTTTCACTTTTATATGCCAAGTAGCTTGCTCTACCAGATTTTAAAATCCTCCAAATGCAGTTGCACAACCACAATCTTGGCAGCAGGCAGCACAGCTAATATATGGATGCTTTGTGCTACTTACTGCCTCAAGACTGGCCCTGCCTATGTGTTCCCTAGGTCAATTTGGGGAGCAATTTCTTCCCCCATCCCTAGCAGTAAAAGAAAGCTACTTTTGAAACAATGAGAGGCAACCAGCTGATTCTCCACATTTGTGGAAAGACTGATTCTTTCTTGTGTCACAAAACCAGCTCAGGTGACAGGCAGATTGTTATTTTTAAGCGCATAAATATGGTATGTTTAATTTGCTTTCTCTCAGGAACACTTGCGTTTTAAAATGGATCCATTTTCAAAAACATTTGTAACATATATTACATTTATATCCTACCTTTACTCAAAGGACTGCAAAACAACACACACGATTCTCCCTCACCCTCAATGTTACCCTCAAAACAGCCCTATGAGGTAGGTTAGGTTGAAAAGTGACTGGCCTTAGCTCACCCAATGAGCTTCATGGCTTCCCAGTGCTAACCTGGCACCCTGACCATTCCACCACACTGGTTATATTTAGTTTCTTTTGCAAGTGTCAGAGCATATGGAAGAAAAACAGGTTCAGATAAAGTAAATAGGCTTATAGGTAATTGAAACCCTAGGGGAAAACACAGATGCTCTGCCCCTAAACAAAGGAAGCTTTTTTGGGCACTGATATTATGCTTTCAAACCAAACATATATATATGAACACTAGAATTAGTGGAAATCCTCAGCAGACCAAAGCCTGGAGCAGGATCCTTGCTGAATTCAGCACACAAAGAGGTTTAGAAAATGAATAGTCATTATTATATTGCATTTTCACCACACCCTTCAAGGATATCCTTGTTTCAAAACTGTGTCTTGAAGGTCCAGACTGTTGACTTAAACTTCATTTTGTTATACCGCAGACACTCTTAAAAGCTAGAATATTTGGAAACAAGCTGTTCATGTAAGTGGGTTAACTGCCCACAGGTTTCTAGGGGTGGGGAAGAAATGTGATTCAGTTCACATTTAAAGGTACTAATTTCCACTTTCCAAAACAGTGCATGAATCGAAACAGCCATCCTTTGAAATTCACAGTTCTCTGAAATTTGCAAGGCAGTACTGCAGCCAAGTGATGTGTACAAAAACGCATATACTAAGGGTAAAATATGCATGAAAATGAATATATTTGTGAAATAGCAGGTGCTGTGCCACTGAACTATGGCCCTTCACTTCTGTCACGCTCTATTCTCTTAAGATGCTTAGGAACCAGTGGAGGCTGGTGCCCATTGGGATTGGCAAGGTGGAAGGTAGGGACCCCAAACAGTAGGTAAAGGCAAGAGCCAATGAGAGGCAAAGGCAACCAATTCTAGTTTTGTGAGCAATACTGAGACTAAGAAGAAGAAGAGTTTGGATTTGATATCCCGCTTTATCACTACCCTAAGGAGTCTCAAAGCGGCTAACAATCTCCTTTCTCTTCCTCCCCCTCAACAAACACTCTGTGAGGTGAGTGGGGCTGAGAGACTTCAGAAAAGTGTGACTAGCCCAAGGTCACCCAGCAGCTGCATGTGGAGGAGCAGGGAAGCGAACCCGGTTCCCCAGATTACGAATCTACCACTCTTAACCACTACACCACACTGGCTCTCTACACCACACTGACTAAGGAGGAGGAAGCTGCCACAGGCAGTACCACCGCCTAGACAGGTTGTAAGAAAGTAGGCAGACAGGTGGGGTTGGCTGAGAGCAGACTTAGGTTGGAGGTGCAGTGTCCATTTGCCCTAAGAAACCAGCCTCCACTGTTTGGAATGCATTCATACTGTCTCCTGTGTGTGTGTGTGTGTGTGTGTGTGTGTGTACACACATAAAAAGGGGAGAGAGACACTGAGCAGGGACTGCTATTCTTTCATTTTTGTTCTACCCTTACTCTAGTGCTCTTTCTATATAACAAACAGCAAATCTCTACTAAAAAGTGATGCAAAAACATTTTTAGAAATATATTTTGTTGTGAGCTTTGCAGGGATGATATAGTTGGCATTGGCACTTGTTAATAGCACCACAACTCTGTTGGCAATATGAAACAGACAGGTTTAAGCACTGCTTGAAATGGCGGACAGGAATGCCATTTCAGTCCCAAGTCACAGCACTCTTTTCCCTGTGAGGTAAATCATCATCACTTCCGTTTTAATGGGGGGAGGGCATTGAGTTGTGAGAGGCAATTCCACTGAGCCCATAACTGAGCAGTGATTAAAATCCTTCTCTCTCTGGTATAGTAATAACACTCTGTCTGCTGAACCGCACCTGCTCTCCTCTTAAGGATTTGTTTGTTACATTTTGCATTCCACCCTTCCTCCAAGGACCTAGCGTTGCAAAAAACAAAACCAAACACTCACCCAAAATTTAAAAAACTCAGCAACCACCACTACCATCTCAGATATTCAAATAAACCAGAGTTGAGTCAGGATTTAAATGCAGGTTTCCCTCTTGACCAGTAGCAGAAGGCATCATTATTTGGCAACTGCTGAAGTCCCACACTGCTGATGCTGTCCTGGACCCTTCTTTCTGACTCCCTGAACTCAGCTATGATGTTGTCCTGGTCTTCCTGTAGGGCTACCTCACAGCTGGTTGAAATGAACAGGAGAGTTTGTGGCGCTGCATACCTGCTGCTAATAGGAAGTTCTTAATTCACATGTGAGGATGCCCATCTGTATGGGTCCTCCCTGTTGGCATGGATCTCCCCAAACCTGCCTCCCCTCTTCATTTCCCAATAGCACAGCCCTTCAAAGGTGGCCTGAGACTTTTGGCCACCTGAGTTGAAGTACAAGATGGCACTTTCCATTCTATCTTTGGAAGCTGCCTAGGCTGTAGGTAAACACTGACAGGATTCTCCACCCTACTGGAGTGCAGCAGGATAGCTTAGGGCAGGGATGGGTGACCCCTGGGAGAGGGTGCCATATTGTCCTTCACCTCAGGTAGCAAAATGTATGGGGCTGACCATGCCACTTGCCAGATTAATAATATTCCTTTTTGTGACTGGGTTACCAGTTTAGCGGATTGTGGGGATGCTGTGGATGTACTTTACCAATTCACAAAAGTCCCCTGTTATACAGTTTTTGGCTAGCAAACTGGTGAAAAGCAGGCATAATAATAAATGAGTCAGGTGGATTAAGAGTTGGTTGGAAAGCCATTGTCACAGAGTGTTCATCAATGGTTTATAATTAAAATGGAGGGAAATTTTGAGTGGTGTGCTGCAGGTGCTGTTCAATACTCATTAACCTTTTTGATCAGTTACTTAGACGAGGGGTTGAAGGTAATCTATAGTTGACAGGGATAGTAACAATGAAGTGAGGAATAAAACTCAAAATGACCATGTAATTCTGGTCTCAATACACACACAAAAAGGAAATTCAACAGAGACAAATGCGAGGTTCTGCACGACAAAGTAAAATATAAATGCACGTGTGTATTGTAGGGAATACCTAGTTTGGCAGCAGTACATGTGACAAGGATCTTAGGATTGCTGTTGATCATAAGCTGAAGAACAAGATGTGATACAGCGGCAAAAAAGGCTGGTGTGATTTTGGACTGCATGAATAAAGCCGTTGTTTCCATAGCCTGAAAAAGAGACAATGGGGACCGTGGTCAAAATAATCAGTACCTGAGGAACTGTCACACATAACAAGGCAAATACTTGTTCTCTGCTACTCTAAGGGGCAGGGAAATATAGAATGTTCTTCAGTTACAGGAGGGTAGATGTTGGTTGAACTTTAGGAGAAACTCATTAGAGGTAAGAGCAGCTGGGCAATGAGATTCATTACCTAAGTATGTTGGGGGGGGGCTGATGGGATCCCAAACAGAGATTGTACAGCCATTTATTGCAGATGTTCTAGCTCTGGATTTCCTGTGAACTAGATGCCCTACAATGTCCCCTTCATTTCTTTACTTCTATAACCAGGGCACATCTGGACAGGGACTTTGGAGGGGTAGACAACTTCCCTTCCCAACTGTCAGCGCTGGGCTGCATTTTGTTTGCCTTCTGCTCTAATCAGCCAAGCAAAATATGAGTGATTTGTTGAGGGATCATGTATTGACAAGGGTGTGCTTCCTCATTTCAGCAAATGAGATGTTTATAGAATGTTTCTAACCAGACTGTTCTCAATTTAGACAGTACCATCTGGACAGGATGTCATAAACCTTCTGGGATTTTTTTTTTTAAAAACACCCCAAACTATGAATTTGAATATTTCGTTTTTTCTACAAAGGCTTTGTTGAACTCTTTGAATTTCTCTATCCCCTGAGTGCTGGCTTTTCTCCTTTGACTCACTTGCTGGTGATGATGAAACACCAACTCACAGGTGAATATTGAACTCCCCGAGAGTGAAACTTGTTAACTTCTTAATAAGGCTTTCAGTCTATTTATAGGGTTTAGGAGCTGAGCAAGGCACAAAAATAATTGTCACACCACACTGGAGTCTTTCAGCTTGACTGTAAGAGCTTTAGATACCCAAGGAGCTCACATGCTTCCCTCTCAAAACCTAGCACTCAAAAGAAAAGCATGTAACGGATATACAATGGGTGAGTCAGCAACTGTCTGTATAGAGGCAGCCATTTTACTTCATGTCCATGGTCTTTGTGAGCAAACTGAACCAAAATATATTATGCAACTTGGTGTGAGGAGCTGCTTCTGAATCTGGGACTTGGAGAATTGTCAGGCAGAGATTTGGCCTATGTGCTGGCAACAAGCTTTGGCACAGTATGTGGATAACTTATTTGGACAATAATGGATGAAGGCAGGTCCTGTGGTAAATCATGAGCCCCCCCCCAAAGTTATTTTAAAGCTTTCTAAACCACCTTTCATCCAATTTAGGATGGGTGAATCTGTCAATTTTGGTTTTTCTCAGTTTCTCATTGTTTCAGTGTTACATTCAGTTCTCCACATTTCATTTCAGTTTGGTATTTTTTAAAAAGGTAATGAAAATTCACCAGCATTTTAGTGCCATTTTTGTATGCTATTTTGCAAAACAATTTCCTCCAATAGAATGCATTTTTGCATGTTCTTTTCACTGATATATACATTTTTATACACACTTTACCTTAGTATTTGCATTTTTGTACATAATACGTTACAGGAGAACTGCATTGCAAGATTTGGAGAATTTTGAAGGAAGGCCATGTTTCAGCTCGTATTTGTTTCGAAAAGTGTAAATTAGGAAGGTTTCCCTTTAAATATGAACTGAATCAAATTTCACCCCATCTCTATGACACCAAAGTACAGTATAGTATAAAATATGATATAATAAAACAGCTGTTGCTGAAAATATCTAGGTCAGGGGTCAGCAAACTTTTTCAGCAGGGGGCCGGGCCACTGTCCCTCAGACCGGAGTATATTTTGGAGGAAAAAAATGAACGAATTCCTATGCCCCACAAATAACCCAGAGATGCAGTTTAAATAAAAGGACACATTCTACTCATGTAAAAACACCAGGTTGGCCCCACAAATAACCCAGAGATGCAGTTTAAATAAAAGGACACATTCTACTCATGTAAAAACACGCTGATTCCCGGACCGACTGCAGGCCGGATTTAGAAGGTGATTGGGCCGGATCCGGCACCCGAGCCTTAGTTTGCCTACCCATGATCTAGGTGTTACTATAAAAGCTTCCTGTTCAGTCTTGATCTCTGCCCAGTGGCGGCTGTTCTATTAGGGCAAATGGTGTGCTGTCCTACCAGCCTCAACCTGCCCTCACCTGTCTGCCTTCATACATTCAACCAGTGCAGTAAGTGCCACTGCCTGTTAGCTTTATCCTCCTTAGTGTTGCCCTTGTACAATTCAGCAGGAAGGATGATGTGGACAAAATTAGAATTATTTGCTTGTGCCTATTACTGGCTCTGGCACCATCTACTGCCTTCCACCCTACTACTCCAAATGTGCCCCAGCAAACCACTGCCTCTGCCTGAGCAGAAGGGGACTGTGCTAATGTTTCCTAGCTTCTCTTGAGGTTGGCCTAGTTCATGCCATCTGGCCTTGCCACCTGACTTGGCAGGAGCTGGGTTTGATGACTGGCCAGCCAAGCCTGGTGAGCAGAAGCTTGTGAAACCAGTCCTCCTTGTTTCTTAAGGGGACACCCAAACAGATCGTCTTGTGGTAGTGTTGGTGGAATAGCTACATGGAGTTGGTTTTTGGTTTGGGCCTCTGCAGTGGTTGGAAAGCAAAAGAGGCTGCCTGCATGGGGATTCTAAATCTACTTCAAATGTAGCAGGCCAAGAATTAAATTAAGGGCCTGTTCACACAGCTGTTTAAGTTGGCAATACTGGCTTCATAGCCATGTTAACTGCCATTTAGCTTTTTGGCAGCCCACCACAAGCACTCAAGAAGCACGGGGTTTCTGGTGGCGTGCCCAAAGCCGACATGGTCTGACTTCAGTCTGAGCCAGTGACATGAGCACATCCACCTCACCACAGGCTGACGTGGTTGGCAGTCAGTGTGGCTTGAGTTGACTGACTGAAAACCACAGCCTCCATGCACATAAATGGATGGTACAAAGTAGGCATTTGTTTTGCTTCCTGATTTTCAAGGGAGGAAGGTATCTATCTGAAATATAATCTGGTGTGAAGTGAATGAATGTGTGACACCAAGAAATCGTATGCCACAACAAAAGATGTAAGTCTGTTATTAAATCTGTGTGTTTGCCGCTAATTCATGAAATGTGGGACTCGGCTATACAGCTGCAAATAAAACGTTTTAAGTGTGTTTTAAGTGCAATATACAATGTGACACTAGATGACAATAGTGAGCCTAATGGAAAATTCAATGTATTTTTAAAAACACGTTTTTAAAAACATTTTCAGAATGATTTTTATATGTGTGTAGATTCCACCATGGTCTCATACTAACACCAGCAAAATCTTGCTCCTCTGTCACATAACCTTCTTTAGGCTCCCTCAGCACGCGCGCGCGCTCTCTCTCTCTCTCTCTGTATTGATTGGAAAACGAATACTTGAATACCTCTTTCCTCATAATGACAGGGTTGGCTTCAACATCTCATAGGTGTTCTCTGCATGAACACTGAAAGCATTTTACAAATGACATGATAACATCTCCCCCTGCCCCTCCACTGACAAAGGTACACTATCTAATTTCCATCTATTAAATGGAGACGGGAATAGCCTTGTGGAGAGAGCTTTAATCCCTTAAATGATCCCTGAGAAACATTAGCTGCTTATTTCTTTAATTAGATATTTGCTTCCTTATGCTTCCAGTTGTTTAAGCAGCCACTTAACATAAGACAATCTGTCCTGTTATCATTTATACAGAAGGTGAACAGTCTGCAGTCTGTTTGCTGCAGTATATAAACATTTACCCCTGACCTATGCATTGTATACTTAACTTAGAATACAGCCATCAGCTGGTAGGGCATGAGACTCTTCATCTCAGGGTCGTGGGTTCAAGCCCCACATTGGGCAAAAGATTCCTGCATTGCAGGGGGTTGGACTAGGTGACCCTCATGGTCCTTTCCAGCTCTACTATTCTATGATTCTATGATTCTAATTTCCAAACTCTACACAACAGAGGACTGAAAATAATAAAATGGTGCCACCTGCTGGATGTCTCTGCACAGCTTAATCTGCTGAATTCCTTACACTTCTCTAGGTGTCTTTAATACACCACCCATTTGCAAATAAGCCTTGGTTATTGGAAAATAATGCAGAGGACCCCTCAGATGATTCTGCTAGAATACAAGGCTACTGCATATGATATGAAATATGAATCAAAGACATTAATATAAGCCACAAAAGCTCTTTCCGCATGCAGATATCTAAAATAAATAAAGCATCATTTTGTATTGCATATGTGGAAGTAAGCCACACTGAGTACAGATATAGAACGTTACGCAATAATTGTCTAGTAGAGATGTGAAGAATCCACACACATTGTGCATGAAATAAAGGATGCTCGTAGGGCTGAATCATTGCATTTCGGCTTCTTCCTTAAACACCCAATAGTTCTCATGAATTCTAATCTGTCTCAGGTGCTAGTGCTGAAAATGTTTGGCATGAATTCTGTACTGGGTCACACTGGCACAATCAGATACTGACCTTAGCCTGTTCTGATGTGATGCCTTATCCATAAGAGGGTTTTTAAAATATGTATATAATGAATCAAAGCATAGGACATACGTGTCCACATATTTGTCCATACACATCACATTGTACATGAAACTCTCAAGGACAGTTTACATAGGGTTGTCATACATCTGGAATTGTCAGGATTTGGCCATCGGAAACAGTGTCTGGGTGGAAATCACTTAAATGTTTGGAAAAACAACTTTGCCTAAAAAGCTCAACAAGTTTTGTGTCCGGATTTTCACTTTTTGAAATATGGCAACCCAACAATCATGACAGCTTGTTTGTATGCCTCTCCAATCAGATCCTTTTAAATTTGTAAAGCTTTTAAAATTTCCATCATGACCTTCCCTTGTAAGGGTTAAGATCAAACAAGGTGCACTCGTGAGTTTGATGTACACACATACTGATATTTATGAGCCCTGTGCCCTTGCCCTTTGTTTTGTGACTGGAGTAACTGTGGCATTCATCACAACTGTGTCATAAAAGTTTTGGCATCCTTTGGCGTCACTATAGCCCTCCCACCCCAGTTCCCATGTATAAGAAAACTTGCTGGGGAGAGAAACAGTTGGGAATTGAAATGGCTTGTTGAGGATTATTTAAATTTTGGCAGAAAGGTGCACACCAGCACTGAAATGCAGGAGCGATAACTTGGCAAGCGGTGGGAGCAGAATGTACATTCCATTTTCTGGAATATTCTGCAGTAAAAGAATGTACTGTATCTGGAGTAATACAAATTTTGTACTGACATTGCTAAATGGTTCAATAGGTTCAGCTGATCACCAGTTACAGTTGGAGAAACTTTGGCTAGCTTTTTATTTTTTTATTTGGATGTGCAGCATGAGCCTTCTAGAGAGGTTTTAATTCCATGATGCTTAATTAGGGATTTATTCCCTGGTAATGGTGCTTACGACTGCAGCCTGAGAGGGGCTCATGGAGACAAAGAACTGCAGCCGTGTAAGAAAGAGCAATGCAACCAGGGACGCGGACTTATAAAAAATATTGGGGGGGCCCGGGAAAGCTCATGAATAATAAATAAGCTCGTGAATATGCAAATAAAGTGGCGCCTCCTCCTCGTGAGTGAATAGGGGAGAGCGTGCTGCGCCTATTAATCAGCTCCAAAGGAAATTGGGTGGAGCTTTTGCTCGGGAGGGAGGGCAGGAGGCATGCAGCCCGACCCTCCCTGTGCATTTTGGGCTGGGGGAGGGGCGGCGATGGCGCTCTGCTGGAGGGGCACTGGAGATTATTGGGGGGCGGAGCCCCCCCAAACGAATTTTTGAGGGGGCTCGGGCCCCCTCAAGCCCCATGGAGTCGGCGCCTATGAATGCAACATTTGCTGAACCACAGATATGACTGGTAATGAAGTTACAAACACAAGTGATGTATTAAATAGAACTCTATCTGACACTTTGTCTGTCTGTTGTAATATCCAGATTTCATTATTATTGGAGATCACTTCAGCTTGTTCCACGGTGGTTGGGAAGCTGACATGTTTTAATGGAATCCAAACACTCAATCCTATAAAACCTTTGAGCTTACAAAGCCTTAAACGGCTTGGGAGCACAATACCTCAAGAACCATCTCTCATCTGAGGCCCTTCTCCGTGTGCCTCCTCTGCAAGACATTTAGAGGGTGGTTACACAAGAAAAGATCTTTTCTGTCACAAATGTTCCAGGGATGTGTGTGTGTGTGTGTGTGTGTGTCCCTCTTTTGTTGTGCTATAGCATTAGAGTGCCCTTCATTATCAATAGTTAGGAGATTATGAAGGTGGCAGTAGCAACCCATTATTAAAGCGCACACTGAAAGATGAACCTACCTAATTCACACTGAGGGAAACAATATGCAACCTGGAAAACAGCCAACCTTCAACATTTACGTCTCCAATTTTTGCAAAGCAGTTCTGCAGTCAAGCAATGCATCTATAGGGTAATGTGTGCGTTAAGATGCATATACTAGCAAAAAAACAATACAGAAACTCATTGAGTTAGGGGAAATTCCTTTGTCAATTGAATTTGACAAGTTCACCCATCCCTACCTGAAAGAACTTTCCAGTTTGTCACATCTGTATTGTTATGAGTTTGGGAGTGCTAACCTCCCTAAATTCCTGGACCCAGTCAGTGTTAGAATTTAATCACTGCTTGGGATGTTAAGCTGGATGCTAGGCACTACTAATCTATTGATTCAGCAAGTGCTAAAAACTAATCAAGCCTGGCTAACCTCCTGGGTGATGGACCAATACCAAAGGATCAAAGGGATTGTGCTATATACCAGATGGGTGAGGAACCCCCCACCCATCAGATAAAGCAGCAAGCTGGAGAGGGAGAGAAATATTCGATTTCTGTTTGAATCCATCATAGGCTCAGGTTGTATATATGTGTAAATAAACCATATATCATAAAGACACCACAGTCCCCACTGTGCCTCATTCCAAAAGGAAGCACAAACCCTGGGTAAATGCTGGAACCCGTGGAATCTTGCAGTGCTTGGAGATTGGGGTGGTATGCAACACTGGTTCCTGAAGGAAATTGGGATAGTGTGCAATGGTATTTTAAAACACCAACTGAATGGCCACGACTTAGCAGCCAGAGTTTTACAGCTATGCAAAGCATGTGCTCAGGTATAACTGAGGCATTACCTACAAAAGTCTTAGGAGCTAAGCCACACTAAAGCAGCAGACAATCCATGTGTTGTAATAACTCATACTCATGTTAGTTTTCCTTATGTATGATACTCCCTAGGGACATTTTACTGTAATTGCCACCTGTTAGATTTAGAATGAGGTTGGGCTGCATCACATATCTTCAGGGCTGGACCTGGTTTGCAGAGTGCCAGTTGGCTACTCCAGTCTAGGGTTCTTCCAGACAGGTGTTTATTGTGGGTTTGTTGCTGCTCATTGATGAAATAAATAAATAATTAAAAAACCCTTTTGCAGGATCCACATCCGTAGGACTGAAAATACCATCCTGTATTTCCTCATTTAATCAGGATTGATGCTTTCGGTGGAAAATCCGATAAGTTTAAAAACAACAACCTGTTGCCAACAATCTGTTTGTGACATCAAAACAACCCATTTGCAGTATTAAGCCTTCATGTGGAAGTCACCCAAGAATGTTTCTCTCTGTTTTCCTTGAAATATCTGTGACCAGTGCTTATACTCATAGGATGGCAATTGGCCAGAAAAGTACTCAAACACCAAATTACTCAGGGGTTGTTGCTTGTTGTTGTTGTCCTACACTTCAGCTGAGGGTCACTGAATGCAACAGTGATAGATCATGTCTGGTAGGGGCTGAAAAGCCTTCTGCATGTTGATTACACAACAATTTTGGGAACTGCACTTCAGGGCAATCATTACTCATCCAGGAAGCAACTTAGCCCAAATGTCCTTGAAATGTTTCAGAATTTTATTTTGGATACTTTACAATGTCTGCCTGTGTGTGTGTGTGTGTGTGTGTGTGTTTGTATTTGATTGTGATTTGGAAAAACAAAACAAAAAGAGGACTTGGGATTTGGCTCAGCCTATCTGGTAAAATCTAAAACGTACATTTGTGACTTGCTTTGCTTGTTCCATTAGGTGGCGTTCATGTTTAGTGCAGGGTTTTAAAAACAAGGGCATTGAAAAGACTGACTGATGCACTCTGCTATGCAGAATCATTCACTAGGAATGGAATCAATGCGGACCAGCTGATATAGCTGAACGTTTGGTTCTTGATTTAAACTGATCCTCAGAAGAAAATTTATTACTTTGATGATTTATACATTCCACGTTGCTCTTCCCCCCCCCTTCAGAAATGGCAAATGCTGTTGTTTCAATATTTCCCAGTTATGTGACAAATTAAGGCAAAGTCATTGGGATCATAAAAGGCTGGTAATAATCACATATGCTTGCCTTCATGTGTTACCTATGCATGAGAAAAATATTTTACTTTTTATAAATGAGGGAATACTATTATTCTCACAAGTCCCAATCCACCCCCTCCCATTTGTGTTAAAAATACACGGTCACTCCTTAGCTAATCAGCAAATTTATTAAGACTTGCATTTTGCCGTTTGGTAAATGTACCATAGCTCATTCCCCCCCCCCCAGTCAGCTGTCCTAATGCTCTGTGTTGAAGTTGAGAAACTTTGAAGTCCCTGCTGTCCTTATTATGGTTCCATATCTTTAAACTGGACTCTGACAGCCCTTTAAACAAAGGACTGGATTCTGTCAAGTAGCACAGATGGCGTGAAGATAAAATCAGATATATACCCATGTCTAATGTCTTGAACTCCTTGAACAAAGGGCTGAATGCAACTAGGGCTACAATCCTAGGTCACAAAGAACCCAGGGAACAGCCGTTTGTTAAGGGGGCTGGGAATTGTAGCTCTCTGAGGGGTTAACTACCATTCCCATGATTCTCTGGGGGGAAGTGATGTACTTTAAATGTGTGTTAAAAGTGTATTAAATGTATGGTGTAGATGTGATCCTATTCTCATTCATTGGGCAGTAAGTTCCTTTGAACTCATTGCGGACATGTAATGGATAATGCTGTAAAAAGGATTAATAAATGGTGATTCTCATACACCTGTCTTTTCTGGGTGTCCCATTGTTTTGGGAACCCAAGGCCATTTCAGCATATTCCTTCCTTCCTTCCTTCCTTCCTTCCTTCCTTCCTTCCTTCCTTCCTTCCTTCTAATTATATCCCCACCCCCCTTTCTGCAAGGAGTTCAAGATGGTATACAGAGCACTCCACATCCCCATTTAATCCCCACAATAAACCTGTGTGGTAGATTAGGTTGAGAGGCAGAGACTGGCCCCATATCACTCAGTGATTTCATGATTGAGTGGGAGATTCAAACTCTGGTCTCCCAGGTCCTAGTCCAGCTCTCAATCCACTACACCACATTGGCTATAGGCCTTGTTCTTTTTTATTTCCTTTTCACCACAAAACCTTCCAAGAACTGAAAGTCATTTATTACTACCAAACAAGCCAATATGTTCTCAGAAGAGAAAGAGATTGCCGCTAGAGGGGAGGATTTACAATTATAACCTCATCTTCCAAGTGACTGATCATGTTGCCATGGGATGGACATCCTGTCAAACAGATCTACAGTTAACAAGGAGACTCTTTCATTATGGTTGGCACTGTGACTTTAGCTTTGCTTTTAATGCCACTGCGGAGGTGTTTTCCATATCGCCCAGTCAGCGCTTTTGCATATGCCCTGTCTCTTTCAACCACTCAGAAGCAAAACGGTATCAAAGGGACGTGAGCAAAACACCACCATCAACCCACATCAGTGCTGATTCTGTTCAGAGGGCTCAAAACAGCAGTTCTTACATTGCTGACAAATAAGCTCTCAAGCAAAGGATCAGAATAGGGTGGTTCTACATTTTTTCAGGTCAAATCCTGCTCCCCGATCTGTCAGTTAAATGATAAGTAGACTCTTAAGAGCCTAGGCTAGTGAGGCTTGGTTGCTCCTTTCAAATAGTAATTCCTTTATCTTTCAGTGAAGTTTCAAAAAGATGCAGCATTAGGCTAAATCAGACAGTAAACATGTCATTGTCTCTCATGTTTAAGAACAAATAGACAGGGATGAACATGCCCCCCACAGATGTTATTGGACTACAGCCTGCTTAGTCAGTGGTTGGAGAGAAGGGTAGTTAGAGTCCAATGACATAGAGTGGGCTGCTGATTCCCCCTCCCTATTTTAAAATAGCACCAGAGGGGTGATCTGGATCAGGATCATGGAGGGAGGAAGCCTTAATGCCCCCCTAACTGATTTCCTGCCAAACCCCTACCCTGAAGATGTCGTTGCAGCCAAAGCCTCAGGGCCTTGCAAAATTTCTACCCACATATTCTGAGCTCAACTGGTTAACTGCTTTTAACCAGTTAAGCCTTAAGAGGCTTAGGTGTCAACTATTTGAAAGACTGAATCCATACCAACCTGCTTGCATATTAAGATCAACAATGAATGTCCTCCTCATTTGCCTGCTATTTAGGTCAGTGAAGTTGGCAGGCTTGAGGTGGTGGCCCAGCAGCGCTGGAACTCGTTACCATCAGACACCTGGAAAGCTATTGCTTTCCACTACTTTTGCTTTGGTTTTTTAAAATTTTTATATAAATTATAATATTTACAAATTATTCAAGAAAAAAACAATACATTTATTCATCAGCTTCCCTTCCACGGTTCTTTCTAATTATCTTCTACTGTTGCATATTCTAATTGCTCCATTTTAATGAAAGCTTTCCATTACTTTTGCAAGACCTACCTGTTCCAGGTGTCCTTCATCTGGCTGATACAGGGCTGAAATGTGTCTCTTTTCATTGCTCTGCTGTGAAATTATGTCTTCTAACTTGGACTGGCTATTTTTATTTTCACTACTGCTGGCTTAGTAACTTCAGAGGTGTTGTATAATTTGAGGGTGAAATCCAGTTCTGCTCACGCAACAGGACCTCAAAGAGGCATCCTATGATTTCTTTCAAATTTAAAAAATACTTCTATCTTCTTGAACCTATAGTATATATATTATTTCTCCACTTTTAATAGATATAATTAAATTTCTATAAATTTTATAATTTCTCCTCATTTCTGAATACGAGCGAAGCAAGTTTGTGGGAGATGGGTGGGCACACAATTGGCAGCTTTCCACGGACACAAAACTTGCTAGTTGCATCCCTGCTTGGGGCAGAGCAGTGGCTGATGTCAGCCTGAGGGATCTGCTGGTGGCTGAATGTTGTACATGGCCTTGGGAGGATAGACCAGCATTTGATTAATGTGTTGAATATTATTACTGAGATATTCACGCTCTATAAATCCCTCAGAATATATTACATTATTAAAATGAGCTTCACCTTCAACTTGATTCTTTATTTTTAAAAAGAGGCTCATTATGTCCTTGCTGGAATATCAACATTCATGCCAGTGAATAGGGAAATAGGGCCATACATTGTTGTAACGTCGCTCAGCCCATGAGCCAGTCTCCTTGGGGTGCTCCAAGCCCTTTCAAAGGCACCTCCTGGGTTGTTTACAGTGTCTCTTTCATGTGCTTTATCTTCCAGCAAATTGCATCTCTTCATAATGTACGGACTAGATTGGTGTAAGTGGACATTTGCGACTTATCAGGTCAGAGGGTTTCATTTCCAATGCCAGATCAAAGTCGGCAAATGGTAGAGGAGTTTGTTATTTCTGCCATTTTGCTTCCCTGTTCTTCCAAAGTATATTTCCACTGTGGGATGCTATCCTTTTCCTAAGATGCAGATGAGGATTTCATAAAGCCACAGATTCCAGAAGGACCTCTAAATTGTCTCTTCCAGATTACCAAATAGGCAGAGCGGGCACCAGCCTATGAGCCCCATGCCTTTTAGGGACCCCGTGACAACGGATCAAAATAATATTGATTTGATCTTGAAATAAACTTACAATCAAGCTTTCTTAGTTCAATGTTATCCCACTAGAGTGCACACATGAGGGGGCCCCCCCAGATTTTGACTGCCTTGGGTCCTCCACAGGGTTTAATCCAGCAGTGCTGGTGCTAGATTTAGGCATGATTCTGAATAATAAGATCAGAGATGGGGAACCTGCAGCCCTCCAGATGTTTTCAGATTCCAACCCCCATCAGCTCCCACCAGCATGGCCAGTGATCAGGGATGCTAGGAGTTGCAGTCCAACAATATCACAGCTTTTCCACCCCTGTCTTAGATACTGAGCAGTGGAATAAAAATGTGGGAAACGGCTTCAGTTTCTATTTATTGAGAATCATGAGCTGGTACTTTATCAAAATTTAAAGTCAATATGGGGGTGTGTGCTTTCCATATTATTTGTTTGTGTGTTTGTTCAAATGAATAAATGTGCAGTCATCACTCGTTTTCTTGGATCCAGACCTCTTTTGTCAAGTTGGTGCTTCTCTTGCTGGGACGTTGCATTTTCCCCGTGGTACTCAGACCACAGCTCTGTTGGGGGCACAAGGCCCTCCTGTGGCACAATGGGTACCTGGCTGTTAACCAGAAGGTTGGTGGTTTGAGTCCATCCAGGGTTGGCTGTGAGTAGAGGGTTGGAGTAGATAACCCTCAGGGCCCCTTCCAACTCTGCAATTCATGATGAGAGCAGGGTGCTAATAACACCAAGGTTGCAGATTCCACCCCTGTATGAGGCAGTTGCATATGTCTGCCTTGCAAGAAGTTGGACTAGATCGGGCTTCCTCAACCTCGGCCCTCCAAATGTTTTTGGCCTACAACTCCCATGATCCCTAGCTAGCAGGACTAGTGGTCAGGGATGATGGGAATTGTAGTCTCAAAACATCTGGAGAGCTAAGGTTGAAGAAGCCTGGACTAGATGATCCTCAGAGTCCCTTCCAGTTCTATGAGTCTATGAATTCTGTGATTCTATGAGAGCTTTGTGGAATGTGGTTGCACTAACAATCACACTGGGGTATGAAATGAATGGCCCTGCCTGTGTGAAGCTTCCTGCTGCTCCTTCATCAAGTTAGGATTGACAAGAAAGTCAGCTGGTACCATTGACCCTTTGCACTCAGCCAACCTCTCTCTATCTGCTATCCCGAGTATTCATTGTCAAAGTAGCTGCTGCTATCTCTGTATTAAGAAAAACAACCTTGTGGACATCGTAACTGTCCTATCCAATTAGTTTTCCTTTATGTCAGGCACAGTGTGGCGACACTTGCAGGCTTGGCTATCAAAACAAAACCACCGTCCATCTGGAAGGATGGTTTTGTGGTATGTGCCAGCCATATTTATTTATAAAAACCCTGGGGCCACTTAGTGAAAGCAACCTTCATTCCAAAATTCAATTTATGATTTCCTAATAAACAAACAGTTATAGTTTCGGTGACATGATACCCGTGTTATCTCCTTGCTCAAAAATTATAGAGCAGGCACTCTATTTCCCCCCCTTTGTCAATTGTTAACATGGAACTTCTTCCACTAGTGTTTTTAGCTGACAGATCATCTGCAATCCTTCTTGGAAAGTGATGACTGTCACCCATGTTCTAGTAATGATGAAATTTGGTGTTGCACAGGCCTGGCTTTGAAAAGTGTGTGGAAGTGACAACAGGGTACAAAAAGAGGTGGCTGGCTGCAAAAAACAAATACAACACTGGTGTTAGAAATCTTCACTGGCATAAGTAACAAGAAGAAAACACCAAGCCACTTCTTCAAGAGAAAAGAATGATAAAAAGAGAGGACCAAATGTTAGGTATCTTTCTGAATACTGTTCTTGATGTGTATTTTTCCTTTGGCTTTTGAACTATCTGCACTCAGACATCATATCAAACCATAGTTTATCATGAGGGCACCAACCCTAGGCTTCTCCTGGGCTCATGTGCTCCCTCACTCCTCTGGGCATGACCACAAAAAGGGGTTCAGAAGGTTTTGCTTCTTCTTCTTTATGAAGCACAGCTTCTTGTCCAAACCCAATAGACCAATTTATCGTAGTAATGGTTTGTTTGAAAGGAGCCACATTCAAACCCTGGTTTATGAAGCTTATTCTTTCAACAAACCATAGTTAAGATTAACCTTGGTTTAAGATTCAGATGGAATGCTAAACTGTGCTTAATTGAAATCTTAAAACAAATCTTCCAATTTCCTCTTTGCGGGTGTGCTGTGTGGAAAGTGTGGGGGTGGATATTTGTGCCCAAAAGAACGCTAGGTTTGGTTCATTCCCATCACAATACAATGTGGATTGTCACAATGTACAAATGTAGCCCATTTCAGTACCTGGATCTTGGTCTTGCTTCTTCAGCGATGGAGTCTGAAGTGCTTCTGTTTGATTACAGAGCCCAGGTATAAATTATCTCTGGTGAAAGCTGGTGCTAAATAACAGGCTGTATTACTAATTAGGGTAAATGTCATAGCAAGAGCATGCTGACATTCTTACGATTAATGGCCCAGTGCATTACTATTTAAAACACCTTTGGAAGTTAATGGAATTGTATTAATTGTGCTGTTGAAGGGACTGAGGCAATTGGAGTCCATCATTCCTGGGCTTTCTGGAGCAGCACCTCTTGTCATTACGTTAGAACTGGATGCCATGCAAGTTCTTTATGCTTTAAAGATGTTCTCCTCTGCAATCATTTCTCAAATTAATATAGCAGCTGTGCTCTGCTCCCTAGTGGAAAAGGAAGAAATCCAGCTGGATTCTTCCAGTAGCACAAATCCTTCTTAGTGGACAGATTACATGCACATTCTCCATGAGGTCTAGTGAAAGTACACAATTGCCAGCTGTTGTGCACATTAAATGATCAGTTTACATTACACACCACTACCCACACAGCCACACACATACACACACACCCTTCTAAGAAGGTTAGGGTAGGATACATGGAGTTTGTCACATTTTATCCTAACAATGACCTTGCATGGTAGGTTAGACTACCATGAATGGCATCAACTGAGCTTTATAGCTGAATACGGATTTGAACTTTGGCCTCCTCTGTCCATCACTTTATGTACTTCATCACACTGGCCAAGACAAAGATGGTAGCTGTAGATGAAAATGAAGCTTTTCGTTTCCCCAGTGGGTGAGAGGGTGGTGGTAACCAAGCAGGCCTCAAGAGGCTACAGTTCATCTGCACAGATTTATGTTAAATGCACCAGCAAAAGACCAGTACAGTAAATGTTTTTCAGATTACAAAAGATAAAAGCCTGATAATATCAAATAGAAATGAAAAGTATGGATCATGAGGAATGAGAAATCCAAGAAATAATGATGTGGTTATTACATGGAGGGATTATGGTATGCAATATTAAAATCAAATACAATTTAGTGGTTGCTGAATTCTATATTGTCTGACCTAAACTTTACCAGCTTTCTAGTTAACGCTTACTACATAACCTTAATTTTTCTGGCTGCATGGCCTTTTAGAGAAGAGTATAGCTAACAAAGTGAGATCACAGCAAATAGGTTCCCGTGGTCTTAAATGCATGTTGCTAGAGATCAGTGTGGTGTCCAGAGTAGAGGATCCAGGAAAATCCAAAGAGAAAATAAGTTCAGATAAAAATTAAAGAAAAAATGTTTCAAAATGAAAGAAAGAAATATGAACCTTAGAATCGCGGAGCTGGAAGGGGATCCTACGGATCATCTAGTCCAACCCTCTACAATAGCAGGAATATGCAGCTGTCCCGCATGGGGATCAAACCTGCAACCTTAGTATTATCAGCACCACTCACTAAACAACTGAGCTATCCAGCACCCTTATCTGAGAACAAAACACTAAATTTAGTCAAAGCTGTCTATAGGCTGAAGCTCAAAACAATTATCATAAGGAATAGCTATGGCAGGGGCAAAGTAAAATCTCCCCAAAACTCAGAGCAAAGATTAGTCAGAGTTATACACAAAAGATGTGGAAAATTCAGCACAGAAAAACCTAACCCAGTGTAAAATTATTATCAACAGTAAGAATGGAATCTAAAAACACATCTTTCTACTATTTGTGTATTTGAGAGAAGAGATAAGTTACAACACAAAAAAGCCGTCAGAAAGAACTGTTTGTGTGAAATAGAGATGAAGCCAAGATAGAGTCCAGAGAAGAAAATGAAACTTCTCTCTGTTCTTTAGCATTCTCAAAACTCCCCCCCCTTCTTGTTCATTCCTTTAATTCCCCTTTTGCTCATCACTAAAATTTGTTCTGTATCAGAACACCTGCAGAAACAGTTTTCTATTTATTTTTTAGAGGTTGACATTATTGGGGTACAGGGAGACTCACAAAAGTCACCTAGCATTGCTAGCCACATGGAGTAACAAATCTTTTATTCCCACACTGGTATGTTGTCTTAGCTCGAATTTGTGGCCTGGCCAGTATTTCTGCTTTTCACACTCCAGACAGAAAACAATTTCTGCTCTCAACACTAGGGATGCTGAACAATTCTGACCAGTGCTGGATTTACGTATAAGCTAAACAGGCAATAGCTTAGGGCCCCACTCTCTTGTGGGCCCCCAAAAAATTTAAA
Organism: Podarcis vaucheri; assembly: GCF_965113315.1. NCBI lineage: Eukaryota > Metazoa > Chordata > Lepidosauria > Squamata > Lacertidae > Podarcis > Podarcis vaucheri. The sequence goes on from NC_138759.1 coordinate 93,716,060, forward strand.
AGAAAAAAACCTGGATGTCCAAAATATATCCCTAAGAAACCAGAGGCCTTTCTCTTGGGCATTGTCGGCCAATTGCTGTCAAAGAAAGACAGAACTTTTTTTATGTATGCTACTACAGCAGCAAGAATACTCATCTCGAAGCATTGGAAGACTCAAGATCTACCCACTCTGGAAGAATGGCAGATGAAGGTTATAGACTATATGGGACTGGCAGAAATGACCGGCAGAATCCGTGACCAGGGGAAAGAGACGGCGGATGAAGATTGGGAAAAATTTAAAATTTATCTAAAGAAATATTATAAAATTGATGAATGCTAAAATGTTGAGGTTTTAGAAAAAAGGGGATTACAGTGGCAAAAGATTAAGTAAAAGAAAAGAATAAATAAGGGACAAATTCGATAAAAATAAGTGTTAGGATTTGCTGAAATAATTTTGGAAATTGGGATGTAGAAAGGGGAGGTTTGGGGGAGTCGGAGAAGTGAGGTTTATGAAAAAAGGATATGAAATTATACATGTTTGATTGTTTCTTTCTTTGTTTATATTGTCTATAAAAAATTTTTTAAAACCAATAAAAAATATTTTAAAAAAGGATGTCCAAAATATAAGATAAAAAACAAATAAAATAAAACCTACATACAGTTAGAGCTTAATAATTATTTCACTATTAATATGCTTCTTCTTAATTGTATTTCAGTTCAACAATTACTTTGATAAAATACATATTTTGTTATGTGCAAATGGCTTTAGATAGTCATTTGGTCCATAAATTTCCATATAGTATATATTCATCACAAAAAACAGCAACAATTTATGGTTGGCAAAGGGCAGCTGGACATATAAAGGGCCTCATTACCTTCAGTAGCTTAGGGCCTCATCAAACCTAAATCCGGCCCTGATACTGACCAACATACAAAAAGAAGAGGAAATTCCCATTGTTTGCTTATTCGTCCCACGTCCGGAACAGAAATCAATTCAGCAAATGTGTGTTTGCATTGAAATGAGTGGGGTAGAAAAACATAAAGACAATGTAATTAGGTAAATTATGTTGAGGCATTTGATCAAGGCCTGTATGTTAAAAGGAGCTTAAAGATATATTTGCAAATGTTTGTATGTTTCATGCCAGGCAGAAACCAGCTGGATAAGTACTTTGGCAGTTGTTTATCTTCCTGCTCTCCTGAACAAGGGCCCCCCTGATTTATAGCAGTAGCAGGAGACAAGTTTCTCAAAGTTGTAAAAGGAAATTACAGGCTGGGAGCAAATGTTACACTGAACCCTACATATTACAGAATACAATCAAGCTGCAAAAACACTAATTAAGAGTTGGTAAATAGTAATATTTATTGTTTAACAGAAAATAATACCACGTGCCTCCCATCAGACTCTAGCCATATTTTCCTAAGGTTTAAGGTATACTGAGAGAGTTAAAGGGCAATAAATTTTGGGAAGAGCTAATGGGAAAAGCAGCTGGCTGAGAAAGGGGGGTGTAAACTGAAGAGGCTTCTTTTGAAGCTGTTTTTACTGAGTTCCTTTTTTACTTTGCAAAGGCCTTTTCTTCTAAAAAGCTATCTATGTTATGTATGAGATTTGTTGGCTTGATGTAATTATGCAAAGGATTTAGAAAGTAAGAAATGTTAGATTCTTATTTCATTGATGGTGTGTGAGAATGTGAACCCAAGATCTCTGTTTAGATAGAATTTAATACCATGAGCCATTTGTTTTGGAATGCAGGGGCAACAGGGGCAAAAGGTGATCTGGTAATTAAGGTGCCTTGTCAAGGCAAATGTAAGATATATGGCTACTTGTCTGCCATTTATGGATAGAAGGAAATATAGCTCTTTGTCTCCCATAAAAGGTAATAGGAAATGGGTGTATTTTTTATGCTTGGTTCTAGCAAACAGCCAATAGGAATTTCAACCAGGCTGATTGGACAGAGGCAGCCAAAGGAGGGGCAAGGGGGCTGGGCTGAGGAAATATAAGTGCTGGCCATCAGGGCTGGAGGGGGGCAGAGCTTTTGGTAACCATATACCACTGTGCCTATCATTTATTTGTCTGACAAATAAATTATTATTTTAAATTCTCTATTGCTGCGTTGAATATTTCATTCCAGCTAAGCGTTAACCACAGGCAGGGTGCTACAATGTAATGTCAAAGCAGCAGACAGCAAGATGAGTAATGTAGTTTTGGTGGAAGATGAACTGCAGTAGAATAGAAACAGTGCTGTATGCGACAAATACAGGGGGAAATGGAAACAGTGCCTTCTTGCATCCCTACTCATGACAAACATTCGGGCCTGCTTCAGTCATGAGCCAGAGCTTCTTCCATTCTACTCCACAGGTTCTGGGGTGATCACCTTCACCAAGCACACAGATTTACCCTAAAAATCAAGCTTAGTAAACATAGGTGTTTGCAGCTTGTTGTTAGCCTGGCATCTCCCCCCCCCCTTATGTGTCAGTTGCCATATCTAAGCCTTGCACATAGTAGTCATCTCTGGTTTTCTCCATTGTGCAAATGTTCCCACATGGCCAAAAATATTTCTTCAGGGACCAGCTTGCCAAGTCTCTGTAAATGAAATTTTGTTAAGCTAGTTAATAGTGTTCTGTAATGGAAGGTTGGCGTGGGCACCACTGTTCTCTATAAAATTTGATTGTGTGAACTCAGCGACAGACATAGATGGCTACATCACAAAGCCAATTTCTGTGATTACTGAGTGTGGAATGCTTTTAAGAATACATTGGTTTGAGATTCTCCCCGCAAAGCCTCACTGTGTGCAGCCTCTCTGAGAACAATAATTTCACTTCCGTGAAAATTTGCACTGTTGTGTGTGAGAGTGGAAAGTAGAGTCTATTTTGCCTGTGTGAACATTTTCACATTCCCTGAAATGGTTCCCCAGTGAATATCAAATCACACAAAAATGCAGTGCAGCACCAAGGGCAAGACATATATATTACGTTACGAAAACAATAGTGGATCATTTCAGCACATTTTCTGGCTGCTTCCTAACATATTTGCAAAACAGACATGAGGAAATGAAGCACTCCTCAGAAAATACAGGACTAAGCTTTCTCCCCAATACTCCCTTGATCCTTGCCAGACGTCCTTGCCCAGCAGGCATCCTTCCTCCCTTTTGCTGGAAGGAATAGCATACAGTGGTACCTCGGGTTGAGAACTTAATTTGTTCTGAAACTGTTCTTAACCTGAGGTATCACTTTAGCTAATGGGGCCTCCCACTGCCACTGCGCCGCCGGAGCACAATTTCTGTTCTCATCCTGAAGCAAAGTTCTTAACCGGAGGTACTATTTCTGGAGTCTGCAACCTGGAGTGTCTGTAACCTGAAGCGTCTGTAACCCGAGGTACCACTGTAGTTGTCTTCTTGCTGCTAGATCACAGATCTCAGCAGCCAGACTACCTCACCTGCCCTTTAAAACACACACACACACACACACACACACACACACGTCCCTTCCAACTCTACAATTCTAAGAGACTATGGGCATTATTTGATTTTAGGGTGCCACTGTATCCCTGGAAGTATTTTATCAATAGCTGAAAATTCAACAGGTGCAGTTTCCCCCACTGCTGCCTCTACAATAAGCCAAACTTGTTGAATTTCTGGCAACCCTATTAGTTTCACTTCCTAGATAGGCTTCTTATTTCCTTCCCTTTCATCTTTCAAAGGAACTGCAGGACTCTTTTTTTATTCATTAAATGCATTCATGTTACAAAATGATGAATGATTAATTTGCCCCCAAATCCTTCCCATTTCCACCTCTTCCCATTATCTGTCTATTCTCATCCTATATAGCTCTGTACAGCCTTGGCTATCTAAGAGATCCTCCTGCATCCAAATCGCCTTTCTCTTTCCCCCTGTCCCATTACTTCATACATTCTGCCGTTTCATCAAATGCTGCTGATGTTTCTCTTTCATTTTAATGCCACATTTTTTATTTGCACTCTTGTCTATTGAGAACCACATTGCATAGAGCTGTTTTCGAAAAACTAAAATTCCGTCCCAAAACCTAATACTCAATATTTTTTCCTGCCCATTTAATAATCTTTCTAATTCACTTTCCCTTGGTTTTATGGATCTCTAAAGCTGCTCTCTGGATGGTTTATATTTTTAATGCAATTCCTTTTATTGCTCATATTCCTCCTTACCTTTTGGCTTAAGCACCTCAGCTTTGAATGCTTTTGAGTCCCAGGCTGGTGAGTCTCATATAATGGAAGAATGTGCTCCAGGCAGCATACACAGCGGATGAACAAATGACAATTCTGAGGTGTACATTAGGGAATCTAACATACCAGCATCCAAGATATTTTCCACTCCTCAAACCCAAGTCTCCTAGGCGCCTGAGGGAGAAGAGAGTCTTGTCTCTCTTGAATTACTAGTACAATCCACAACCTAAACTACACAATGTATTCCTGTAAACAAAATCTATGACTATGCAAAATGGCCCACTCTCTATGACATGATTTTATATAGCCTGTCACTTGTTGGTGAACACTAAGGTTCTGATTAATGACATTTAATGGCTGGTAGTGGCTGTTTAAAACATTTTTGACACATCCATCTGCCTGGAGATTGAGGACCAAACTTACACATGAGATCTGTGGCCACTGGGTGATATCTATCTTTCATCATATCCAGAAGACACCCACAGAAACCAAGTCCCTAGATTTCAATAGCCTAAGTATGACAAATGTTGGATATGACGCTATAGCTCTCAAAATTTCTTTTTAGATCTAAAAGTTTTTTTAAAAGCAAAGAAACAAATGTCAAGAAATCTGATTGTGTGTTTCCTGCACCACGTGCCATTTGGCCTATGAGCAATTTTTCGAACTTGAATGTGAGCAAGTATGGTGCTTGGTGAAAAAGGCTGCTAAGAGACTTCTGACGGGAGAAAGCTAGTGGATATGCTTGCTACCCATCTGCTCAACCTGTACTTTTCTCTGTAATAAAAGAAGAGGATACTGAACAAGTGTTCACTTCTCACAGGGAAACTGTTCTTGAAGCAAGCTTCCCTTTAGTTTGTACCAGTCAGGGAACTGGGTAGTATAAAATCGTATTAACAAATGGTGCCAGTGCTTTCTAATACCATGTTTACAGTGGTGGAGCCTCATGCTTCAGCACCAGGGACAGAAAGCAGATGGCGGCTTGGCTGGTGCATGTCCTGGGGGTCGTGTCCCGGGGGCATGGCGCGTTGCCTGCAGGGGCATGGTGCGTGTCCCAGGGGCATGGCACGCATCCTGGGGGTGTGGCGCCCAGCGTGGAAGGGCAGCCATGATGGCACCCCACTGGGATCGTAGTGCCAGGGGCGGTGCGCTCCCCCCACCCCCCTCTTCCTCCGCCAGTGCATATTTACTTGTGGAAGGTAGGAAGGGAAGACCCAGCGAGAAGAAGTTACTGTTCAACTGCCTGTGCTAATCTATATAAATTCTGCATAGTCCCTTAAGCTAACACAGGGCTAATTGTTGTGCAATGGCAGCCTAGTCCTATGGAAATGGAATATAGATGAATATGTGACACTGTCTTTTCCTGAGTCAGACCACTGGCCTATTTAGGTCAGTATTGTCTACACATACTCACAGCAGCGCTCTCAAGATTTTTGGACCGGAGGTCTTTCCCAGTGTTGCCTGGAGATTAAACCTGAGATCTTCTGCGCTGAAAGCATGTCCTCTACCATTGAGCCCCTGCCTCTCCTCCACTGCGGTATCCATAGCCTCTTCGGAGAGGAGCTCAGAAAAACGATGAAGTTTTTTTTGCTTAAGGTGCACAGCTTCTACAACAGTGAGCCTGCATTCTCATCTTTACCTCCCCCCCCCCCCACCATCCGGCATGTTCCTTGCCGTGCTTCATAATGCAATTAAATTTGGCACTAGCTGAGGGGTGTCGCTGCACAACCGGATCATCTAACAGCCTTAAAGATGAGAACTCAGTACTCCATCTTGCTCGTGCTTATGAAGTACAAGCAAACTTTAGAGCAGGATGTTTGAACTGTAATCCAATTTCATTTCTTGTAGCTTCATTAGTCCTGGTGATAAAAGTTACAAGTCGGTCTGATTAAATTTTCTCCGAAGACTACAGAGGTACTGACATGGCTAAGGTAGGTATAATACGGATTTGAAAAATCTGAACTCCTGGGGAAATGACCCTGCCTCTATTTATTTATTTATATCTGGGCTCCATATAAATCCCCAGGGATGACAAATAGGGATGCATCCGTAATCCATTTGCTTTGCAGTACTAGAAAGATACAGATGTCCTAGAAAATGTTGTTTTGATTGGTGCATGGAAAACTACTGTGCTTTGTTGCTGTACTTTGAAAAGCCAAGAACCAAAGATGGCTTTGATGCTCTGTTACATCATGGAAAAAGTTGCAGAAATATCACTCTCTACTCTTTGGGTTGATACCTTCCATTTATTAACACTAAGGAGTGGGTGTTTTATTAACACTAACAATTTAAAACCACCTCTCTAACCATGTGATCTATCATTGGCTGAGCCCGGCTTTGGCTGGGGAGGGCGGGATGTAAATAAAATTTTACTACTACTACTACTACTACTACTACTACTACTACGTGGTTCATCTGAAAAACGTTGGCTCATCTAGGAAGCACTGCCCCCACTCTCAGTTTTCTGAATTGACCTCATTGAGCCAAATCTGATTGGCTACTTGCTTCATGATGTCATCCTATCCATTATTTAAGTCACCAGTATGACTGATCCAGGAAGGAGGGGCAAAGCAGCTGCTGAGCTGGGGATGGTACCTAAACAGCAGCAACTAGATGAAACTATGGGTCTGATGTGGGTCAAAAGAGTGAATATTCATGCAAAGGTTTTGGGGGGATGAATATTTCTACCCTACCAAAATTGGTCTTTCCAACCTACTGGAGACTATTCAGCGTAGCTTTGAAAAAGACACATAATATTCCACACAAGAGTCAGCTTCTGAAATACATTAGAACATCAATTTAAGCCAATAGATAAGCTGAAGTGTATCCCCCCCCACTAAAAATGCATTTGTACCACACCTGCATGCATTTTCTGACACGTATGAATGCTATCAACATGGGACAGCGACCAGAAATAAGACTGAATGCACATTGCCATCCATGTCGGTTTTGCATTCGTGTCAGGAGTTCGTTCGTGTCAGGAGCTGATTCAACAGAAAGCTGATTTAAGCTTCAAAGCTCCTTTGGGCTGATAATGACAAAACCTTTATTGTTCTCCATCCTCTATATAGTACGCACACTGGAATAGCCTTTTAAGGCACAGATTGCATGTAAAACCTGCACAGCAATCCGCTTTACAAGCTACATTTTTACAAGTCATAGCTCATTATCCACACAACAGCCCTATGAGGAAGGTGATTATTTCTCCCGTGTTACCTACAGGGAATTCTAGAGCCCGTTTTGAATTTGAATGCGATGCTAAATCCAAGTCTCTCGTATTTAATCTCAGCAGGCTAGCTGTGGGATTTGAAAGGGGGGGGGGAGGACCCTGACTATGCTAAGTTTGAAAATAAATATATCTAGCTGAAGACTAGACAGACAACTATTATCCAAAAAGTATAATGCCATTAGAATCCATAGTGCCAAGCACTGCAGCTAAAGTGGCGAAGCTACATTAATAAATAATAACTCATAAACGCTGCGGTGTAATGTTCTCTCTATTTAATAAGGTTCTACATTGATCTACAGCTGCAAATTATACTTTTTTGATTGTTTAAGTAATACCGTGCTTTCACTCGGCTTCCATTTTATGAGGTAATTTAAACTTCCACAGTCTTGCTAATGCTGACTGAACAGAAGCGGCCCAAAGTTATAGCTATTTTACATATCAGATGGGAACAAGTTCTTTCTTCACTGTTCTCTCCCTTCTCCCTTTTGTTTCACACAACACCATCAACCAGTGTGCAAACACAGATCTTGATTAACAAACCCAAAATGATTATTTTAAATTAACGCTCAGCTAACATGGATCCATTATTTGCTCAATCTGATGAGGACCAAAAAAAGGGGGGAGGGGAGAAATGAGAGGAAAAGAAGGTACTTTCTAAAAGCTGACTGCTCTAATTGCTTGTTGTTTTTGATCCACTGCCTAGAACCACTTTCCAAAAGTTTCATTAATGAATGTAAATGTATGGTTGACCTTTTGATTCACACAGATATGAACTTCAGACAACAGTGATAGGGTGGGAATCAAATAATGAGTCCTGCCAGTGGAAATCGGGACATCCCATTTTTTTCACACAAGAGCACGATACCCAAAGTCACACATTCTTGGGTGCTGAGAAGGCACAACCCCCCAAAAGATGCTTTTTTCATGGCCATGATCTTGCATGCATCATGTGACTCGCACGAGAGTGTAGCCCCATAGGAGGCACATCCTGGTTTTTACTTAAAAATGTTGGAGGTGTAGGTAATTAGGGTTAGGACTGCAGCTTTAGTTAGTGTCTTTCCCCATACAAGCCCACATATCCATTAAAGTCTGGGGGACGGGGCCTTTTCCATGGTGGCCTCCGATACATATAAGATACTATGCTTCAAGGTCTCCAAAAGGCCTTAAAGAAACATCTGATCCAAGTGGCTTTCCAGAGCTGATGTCTTTATTGCCTGGACTGTGGTTATTACATAGTTTTACTGTGGGGTTTTTCCCTGTTTGATGTGAATGAATATGTTTTATTGGTCTTGTTCTTTCAGAAGATTTGAAGGATTTCTAATTTTTGTATTATTGATCTTCCACATTGTATTTGTTGTTGTTGTTGTGAGCAAATAAATACTTCAGATTCCTTCGACTATGAGTATTAAATTTACTGGATCACCCTGCTCAGAAAGGTTTACTTCAGTCTAAGTCTCCATGTTTTCTGAAAGAAAAGTAAAACTTCTGGCAGGTAGGTGTTTAACTTACCTTAATGGCTCTATTTATTGAATATAAGTTTTTCTTTTGGACAATCTTTAGTAATATTTGTTTCAATACAGTGTCATTTTATAGTTTGGGAACTGGTTTTAGCCACCTTCAGGAGATTGCCAGTTCTTGGGCAGCTGGGGTATAAATTAAATTAATAAGATTGTCATAGTTTTTAAAAAATCTGGTTTTCCAAAACATTTCTTTAAGAGTGCAAGATTCTAAACCTCATTTGCACAATATTTGTAATTAAACTACAATATCCTCTAGATGGCAGCACCTTTATATGAATTTTGAATCTTACAGAATAAAGGAAAACAAAGCTGCTTCATGAAGCTGTTCTGCAGAGATTTGATCATGTTTTGTTTTGGATGGAGGGGTGCCTGCCTTTGCTCTTTGATGATCCCTAGAGCAGGATAGGAAACGACTAAGGAAGAGAAGCGGTGCCAACTTTGAGGCAGATGTCCAGGGACCCCAAAAGCACCTGTGAAGCAGTGGCAAGTTTCGGTGAGATCTGGTAAAGCATACAAGACCTCTTAAGATTTCAGCAAGATCTCATAAGATCTCACTGGAAGCTCCTGCCATTGCCTCTCCACCACTAGCAGGGGGAGCAGGCAAGGTCTCAGTGGGGGCCCACCTCTTAGCTTTCTGCCACCTGAGGCAGCTGCCTCAGCCCACCTCATGGGTATGCCAACCCTGCTTTCTCATGGGTGCCATCTTGGGACCCTGTTTACTTATTTTTTTAATATGTCTATTAATTAGGTATAGCCAGTGCTTTTTTTCTGGGGGGATGCAGGAGGACGTATACCCCTAAACATTTTGTGAATCTTTGTACTTTTGTCCATTTACTGTATTTATTTTACCGGATTTGAACTAGAAAATGGTGATTTTCTTGAGTCAAATTGAGAGTACCCCTAAGCATTTTTATTTTATTTTCAGAAAAAAAGCACCGAGTATAGCAGCATACCCTAATTAATATTTATATCTATCTGTCTTCTTTATTTTTCATCTGTCTTCTAATATAGGTATAGCACCACAATGCTATACTGCTATCACATTCTGCATATGTTTCCCCCAGGTGAGCTGCCTCTCAAAAGACTAGGCAAGAAAATGGTAATGTGAACTGGCTCTTTTTCTCACTTCTAAGCAGGTACAGTCTGTAAACATCACTTTCTGTTGAACTTGATGTTGGAATATCCAGATGTATTTATATCCTCCTCCTCTCCAGCACTTTCCCCTCCCTATTGGGATGAAAATGGTTGTGATGAGACCTCCGGGTATAGGGCGGTATATTATAATAATAATAATAATAATAATAATAATAATAATAATAATAATAATAATAATGTGTTTTAGAGCTGAACAGCCACAGGAATGTTGTAACCTCCATGATCTGCACCAAATGAATTGGCATTCTACTTGCGTTTAAAAACCTTTTGTGCAGAACAGTCTAATTTTGTCTTATCAGCACTTTGTTTTTTTGTCACTTCAGTTAGTACTTAATTCAATAGGCCACTTGTAGTCTCATGCTTCAGGCTGCATAGAATGGATTTAAGGGCTTAAGAATGTATTTATCACATTTGTACACCAAGGATGTCAGAGGTTATCCCCATTCTGTCTTCAGATCAATGTGGTGTGATAGGTTGGGCTGGTAGAGAGATGCTTTTTCAAAGAGTTTCATCGGCTAGGTGAGGATTTGAATTCAGGTCTCCCTGGTCCAAGACAAATGTCTTGTCCACTACTGGTGTTGCTGAATCTGTGAGAAGGCTGGTGCTGCTCAGTGATCATATTTGGCCCTTACTGCATGCACTAAATCTCTTCAGAAGGAAGAAAAGACAGAAACTTCTCTTAGTCTTATTGACTGTTTATTCACTTCTTCAAAAGCAATTAGGAATTTAATCACAGTTTCTATGGATTTCTGGGGAAAATCTGTAATTAAATCTGCACAGTGCCCTTGCATGATAGGTTTAACTTTTCCACAGCAGTGCAGGAATACTTTTAGTATTCTTGTATCTCTGCATTAAAATTGGCCAGGCATGCCACAAACCCAGGACCCCACATTGCTTTCCTACATAGCTGAAAATCCATTCTAACAAGCCAGAATTGGAGGTTAGCCCTCTTGATCTAATCAAAGTTGTTCTCATAATGGACAGAGATGTTCCTTTCCATCATTATTTCACAGGACAGAGAGGAAAGGAAGAAAGCTCTCTCCCTCCTTGTGTGGGAAATGAGGCAGGCCTCCCTCCCAATAAAGCTGGCTTAAATCTGCCGTTAATTGAAAGCTTATCTTCTCTCTGAAAAAGGGAATAATGTTCATATAAAAAGGCAATGTAATAACTTAATAGCTCTGCTGGAGGTGACTTGTACGTGTGTGGGACAGATCGAGAAGGTTAAGAATTGTGGATGCTTAATTCCTGTTGGTTCAAATGTACGTCTAGGAACGAGAAGCGAAGAAAGAATATGGTCTTGCTGTCTTATTCCTGCTTGCATGGATGAGAAGAACTATCACAATTGATCCAATGTCACTGACCCTCTCTTGGCTGTTACTGTATCAGCAGTCAAATGATGCATGAGGCAGGCATTCTCTGCTGGGCAGTTGAAGGAGGACGGGTGCAAACGAGGCACGTTGCAAAATGAGAACACGGCTTCTGTGAGACTGCCAAATACCCCTTTCCAAGACAAGTCCTCTTCAAAATGGCACCATTATTATGCCACAGACCACCTGCATTTTCTGTCCCCAGGAGTTTTTCCTCATGACCCTTTCACATGTAGCTGAGGGACAGGCACAGTGGCGTAGCGTGGGGGGTGCCAGGGGTGCCGGCCGCACCGGGCGCAACATTTGGGGGGGGGGCGTGTTTGGCCGGCCCCCCTCAAGGAAGCGGGAACCTCTCCAAGGCGGGAGAGACCTCCTCCCGCCGCCAGCCTTCGGAAGGCTGCTCCGAAGCCTGGCGGTGGGGCGGAGAGACCTCCTCCCGCTGCCAGGCTTCGGATGGCTGTCCTGAAGACTTGTGGTGGGAGCAGTGGCGTAGTGTGGGGGTGCAGGGGGGGGCTGCCGCACCTGGCGCAACATGGGGGGGGCGCGCGGAAGAGACTCGAGTGCTAAAATCCATGGGTTAGGGGGCGCAAATTACTTGCCTTGCCCCGGGTGCTGAGAACCCACGCTACGCCACTGGACAGGCAGAAGTATAGCTAAAACGACCCCAAAGAATTTAAGGAGCAACATTTTCCTCCTGCCTTTTAAGCCCAGTCTCCTTCCAAGTCTGATGGACCCAAGCCCAGTCTCCTTCCAAATCTGATGCACCCAAAGAAAAGAGATGCATTGTTCCTGCCTGATGAATTGGATTGATACTTCCTTATCATGCCATCGGACTGTAAAACGTAAAACCTGGATCCAATCCAAAGTTCTTTCTCTTTGCTTTAGCATTTTAGGGAGCCTGAAGACAGATGGACTTGTTCATCCTAATGCTAATTCAGCAATGAAGCTGAATTCTGCATGAGAAACAGTGCAGGTAGGGGTGGTGGTGTGGTGGGGGAATTAAATTCAGTTTGCATTTAAAGGTGAACTGACTTAATTTCTGAAACAATGCATGAACTGGAACACAGCCATCCTTCGACATTCACACTTCTCCAAATTTTTTCAATGCTGTTCTCCAGCCTAGTAATGCGTACAAAAATGCACGTATATTATAGTAATTGTATCAATGTAGTAATTCTAGATGAGGCCCATGACAGGGAATGGGGCAGATAAGCATATTCTGGTCTGTTTAGGATGCTGTGTCGTGCTGAGGATTGCAGCCCCATGACATCCAAGAATGAACCTCTCCAATCAAGACAGCACATGCTCTGCGGGTCGGGATGGGTAAACCTGTCAATTTCAGTTTCAATTTTAGTGTGCATTTCTCATTTTATACACACGTTTGTATGCAATTTTCCACGATATACACATTTTTGCAAAGCAATTTTCCCCAATATAATGCATTTCTGTATGTTACTTGCATAGATAAATGATTTTTTAATGTATGTTTTACTGCAGTATGTGCATTTTTGTACACAATATTTGACTGGAGAATTGAATTGCCAAATTTTGAAAAGCGGGGATATCAATGGGTGGCTGTGTGTTGTTTCAGAAAGTGCAAATCAGGGAGGTTTGCCCTTAAATGCCAGTTGAACAAAATTCTCTCCCATCCTTATTCACACCTAGCTTCTGTTGTAAGCGCACAAAGCCAGTTTCCCCTGTGCTTGGTCTGGGAAAGGTTATATATCTGCACAAAAAGTGGGGACTGCAAAATGAGCTCACCATTCAAATTAAGTACCTCTGTATACCTTATAGTGAGAAAGAGCCTTAAGACTGACATTTCTGAGGCAAACTCATTTCCACAACACAGCCGATTAGAATGGCAGTGAATCATGCTAGCCGATAGGGCAGCCTGACAGAGCTGTTATGATTTCAAATCCAGGACTGTGGATCTTTCTTTTTCCATTCTGCCCTTTGCATTTTGTTTACACTCCTTCACTTTGCAAGATAATTCTGTTCCCTCCTTGGGTATTTATATCTCAGCACTGTGTGGGCTGCTATCTTCTCCCAATCTAATAATCTCCCTGATGAGCTCTACAGCAATATTTATCTCTCCTGATCTTCTCATCATAAATCAATTGCACTTGCCTTTTTAAATCTTTTCGGTGTATGGTGCTCCATTTGTTAGCTTCCACCAGCCTTTGATTGCGGAAGCACACCTATGAAATTGCAGATCCACAGATCTCACCAACACCCCTCCTTAGCTGTTTGGCACTTCCGCTGGCAGGTTGTTTACCTCACTGCTGCCTGACCTTGTGATAAGAATGGGAATGCAGGTGGTGCTGTGATCTAAACCACTGGGCCTCTTGGGCTTGCTGATCAGAAGGTCGGCGGTTCGAATCCCCGCAACAGGATGAGCTCCTGCCGCTTGACCATTGTCTCTTGCAAGTTACTCTACCCCCCCCCATGTTGCTTAGTAGCGAGCAGTTTCCAGGCCAGGGCTGCATCTGCCCCTGAATACCTGGATTTGCACATTAGAGATTAGGTTGAGAAGATGGGTCTACCTTTTGTTGCTCTTAGAACACTGCCTGCAAGGGATTGGTTTGAAGGAGTGTGGTTCCAATGCCTGTGTGTGACATCACTTCTCTTGTTCTTCAGGTGGAATTCTGACCTACCTTAGCAGAAGCTTTCGTTCCACGGACTGTTGGAGAACAATAACCTCCACTGCCTCCAACTTCTGTGCCCTCCTCTGACACCCAGCAAGCTAATATACCTTTAAAAAACATTGGTTTGGTTTTGGTGAAAGAGATTCCCACCCCTACCCCTCGCACCTCTCAGCAGAACAATTTGGCTTAAGAATTAATAGACTGATCACTCTTGGCAGCAAAGGTAACGACCATGGTCAAACTATATGGATAATGGTACCCATGTAATAAAAACGTGTTGTTGTTTTTCAATGGTAATCGGCTTTAACAAGAAACTGAAAAGACTACTCTGTTGATGCTGAGACAAATCCCTTAAACAGTGACGCAGCATGATGGAGCTAGTTAATGTTATAGCACATGATTGTCTTTACTTTCTGCAATCAGCGTTTTATTCACAATTTTACAATAGGTGTAAATTTTTATCACTCGTTAGGCAAGCAGAAGAATGAACTGAACCTCAAGAAAAATCACTTAAGAATTGGCTTCAGTGATATAACAGAGCAATAACTGATCCAAGACCAACCATCTAGTGGGAGAAGAAAAGTAAGTGACATATAAAATGCTAAAAGGTCAGATTTCTTCTTCTTTTTTAAAGAAAGAAAGGAATCCACAAACAGGAACATATTGTACCATGTCAACAGAATGGCTGTGAGCTGAGCTTTAGAAAAATGACGGTTCATTATAAAAGCTTTAGAAGTGAAAAATAAAATGTTACATTCTGGATCTTCTTTGTAGGCTGTGAGGGGGGTGGGGGTAGGAAGAAGCCCATGACAGGAGCAACAGGAAATAAGAAGTCTAATTAAGCATCATTCTTGCTATGTGAATGATAGAAGCAGAGGGAATTAGGCCTGGAATTTTGCTATGATGGACAGATTATGTGACCAGGAAAATGAAATAGTAAACATATTGAATCAACTGGACAGTTTATAATAAATTTAAGCATGCTTTACTTAAGAATTAGCACTATTAAGCTCATCTGGAATTACATTCAACTAAACCTAATATGTAGGCGATAGTTGCAGATTAGCTGACATTTCTTTTCTTAATTAAACATGGTTGATTACCTGCAGGATATGGCATTGTTTTTGTGGGGATTTGAGGCTGTAGCAGGAGTTTCATTGTGGAGTGAGAACCCCCACCCACAATGTTTCAGATAAAATGTGATTACGTCTTAGGAGCACCTATATTTACAGCTCATACTCAATGCACTGAAAGACAGATGGACATATGCATTCAAAGCAAAACACATCAACTTGGTTACTTTTTTTAAAAAGGGAGAGGGAGCTGCTCTCTGATTGGGGGCTGCATAATGACGCCATGTTGTGCAGTGGTGTGGAGTCGCAATTCATGAAGGAGGGGGAAGCGCAACTGGGAGAGCTGGTGGAACTGGGAGTTGTGGCATCAACACCAAATTGGAGTGTGAGATCTTCTGCCCCTGAACACATTCTGCCTCTGCTTACCTCAAGGCAACCCAAGGCTTCTGTATTGTATTTTCAGAAAGAGAAATCACCCTCACATCTGGCTGCTCTTCTTCCTCAGCTTCCCAGCTGGCCTTTGCATTGGATGGATGGACATCATGGTGGACTACTACAAAATCCTAGATGTTCCCCAAAGTGCCTCTATGAGTGATATTAAAAGAGCGTAAGAGAAATCTTTCCTTGGAGTGCCCCTTTTCCTACAACCCTATAATCTGAACCTTTCCTCATGTTGCTTCTCTGTCAACATTTACCAGCAGGGCTTGATATTAGTAAGTGACTTAATACAGTGGTACCTCGGGTTACATACGCTTCAGGTTACATACGCTCCAGGTTACATACGCTCCAGGTTACAGACTCTGCTAACCCAGAAATAATGCTTCAGGTTAAGTACTTTGCTTCAGGATGAGAACAGAAATTGAGCTCTGGCGGCGTAACAGCAGGAGGCCCCATTAGCTAAAGTGGTGCTTCAGGTTAAGAACAGTTTCAGGTTAAGAACGGACCTCTGGGATGAATTAAGTACTTACCGGTAACCTGAGGTACCACTGTATCAGGAAAGGTGCCATAGTTCAGAAGCAGAGCACCTGCCTTGCGTTTAGAAAGCCCCATGTTTAATTCCTGGCATCTCCAGGTGGGGCAATTGAGGCAGAAATTCAGTTGCAAGCTATTGCCTCATCATCACCGTGAGAAGTCATGGTCTGAGAAACTGTCCAGAATAATGGTACTGGAAGATGGTCACTAGCCTATTTGGGTGGTTCTCACCATTATCATGGTGGATAGCATAGGTGGGTAGTTCTAGGATGGCTAGCCACTAATGTTTGTTGCATCTTGTGAACTGTGCAGGTACAGGAGTAAAGTGCTCAGGTGGCACCCAGATAAAAATCCAGATAACAGGGCAGAAGCTGAACAGAAGTTCAAGGAGGTTGTGGAAGCCTACAAAGTCCTTTCAGACAGTAAGTCACCCAGTTTCTCTTTAGTGCTCCTTTTCTTCCTCTCTCCAATAGAACATTCACAGTCACAACAGCTAATTTATTTTTGACTGATTAATCCCAAATAAAAACATAATGAACATGGATTAAACTTTGTCAGCTGCTCTAGAATGCAAATAAATGAACAAATAAAAATAGTAACACTCCATTCTTTAGGCAGCGACATAAGGTTGCATAAGTAATTCCAAACTTCCTTCATTCATCTTTTTGTTTGCACAGTCGGAATTGTTAACATATTTTCTTCCAATCCTTCAATGCACATACAAGACCATTCCCACATTTGACCTTTGTTTTCTTCCACTCCAGTTTAAGCTGCTTAATCTAATCTCCATTTACAATTATCTTTGGAAGGATGGAAGCATGCAAAAGGAAGGGGGATAGTAGTAATGGGGGACTTCAATTACCCGGATATTTGTTGGACGTCAAACTCAGCCAAGAGCATAAGGTCAAACAGATTCCTCACTGGCCTTGCAGACAACTTCATTGTCCAGAAAGTGGGAGAAGCAACAAGAGGAACAGCCATTTTAGATCTGGTCCTAACCAGTGTTGATGACCTGGTTAGTGGGGTAGATGTGGAAGGATCATTAGGCGCGAGTGATCATGCTCTTCTGAAGTTTACTATACAGCGGAAAGGAGCAGCCAAGCATACTAGGACTCAATTTCTTGACTTTAAGAAAGCCGACTTCATAAAACTTAGGGAAGTGCTGGGTGAGATCCCATGGACAGCAATACTAAAAGGAAAGGGAGTTCATGATGGCTGGGAGTTTGTTAAGAGGGAGATAGTAAAAGCACAACGACAGGCAATACCAATGAGACGGAAACATGGAAGGTGCCTAAAGAAGCCAGGGTGGCTATCTAAAGAACTTTTAACTGAATTAAGATTAAAAAAGGATGTGTACAAAAAATGGAAAAGGGGGGAAACCACCAAAGAGGAATTCAAACAAATAGCCAGCACGTGTAGACACAAAGTCAGAAAAGCTAAAGCACAGAATGAACTCAGGCTTGCTAGAGAGGTTAAAAGCAACAAAAAAGGCTTTTATGGGTATGTTCGTAGCAAAAGGAAGAACAAAGAAACAGTGGGGTCACTCAGAGGAGAAGATGGTGAAATGCAAACAGGGGACACAGAAAGGGCTGAACTCCTCAATGCCTTCTTTGCCTCAGTCTTCTCCGATAAAGAAAACAATGCCCGACCTGAAGAATTTGGAGCAAATGATTCAGCAAAGGAAACACAGCCCAGAATAACTAAGGAGATAGTACAAGAATATTTGGCTAGTTTAGATGTATTCAAGTCTCCAGGGCCAGATGAACTGCATCCAAGAGTATTAAAAGAACTGGCAGATGTGATCTCAGAACCACTGGCAGTCATCTTTGAGAATTCCTGGAGAACAGGCGAAGTCCCGGCAGACTGGAGGAGGGTAAATGTTGTCCCTATTTTCAAAAAGGGGAAAAGAGAGGACCCAAATAATTACCGCCCAGTCAGTCTGACATCAATACCAGGGAAGATTCTGGAACAGATCATTAAGCAAACAGTCTGTGAGCACCTAGAAAGGAATGCTGTGATCACCAATAGTCAGCATGGATTTCTGAAAAATAAGTCATGTCAGACTAACCTGATCTCGTTTTTTGACAGAATTACAAGCCTGGTAGATGAAGGGAACGCAGTGGATGTAGCCTACCTTGATTTCAGCAAGGCATTCGACAAGGTGCCCCATGATATTCTTGTAAAGAAGCTGGTAAAATGCGGTCTTGACTATGCTACCACTCAGTGGATTTGTAACTGGCTGACTGACCGAACCCAAAGGGTGCTCATCAATGGTTCCTCTTCATCCTGGAGAAGAGTGACTAGTGGGGTGCCACAGGGTTCTGTCTTGGGCCCGGTCTTATTCAACATCTTTATCAACGACTTGGATGATGGACTCAAGGGCATCCTGATCAAATTTGCAGATGACACCAAACTGGGAGGGGTGGCTAACACCCCAGAGGACAGGATCACACTTCAAAACGACCTTGACAGATTAGATAACTGGGCCAAAACAAACAAGATGAATTTTAACAGGGAGAAATGTAAAGTATTGCACTTGGGCAAAAAAAATGAGAGGCACAAATACAAGATGGGGGACACCTGGCTTGAGAGCAGTACATGTGAAAAGGATCTAGGAGTCTTGGTTGACCACAAACTTGACATGAGCCAACAGTGTGACGCGGCAGCTAAAAAAGCCAATGCAATTCTGGGCTGCATCAATAGGAGTATAGCATCTAGATCAAGGGAAGTAATAGTGCCACTGTATTCTGCTCTGGTCAGACCACACCTGGAGTACTGTGTCCAGTTCTGGGCACCACAATTCAAGAAGGACACTGACAAACTGGAACGTGTCCAGAGGAGGGCAACCAAAATGGTCAAAGGCCTGGAAACGATGCCTTATGAGGAACGGCTAAGGGAGCTGGGCATGTTTAGCCTGCAGAAGAGGAGGTTAAGGGGTGATATGATAGCCATGTTCAAATATATAAAAGGATGTCACATAGAGGAGGGAGAAAGGTTGTTTTCTGCTGCTCCAGAGAAGCGGACACGGAGCAATGGATCCAAACTACAAGAAAGAAGATTCCACCTAAACATTCGGAAGAACTTCCTGACAGTAAGAGCTGTTCGACAGTGGAATTTGCTGCGTGTGGTGGAGTCTCCTACTTTGGAGGTCTTTAAGCAGAGGCTTGACAACCATATGTCAGGAGTGCTCTGATGGTGTTTCCTGCTTGGCAGGGGGTTGGACTCGATGGCCCTTGTGGTCTCTTCCAACTCTATGATTCTATGATTCTATGATTCTATGATTCTATGATTCTATGATTCTAAGTTCAACCTTCTACCTTGCTGACAGAATGATTTTTTTTCCTAAAAAAAGGCTTGAATATGGAGAAACTAACTATGATTGGAGCTAAACTATACAAGAAATATGGATCTGCCACCATTCTGTCCTTCTTTATCTCCAATTCCTAGTAAGATATAATAAGCATAATAATACAGTTTGGACTGTGGGTCAAATTAGACTCAGCAGGAGTCTCAATTTGGGCTGTACAGCTGTTTTCCCCAAACAACACCCACCTGCTCTGCACCCGACATCATTTGGAACATCAGGTGTGGGGCATGTAAAGACGTGGTTGCAAAGAAACAAGGAGTTTTAAGCACACTCTTGATTGTTCCTTGGCAAGCAGAGCTCACTAACAGCAAGGCCTTTTGAAGCTGGTGTGGTTTGGAGTCAAACTGCACTTGTAACTGGACATTTTTATTTTGTAGACCAGCTTTGCATAGAGCTGCAGAGAAACAATATCCTTTTGCAGGCATGGTTTGCATCCAAACCATGCCTGCAAAAGGCCAACGTGGGGCTCACTGTCAATATAAATTAGTTGATCAGCACTAACAGCAGGCCTCTCTGAAGTTGTCACCTGCCATCATAATAAGACAATTAACAACTGGGCGGTTCTGCCCACCTGTCAAAGTGGCCTGGAGGTGGCACTGGAAGTCATGTTCTGGCCCAGCAGTTGGAAAAGATACCACACCCCATCATGCGCTGTGCATCTCCCCACTGTCAAACTGATATTACATCCTTCCCATACACTTCCCAGCCATGCTTCCCCCAGGGAGGCTCACCGGGTCCCTTCATCGTATCTTTTGGCAACAGGCAAAAACATTCCTCTTCTCCCAGGTCTTTGTTTAATTCCCCAGTTATGGCCTTTTAAACTGTTTTTGTTTCTTACTATGTTATGTATTTTTATAATGTAAACTGCCCTGTGAGCCCTGGATGAAGGGTGGCATAGAAATGGAGAGAACTGAGGTCCAGAGACAGCAGCTGGTCTAATAGCCACTGAGCTGGATTTAAGGATGTGGTGTGGTTTGAACAAGGGACTTCTTCGTCTCTTTAACATGATGCAGAACAGCAGCAATAAAACTGGAAAACTCAAAGCTAGAGATGAAGAGGCAGCTTGAAATTTCCTTCCACTTTTACTTCTATTCCAGGAAACATGCGTAACCAGTATGATGGGAGCAGCACAGAGACTTTCAAGGAAACAAGTGAGTAGTCCAGAGAAGAGGTCAAGGGCCTTGTCCCAACCTCTGATTAAGCGTAGTAACATCTCTAAGGCTTAGTGGGACTTACCAACCTGTCCGCTTCAGTTCCTCTTGGATTCATATTTTTCCAGCCTTTCACCACATTTCCACATCAGTTTGCATTTTTTTCTTGAAGCCCACATATTTTTGCATTCATTTTTCCGAAAGTGCATGATTTTTGCATGTGACATTGCATCCACTCTATTCAGTTTTTCAAGCAATTTCCTCTAGCATGATGCATTTTGGAACATGATTTTCATGAATATATGTACACTTTTTTGTACACTTATTTTGCCGTAAAATGGTGTTGCAAAATTCAGATAGGTCTGACTTTTGAAAGATAGCTGCGTTTTGCTTTGTGTACTGGATATGCAAATTGGGTAGGTTTGCATTAAAATGCTAAGCAAACAAATTTCTCCCTCCATTCCTAACAGGACATTAATGGTTCTGTTTAGCACTGGGCTCAGGAAAGCAACTGAACACTCTTTGCAGCTGTTTCATCCACCTTTTAAAAAGATTGCTCCAGCAATCTTTAAAAGGGTGGGAGAAACTGCTGCAAAGAGCATTCAGCCCAATCCTGTGCTCAGACAGGATTGTGGGGACCACAAAGGATTTCAATGGGTGTGTGGAGCAACCCACCTGTCAAACATGTGATGCCATAGTGGTGTTGTGACTGCCAGATGGATCATCTCACCACCTGCAGAGCCCAAAATGTTCCCCACCCCTATTTTACACATACCTCAAGAGCTATGAATGGTTTTCAAAAGTCTTCTTCACCCATATGTGTTTAAAGAGATCCAGAATCTAATTCTGTTTCCTTACGCACAAAGAAGCATGCCACCGGTTGAAAATAGCTACTATAATACATGTAGGTTGACTGTATCTAGGGGTTCCATGACTGCTGCAGCCTGGTAGATTGGAAAGCAACTTGGAGCAAACAACTAGTTCTGCCTCCAAGGAAAGATTCTTTTGCCTCCTTTCCTTAATCCTCCCATACATCCTGGAAGGAGAAGATGCAACAACTTTGGTGATGTTGTAACAGCTTATTTTTATTTTTCAAAACCATGCTATTTACATATCCCTTTCAAACAGCACAGCATTTGGAATTGTTTCCCTTTCTCTCTCCTTAGAGAGATCTGAGGATGAGAAGCACCTGTCTGTGTTTGATCACGATGGCATCAAAATATTCTTCACAAAACAACGTTCTTCTTCAGGTAATCTTTACATCCTTTCTGGAAAACTGCTCTGCTGTGAAGTCTGTTGGTTGCCACAGCTGTTGGTTTAGGACTGCTAATTCAAGTACCCAGGGCTTTTTTCCAGCCGGAACTTAGCGGAACTCGCTGGAACTCAGTTCTGGCACGTCTCAGGTGGGCTCCATTACCATGATAAGAGAACAAGGGAGGTGAGTTCCGGCACTTCTTTTTCTAGAAAAATAGCACTGCAGGTACCTATATTACATACCTGTGGTGAGGCTTCTGTTTGTGGCACAGTATTCTGACAGAAAGAGAAATAAATAGCCAGGTTTTAAGGATTTAACCAAACTGAGAATACATACAGGCCAGGCATAAAGCTATGCTGTAGAAAGAGAGCAGAAGAGCAATGCCTAAGGAAAAGATTATTTGGAAGGGTGTGTTGATCATCATCATCTCTCTCTCTTTCTCTCTGTCCCTCGGCCTATTTCTGGTTCCAATATTTCAGTCCCACTTGTCCTTCTGGTGCTTTGTGCCAAAATGGTGACTAAACAGCAGCATAAGACTTCTGCTGTTGTTACCAGCAACCCTTCCTCCCATTGCCAGTGTTATCAGAAAAATCACTAAAGCTGATGTAAAAGTCTGCTGGGGCGGAAGCTGCTGTGGAGGTGATTTGATCCTTAGGGAGCAAGTTCAATAGCTCCAGAGGTCCTTTTCAATCTTATAACTAGTATCGCTGAGGTAATTGACGAGAGTAAGTGTAGCCAATATGATAACCTCCTGATGTTTTGGGAATCAAACCTGCCTCACCCCCAGGCAGCATTGCTATGATTAGAGCAACTTCTGGAGGGCACTGAGTTAGCTACCCCTGACCAGAGCATCTTACAAGAGAGGATGAAAGATGAATTACAGTGTGCTTGTTTTGTGTGTGTGTGTAATTTGTGGCCTGGATGCACTTCATAATGAGTATGTGGCAACCTGTGTGTTTCAGATTTTTCTGTATCCTTCTTCAGCGCTCCTAAAAGGTTCCATCACTTTTCCATCGTGACTGCCTTCATGAATGGCAAAAAAATCACAACCAAAAGGTAAGGGGGGAGGGAGGGAGGGAGGGAGGGAACATATTTGTAGGAATCTTCTCCTTAAGTCTTGGTTCTCCTGGCTGCATTACTCTGTGTGTTTGCAATGTGCAAGCATGTCCAAAAGCAAAATGCCTCTGAAACACCAGTTGCTGGGAATTACAGGTGTGCACTCATGTCCAGCTTGCAGGCTTCCCATGGACATTTGTTTGACCACTGTGAGAACAGGATGCTGGACAAGATGGGCCATTGGCCTGATCCAGCAGGCTTGTTTTATGTTCTTAACTCTTGGGTCCATGATAATGTAACGTATCTGTGTTTATACTTTGTATGTTGCTTGGAGTCCTTAGGGTAGCAAGCAAGTAATGTGTCTGACTCTCTCAGGTGTACAGGATGTGAGAGGGTATCTGTACGTCTTTAGAGGAAAGAGGTATGTGAGTGAGTTTAACAGTCATATGTCTGCCTTACAGAATTTGTGAGGAAACTTTTATTAGATGAATATTTGAGACCACAGCGACTTGATGGGCAGATTCCTACACACATATACAGTGGTACCTCAGGTTACATACGCTTCAGGTTACATACGCTTCAGGTTACAGACTCCGCTGGCCCAGAAATATTACCTCGGGTTAAGAACTTTGCTTCAGGATGAGAACAGAAATTGTGCAGCAGCGGCACAGTGGCAGCAGGAGGCCCCATTAGCTAGAGTGGTGCTTCAGGTTAAGAACAGTTTCAGGTTAAGTACAGACCTCCAGAACGAATTAAGTACTTAACCCGAGGTACCACTGTAGGAACAAATAAAGTTCTCACATGCACATAAGGATCTATCCAAATGAGTGTTTGAACAAGGAGGCTATAATATGGAGGCTTCTCTTGTTCCTAAAGCATCTGTCCCTTGTTTGGTCAGGTAACTATGTGACATTTCTCCCCTTCAGACATCTCGAGAATGAAAGCAAGTACTTGGAAGTTGAAGAGGACGGGAAGACGGTATCTATCCATGTTAATGGTAAATTTGAGTGGGCTGTATTATGCCTTGTGACAGGTGTTCAATGCTTACCTCAGTGTGTATAGGGCACCTCCGAGGAGCCTGGCTTTCAGAAAGCATGCTTTCCCTCTTGAAAATTGAGACACCCAGAAAATTCTGACTCAGAGGGTTTTTTGTTTCCTTTTGTTTGAAAACCACCTTATTCTTTCACAGCTCATTAGGCAAACAAAAAACAAAACAACAACCCAATAAGAAAACATTTTGTCCTGTGAATTATAGGTAAGGATGATTAGCTCTGCAAGCAAACAAATGAATGAATGAATAAAGGTGCAGGATATATGCCAAATACACTCAAATCTGGAATAAACAATGGAAAAGACAGAACAATTTTATTGATTAGCATATGTTGTATTGGTGTAATCTAGGGAATCTACAATATTCACAATATATTAATGCCTGGAATGGGAGGCAGGGGGAAGAGGGTAACATCCAGCTATTGCCAATGAAGTTCTACGCAGAGTAGACCTATTGAAATTAATGAGCCTAAGTTATGCATTTTCAACAATTTCAATGTGTCTACTCTGAGTATGACTAACACTGAATAAAACCCATTAGGTCATGGTGATGATGATAGCAGCATTTATATATTGCCCATCTGACCAAGTCCTCTGGGCACTTTACAAAGACAATAAAATACAAAATCCTGTTTACAAAAACAGAACAAAACAAAACACCTAAACCAAAAAACCAAAAAATAAAAGCCCAGCAATGCCATCCCTAAAGCAGCACAAGATACAGCAGATAAAAGAATTATAATGAGCACAACCGGCATAAACCAGGGGTTGCTGGGTGCAAAAAATGTACCCTCTCTGGTTTATTCTAGTCTTGTTCTCATTTACTTGGCAAAATTATGCACCTTAGTCAATTCAGGCACTGTTCTCCATTACCTGTCTTATATCTCCTTCAATGTCTGCTTCTCTCTCCCCTGTTGAATGTGTGTGGTGCATTATTATCCTAACTTCCTTGGGACATGATAATGACTGGCATGCAGTGCCTCTGTTCCACTCACGTAACAGACTTCTGCTTGGCACAAAGGAACTTCCTCCCCTGTATAGCTTTTACACACCCTTACAATTTGCCCCAGGGAATCCCTGGAAAGTCCTGTTGCATGAATGGAATTTTGCTTACACAGCATTGAATACAACCCAATCTGTTTACTCTTTTTCTTGGGTATTTCCTATGTGTGAGTACGATTGGTGTTCCTACTAAAGCCACGAAATGCAGACCACTGACCAAATTCTGGTGGGTCATCTGGTAGATGGTGGGATATTCAAGATCCCTTGCTGTATGCCTCAGACAACATAGGGACTTAGAGACCATATGGGGACCATAGGGACTGAGAGAGAACATGTGTGGCTGAATTCAGCATACCCTTAGTGCAAATAGGATATAAGGGTGACAAAAAGGATTGGATCTAGACTTAGTCATGCTTAGAGCAGACCCACAGAAATCTCACTGATTGTGACTATCAAGTTGCATTGATTTCTGTGGGTCTACTCTAAGCATGACTAAGTCTGAATGCAACAGAATGCAACAGAATAGTTAACATTATTGTCAGCGAGTCATAATAATTCTGGATGTTTACATGCTCTACAAATTTCATTCTATGGGAGAAACATAAATCATGCCCTGAAATCGTGTGATAATTTTTAATCATGCTGGACATGGAAAGAGTGTGTAAATGCAGATCCTAGGCTTATTTCTGTAGCTCCATCACTGGAACAGACCTCCAGTTGACCAATATATTCTGGCTCTTGCAGGCATACCTGTTTACGATAGAGAAATTAACGCAAACAACTGGGATTACAGGTTGGACAGGGGCTACTATTATCCAGAAAAGAATCGGTTTTGGACATGTGAAAGGCGTCGGTGGGCAGAAGACTGGCGGCGCTGGGCAAGCCAATGGCGAGACTGGGCAGAAGAGTGTCGAGACTGGGCTGAAGGAAAGCAACATGAGAAAGACAAGTGCTTTTCTGGGGCTAATGCTGGTCATCGCTGGGCAAAAGCAGCACAGGGTCCAAAGGCTAGTGAGGAACATCTCAGGTCAGACAGGGGTTGTCCTAGGCCAGGGGAAGGGAAATGTGATCTGAAAGAGGGACATAAGACTAATAAGGGACTATCTCGCCCAGAAGTGGAACACTCCAAGTCAGATAAAGGGTATTTTGTGTTTCCCAAGCCAGGTGAGAATTCTGGACCAGACGAAGGGCATCTCAAGGCAAACAAGAGGCAACAGAGAGTGGACGAGGGGCATCCCCCATCAGATAAGAACAACCCAGGAGTTGTTAGGCTGGGGGAGGGACATACGGATCAGGACAAGGGGCATGCCACAAGGAAAAAAGAGCAGCCTAGGCAGGACGAGGGGCAGCCCAGGCCAGATAAGGGGTCCCTCAGTCACAAGAAACCAGACCCTGTGTATAATGAATCAGCTATGAAGCACAAGGTGGTTTCTGAACATAACCCTCAGGCTGGGAATAGGGAGACTCATGCTGGGAAACAGAAGCAACTGGCAGAAAGAAGCAACCCACGTGCTGTGAAAAGCGAAAAGCTGCTCAGAAAGAATGAGCTGAAGGATGACAAGCTGGAGTCCAAAGGTGAGAAGCACAGGCTTACTTTAGAGTCTGAACCTGGGAAGGGAACAGAATTCAATGGTATGAAGGGAAAGGCTTGTGCTGATACTAAAGTGGCTCCTCAAACACATCTGACTTCCTCTTGTGGCAAAGTGCTGCCGCTGAAAAGGAAAGAGCCCCAGATTCGGGTAAGAAAGCCGTATGGCAAGAGGAGCAGGTCTCAAGCTGGAAGGAGGTCATCGCACGGTGGTAGGAGCAAGTCCCGGGCAGGGAAGAATAGGGTGCCTGATGGACAAAGTAAGGCAGAGCCTGCGGGGAGCAGCTCATCTAAAGGACTCGATGAAGAACAGCCTGAGGGGAATGACTTAGCTAAAGAACCCGGTAAAGGAAAGCCTGAGAGGAACGATTCAGTTGAAGGATGCAGTTTAGGAGAGCCTGAGGGGAATGGCTCAGCCAATGGAAGCAGGGAGGTGCCTCCTGAGGGGAAGCAGACACAGGCAGATTCTAAGGGTGCACTGCAAGGTCGGAAAAAGGGACCTCTATCAGCTCTCCTGGGGGGTGACATTTCTCTCCCAACGAAACACAGACTGCTCAGAAGAACAGCACAATGTCGCCTCTTATCTGAAGTCCAGGGTGAAAAGCATCAGTACGTATCTGAAACGAGCCAGTTCATCAGCATGAATGACCAACGGAGAAGGAGACTGACTAAACTCCCTCAGTCTGGTACACAGCTTCCAAGTATTGAAGGCCAGAAACTTGGAGCGAATCAGTTCCCAAATGTGACTCACTGACCAGGGATATGTTCAAGCTAGCTGGCTCACATTTAAGCTCACCGTCTTGCTCACTGATTTGTGATCACCTCTGACTTCTGTGTTCACACCAGGCAGTGCAGGACCCCACATTTGCTGGGCTGCAATAGGAAGGAGAGTTTCCAGAGATTGTGGTCAGTAAGGGAGGTGTGTTTTTCAATAAAGGCAGTAATGTAACTCTCACAATTTCTTGGTATGTGCTTATTATTCGGTAAGAAACAGGATATATATTCAGGAGATGCTGAGATAGCTCTAGATTTCTACATTCCACATGAACCTGATTTCCCCCATAATCAGGATAGATTTGGGCTTGCTGAGCATCTGCTCACTTTTAATTCACCAGTGTGTTTCCATCTATGTTTGTAGATTACAAGATAGGCAAGTACACACAGAAGGGCCTTGCAAATTGCAATTTGGGACCTGATATTGCCTAGGCTTTCTTAACCATGGAGGAAACACACAGCATTTCCAGCCCTAACCCATAAAGGGGGGGGGGGGCTGAAGTCCAGCTCAGTGGATCCCTCACTGAGAAGGCACAGGGCCTGCCCTGTGGAATGCCATCTCACCAGATGTCAAAAAGATAAACAACTATATGACTTTTAGAATACGTCTGAAGGCAGTCCTCTATAGGGAAGGTTTTTTTAATGTTTGATGTTTTATTGTGTTTTTATATTTTGCTGGAAGCCGCCCAGAGTGGCTGGGGCGACCCAGTCAGATGGGCAGCATATAAGTACTACTACTAGTAGTGCTATTAATTATGTTGAGGGCCGTGTTCCCTCAGGGATAATCCATTGGAGGCCACATGCAGCCAGTGGGCTGGACCATCGTCAAAAGGAGCCACTGCAACAATTTCTCTGCTACATTTGTATTAGGCAGAGCCCAAAGTGTGCATGTACGCTGCCTTCGTTGGGTTCCATGAAAGAAGAAAGGTGGTGGAGGAAGAAAAAGAAATAAAATAAAGAAAGTGGGCAAAGGAAGAACCAAATCTCTCTCTCTCTCTCTCTCTCTCCATTAACATAGGCCAGAACGGATTGCTTGTAAATGGTTTCTTCCCTTCCATTGCTTCATCCCTTTTGACTCTCTGTAATTTTCTTCTCCCTTACCTGCCCTTCTTTGCTTTCTCTGGGCCCCACAATGCTCCATGACTTTCAGCAACACATGAGACAGCAGTGCTAGCATTATAACCAATAAAACTAACACAATAAACCCCACATCTCAGTACAGCCTTTACCTGATGCAATATTAGCATCTCAGGGGAAATATACAAAGGTAGCCATTGTAACAATTTCTCTGTGACATTTGTGTTAGGCAAATGTGAATGCGATTCCTCTGGTGTTGTTGTTCCCATGTCATGTCATATTAAATTTGACATGACGCAGATCCTTAAAACATTAATTCCCATCTTCCGGTGATAAGATACACCGTAGCAATCCTATCATGTTCTATAATTTATTTTGAGGCAGTTCACAAGCATCATTTAATGATTTGTTTATCTCCTCTGAAAGGATTAACACATCACTCTTCAAAGGTCCTTATTAGATAAGTAACATGCCACCGGGGGCTTAATAACTGAGCTATTGGGCATGAAATTAGGAGACGGACAAAACTCAGGTTCTGGATGAAGCTGAAAATGTATTTTTACGCTGTCAATTATGAAGTGATTCTGGGCTTCAGCATCTGCAGCATCACTTTGAGCAATAACTGGGCTATTGTTGCGGGGAATCTAAATATCATCCCTCAAAAGCACTTACACTGTGGATACATTTTCATTCCACAGCACCAAAATTACAATATTTTGTCTCTGCAATCATGGTAATTTCTCCTGTGGGTAGTACCCTTACCATGATAGTTTGCATAGTATGGACTAGTTGTACAAATGTCAAGACAAACGATAGGCTTGACTTCATGACTATTTTAGTACTGTGACAAACAGTATAACTTCCTTTCTATGTGCAGTGACTGCACCATTTTGTAACTTTAAAATGTGTGCACATGCATGCATGGATCAAAGAACTGATCCAGTTTATTCAGAAGGGAGTCTCATTTTGTTCAATAGGACTTTCTTCCCAGTGTGTTGTGCAGTGCAGTCTTTCAGTGCAATCCCATACAGTACATGTCTTTTACTTCAATAGGGCAGATAAGTGTGCATATGACTGCAACCTTTGTTCATACTGTAACCTCTTAAAAATTGCAGTTCTCATTTTTTTTCATGGATGGTGAAATTTTTCATGAATAGTGTTATTGACCTTCCTTGGAAATGTAAATCATCATAGTGCAGTTGTTTATTGATTGTACCAAGGTGTGGCTTTATTTTAAAATGCCTTGCGCTCCAAAATGGTTTAAAATGTGTGCAGTATTACTAAATCAAAGAGCAGATAAAAGGGAAAACAAATTGAGAAGATGGAAACATGTGCTGTTCTAATACGTGGACTTTCAAGAAATATTCAAAGGACAATAGTTTGAACACTCCAAATTGATTTTGTGTTTTAAGGTCAGAAGCAGGCCTGACTGTTTTGTAAATCACATGGCTTGTGGGGGAGTCTTTTTGAACTTACAGTTTTATTGATTTTTTCCCCGGGGGTGGGGAGTATGTTTACCAATAGGAAAGGAATGTTATGACCATAATAATGATAATGGATTGTATCCAGCTAAGTCAGACTCAGTGGAAACACATTGGCATGTCCTACTTAATTGCATTGATTTCAATGGGTCTACTCTATAACTTAGCTGAATACAAACCCCAGTGCAGTTAAAGGTTCGGTATCTTCTGTCTGTGCTTATTACAGACGCTTAGTTTAACATCTGAAACCCTAACCTTCATGCTTTATGCGGTGTTATTAGTTGATGCTGTCAAGATTTGTTTGTGTGGGCATGTGACAGGGAGCTACAGCGATGGTGCTTTAGTGTTGCTGGTTCTGGGCAGGGGAAAGTAGAGCATGAGTGAAAGGGCTAGCGATAATTTGGGACAGAGGCCTAAATGTGTGGTCCCATCCTCTAACTGTAGGGGAACATGATGGGCTCCCCCCCCCATAGAAAAGGAGTGGCGACAAAACTAGGCCTTCTGGAGTTGGGGCCCTGATGGTATTGTTATGGGAGAGTGCTTCCTGTGTGCAATAAATTGGTCACTTGCATGCCTTGGATGGAGATATACTGTCTGAAGGAGCAGATTCACAGTTTGGGCATGCTTTGGGATCCAGCTTTGTCACCAGAGGCTCAGATGGCCTCAGTGGCTAGGACCACCTTTTACCATTCTTGGCAGGTGTGCCAGCTGCAACTGTTCTGGAACCAGGATAGCTTGACTGCAATACTCCAGGCACTGACAACTTCAAGGCTGGGTTACTTCAATGCACTCTATGTAGTTACTATGATGCACTGCTTGTGATTGGTCTGGAAAATACAGTGCAGATCAATGCAGCATGAATGTTCACAGGAGTGAGCCTCTGTCCACACATATATCACATCCCTGCTCAAGAGATCTGCACAGGCTGCCAATTTGTTACCAGGCCAGATTCAAGATATTTGTATTTAAGGCTCTCAATAACTTTAGGAACCACTCTGCTGCTAGGCTATTGAACAGAATAGTAACCACAAAAAGTAGCCTTTTCCTGACAGAAATGATTGTGTGTAACCACCCAAATAGTGGAAAACCCATTACAGAATTAGAGAGATTGACCTTGCCAATTATTAAAGAAGTTGTAAGAAGCTGGTATTTTCCCTGTAGATGCATTAAATTAAAATTAGATCTCAATGGCTTGTGAGCAAATAATCTTTTTTCCAAAACATCTGGTTTGAAGGTTGCAACCACCATTTAACCCTGTGAATTATGGGAAATTTTAGCCACTTGCCACATCAGCAAGACAGGTTTTCTACCTCCTGCCCTTGCCTGGAGATTTCCTGGCAGTTACTGTAGTATAGATAGCACTGGGTTCGATGGACCAAGAGTCTTCCTCAGGATAAGAAAGCATCATAGAGGTATTGATTTCATTTCCCTCACCCCAAACCTCAAAAAACAGCCTTAGACCAACTGCAGTCTCTCAGCCATCTGGCATATGGGCTCAAAGCACTCCACTTATATTATGAAACATGTTTTCTACTTGGTATGGACAAAGGTCCTGAAATATGAATAGTTTACAACAATTATGAACAATGGCAAGTCTATCTAGGGTGCAGAAACAGGAATAAAAGTCAGCCTGTTTAGACTGAAA
Source organism: Podarcis vaucheri (assembly GCF_965113315.1). NCBI lineage: Eukaryota > Metazoa > Chordata > Lepidosauria > Squamata > Lacertidae > Podarcis > Podarcis vaucheri. The sequence continues at coordinate 93,747,637 of NC_138759.1, forward strand.
GAAGCTTGTCTCCTCTTCTGAAGTTAAGAACTGTCACATGGAGCCATTAAATGTTTTGAAACTAAGCTGGTGTAAAATGGCATAACCCTGTCCAAGCCAAGGAGACTGTGTCAATTTATGCCAGGCAGTGAGTTGGGCCTAATTCATCTGGAGCGAGCATCCTGTTTCCACAATAACATACATACACAAAAAACCCCTTTAAAAACCACCACTGCTGTAACAAATGGCGATTTCTGAAGTGCAACTCTCAAAAGTATGTCAAGCCTCTTTTTAAATCAATGGGCTACATTTACACACAAATATGGACTGTCTATGCAAGCTTTTTAATTTGGCCAGACTGGGAATAAGTAACTTTAAGTTAACAAGTTAATCTTGTTGACAAAAAAAAAAAAAGTTTAGCTGCGGGGAGGAAGTTTGCTTGTATTTTAGAGGTGGCTAAGGGAGCTAAAACAGTAAAGTGAAATATTAACAAGACTTGGCACAGAGTCGCTCAGGACGTCTTAGAGAAAGTCTTCCTCTGCCAGTGCACAGCTGGATTTGCAGAGTGCAGAGGAAAAGGCAGAAATGGCTGAGGAGGAAAGCGGTGCAAAAGGAGGAAAAGAGAAGCAAAGAGGTCAGTGGCTATTTGATGCTTCCCCACCCCTAGTCCTTCTAAAGTAAAGTGACTCTGCCCATCCTTCAGAGCTTCTTGTACACTTTGGGGGATACAGATGGCGTTTCAGTGCAAAGAAGCTTGCTCACAGACTCTGAAAGACTGAACAGTTACACAGCTGCTGAAATGCCCTTTTCTGCACTGCTACTAAAGGCACAGGAGCCCTGTCCTCGTTCGCTACCCTAGTAGAGTTGCCCTCTTCTACTCTAAGCCATCTCTAGGAGAGTTGCCCTTTTCCACTAGAACTTCTCTGTCTGCAAAGGATCAGAGCTCCTACAGGTACAATGAAGTATATAGGTGGAGAATCTTGGTGGAATGAATGAGGGATTTCCTATGTTGCATATTGCTCATTTACCATGTAGACTGCTGGCCAGGGATGGTGTCTAGTGCTCAGTGTTCCTCGGGTCTTTTCTTGACTCTGCCGCTTGTTTGATAATTGTCCTTTGGCATGGCCCTTATCAAAGGTTTGGTGGTGGAGGATCCTAAGGGATGAGAAAGAGCAAAGCTGAAAGAAACCTAAATTTATTTTAAGTTAGTAGATGCATGGAGTGATGTTAATAAATTTCTGTTCTATTCATTGAAACTATTTTCATTATGTTGCTGTTCAGTAAAACCCTCCAGGGCAGCTCACAGCAGAATAATGAAACGAAACAGAAAGATGAAAAAAATAAATTGAAGGAACTCAATTGAATAGATAGAACAGTAAAAAAATTGAATTAATATAATATGCAAAACATATGGCACTCCCAGTCTCCTTTCCGAGTTCTCCAACACTTACTATCAACAGCCAGTGATGTGGGGCAAGGAACGCATCCCATGATAACGCCATGACATGGGTAAGTTAGTCTAAAAATTTATCAGCAGAGCTTGACCACAATAGTTCAGGCATTGGTAACATCAGAATTGTCTTCCCTTGTCCTTGACCTGGAAACAGTAATTACTGCAGGATGCTAAAACACAATTGCTAACAGGAGTGAGACCCTGTCAGCATATAACACCTGAGCTCAGAGGTTAGCAGTGGCTGCCTACTTGCTATAGGACCAAGTTCAAGGTGTTACTACAGTGGTACCTTGGTTGTCGAACAGCTTTGCTCCTGAACAAAACGGCTCCTGAACGCTGCAAACCTGGAAGTGAGTGTTCTGGTTTGCAAACATTTTTCAAAAGCTGTACATCCAACGTGGCTTCCGATTGAGTGCAGGAAGCTCCTGCAGCCAATCGGAAGCCGTGCCTTGGTTTTCAAACCTTTTCAGGAGTTGAACGGACTCCCGGAACAGATGAAATTCAAGAACCAAGGTACCACTGTATTCATATATAAAGCCCTTCACAGTTTGGGATTACCATTCCCAATAAATCGTACATTGGATCCCAAATGCCTTGTGAGTTGAACGTTTTAGCTCCCAAACGCCACAAATCTGAAAGTGAGTGTTCCGTTTTGCGAATATATTTTTTTAACCCGAACGTCCACCATGGCTTCCGCGGCTTCCAATTGGCTGCAGGAGCTTCCTGCAGCCAATTTGAAGCCACACCTTGGTTTCTGAACATTTTGGAAGTCGAATGGACTTCTGGAACGGATTCCGTTCGACTTCTGAGGTACCACTGTATATGCTCACTCCAGTGTTTCAATCTGTAGCAGTGGCGCTGTTATGGGTGCCATACAATGCCCAGTTTGAACTTGTTTTCAAATGTTTTAAATCCACAATTTTTATTTTTTATTTCCTTTTGTGAAGCGCTAGTTAGAGGGAGTTTTGTTTTTTGTTTTTTACAGTCAAGGGGCATATAAACATTGCTAATGAAATAAATAAATGAAAGTTACAGGAGACGCCAAGGAGAACTCGAGAAGAGCATGTGTCTTTGTTGCAGAATCGTGTCAAGGATAAGTATAGTTCCAACCTGTGAAAGGTTCAGCTGGTCCTTTTCGGTTTTAAACTAATTGTGAATTGCATTTTCAAAACTTTGAAGATTGCTGCTTTCATTGTAAAATATCAATCAGCCGGTGGATATATTGTGGGAGGGCTTTTCCCCTCAGGCAACTGATGGAGCCCTTTCACATCCCTCTCCTCTGACACTCATCAAGGTGCACTGCAAAGCATCCTTGCCACTACGGAGAATGCGAGGCCATTTTAGAAGTTACAATGCTTTGGGATGTTCCAGCACCCCAAAGTCCACTCCAGAACTAAACCCCCCCCCCAATTCATGTGCTCTGTAAATTTTCATGGTGAATCACTGCGTGTTTTCTGGCACAGCAAAAAAAGGGATTTTTATTCATCATATGATGCCATAGCGTACATTATTATGCTGACATTACTGCTCCCACATGACATCTCTGACCATTAACTACTATGGCAACAAATTACCTATACTTGGCCTGCTCTTTAGTTTTGCAAAGGCTCATTCTCCCAACAAATAGGAATGTGCCAGGCTATCTGTTTAGCAAAAGAAACTGGATGCTGGATGTTAAGTCCTTATGTAACAAAATAAAAATCAATATGGGGGGGAAAACAGCTGTGCAGGAAAAATCTCATGTGGGACAGGACAAAAGAGAACAGTCTGAACCACATGTGGAATAGGAATCAGGGGTTTGCCAAGTATAATGCAGCAATTAAGGATAAGAATAAAAACATCAGTGTGGAAAGGGTGGGCAATCAAAAATAAAAATATATACATTGTATGTTAAATAAATTTGTTATTATTATTTTTTAAAAAAACCTAATAAAATTTAATAATGAATAAAAGGAAGCATCCCTAATGCCGTGACCCTTCCTTTCCTGGGCTCCAGGTCAGCAAATAATATATCTTGCATACTGCAGTGTGGTGTAGTGGTTAAGAGTGGTAGACTCATAATCTGGGGAACCGGGTTCGCGTCTCCGCTCCTCCACATGCAGCTGCTGGGTAACCCAGGGCTAGTCACACTTCTCTGAAGTCTCTCAGCCCCACTCACCTTAGGGCAAATGGACACTGCGCCTCCAACCTAAGTCTGCTCTCAGCCAACCCCACCTGTCTGCCTACTTTCTTACAACCTGTCTAGGCGGTGGTACTGCCTGTGGCAGCTTCCTCCTCCTTAGTCAGTGTGGTGTAGAGAGCCAGTGTGGTGTAGTGGTTAAGAGTGTTAGATTCGTAATCTGGGGAACCGGGTTCGCGTCTCCGCTCCTCCACATGCAGCTGCTGGGTGACCTTGGGCTAGTCACACTTCTCTGAAGTCTCTCAGCCCCACTCACCTCACAGAGTGTTTGTTGTGGGGGAGGAAGGGAAAGGAGATTGTTAGCCGCTTTGAGACACCTTTGGGTAGTGATAAAGCGGGATATCAAATCCAAACTCTTCTTCTTCTTCTTCTTGGGCCTAGCAAGGAACAGGCCACTATATATTAAGAAGATGTGTGCATAGCCCTCACGTTCTTAGTAATGATGGAGTACCTTGCAATGCACGCAGCAATAGTTGCAAGTGGCTGGAGGCTGGTGGGAGAGACGGAAAGGACTCAGTATTCCTTGTGTGGAAGCACTTCCACAAGTGCAGATTTATGAGTGTGGAGCAATGCATGAGGAAGCGATAGATCTTGCCCATTATTCAAACATTATAATGTGCAATTCTACACATAATTTGCACAAAAGTAAGCCCCAATGAGTTAAGTGGGAATTTCTCCTAGGTAAATATGTACAGGATTGCAGCAGACTTAATTTCTTAAAGAATTTCAATAAAATGTAATGTGGATAAGATACAAACAGAATTAAATACATTCCTAACCATGTCTACACAGAAGCACCTCCTACTGAATTCAGCGGGGTTATTCCCAGGTAATGGGGTTAGTATTGCAGCGTTAACATATTAAGCACTCTTCCTAAGGTTTTATTACCCCCCCTAGTGCAAAATAAATGGGTTTTTACCATCCACATTCTGTCCCTCTGATTCTTGCTAAGCAATAAACATTAAGATCACTTCTCAGGGACTCTGTAAAAACAACACAAAAATCAGCACAGTAGGTTTAATCTGACAGACAGCCTTGGAAAGAGTTTCAGAAAAAGAATAAATTGGTGAGGCTTTTGCGGTGTAGAAAGATGACAGCCTAAAGGTAAAGCAGGGTGGGACATCAGATTGGTGCTGCTGAGGTCATTTGTTAATTAATGGTGCCTCGCTTCAGATCTTACTCATAGCTAGCTAATGAGAGAAGCGAACACCAATGCATATACTTAAGCAATAATCCACAAAACCCCACCCTTGCACTTCCTCTAAATGGGAGCAACACTATATGTTATGCTTAACACACAGGGCTGCCTCTAAAAATGTAGCCCAATGCTGAGTTATTCCATCTCAACGCCATGCTCATTTAGGCACGTCTTCTCCTGTTGTGTGATATTATCTCAGGGGTGCCAACTTGAATAAAATATTGGGAGGGGCCCAGGTAAGCCCCACACTGCTTAACTGATCACAAGATGTGGCATGCAGACACCGTTTGAATACCAGTGCCCATCATCTTTGGTGGGAGACCGAAGGAGTAGGCTCCTATATATGATAACATTTGGTGTTTCCCCACTGCTGCCAGCAGGAGCCAAATATGGAGTTATGGCAGAAAAGTTCACATCCCAATCACCTTGCAATGCATGTTGCAAGTGCAGTGGTACCTTGGGTTACAGACGTTTCAGGTTACAGACGCTTCAGGTTACAGACTCCGCTAACCCAGAAATAGTGCTTCAGGTTAAGACCTTTGCTTCAGGATGAGAACAGAAATTGTGCTCTGGCGGCGCAGCAGCAGTGGGAGGCCCCATTAGCTAAAGTGGTGCTTCAGGTTAAGAACAGTTTCAGGTTAAGTACGGACCTCCGGAACTAGACAAGCAGCTGCCATTTTTAGCAGCAGCCTTGCGTCAGATATGAACAGAAGAAGCTGCCTTATACTGATTCAGACCGCTGGTCCACCAAGCTTAGTATTGCCCTCACAGACTAGTAGCAGCTCTTTAGAGTTTCAGACTGGGGACATCCCCAGCTCTGCCTGCAGATGATGAGGACTGAATCTGTGCTCTTCTGCATGCAGAGCAGATGCTCTTTCACTGAGCTACAGCTGTCCCCCCAATGCATTGCTCTGTCCAGAGACAGGGGCAGTGTGAATTGCCTTTTTAGTACGAATGATGTTGCTTTTTGTTGTTGGACGTAAAACAGCCGGTAAAGAACTTGCAGGAGGGCCAGGAATGGCATGGGGGTAAGGCCTTTGCCCTCCCAGGTCATCTTGTGGCTATAGACATGCCCTTTAGCAAGTCGCTGAGCACTTGTATGACAGACAGCAGCAGCAGCAACAGAAATGACAGAGATTTTTGCCAAGACTTGAACAGCAGAAAAAATAATAGGGGTGTGTGTTCCTATAAAGTTGTTCACCTTAAAATGCGAAGCAATGAACAGCAGCAAGGAAAGAAGGGTTCTACATTACAATAACAAAACAAGGAGCAGATAAAACATAGGCGCCCTGGCCGTGGGTGTCCCTGAAGGGAGCGATGCAGTGGAAATAATGTTTGCTGTTTCGGTATTGATTGCAGAGGTAGCATGCAATTTGATCTTGGGGCTGATAAGAAATGAGAGACTGTGAACTTCACGTTGTAATTTGGTTCTGGTATGGTTTGTGCTTGTAATACATTTGTCTAGAACAGGGGAGGGGGGACTTTTGGCCCTCCAGATGCCACCGGACTACAACTCCCATCATTCCTGACCAGTGGTTCTGCTGGTTTGGGTTGATGGAAGTGGGAGTCCAGCAGCTAGGGGCGTCTGGGGGCCCTCCAAAATTTCAAGGCATGGGGGCCTGGCTCCCTCAAAATCCCATGGTGGCCATGCGTGTACACTGTGAGGTATGTTGACATCATTCACACAAGCCGTGCAGCGTGCGCATGACACATCAGCACACTACACAGCATGCGCGAGTGACATCAGCATGTTGCACGGCCAAGGCCCCCTCAGTCATGGGGCCAAGCAGGCACACTTGCCAGCGACATCTGGAGAGTCACAACTTAGCCTAAGTAGGCAGTGGCGTAGCGTGGGGGGTGCAGGGGGGGCCGGCTGCACCGGGCGCAACATCTGGGGGTTAGGGTTAGGGGGCGCAAATTACTTGCCTTGCCCCGGGTGCTGACAACCCACGCTACGCCACTGTAAGTAGGACAACTGGAGAGATAGATTTATATCCCAGTCCTCCTTTGCCCAGGCAGTAGAATCTCCTGTACACATGCAGCTGCAGAAACTTTGATCACAGTCAGGATAGACCCTCGTGTGCAGCCTAGAAAGAAGTGATCCTGCTTCAGGCAGCACCATGAGCAGAGGCGGTTTTAGGGTAGCACAACTGGTGCAGCTGCCACAACAGTGCTGTAGCATGGAGCCCAGGAGGCGGCGTGGGGCCAAATGTTGCTGTTGCACAGGGCACTGCTGAAACTTGAGAGCCCAAAGTCTGCCACTGCGATAAAAAGAGGAACTGATGCCTGAATGGTACAGCAAGACTTTTAAAAGCTCTAGGGGTAGGGAACCTTATTCAGCCCAAGAGCCACATTTCCTCATGGATGATCTTTCTTCTTTTTTTTTTTTTAATTTTAAAAAGTTTTTATTGTAATCCAACCTCTAAAAAATACATATACATTGTTAATATTAAAACAAATCACAAAAAAAGATAAAAAGACAATAACATAGTTCAAAAATCGATATACAATATTTCCGATCCTTGACTTCCCACCACCACGACGAGACCTCTATCTCAACGATATTTACAGCAGTGTCTTATGCTAATCGTCATGTTTTACCTCACAACTTTTAAATTATACCTACTGTGACTTTGGTGTTTCCTAATGTCATCTCCATGTATGAAAAAAATTTATTCCAATCATTAATAAATTTCGTATTTTTCTGATGCCTAATCTTCTGCGTCATTATTGCTAAGTCGATATATTCAGTTAGTTTGGTTCGCCAGTCCATAATTGTTGGGATGCTGGGGTTTTTCCATTTCTGCGCTAGCAGCACCCTAGCGGCTACGATTGCGTACTGAAATAAGGTTTGGTCATCCTTATTGATCTCACTACCCGTCATTCCTAAAAGGAATGCTTCGGGTTTTTTTGGGAAGGTGTACTTTAGCATCTTTTTTAATTCGTCATAAACAGAGCCCCAAAACTTCTTTACTACATCACAAGACCACCACATATGAAAGAAGTCTCCCTCTTTCTTCTGGCACTTCCAACAGGTCTTATCTCCGGTTTTATACATTTTAGCTAATTTTGTTGGAGTGATGTACCAACGGTACATCATCTTTTCCATGTTCTCTCGGAGGCTGACACATGCTGAGAATTTCATATCCTTGGTCCATAGTTTTTTCCATTTATCATATTCTAGGGGATGTCCTATGTCTATGGCCCACTTGATAATAACTTCTTTAACTTCCTCATCCATGGTATCCCAGTCTAATAGTTGGTTATACATTTTAGTTAGGTGTTTAGACTTCCCTTCTATTATTTCTAACTGGAATTTGGATTTGTTTTTGCTCATCCCAACTTTTTTGTGCTCATTCCATAAAGAGCTAATTTGGTGGAATTGTATCCACCCCGTTAATTTATCTTTTAACTCTTCGTAGGGCCTAATTTCCCAACCTTTCTCAGATCTTTTCAAAAGTTCGGCATAGGTCCATCTTCTACCTTCCATATTCACTTTTTTACTTACAAGAATATCTATAGGTGACAGCCATAAAGGGATATCTTTTTCTACCAAGTTCTTACATCTGTTCCACACTTCCAGTAGCGCCCCTCTTATGATATGACTGGAAAAACCTTTGTGCACTCTCCCCTTATCCTGCCATAGGTAAGCATGCCATCCATACCTAGCATTAAAACCCTCCAAATCCAGTAAGTCGGTGTTATCCAGTACAATCCATTCCTTCACCCAGCATAAGCACGAGGCCTCATAGTATAGTTGTAGGTTCGGTAGCGCAAATCCACCTCTATCTCTTTTGTCCGTAAGCAGCTTATACTTAATTCTGGCCCTTTTGCCCTGCCAAATAAATCTAGAAAGGGTCCTCTGCCAGTTTTTAAACATCGTTGTACCCCTGATTACCGGGATATTTTGGAATAGGAATATCATTTTGGGGAGGATGTTCATCTTGATAGCGGCCATTCTGCCTTCCCATGAGAGGTGTAGTCTACTCCAACTATCCAGATCTCTTTTACATTCTCTCCATGTTCTGTTGTAATTGTCCTCCACCAAATTTATATTTTTCGTTGAGAGCCAAATACCCAGATACTTAACCTTTTTTGATGTCTTTATCCCAGATTCTAGTTCAATTCTACTTTTTGATTGTTCGTCTAAGTTCTTTACCAGCATTTTTGTTTTTATTTTATTCAATTTGAACCCAGATAATCCCCCAAATTCCTCCATTGTATCAATGATTGCATTTATCCTTTCTAGAGGTTCTTCTATTGATATTACTAGGTCGTCGGCATAAGCCTTAACCTTATATTCTTTTTTACCTATCTTAATCCCTCTTATTTCCGGAGTACCTCTAATCTTGTTCAATATAACCTCCAGTACCATGATAAATAACAGGGGTGATAATGGACACCCCTGCCTTGTACCTTTTGTGATCTTAAATGAATTTGTTAGATTACCGTTAATACTAAGTTTCGCTTTCTGGTTTGAATAAATTGCTCTAATGCCCTCTAGGAATGGCCCTCTTATTCCCACCCTCTCCATACATTTAATGAGGAATTCCCAGGATACATTATCAAAAGCCTTTTCGGCATCTATAAAGATTAGGGCGGCAGGGATATCGATCCTAAGGTCCAAATATTCAATTATGTTAACTACATGCCTCACATTCTCCTTTATCTGCCTACCCGGCAGAAATCCGGCTTGGTCCCTATGGATTGCTCTATTCAGATATTTCTTTAACCTGTTTGCCATTATTCCTGCAAAAATCTTGTAATCATTATTGAGCAATGATATTGGTCTGTAGTTTGCTATGTTAAGTATTTCGGAGTCTGCTTTGGGTATTAGTGTGATATATGCCTCTCTCCACGAATCCGGCATTTCCCCTCCTTGGAGGATATTGTTAATTACACTACAGAGAACCGGGGTCAGATGTTCCTCTAAGGTTTTATAATATTTTTGAGAGAGGCCATCTGGGCCAGGGGCTTTTCCGGGTTTCATTTTCTTGATTGCATCTCTGACCTCATCCATCGTTACTGGTTCATTTAGCATTATCTTTTCCTCATCTGTTAGATCTTCTTTCCCGTTCCTTTCCAAATACCTACCTATCTCGTTTGTATCTTCCGCCTCTTTCTTTTTATACAGATTTTCAAAGTATTGAAGGAACTTTCCTTTGATCTCACTGGGGTCCTCTATTATTTGATCTTCAAATTTAATTTTATTAATCACCTTTTGCTTTTGCCTTTTCCTCAGTTGCCACGCTAGCAACTTACCAGTTTTATTTGCTGATTCGAAATATCTTTGTTTCATCGTCTTTATTCCCCATTCTACTTCACGATTCAGCAGTGTTGAGTATTGAGTTTGTAATAATTTATAGATTTGAATATACCTCTCATCCCCAGGGTTTTTTGTTAATTTGTCCTCTACTTCTTTTAGTTGCTTAACTACCTCTTCCTTCTTTGCTTCTCTCAAATTCTTCCTAAATTTGTTCTGTTGGATCAAAAAGCCTCTAAGGACTGCCTTACTGGCATCCCAGACCACATTAATTTTTGTTTCTTTATGCAGGTTATGATCAAAATATTCTTTCAAAACATTCTTTGCCTTATCAGTAATCTCATCTTGTTCCAGTAGATAATCGTTCATTCTCCATCTATACGGGCCTGATGGAGTACCTTTTATTTCCAAAAAAATTGAATTATGATCCGATAATGTTCTGGGCTCTATTATACACCTCCCCGCTCTCAGCGTAAGCTCTCTGGAGACCTATTCTATTCTATTCTACCCCAGCTCTGGTGTACTCCAGAGAAATGGGTAAACTGTTTCTCTGTAGGGTTTTTGTATCTCCAAATGTCCAATAAATCTAAATTTTCTTGGAGATCATCAAAAGTTTTTGGGAGTTTCCCTTGCTTCCCTTTCCTTCCCTTTCCTTCTCTTTTCGCTTCTGTCAATATTAGGTTCCGGGACTCCATTCAGGTCCCCTAGTAAGATTAGTTTGTAATTTTCTAATTCTAATAGCATTTGTTCCAGTTTTTTGTAAAACTCGGTTTTATTTGTATTAGGGGCATATATCGATACTACGTTAAATCTTTCCCCTTGGTTGGTAATCTGGATCCCTAATCTGGATGATCTTTCAAGGGTTACTTACCAGTGGTAGGCAGAGCCCAAGGCAAAAGTGAGTGGAGCAATGGCTGTGACTCTTTTCCTTTTGTCCTGCATGTTCTCACAGTGGGAGATGAGGAGATATAAATTGATGGGTTTTTATTTTTACAATATGAGCAAAAACCGGGCAGAGGCCAATATGGACAAATAAATCTGGAGGGAGTGGATTTTGAGGGGCTGGGCATCTTACACACTTTTAATTATACACAGTAGTTCTAAGCTTCCTGTTCTCCCCCACCTCTTTGTTCAAAAATGGTAAGTCCTTTGTGAGGTACTAGGGTTGCTAGCTAATCTCCTCCTGTGGAGCAGGGTAAGCTATAAACAACCCTGCAGGAAGCATCTCACAAAACACAAAAACAGTTACATACAAGCCCTGCCCTTATCTCTGCAGAGGGGTGCATGAGGAATCCATTTATTACCTATACTAGTAGCCTACGGTGGCTGCACAGATAAGAGACTATTAAAAAGAGGGTCAATCAAAAGAAATGTGAGGAGCTCTTCGCAGTTATTTATTTTATGTATGCATTTATTTATTGCTCTTATATCTTGCTCTTCCTGCGGCAAGCTTATTGGGGAGCATTTTATTAGCGCGATATCAGAGTCTTTTAAAGCCAAGCAGCGCCTAAATAGCAAATGAGCAGCAGAAATCTAAGTGTAAGCCACACAGAGCTCATTTGCTCTGAGCTCTCAATGCATCATTTTGCTTCAGCCAGCTAGTTTCAAATAGGCGGGGATGCCTGTGGTTCCTGCAGAATAAGCCTGCTATTATAGCAGAGATGGCCCAAAGCCACAAACCTTGCCACTAATTATGAGTTTCAACATTTGGAATAGGGATTATCATTCAGTATGCATTTCGCTTGACTCAACACAAGGGTTACTCAGAGTACCTGAAGTGTGCTCAGAGCAAACGGCACACAGCCCTGCCTGCAGGTGCTGAGGACAGCCCTGTGACCCTTGTGATTTAGTGACAGTTTCACCAGCCCAGTTTAACTTTACTCTTCTCCTTCCTCATGAAGCTGTCCTCCTGCCTCAGCCTGGCAGAGAGAAAAATGTGCACAATCAGGGTTAACTTAAATCTGAACTAAACTCCACTCATTTGGAAGTCTTCCCAACCAACTCACCACGACAGCAGAGAGTTGTGTGAGGCAAACTGGGGAGGGAAAAAGGAAAAGCATAGGATGGACCTCTCAGGGAGAAAAGAATCTAAAGAGACTCTGTTCACTTTTATTTCTGCAGGAGATAATCCTTCAGAAGGAGTTTGCCCTCCTGAGAAAAAGTCCCCGGTAAGTATTTGATCTGTCTTGGTTGGGGTGTGGTGGAAGGGTTGTGGTGGAGGGTTGTATTTATTTTGGGGCGAGTTTATTTTGCTGTTTCTTTCAACTTCCCTGGAACAATTCTCGAGAGCTTGCTGCTCTCGCCTTCCCCTGTTGTGCTTTGGCCTCAGACAGACAAGCACCATTTCTTGCCTAGGGTTGGTATTAGCATTAGAGATTCGAAACGAAATTCTTTCTTGCTAACCTGATTAATGTACTAGAAAGGCAGCTCAGACAACAGAGGAACAAACCCGAGCCAATGGCTTCTTTGGGAATTACCACTTCTTGGAATGCATTTCCCAGGCAAAAACAACACTCTTTTGAAGGAAGCAAGAATGATATACATAGGGGGGGGGGTGAGCCGGCAGCTTTGCTTGCTGGATTACAAAAGTGGAGGCAGCTTCCAATTCAGCGGCAATATTTTGATATGGGTTAGTTCTATTGTCAGAATTTCCACTAGATTTTTTCTCCTTCTTTCCCCTCTCTGAGGATAAGTGCTCCTGAGCCTTTCTAGCTTATTCAAAAGCACACATTTTATTCTCCAGACTGTATTTGTAGAGAGCTAGTTTAAAGATTGCTGCAAAAAGAATAGATACGCAATGGTGAATTAAGGAAGAAATTAAGGTAGATGTGCAGTCAAGCACTGGAGTAGGAAGTACATAACCTTCAAAGAACAAGATTGTGCTATGTATATTTGTAAAAGTCAAAAGGCTAATGAAGAGGAACATACATGATGATACAGATGGAGAGGGGAAACCTTGCTGGTTTTTAGTAAAACAAGGGGTGGCTTGGTGAGTGCTCATATGTTGGAATGTCCTCTCAATCCATTAAAAAAATTAATAGTGTTAATAAAAACGAGGAGTCATGGGGAGAGGGTCTAATTGGGTCACTCAGCAGCATGACTAGGGATAATCTGGAAAAGTGTTCTGATTGAGGTTTTGATCAGATGAATTTCTTTCACTGTATACAGTTTTGTCATTTGTGCAGATTCAAGGATGGATACAGGAACGCATTAGCATTGACACCTGTGCAAATTCATAAGTTAATGCTGTAATTACTTTAAGGAATGAGCCAACATAATTTTGTGTTGTTCCCCTTAATGTCAATATCCACTGGAAGAAACTATGGGCTATAAACAAGTCAAAGTGCAAGTAGATAAATAGGTACCACTCCGATGGGAAGGCAAACGACATTTCCGTGTACTGCTCTGGTTCGCCAAAAGCGGCTTAGTCATGCTGGCCACATGACCCGGAAGCTGTCTGTGGACAAACACCGGCTCCCTTGGCCTATAGAGCGAGATGAGCGTGCAACCCCAGAGTCCTCCGTGACTGGACCTTCTGGTCAGGGGTACCTTTACCTTTACCTTTAATGGTTTAAATTTTTTTATTAAGCCCTGCTCCCACACACAAACACAAAACTGGTGTTTGGACCAAATTATGTGATCATACTCCCCCCCTTTAAGTATTATAGGGAAGCAAGCTCACAACATTCCACCATGCCTATCAGGCATACCTGTTCCAGTGAATATAGTGTCTGAGAAGGTCACATCTGTACAAAATGCAGTGTGCGTAGGCCTGAAAAATGTTCAAGTTCCCTCATACATTATGGGAATTGACCAAATTGCTTGTTCTCACACATACAGGTTGGTTTATGTTTATTTGTGTTTACTCTATTCAAACATTATGTCACATTCGGATGCCTGACAAGACAGGTTTCCCAAATAGACAAGGTGGGAAGGAGTGATATGCAGGATTGAAAGCAGTGGTGGAAGAAGTTTAGCAAGGCCACATAAATCTCCTCAGAACTTGGGAGGTAATTGTTGCAGATTAATAAACAGAGAAAATCAAAGGTTCCAGAATAAAGTGTTCTGGGTTAATAAAAATTATTTTCAAATATTAGAACCAGGGCTTCCAGACCTCTATTTCGTCTACTAACACAAATGAACCTGGGCTGCTAGTAGAAGGAAATTTCAAGGGGGAAAGTGATGGGCAAGGGAAGGTTTAAGCACCCTCTTCCTGCCTATCATTTCTCTGCTGCAAGTTGCACCCGCCCAGAACTTCTTTGCAAGAAGCAATCGTGTCTAGGTTTGGAGGCACTGGAGGTGGAATAGGTAGTTCTGCCCTCGGCTGAAATGTAAACACACACTTGGTTAGGAGCAACTTAGATTTTCAGTTCTATTCTTATTAATGAGATGTAGGGTTGAGAGAAAAAATTGATTCAGTTCACATTTAAAGGTGAGCTTGCCTAATCCGTACTTTCTGAAACTATGACAGTACCAAAATACAGCCATCTTGCAAAATTTGTCTTTCTCTGAATTCTGCAATGCAGCTATCCCAGTAAAGAAAATAACCAACTGATATGGAAAGCTGAATTTAAGACTGGAAAACTGGGAAACTGAAATGGACAGATTCACCTATCCCTAATGAGATGTGTCTCAATCCTCTTTAAATTCCACAGTGATCCTGATATATGTGCTTTCTGGTTCACATCATACATTAACTTAGAAGGAGAAGGGTTTCCCTCTTCTTCTGGCATTGATGTGTGTTGTTCTGCTAAGATGCATGAAATGATGCTAGGTAGATGCTATTTTTACTTTGAAAGAAAATAATTGCTCATTGGATAATGACAGATGTTTGAATGAATCCAAACAGAGTACAAAATAGGGGTTAGTGCTCAGGAGCATCCTTGTCATGCCTAATGTACTAATCCTCATTTTGAATTCATCCAGGTTTTTGACAGCATGATGACACTCACCTGATTAGTGAACACTCCTGATAGGAGAGCAAAAATTCTCCTTAACAGAAGTTCCAGTGAACATGTGCTGGATGGAGCAGGATTGCTGCTGCAGACTCAGCATTTTATGAGCATGTATAGAGAATCCCTCCATGTAGAACTGTACGTGTGGAGGGCTTTTTCTGTGTGTTCAGCAGCTTCTGATTTCCAAGGAGTTCATGCAGGAGCTCACTGCATATATTCACATGAATGCTTGTTGGTTGGGATAGAGTCTTCTGAGGAAGTGCAAGTTTAATTGTTTTGTTCATATCTGCAGTGCCTAAATATAAATTTCTAATTTCTAAATTTGGGCCTTCGAATTCACCTAACCAGCTAGTTGCTGTCAGAACCATGTCACCAGCACTGGATAGGCTGTTTATTCCCCCCACTATCAGATGGGTTTATGTTTCTCCATAGGCTATGCTGTCTCTTTTATGTCCTGAGATAACACCACAAAATGATGCAACAGCACTCTGGGGAAAATGCCAGCTAACATTGTTTCCTTGTTTTACAGTGAAGCCTCACAAAGTTGAGGACAAAGTGAGGGCTTGGCTCTGAATGCAATATGAGTGTCACGTTGCTTCCAGTTACATAGTAATCCTTTTGCGTGTGATGTCTGGAGACCTGTGTCTTACTGACACTGGCATTATCATTTTCTTCCCCCTTTTTGTTTATTTTTCTGTTGATGACATAAACTACTGGATAGGTGGAACCCAAGCATGCTGGGATTTGCTTCGTGGTTAGAATTAATCACTAAATGGAACAAATGGAACTTTCTAGAAAAGCAGTTGACATCTGCCCTGATCACTTCTGATCCACAAAAATTCTTCCTCCTCTTTTCTTTCTTTCTTTCCTTTTTTTTGCCAACAGCTGTTTTCCCTCACATAAGCTGTCCCTTAGACCAGGTGGTCATGTAATTATTCGTTTCGTTTCATTTATGGATCACTTCCCATAAAACATCCCAAAGCAGTTTAACAGTGAAAAATATCAATAATATAAAAACAGCAATAAGAACAATTTCAAGTCCAAGGCAGATAAGGACAGGGATTTTTTTTAAAAATCCACACGTAAAGGGCTTGTTGGTGAAGGAAGGTCTTCCAGGTGTGCTGAAAAGGTAATGGATAATGTATGTCTGATATGTGATTGGCGTTCCAAAGGTAGGTGCTGCCTCGTGAAAGGCCTGGTTCTCCATCATATGGAAGAGGACTCCTGATGAGAAGGTGTCTGCAGGAGGCCCTTTCCTGTAGAGTGCGGTGACTGGGAATGCAAAGGATGAGTTTGAAGAAAATCATGAACACACATTTGTGGTTCCTGTTTATCTAACTTGCAAAGCTGCAATTATGCCTGCTATAGCTGGAAAATTTATACAGAGGGAGAAATATATATTTCAAACGTATTCACCTCCATTTGACATTCGTTCACTGTGCTGATTGTCAGCCTTTGGGCAAGCCTTTGTATATTATAAACTCTGTATTTCCTTCGAATCCCTTCTCTGGGGACATCTGCCAATTCAGTATTGAATTATAGGTCTGTACATTTGATTCTGGGATTCTGCGTGCTGTGCGTCATTATGTCAACTGTACATATGACCGAAGGACAAGTTTTGTATGACACTACCTTTTTTCTGGTTTGCTTCTTTAGAAAGTATGTGGTACCAATTACCCTCTCAGCATCGCCTTCATTGTGGTGAATGAGTTTTGCGAGCGCTTCTCCTACTATGGCATGAAAGGTGTGTGTTATATCTTTCATCATTTCTCCACAGCTTCTTGGAGAATAGTTTGGCTCTCTTTGCAATTTGTTTTGCCTTTAGGATGATAAAAGGTGGCCTGTGGGTGGGAGGAGAGAATTAATAGTAGGAATTATCTGAAAAGATTCCTTGCCTTCAGATCTTAAATTGCCTCAGATACCTCAGCTGTCTCTGATACGTGTACACAGTAACAGGATAGACTGAAAGGTTATAAACATGGTGCCAGAGGCTGCTTCCAGGTGGGTGGCTCCTGAATAATTGCACTTCTGCTGTAAGCTACAAGTGAAGTTGCACTTGACTTTCCACATTATTGGGAGTTCTGAACTTTTTCTGTGTCTGCATGCTGCTGTGTTCTGTACACAAGTGCTCATGACATAACTGCTGTGGGTGGGGCCAACTGAAGCTCAGCACACATCTACTAAAACCCTTGCAGCAGCCATTTTGTATGGCCCTATTTTTAAAACCTTGTCTTTTAATAAGCTCTAAAATTCCTTCTTGCCTTTGTTAGTGAATGAAAGGTATAGTGCTATAACACTATAATGCTGTTTTGTTTTTGTTTTTTTTAAAAAACTATTTCAGGAATACATGTATACAAAAAAAATCACCTCTCTTGACTATGTAAAATGGGAGCCGTGTACATTTTGCTAAAATTGCTTCGGTCAGAAAGAGCATTATATAACAGATTTGGTGTTACAGTGCTCTAATTCTCATTCATTTTTTTTAAAGTGCCATAATACTACATTTTAAACAAAAGATTTAAAAAATAACCTTTCTGATCGCTGCTATTTTAGCAACATGGCAAACATAGGTTACTGGTAGGAGTTTCAGTGCTTTTAAATAACATTAATACACACACAGAGAGAGAGAGAGAGAGAGAAAGAGAGAATCAAATCCCCAAACTTTTAAAAAGATAGAATACTAATGCTAATCTACACCTGTGGAGATTGCATCACTCTTCTATTCTTCTGAAAAATGTCAGACTTTCTGTCTTCTGAGAAAAGGTGGGAAGAGCCACAGGAGCAATAAAGGATGAAAGCATTGTGTGGATGCCTCATGAAAAGTGTGCAAATGAAGCATCAATTCCACATCAAGCACCCATTGTGACAGCCCACTTGCGCAACTGCTCGTCCACTAGTAGAAGCCATATTCTTAGCCATAGTGCAATAGCCCAATTCAATGAGTGTTTTGTGCTTGAGTAAAAAGTTTCATAACCCCCAACTGAATGTTATTATTATACTTGGTGACAGTTAAGCTTATGCATTACTATTTGTGCTACTGCTCGGACATCAACTCTCAAACTGCTTGCACTAAAGTTATGTTGGATCTCGCCCCCTGCTATGGAAGCTCTCTCCTGTCTTCCCTTTGGGGACAGTAATATGGAAGCAGAACTGGAAGCTGGTCAGCAAGGGCTACAATCTCTGGAGAATGACCAGGAGCATATAGGGGAGAGAAAGGAAGAGTGACAGGAAAAGGTCTATTGGTCTGACATCCAGGATTGCTTGCTTTTCCTCTGTTGGAGGCTGTATGCTTGTATCAGTGGGATGATAGCTAGAGACTGAGAAAGGGCAATTTGCTCATCACTGTGTTTTCATGGTAGTGAAAGCTGAGCCTCCTTGGGTTTCTTTCGGTCATTGTTGGCATCGGCCTGCCTCAGGAGACAATGGAAAAGTTGCGCCTTCAGGGGTAAAGTCAAACTGTTGGAGAGTTACAGAGCCTGGTATGGCTGTAGAGTTTTCATGGTAGTGAAAGCTGACCCTCACTGGATTTCTTTCTGTCACACCACTGGTAAAAGCACAGAGCCTCTTTCAGGAAAAGAAAATGGCAGTTATTGTCACACTCTGGGGCTCACACATTGTTTATGAAACTCATTGCTTTTGTCTTTGTTTTTATCCCTCAGCCGTTCTGACTTTGTATTTCCTCTACTTCCTTCACTGGGATGAGAATACATCCACCTCCGTCTACCATGCCTTCTCAAGTCTGTGTTACTTTACACCTGTCATTGGTGCCCTCATGGCTGACTCTTGGCTGGGAAAATACAAGTAAGGATACAATATATTACATCTTCAAGTGAAAGATGGGAGAGGAATTTTTTCAGCTTACATTTTAATGCAACCTTGTTTAATGCAAATTTGTGAAATTTGTGGTTCTCTGAATTTTGCAATGCTGTTCTCCAACCAAATGATGTGTACAAAAGTGGGTATGTTAGGGAAATGCATGCATGACAATGTGCATATTAGTGAAAATAACATACAAAAGTGTTTCATATATTAGCGGAAATATGCTTGCCAAAATATGTGTTTTAGGCAAAATTGCATACAAATGGGTGGATATTAGGAGAACTCTGATGACTTTTCAACAGGAATGAAATTTATAACAAAAGCAAAAATAGATTCAGAAATGTGGAGAACTGAATTTACGTTTGGAGAAGTAAGAAACCTGATAGAAACCAAAATTCATGAATTTGTCCATCTGTACTTCAGGTACATAAATGACCCCCCCCCCATTAATTAATGGAGCAAATGGGGCAGTTTCTAGCTGATTAATAGTACTATTTTTAGAAACTTTTTATATACATTATCACAGATTGCCACCTTTGTTTGCCATTGAATTTTAGCGTGCCTTATGAACTTGCCTATGCAATGAGATTTTTGTTTGCACTTTGATTGGTCTTTGCACAATTATATCCTGGTTTAAGAAATCTCCCCCTTGTCCAGCTCATATCTAGCACTGGAGGTAGACTGGGAGAAAAGTGCTTAAAGCAGTGGAATACAACTGAGGTTTGGGTGGGTGCGTGGGGTGTTTGCTTCCATCCCTTATATAGTCTTTCGTCTTTCTCCTGTACAGAGTAGACTCTTGTAAATAGAAGACTCATTTTATACAGGAAAGTATGCAAACAGGTATCCAAACAACGGCCTTGTCATTTCTAGCTGGGCTCCACTGACTTCAGTAAGGGTTAATGCTGGCTCTGTCTACTCGCACATCTAAGTATCCTAGCTTTCAGTGGCATTTATGTTCAGCTAAATTTCTCTGGATTGCACTGAAAGACAATCATTTAGGGTGTAGGACACCAAGCGCTGCTCTTTCAGGATCTGTGTTCAGTGTGTTTGGGATGGCACCTCCATATTATTGCTAGGAATGGTTGAGGGCCAGCTCCATCATTAGGCAGCAAGAAGCGGTTGCCTCAGACAGCTGGCCATGGGGGTGATGAAAAGCTAGCAAATCAACCCGTTGTTTAATTTAATTGATTACTCCAGGGGAGAGGTGTTTGTAGGATTTTAGAGCTTTCGTACCATTACATCCTGTTACTCCCCCTCCCCACCACACACTTTGGTTTTATTTTGCTGCTGTTTTTAGTCAGTTTTTGTTTATATGGTGGTAATTTATTTGTGTACTCTGCCATATTAATTTTTACTCTGGGCTGCTCAGAGAACTTTTTTGTTGTTGCTATGGATGGAATATAAATAATTTGTAAATGAAGAGAATAAAATTGGTCTGCTCGGGTTCTGTGGGCTTGGGAAGTGGAGTTTGGGGACACCATTTGCTGTTCTGTCCCTGAGGCAGAGAGTGTCTTGGGTTGGCCCTGCTACCACAAGTGGTGGGAAACAGAGCTGCTGTGTCTGTCAGTGCGGTTGTCCCAACTTTCTGTTCAGCTGCAGCTTTTTCTCAATGCTTTGAAGCATGATGGAGAAAGAGGAGTTTCAGTTCTGGTAGAGGGAAGAGGGTAACAGAGAAAATCCTTGTGCCTTCCCTATCAGGAAATACAGACACACGTTCTGTTTTCAGATTATAAATCATGCCACTGCCTTGGGCTGATAGCATTTCCTTACTTTTTTTTCTCTTTCTCTCCACAGAACAATCATTTATCTCTCCATTGTTTACGTTATTGGGCACGTGATCAAGTCCGTTGGGGCGATACCGAGTGTGGGAAACCAAATTGTTCATGTGTAAGTAATGAAAAGACGGGTCTGCTATGTTTTGATAACATTATTATTAATTGGCTTGTATTAAGGTATAGATCATTCACGTGCAGCTTGCAATACGTAGTTATGTGGTTATTTCAGGCCTTTTGTTAACGCTGGCACCGTGTCCTCCATCCCAAATCGTGTCCGGACATCGTAGCCTTGAAAGCTGCTAGCACCTTGTGCTAGGCAATCCACCAGTCTTGCGTCTCGGGGGGCAATGCATTAAGTCTTGTGCTGTACTGGCATAGCCTCCGTTCATTTCCATGGCGAGGGTGAGCACTCCTTCAAGCAATGAGCCCTTAGAAAGCGCTTTACGCATGAGCTGCAGGCAAACCTCTGTCCAGAGCCACATGCTTCAGAAGCTCATTAACTTCAGCTGTTACTTATTTTTTAGCACTCTAAGGTTTTTCATTTTGTTTAGATCTAAAGCCCAAACCTGGAGTGGGGCGGGGGGGAAGTAAACCACCGTTTTAAAAAGTGTATGTTTGGTTTTCTCAGAAGTGAACGGTATAGGCAGGCAAGGACAGAGTCCACCTTAGAATCCTGCAGAAGTCTTGTAAGCTGACCATCACAGCTGGTTGTATGGAATGACCTAGGGAAACCAGGCAGGGCATTTTCATGCCCACTTCAGCTGCATTTGCCACAGAGGGAGGGAAAGACGCTGGGGGTGGCGGTGGCTCCCATTCAAACTGGGAGTTTATTTAACGACAATCCTGGGACTTGCAGGGGAGGGAACATTTAACCAGCTGAGGAAGGGTTACCCAGCATGGAAAATAGAGCATGCCTCTGATCCTGCCTTGAAATTGTGCCAGTTCAGAATGCAGGTGTGGAATCACAAATTCAGATGCTCCCCTCATGTCAAAAACTCTCTACACATGTCAAGCAAATTCTTCTTACACTGGCTGGCAGCAGTTCTCCAGGCTTCGGGACAGGGAGTTTCCCCAAGCCCTACTTGGAGATGCTGCAGGTTGAACTTTTGCATGCAAGGAAGACCCTTATCCACTGAGCTACAGCCCCTTCTCAGTTATTACACCAGAAACGAGCATACAGAACACCACATACAGTTCTTTGCATTCCAGACTTTTGCTGCTGTTGTTTTTAAAACTGCACTCTTTTGGCCCACAATGTTCAAGGAGGCTTATAAAGCCACCATGAAACATCCTTATCACATGAAAAAGTATTACGTATTAACAGCAGAGTCAAAAATACACCCGCAACAGCACAAATCCAAATGCCATCCAACAGATAACCCCAGTTAATCACTTGGAATGGCTTAACTTTTCAACAGCTTGCCTAAATAAATAAGTTTCTCAAAGCTCCCAAAACCACACTAAAGGAGCGCATTAGCAGACTTCCTTTGGCAGCTCATTCCAGAACTGTATGATGTAATTTTTCTGAAGGTTTGAATCAGGCCTTAGGCATCATTCCCACTTCAAGCTAGTGGTGTGCTAGCAACTTTCTTGCCAAATCCCAGGCAAGTGCAGCATGCATATAAATGAAGCAGGGTTTCCCCAAACTTTGGCTGGCTATGACATAGATAATGTTTTTCTTCCTGGGCTGAAACTGGTTCCCTGCCATGGCTGAAAATGGGAGGCACATGAGTACTGTAATATTCCAATGTTTTGGGTTTGTTTGTTTTTTAAAAAATACAGTGTTATCAGAATGTTTAAAAAATACAGTGTTATCAGGAGCAGGACCTGCCTTGTTCAGACCATTGGTTCATCTAGCTCTGTATTATCTATCTAGGCTGACTGGGCAGTGGCCCTCAAGGGTTTCCAATAGGGAACCTTTCGCAGTCCTGCCTGGAAATTCCAGCGAGTAAAAACGGAACCTTCTGCATGGAAAGCTTGCGCTCTTCTACTGAGCTACAGCCCTTCCCAGAAGCAGACAGCAATGTGTTTGCCTGCCATGGTGACAGGCCCAGCATCAGCATGGAACCCACTGGGGCTGATGCCTGGTTTGCTCTTCTAGCACATTCTGTCACTACCCAATACCTACTACCTGAAAGTAGTGGTCAAGGACAAAGTGACAGGTTGGTTCCCAGGGTCTGGTGCCAAGTAAATCCACTCGCTATACAAGGGTGGAACTGGCTGTCTCATCCGCTTCACCTCACACTCATGAGTGGGCTTAGCTGGTGGCAGTTCCATGGCTACCAGTGAGTTCACAGAGTGAGTGCAAAGGGAATAATAATAATATAATAATAATAATTTATTAATTATACCCTGCCCATCTGGTTGGGTTTCCCTAGCCACTCTGGGCAGCTTCCATCAGAATATTAAAATACAATAGTCTATTAAATATTAAAGGCTTCCCTAAACAGGGCTGCCCTCAGATGTTTTCTACAAGTTTGGTAGTTGTTTTTCTCTTTGACATCTGGTTGGAGGGCGTTCCACAGGGCAGGTGCCACTACCAAGATGGCCCTCTGCCTGGTTCCCTGCAGTGAGGGAACCATCAGAAGGCCCTCAGCACTGGACCTCAGTGTCTGGGCAGAACGATGGGGGTGGAGATGCTCCTTTGGTATACAGGACCGAGGCCATTTAGGGCTTTAAAGGTCAGCACCAACACTTTGAATTGTGTTCGGGAATGTACTGGGAAGGTGAGGCTGGCAGCTGCAGTGGTGCTGACGCTCAGAGGAGATGGGTCTGAGGGGGGGGGGTCAGTCAGCACTAAGGGGTAGTCTGCTGAGGGAAGGGCCCTGTAAAATCTGAATGGTGATGCTTCTGTGATTTTCCTACACTAATCAGCCATAGCAAGTGCTGCTTCAGAGACTTCCACTGCACCCTCAGGACAGTTATCGCTGCCTGGAAAGTGATAGAGAAAGTGAGAGGGTGGTTTCTGCCCAATCCAGCATGATGGTTTGATTGCTTCCTCCCTTGTGGCATACCAATCTCTCTGGTAGCACACTTTTGGGGATTCAGAATAAAGATCCCACTTGGTTATTACTCTCTTTCCTAGTTGGGAAGAGAGCCAGTGTGGTGTAGTGGTTAAGAGCGGTAGTCACGTAATCTGGGAAACCGGGTTCGTGTCTCCGCTCCTCCACATGCAGCGGCTGGGTGACCTTGGGCCAGTCACACTTCTGTGAAGTCTCTCAGCCCCACTCACCTCACAGAGTGTTTGTTGTGGGGGAGGAAGGGAAAGGAGAATGTTAGCCGCTTTGAGACTCCTGAAGGGGAGTGAAAGGCGGGATATCAAATCCAAACTCTTCTTCTTCTTCTTAACTCATGCAACTGGCCTCACTCACCCCCACTCACCCCGTATTCAGCCCCTTCTTGCAGAAAAGCAGGTGTCACACACCAAGTGTGAATGGGCCTTCAGTAATGTGCTTCAAAGTATTCTGGTCCTCCACTCAGGGTTAATCAGGAGTTTGCATGCAGATGAAGGTGATGGATGGTTGGGGAAGGACCCTGTGTGAGAAGCAGGGAAGGAAAGATCTCCCAGACTGGGAGGCTGGGAGGGTTCACCTCTTTCTGTGTGGGACAAGTTAAGATCTACCTGTAAGAGAGGACTTTGCATTCTCCTTTTTCTCTTTTTTCTGTTTAGATTAGTTTATTTTTTGTTGTAACACATCATGAAAGGTCTTAATAAAATTTTATTGGGGAGAAAAGTATTTTGATATGCAATGTAGTTGGGAGGTGCTGCTATTATCCCTACACACACCCACACACCCTTCCGTGGTGCTGAAATGTCTCCATTCCTGTTTGAAGGGTTCTGTCAATGACTGGCCTGACTCTGATTGCTCTTGGAACAGGAGGTATCAAGCCCTGTGTGGCGGCGTTTGGTGGAGACCAGTTTGAAGAGGAGCATGTAAGAGTTTTGTTTCTTTTATCCATGTGGTTTCTTAATGCTTTTTTAAACATAGCACTTAGCAGGGGTGGTTAATCCCTGACCTGTGGGCTGTATCTGGACTCCTGAAGCAATTCATGGTGGTCCCAAACTACCACTCCAACAATTTGCCTTCTTCCTTAAAACAAAAACAAAAACCCTTATAAAAAAGGGTTGTCCAGCAGTTGACATTATTAAGTCCCACCATTTCTCCATTGATCTGGTACACAGCGGGGAGGGGGGGGGGGAGGTGCTGTTGCTTCTTTTCACCTTCCAAAGGGTCCCTTCTACATCTGACCTGGCATCGTTCTTTGAATGTTGGTGACATTGTTAGATAGTCTCAGAGAGGTTTGGGAAACAGGAAGGAATGCTCTTTCCTGTTTCCTTTCTAAAACCTACTGACAGTGTTTCTGCTCCCCATGGCAACAATTGAACAGGAGCAGGCCCTCTTATGCCAGCTTGTCTCCCTTCTTCTGCTGAGTGTGTGCCTGTATATGTACGCTACCTGTTTATCACCTTCTGCTGAGTGTGTGAGTGTGTGCACTGCCATGCAGCCCTTGGAATGGCGGTCAAACTTTCAATGTGACTATCAAGCCCCCTCAAAGGGTTACTCACCCCTGGCTCTAATTAACAACTAATTTTTAATAAACAGTCAAATGCAATGTAATGAACATGCATTCTTGACTCATCCATGCAAAAGAGACGATAGCAAGGTTGCCTATATAAAGGGTAGCTTTGGATATTACTCAGAAGCTCTGTCCATGAGAAGTGTGCAACTTGCCCATCCTCTGTCCACATCTAGGGAGCCTAGTAAGTTGCCTCATGCCATGTCATAGGTCTTGCCTAATGTAACCAAGCATAGTTAACCTCTGTCTGGCAGCAGTGCTCCAAGGTCTCAAACAGAGCAAGGTACTTCTCACCACCTGCTACCTGATTCATTTTGCTGGAAATGCCAGTGGCTGAACCTGGTGCCTTCTGCCTGCAAAGCATGAGCTCTGCCTCTGAGCTAAACCTTTCCTCCCACACTTCTCTGGCGCCTCTGAGGAACAAACAGGAAAATATGCAGGATTTGGTCACTGTTGCCAACTATGGCTTGAGGTCTCTTAAAACACGGGCATTTGTGGAAACAAAATGGGATGTCATTGGACAAGCGCCACCTGAAGTTGCCTACTTCCATTTAGTCCCTCCCTCCATATCTCAGAAAGCATCATCGACAGCACATATGACTGAGCTGCGGTGGTTGGAACTGAAGAAGCAGCAAATGGAGTCCCTGCATTCCTTTGCCAAAACTTTGTGCATACAAGGCAGAATCTGTTTCCTTGGAACCTGTTTTTCCACTTCTTTGCCACCACTTCCCCTAAGGATACTCTCTCATGCCATCACGGAAGCTGAGCTGAAAACAACTCTCTGAGCTCTTGGACATTCCCATTACCTACTACCCACCGTGGCTTCATGGAGATGTCAAATAGGCCTAAATGGACCACTGTCCAAACCGAGAAGGAAACTCTGGCATTAACAATGAAGGAAACAAGTTGAACCTATGCAACAAAATGGTGCAATATGTCTTTCTCACATAGCTCATGAAACCTAAACAATAGGATACCTTCAGGATATTGAAAATTCCTAGCATCCCCCTAAAGCCTGTTTGTTAATGATCAGGGAGGCAATAGTTTTGATCAAACATGAGATTGCATATTTTCACAGCCCTGCATATCATCTCTGTAGCTGCGGATGGATGTACTGAGTTATTTTATTGAATTTTGGTTGTTTATGTTTGCCTGTTGTTTGGGGGGTGGAATTATATAGTTAGCATCTGGGCCTATGTCAGAAAATAATATTAGAACACAGATAATCATAGATTTAAGGTATGGGGAAGTATCATTGTTAGGCAGAGAGCTGACAACATAAGAATCACACAAATCATGTAATTTGGCTGGGGAAGGGAAAGACACATAAAAGATTTGTTTGAGTTTAGAAAAAGTAATTGTAATTGACATTAGGAATCTTCCTCTGCTTATCTCAAAGTAGCAGCTCCTGAGGGTTATATCATTCCCAGAAGTGCAACATCTATGACTAATAATAATTAGTAATATTTTGTAATCAACTTCTAATTAACAACTAATTAGTATGTGATTATAACAAGAACACACAGCACTTGTTTTCAAAATGCTTTACAGATTCCCTCCAAATTAATCACTGTGCTCTTGTCTGAGAGGTTAAGTATTACCTTCCTGGGTTAAGTTGATCTTTAGAAGTTGTTAAAAGCTAATCGTTAATGGAGACGAGGAGACCTTTGAATGTTTCACCCCAAAATTCCAAACTCTGAATGAAGAAATAGTTGTTTTCTTTTGGAAGATCATTATCATGTGCACTCTGCTTCAGCCGTGTATTCCTTAAGGAGGAAGTACTAAGGTTCACTTCATATGTAGGAATGTAAGCAGGCATTGATTTGTGTTCTGTGTTCATCGTACGCAGTATTGTTTCTGCTCTGCTGCATGTCAGCATCCAACAAAAACTACATTATTCGTCTTGCTGTCCACTGTGGTGGAATTTTACATAATTAATTACATTCTTGTTACATTATTCGACAACATTCCTTCCAGTGCAAAGGCCATTTATTGCAGTGCAAAGGAAGCACAGTGCAAATGGAAGGGAACCCCAGCAACAATTATGCAATCGTTTGCAGGCTGAAAACAACCACAATGAATACCAATCCTATTTGCTGGATTGATTTCCATTCTTGACATGCACTAAATAAGGAAATGTCATTAATTTCCCTTCCTGTTTCCATTCCCATTAGAATTCTCCAACATCCCTGCGAAAAGCAGGCATGTGAGCAGACTCATGTTTCTGCTTTCCGCGGGTTATTTGGCCTGCAAAAAGGAGCAAGCTCATGCATTTACCCTGCAGGTTGCTGTGCTTCAGTTTAATGTGCGTAGGTTCCAGATGCACACTGGGAAGGGAAATAACACTTGTCACACTTGACTTCTGCGAAGAAGGCAGGGGTAGAGTATCTTTCACAGGGACTGGGACCTTGGTGTTCATCCTACAGAGCAAGGGTGACCTGGCAGCTTTTATATAGGCAGCACCACATGGTCTGTTCTAGCCTACTGCTGTGAAGAGAATTACTTGCTGTCTGATGTGGCTCTTTTCCTTGTAGTTCTCCTCAGGCTGGAGCTTGTTAGAACTCACAGGATGCCTACCTGCTGCAGGCCACAGATTTAAGGCTTACTATGGGCTTAAGTCAATGCGCTTTTATCTTGCAGGCAAAATCCTTGACTTCCCTTCTTTTTGTCACTCAGCTTTATGTCAATTTCTTGACATACTGTTTAAAATGAGCCACCCCAAACTATCCAGTGTATTGCAATGTAACTTCCTGTCCCTGTGTCTTAGGACCACTTCTCCCATTATGCATTAAAGTAATGGGTACATTATGGCAAGCTGGAGTATATATTCTGTGGCAGGGCAGGTAGGATTATGTGCAAAAAAATGTGATTGAGAAGTTTGTGTTCATACACAAGGCGTTGCATTTCTGTTCTTTGCATCAAACATTGTATCAAATGCCTGTGTGGACCTCTTTAGGTACTCATGGGCTGCAGCCAGCAACCTTGGCTAGTTAAGGGTTCCAAAATTTATGTATGCTGTTCTTTAAACAGGTACTTCAGATATTTAGGATTATAACTCCTATCTGCCATCAGTCAGCTGTTAAGGGAGTTATAGTCTGAAACAACTGGCAAAGACTGCACCACCATATCACATATGATCCCCTCCAAAATCATAAGGTGTAGAACTGCCCTCTGCAAAATAACATGTACAAATAAGAATTTCACTACCACTGCAAGATGATATGTCATTTCCTCACCCCCACTACTGCCACTTAACAATATAATTCATTTACACACGGTGGAGAGTTGTGCTTAAAATATTTGCAGACTGGTGTCAACTGCTACCTAGCCTACGAAATTCACTTCAAGATAGATGTAAATTGTGGAAATTGTGTTGAATTGTTGTAGTGCTGGTCATTCTGAATCCTGCTCCAGAAATTATGACAAGCACATTGAAAGAAATTTGAATGCATTTCAGAAATCTACCACATGTTCACGATGGATCCCTCACCTCTTCCCCACATTATTCTGTTTTCACATGATACCTGTGTTCTTGGGATATTTTAACACTTTCATGACAAACCATCTCTCCTGCAGTATCAACTTTCATGTCAAGACTTGTTGCAGCTTTGAACTATTTGCAACGCCATTATGGATGAAAGAGACAATAGACTCTCCCAAATGTTGTGAGTCCTGTGAGCTCTCTTGCTCCATGCAAGTGGTGAACTGTCTGCAACCCACTGTCTTTGGGATATGAGAGTGGCTTTATGACACTTTTGCATGCCCAAGAATGACTACGCATGCAGCTTTACAAGCTCTGTGCTGCAGGGTGACCTCAAGCAAAATATGCATCTGCAAGAATGACTACAGCTTTCAAAATGCAGTGTGATAGAGTGTGCAAATGCATGTGCACAAATATCCAGAGTTTTGAATTAAAGCAAATAATTGAGAAAGCAGCATGGAAGTACATCAGGAACTGAAGGGATTTCAAAGCAACCAACAGAAATCCACCAAAATCCAATTACACCGGAATCCAATTCTTGGAACCAAGAAAATGGCATTGACAATGGGATCTCTTCTATAGGCTTCACACTTGGATTGACTGACTCAAGATTCTCTTTCCTTCCCCTCCGTGGCATCAAGATTATTCAAGAGATGTACCAGATGTGATTGCTCATAATGAGACATACATTTACATCTTAATTGTGGACTCCCAAGTTGGGGAGGCATTTAGGTGAGGAAAATGCATGAAGAACTATGCCAGAATCAAAACAAATATGTCAAGGGGCTCAGGCTCATGCACCGCCTTTTTGGAAATTCACACCTCACTTATGGATGCTGCTGCTGGGAAGTAACAAAGTGGGGAATGATCTTTGAAGTTTTTTTCTGCAGCTGCTAAGTGTTGACAGATGCAGTTGCTCAGCAGGTGCCTGTGCATGGGAGGTGGAAACCAGTGAAGTCATCAAAACTGGTTAATTCAGGCATAAGATGCTTTAGGGATTTTGAGCCTGGTGATCCTTTCACCTTCCCTCGAATCCTAATGAGATCTCTAAAAAAGTCACCAGCCCATGATATCCACAGTACAGCTTTGAAAGTCCATGCGAATGCTGAAATCACGCTTTCAAAAGCTTGAGAATGACTGCTGACAGAGCTTTAAGGCTATAAGGTCCTTCATGCAGCATGGACCTCAAGCAAAATAAATAACTTCACACAAGCTACATGCCAAGAATCCCAAGTGCCTTCACAATTTCAGAGTCCGTCTTGAATACCAGAAAGCACCAAATGTATAGCAATATGCTAAAGCAAGTGGAGGTGGTGCATCATTTACATCAGTCTGTATAGGTGCAGGCTAGAGATAGGGGAGAAATTGGATTCAGTTTGCATTTAAAGCCAAATTTATCAAATTGGCACTTTCTGAAACAGTATGAGATCTGAAACAGCCATCCTTCAGAATTCACATTTTTCTAAATTTTGTGATGCAGTGCTCTAACCAGCTAATGTATACCTAAAAAAAGGCATATATTAGGTAACAGTATGCATAAGCATGAATATATTAGTGGAAATAACATTCAATAATTCATTACATTAGGAGAAATTGCTTGCAAAAATGTGTTTATTGGGAGGAAATTCACACATGCAGAAGAATTTCATGAGGATTTAAAAGAAAACAGAAAATCCACAAATTGCTGCTGAAATGTAGAGAATTGATTTTAAGAAGGGATCAAAACTGACAGACCCTACTACCCCTAGTCACAGTCACCAGGAAAAGCACCAAAAATGGTCCTACACAAGGACAGCCAAGGTGGTGTCCTCCAGATGTTTGGGACTATAATTCTCATCATACTCAGTAAATGTAGTGAAGGGTTAGGGATGATGGAAGGTGTAGTCCACATGTTGGGACTCACCTTGGATAACCCCTGTCAAACAGCAGTTAGCAAATCTTGCTCAGTCTTGGGTTTGATGGATAGTCTGTAAGGAACCAGTGTTGCCTTCACATAGCAGGTCTATGGTCCGATAGTTGGTAGTGGGGATTATTTAGCTCAAGGGGCTAATAGGTAAGTGGATGAAACAGTAGCACAATTTGTCCCTTAACAAGCAAGTTAAAGAGTTATGGTGAAAAGTTGTTTGCAAAATCTTAATATTTATTTTCATTACTTGTATTTCTGTATATATAATTAGTAATCCGGAAACCAAATTCAACTGCAGAAAATTACATTTGCTATACTTAGTGTGAGCAAAAAGGTTTCTGTGCATACTAATTACGGTCAACAGCTCTTGATTTTTATAATTAAGCTATAGGGTAAGCTTGGACTTTTTTCTTCTCTGTTTATAGAAAATGTGGCTAAGCCATACTTCCCTTTCAATATTACTGTATTCACTCAAAATGAAATTCAGCTGTTTCCAGATGACCCCAGTTTATCCTGATTTGTTTATAGGGAGGCTAGATGATGTCAGCTATTCACTGAACATTGAATGTGGTGAGGTTAAACAATGCTGCATTTTCCCTGTGACTTTCTTTGTCATAAAAAGTTCATGGGGTGGGGTTTGTTGTGCAGGACCTTCCAAGCACCTGTAATTAGACAATCATAATTTGCCAGCATGTGATTTAATCCCACCCCTACATAGTGACCTCCTGCCAACCTAGCAGTTTGAAAGCATGTCAAAGTGCAAGTAGATGAATAGGTACCGTTCCGGCAGGAAGGTAAACAGCGTTTCTGTGTGCTGCTCTGGTTTGCCAGAAGCGGCTTAGTCATGCTGGCCACATGACCCAGAAGCTGTATGCCGGCTCCCTCGGCCAGTAAAGCAAGATGAGCGCCACAACCCCAGAGTCGGTCATGACTGGACCTAATGGTCAGGGGTCCCTTTACCTTTACCTTACATAGTGACAGTCTGGAAGCAATCATAGATTCACACTTACCAGAATTTTGTGATACATTTCTCCAAGCACAAAACAGTTACAAAAACGCATATATTAGAGGAAAGTGTGCATAAGAATAAAGCTATTTGTGGAAGTAACATACAAAAGTGCATTGTATTTGGGGAAGATGCTTGCAAACATCTGTACGTTAGTCAGAACTGCATATTAAAATACGTTCTTTAGGAGGAATTGGCACTAAAATGTTGACACATTTAAAAAAGAATTCTTAAATAGCTGCAAAATTTGGACAACTGATTTTAAGATTGGAAAAATGGGAAACTGAGAGAAACTAGATAGATAGAGCCTTTCATCTTCAGTACCAGGTTCTGTCTGAATGTTGTTGTTCATGAATAAATGCAACTATTGAAGTTTTCCTGACTCCAGCTGTTTCCTGGACAGACCCATTGCAAGAGTTCCTCCCACAATGAATACCCTTCCCAAACCCACAGAATACTTCACTGTCAGCATAAAAAGGTCTTTGGATACAATTGAAAGTTCAAAGTGAGGGCGCTCGCCAGATCTCCGCCATAAGAGCCTGCCACAGCATGGGACCAGTATGCTGTGGACCCCAGCTTGTTGTTGAAGCAAGCTGGTCCTCTGTAACATGAGGGACAACAAACAGCATTTCTCCGTGTGAGCTCAGTGAGCAAGCTGAGATATGAAAAGCTAAAATCAACAAAGGCACTTTCAATTTCATTATAAAAATAATCAGAGAGAAAGCCTAATAGATGAGCAGGGGGAGGATGTTCCAGAGACAAAGCACCATGATTGAGTCCTATCTCTTCTTGCTGTTCACCTCCCCTCAGAAGTTGGAGGCACTCTGATCAGGTCCTCCAAAGAAGATATTAAAGGTTGTGTGGGCTCATGAAGGAGCTTTACCTAAATATGAAAGCATTTTGGGGTAGTAAATTGGCATGAGGAAGGGTGGAAATTGGCATGAGGAAGGGAGGAAGGGTGGTCTACAAACTGGTGAAAAATAAACAAAGGTTCGCTGTTGCGCCTCTTAAATATTATTAAGAAAATAATATTTGGATTCCACCCATTCATTTTCATAGTCTGCCTGTGAAGCTCCACAACCTTGAGCACTGGAAGGTAGCTCTGCACATAAAAAAATCTATATGGGGCAATTTCTCATTACTGTATAATGATTTTGAACCTTTTTATAAATTAAATAACTGTAAAAAGAGGAGCAGACATTTACATATATTGCTCTCCCTCCTGCCATTTTCTCGCGTCGGAATCAGCCTGTGCCAGTACAAAAAGAACTGAGTCTGCCTATTATTTTTGCCAACTTCAGAGTCAATAATAGTGAGAGGTGCCATTAGAGCAGCACTTTGGGGCAAACAGAGAGGGGCCCCACTCAGCAGGAGGAGCTACAAACACAGCAGGGCTGGCTTCCCACACTTTAAAGTACGTGAAGTAATGCACATTACCATCTTAAAGAGTCCCTTCTCTAAGTCCAGAATCAAAATCATCTAACTGTGCTACTCACATTAGAGTATAGCTGAATAGCTGTAAATTGGCCAAGGCTTCTGAGCACATATTGAGTCTGAGTTTTTTTATTTCGCTGGCGGCTCTTTGCTCTGCTCTGTCATCCACAATTAAATAAGTGGTTGTGAAACCTGAATCTTTGGCCTATTACCTGGAAACTTGTTGCTCTTGCCTGGTTCTAACTTCCTGAGCTGGGCAACTGGAACACTTTTGATTTCTATGGCTTATTTTTAGTTGTGTTCTGATTAATGAAAAGGAGCAGCCATAAGATTCTGCATGGCTTTGCTAGCTTTTTTAGAATGCCCTGGCATAAGGCAATGGCTGGCTGGAATCCACACTGTAGCATTTTGTTGTAAATTCCACCTATATCTGCATATAATGCATATTAGTAATATCAGTTCTTTTTCTGTGCTCCTGGTTAGCATAAGCAAAAGTTAACAGCCCCTTGAATTTGTCTAGCAAGGATATTTTTAGCCTACAGAAGTAGGCTCCGTTGAAATAAATGAGCTAATACTACGAAGCAAATGTACTTAAGGCTGAAATGTAATTTATATAATCCCAATTATTTCTTGCCTAACTATGGCTTCACTTTGCCAACTTCTTCCACCCTTTTCCTTATCTGAGCTGTTGGTGTATGCTTTTTATAATGAATATGTTTCTTTTCCTATTTGTGTTTTTTGGGAGAATATTGCCTAGACATGATGAGCTGTCAAGCACTGCCAAGTTGGATTGAATGAGGCTATATTGGGACTCAATTAAAATGCTCCTTCTGAATAAGTAACTGCTACTCTCTTTGTAAATCCCCCTCCCTCCATCATGCAAAGAGAAGAGAATCTTTCCTTCTACTTGTGTGTTTATATAGAAGTGTGAAGAAAGAGAGAGAATCTATATCTTGCCTTGATTTTAACCTTGCATTTTATTTTAGGTCAATACAGATGTATAATTCATAGTGGAGTGGAATTGATGGATCCCCGTTGACAAATCCATTTCTATGTTTCTAAGCAGTGTTTAAAAAAACCTCTGATGTTGATTTGATCTTCTTTCATTTCAGAGCCAGGAAAGAAGCAAGTTCTTCTCTGTCTTCTACCTGTCCATTAATGCAGGAAGCCTGATCTCTACTTTCCTTACCCCTGTGCTGAGAGGTCAGTGTTGATTAACAACATGGATGGATGATATTCCCCCAGATATAGTTGGGCTACAACTCCCATCATTCTTGACCATTAGCCATGCATGGTGCGGCAATAGGAGCTGGAGTCCAAGAACATCTGAAAGGCCACCAGTTTCCCAGCATTGATTTAGAATGAAGGTGGGAATTAGATGCAGCATGACTATCCCACTCCCTTGGCTAATTGGGTTTTCCAGACTTCCACGTGAATAAAATCATATGGCTGTTTAGAGTGACTAGACCACTGTGATTCTGCTGAAAGAATAGAGAGAAGTTGTTTTTAAAACGGGATACAATTTTTATGTACAGCACTGGAACTTGAAGGTCTCCACAAAGAACACAACCCCATTCCCCCTTAGGAGGTGGAAACATATGGATGACTCTTTAGAAACAGGGCCAGGGCAGTCTGGGGAATGGGAGGCATGGAAGCAGGAGGTCCACCTAACCAGCCTTCTCTACTTGGGGAAGGTTGCAAACGTGGAGTTCATGTTCCTTGAGTGAGTGGATCACAGATTAGAGGACAAG
This sequence comes from Podarcis vaucheri, assembly GCF_965113315.1. Lineage (NCBI taxonomy): Eukaryota > Metazoa > Chordata > Lepidosauria > Squamata > Lacertidae > Podarcis > Podarcis vaucheri. The sequence continues at coordinate 93,782,414 of NC_138759.1, forward strand.
GTGGGGATCTCAGAGTTGCACATGGACCTCCAGTTAACCAGAACAGCATGGCAGGCTGAATGCCTGTGCCTATGCTTATGCACTATAGTGGGGTGTGGGGAGAGAAAAGGAGGAAACAATGCTCTTTTATCTGGTAGGGGGATTCCTTCAGGTGCAGGTGCTTTACCCATGTTGCAAAGGATTGTGTCGTGTTTGTTTGTTTGTTTGAAGTACCATAAGACTTTCTGTGATATAAACATTGAAGAGAAGATGTGATTGAGTAAGCTCAGTTATGGATCTAACTTGCAATACAATACAAATCTTTATTATGGCCATAGACCAGCATTTAAAATCTGAAAAAGCGCTTTAGAAAGCTAAAAGGTATTAAAGCACAAGGTGAATATAAAAGTCTAAAAGAATTTTAAAGAAACTAAAAGAATCCAAAAGAAGGGTCAGGAACATTGGACGGGTGTGGAAGAGCACAAAAGGTTGATATATAAAGGCTTTAACTATTGCTTAAAGAGCACTCTGATATGTTAATTATAACTGATTTATGGCACAGGTCATCCTCCTATGACTCTGGAGCGCTGCTATGCAGAACTTAGCAACACTATACGTTGCAGCAGGATCCAACTTGCACTTTCCCAGCTTCTGCAAGTGATCTTCATTCCATTCCCAAACAGAAGGGCTGCTACCCTCAGACCAGCACATTGAGTTAAAAGCACAGATAATTGTATATTGGGCTATGACCAACAGATCTGGGACAAACAAAATGGTAGTCATTACAAGATAATGCCAGCCTGCCAGAGATGCCATACTCTTTTGCTTGTCCTATATTGTGTCACTGAAGGGAACAATGTAGGAAGGAGGAAATATCTTACAGGGAGTCAGATAAAGGAGTTTTCCCTCCTGGTGTCATCTTCTCCCATAGAGAAGACATGACAAATACCATAGATTCCGGCATTTAGACAACCTTTTAACCCTGGAAAAGAGGTTAAAAAGTCGGGAGTCGTCTTATACGCTGGGTACGGCTGCAGTGGGTGGCAGGCTCCGCTCTGGCCCGGAGGAAGCTGCCCGGCGAAGCTGCCCAGTGATGCTAAGCTGGCTTCGCTGGGCGACTGCCTCTCGGCGTGGAGCCCACTGTCCCCTGCTGCTTTGGAAGCTGCCGAAGCTACCGCTGCAGCAGCAGTGGGCAGCAGGCTCTGCTCCGCGCCGGGAGGAAGCTGCCCGGCGAAGCTGCCCAGAATTATACATTCTGGAGTGTGCCCAGAGAAATAATTTAGGATAATAACATAATACCAATTTCTCTTCTACATCACAGCACCTTTCAGGAGCATTATAGATTTGCAAAGGTTTTTAGTTAATGTGCCAAACTAAGTAAAGTTCTCTCCTGACCACCAAGTTGAAAAAGCCCATTTCAATCAAAACATCACTACCACCCTGATATTTAACATGTCCAAGTTAGGCTAAATGCTTCCCATTTCTTGCTTCATGTTTAGACTGCTCTGTTTGGTAGCAGGAGTATGATAGCAACGTATTGAGAACAGTTGAGATGTTGTTAGGGCCAGACCACAATCATTCTGGGATCTTCAGAACAGCAGTAGAGGCAGAATTATGCAGCTTGCTCTGCATTAAAGAATATAGAAATCTGCCATACAGCATGTCAGACCGTGTAGATCAGAACTGTCTACACTGGCCGCCAACAGGTCTCCAGGATATGAGACTGGGATATTCCTTGTCCTACCTGGAAATGCCAGGGATTGAAACTGGGACATTCTTTCTGAAAAACAGGTGCTCTATAACTCCATTATGATCCTTCCCCATACTGTATATGTTCTTTCTTGAGAGCTGGTGGAACGCAGCATGACATCACCTGGTGAGCATAATCTAGCGGGATCACAAGTTTGCAGACCTTTGTAAATCACATTGCCATTGACTTTGCATGGCCACCTATCCACAATCATCCAGTGAGACCTATGCCAGAAAACACTGCCCTAAAGTTCCCCAGACATTCTCCCACCCATACACTGACCAGATAGACCTGTTGAGCTTCAGCAAAATTGTTGTGTTATGTGTTTTCAGCCCATGTCCTGAGATGCAAGGAGTGAAAGCAGACAGAACAAGAGGTTACCTTTAACATTGCACAGAGCAGCTCTCAGGAGAAAAACAATCACATCCACAGGAGCAAAGAGAGGACAGTTTGTGTGTTTTGTGTGTCTTGTGTGTTGTTGTTGAAACCTATTTAATGTCTGGGGTTGGATTGGGAACTTGCTTGCCTTCTATATTTAATCTAAAGTACAAGGCAGAAAGCAAAGCTATTTACCTGTGTCAACACTGGTAAGTAGCTGCTGCTCAGAACATTTTGTAGCTGATTGAAAAGGAAGCTTCTTTTAGGCTCTGCATCTTATATCAACATAGGTCAATGCCAGGACAAATAAATATTGTGGCATGGTGCAGAGTGGAATGAGGATGTTTGGTTCTTAAGAGAAAAAAGAAGCACATTCCCTTTAAAACTTGGCTGTTTTGTGTGGTCTCTGTGGCTACTATATTGAGCAAGCCAATGTCCCAAACAGCTAAAAAAGTCCTCTGGTGAAAATCAGAAATAACATGGGCAGTTCTGGACTATCAAATTTCTGCTTATGCCTCTGAAAGCAAAATACTGTAAATAACCCAACTTCAGGCACAAACACAAAGGCAGCATTATAAACTTTAGATAAATATGTCACACATTAATAATGACCAGAATTTTTTTTTTTATCCTGTTGGTGTTCAGCTGTGAAATTGGTTTGTTTTCATTTGTTCTGGTGCAGAACAAACAGCATCTTTGCGACCACTTCTCCTGGAATATTTGCAGCTGGGTGTATGTAACCCTTGATTCAGAAGTTGGGCCACAGTCATGAGTCTAGAGGTTTCTCTCTGACTTTCACTGTGTTCTGGCTTGAGTACCCAGCCAGGTGAGCCTGGGACTCCAGTCTGGATGCCTGGGTAACTGTTCCCTCCCCATCACTTTCACACCTACTGCATATATCCAGGCACACACTGTTGGGAGGTGTTCTTATCAACAAAGTAATGTTGTGGCTTTTGGAGTCAGTGCAATGTTAATGTTTTGTGTATGGAAGATTAATTAAGGCAGGAGTTATCATCAACCATTTGGGGGCAAGTTTGCAGACTGGATAAATGGGCACACATTTAAAGTACATCCAATGCACATTTGAAGCACACAATTCCACCCCCCAAACCAAGAAACTTGGCCCTTCCCAGATACAGCAATTCTCAGCACCCTTAACAAATCAAATTTCCCAGGATTATTGCAGAGAAAGTTATGTGTTTTAAATGTGCATTAGACACACTTTTAAAGTCATTTGCATCACACACACACACACACACACACACACACACACCACAACCTAGCACATACCATAACCTAGCCTATAGGCTACAATAAAATGCTTCTTTTGAGTTTAATTTCAGTGAATGTAGGGGACCCTGCAGGCACCAGGGAAAGGTTCTGTGGGCACATGTGAGTCTACAGGTGCCCTTGACTTTAAGCACCAGTTCATACAATTTTTAAAATATTATTCATTACCCACCCTTCACCAGCTGGCTCTGGGGCAGGTTACGACAATTTTAAAATTCAACATTAAAAATAGTTAGAACAAATTACAGTCACAGGAATTGCCCTCAGAATGCCACATCCTGAGAAGTCTTAGAAAGTGAGCAGAGCCCTAGGCATGCTATTTCCTGATCTGCATACATTCTGAGCCACCCACAAAACTGATTCAGTGCATGCAGGTATACTAAGGAAAACTTGTCCTGTGTTGACTTCAAGCAAAGAAAAAGGTGGTAATGGGCATCTCTTTTTATTATGGCATTGGAAGGAAGGGTGGGAATCCGAATTGAAACATGGTGAAAGGGAGTTCTGTTTCTGCTTCTCTTAGGTGATGTGGAGTGCTTTGGTGGAGACTGCTATGCCTTGGCTTTTGGTGTTCCTGCTGCTCTCATGGTCATTGCTCTCAGTAAGTAGGTGGTGCTGTAACCATCGCTCTCAGTAACATCTTACCTACCCCTTTGCAATACTGTATTGCTTGAAGCAGAGCAACTGGATGTACAGTCGCTCACAGCAGAGAATCAGTGTCCACCCAGAGGCCCTGAGAAATGCTGTCTTTTGCTTTGGAGAGAACAATCTGTGCAATGAAAAAGGCAGTGTTTCCTACCACCATCCACCACCCACCCCAGCTTCTATTTCTCTAGCTGCTTTAATGCCCTCTGGAATAGAAGTCTTCCCAGCAAAGGCTAGGAGATGCCACTAGACAACAGCTGATGTTGCAGGAATGGTCCCCCTTCACACACACCAAACAAAACCCAACAACATGCCAGCAGAATCCTAGAAGCCTCCTGTTTACCACATGGTTCCTTTGTATTCGTGTACTGTGCTTGTTGGATATCATCTGACATTACTGTTTGAAAAGTACATCACAGAAGCAGTCAAGGGAAAATACACCAGCAAATGCTGCAGTTCTTTTCTTTCACTTATTATTTTTAAAAAAGTCTACCCAAAATGGATTTGTTGCTGTTCCTGCTATTTTGATATGGCTGCAGATCCTTCAGTGATATGAGGTGGGCACAACTATGTTTCAGAGCGTATATTGGAAAGGACCAAAGCTAAGATTTTAGTTAGTTCCCTTCCCTCCAAAATTGGGTTATTAATAATTATGGTTCAAGGTACGTGCGCGCGCGCGCGCGCACACACACACACACACACACACACAGAGAAGCCCAGATTAAATGCCAATTCAAAGCATGCTTATATTTTACTTGTGTGTTTCTTTACATGTATACTGTGTGCATGCCAACACATGCCTGTGATAGCAACAAAATTAAATGGCAGAACAAATCAGATGACTGGACCATTTAGTTCAGTATTTCATTTGTTACAGTGACAAATGAAAAAACAACAACATCAGATTTTGAGTATTTTTTATGCATGATGATTTTCAAATCTGCTCTTGCTTGTGTCGGGTTAGGCAAAATTTAAAAACTACTTTGTCCAGAATGCACAATCGCACCACAGATGCCTCCCTCCATCCCACATCATTCTCTTCTCCATGAGCAATTAAGCACAACGTAGACAGCGGGGACATCCAACAAAGCTAAGTGTTGGAAGTTTCAGGACAGACAAAAGAAAATGCTTCTTCACACAGCACATAGTCAAACTATGGAATTTGCTCCCACTAGATGTATTAACGGCCACCAACTTGGATGCATTTGAAAGAGCAGCAGATGAATTCATGAAGGATAAAGCTGTCAATGGCAACTTGCCATAATGGATACATTCTCCCTCATCTGTCAGAGGCAGCATGCCTCTGAATACCAATTGATGGGAATCTTTCTGTTGCGCTCAGATTCTTCTCAAGGGCTTCTGCTGGGCTTACAATTTAGCCACTCCCAAAACAGGATGCTGGAGTAGATGGGCTTTGGCCTGGCCCTGCAGGGCTTTTTGTAAGTTCTTGTGCTGAATTAAGGAGTGGATGTGCAGCTGTATGCGCCAGCACCTCCTCCACACTTTATCCCCCCCCCCATGCATTATGTGAACACCTAAATAAAGTTTATAGCAATCAATGTTTGGGGATACTTAGATTTTTTTAAAAAATGGATTTTTTGTCTCAATGGACACACTCTTCGTAAGATTTCTAAAGCAGTGGAAAGTGATTCTGCTTGGTCAAGGCAAGGCACCTGATTTTTGACTGTGCATCCTGCCTCTGTGCCACTTTCCGTGCTATTCTGAAAGGTCCCTGTACCCCCAGGACCAACTATGAAAGTTTCTTCATGCAGATGCCTAGCTACATTGGATGTACAGTAACTCCTTTTGCCTACATTTGCCTACACTTCTTTTATAGTTGTGTTTATTGCTGGAAATGGAATGTACAAAAAGACTCCACCAGAAGGAAATATCTTACTCGAAATTTGCAAGTGCATTGGGGTAAGTGTGTTTCTTAGATATCCTTTTCATGCATGACTCTGAGATTGTAAAATCATATTTTCCACATGTCTGACCCTGATGTTAATTGATTAGCCATATGAGTTTTACAATGCAATCCTATATAGATTTGCTTAGAAATAAATTCCACTGCAGTGGAATAATGCCCACTGCTGCTGCTTCTGGCCTCTATGTTGCACACAAACAGGCCCTGGGCAGAATACCTGATCAACACAATGAAGCAGAGGAGGGGCGGGCAGCCAACATTATCCTGCTCCCTGCTGGATATACTGATTATCTCCACTCTTTCAGTCATCTGCGTAGGGCTTTTATGTCAATGATTCCAAGAGCCAGCTTCAGATTGGAGAAGGGACTTTAGCCAAGTAGCCATTCAGACTCAAAGGTAATACATGGGAATATTTTGTCCAACTTCTCTCAAAGCATAACTGCATGTTGGATCTAAACCAGAGGGCTTGGGGCCAAAAACGTTCATTGGCTCTGCTGCTCAACATCCAGAATGGCTCCCTACCATCCATCATCCTGATTAGTATTACTTTACTCCAGCACTGAGGTCACTGTGACAATTTGCACAACAAGGCATTTGAGGCTTAAAAAAAAAAAAGATTAGGAAAAATATAACTCAGGAGTGTGATGCAGTGGACATGTGAAGAATTGTGAATGGTATGAAGGGTTATATTACATCACTTTCTCATTCTCCCCTTCCTAGCATATTAGAATTCAGGGTGAACCAGTGAAATTGATTGGCACTGTATTAACTGCAGTCAAAATAAGTTGTTTCTCATACAATCATTAGTACATAATTATCATATGAAATTCATCACCAGAAGGTGTGGTGATGGCCACCAGCCTGAAGGTGGTTTCTTAAAATGGATTAAATACCTCGATAGGGAATGAGTTGCTCAGTGGCTATTAGCCATTACAGATAAATGGAAATTCTCTGTCCAAAGGAAGTACAATTGATGATGAGGTGCTAGGTATGGCTGCCTCAGTAATCATCACACCCTCCTCATTAACATAGGGTTGCCACTGCAGTGGGTAGGGCTCTATGGGCCCCTTTAAGGGATCTACTGTTGACCTTCTGGGCCTCCTGACACTGCTGTACCTTATCTCTGCTGTCATTGTTCATCTTCCCTCTCTGGACATGCAAGGAGTGAGCAGAGGGAGGAGGAAAAAACAGCATCCTTCACTTGCCTTGAATTCTCCTTCTGGGTCCTGAAGGAGAGGGAAAATAATGGCCAATGGCAACAGCAGCAAGGAGGAGGTGGACTCTCTCAGGAATGAGGCCCACTTGAAGTTGGCAGTGGGCCACTGACAGAATGTTGGAGTGAATGAAACTTGGTCTTACTTTTCAAGGACAGGAAACTTTTCTCTATCATCTAGATTTTCCAGATCAACATTTCCAAAATAAAGGACACTGCAGATATGTGGTCAACTACAGAGTTGCATATATGGAGCTTACCAGCAGCTGTTAAATGTTGCCACTTTTTCTGGTGAAAAGAAAAAGACCAAGAATTGCAGGAACAATATCAACCATGCCACACATGCCATGATTTGCTTTGCTGGACTAAGGGGTATGGAACCCAAGGCCTTATTCATACAACAAATGCCATTACCCAGAAAATAATATCCTTTGTGTCTTGTGGAAGTCATCCAGTGAATCAATGAAAGGGATGAAATCTGATTTAAGACAGGGATGAGGAACCCGTGGCCTTCCAGATGTTGCTAGATTGCAATTCCCATCGTCCCTGACCACAGAATAGGCTTGCTGGGGTTGATGGGAATTAGTGTCCAATGGTATCTGAAGGGCCACAGGTTCTCCACTCATGATATATGGCATGAGAGTAGGGTCAAGAAAACAATATAAGATTGTGTAAGAAATGATGTAATTAATTGTAATGGGCTTTATGCAGTGGACTAAGTTAAACAAATGTAGGAGCAACTCCATAACCTACACATCTCTCAATTGCTTTTATTCCCCTCTAGTTTGCTGTTACAAACCGGATCAAAAATCGATCCCGGCACATTCCTAAAAGGGAGCACTGGCTGGACTGGGCCTCAGAAAAATACTCAGTAAGTCAATATTTGGATCTGAAGTCTTTTAATATATATTCCTCCAATAAGATGTGAGCTATCAGAGTATAACAGCTAGAATGTAGAAATGGATCAACTCTCCTCATCTTCATTCAAAATCACTGCAAGTGTCTCCTGAAGACCACTGTAAGTGTCTTCAGAGAATATACAAAAAATACATTTCCCCCCTAAATTGACTTCAGTTTTTGTATGCATGTGTGCTTCCTTTATGGAATGAATACACATTTTTGCAACACTGCCTGGGAATCGTAGTGTGAATACAGGGAAACTGAAGCTCCCAACATCAGCCACAGTGGAAATTTGTTTGTAAACTGTCCCTCTCCCAAAACAAAGCACCCAAGAACAGAGGAGTTTAGATCGGAACCAACCCAAGTTTGCCACCATGAGCACACTGTTCAGGAAGGTGCATTCAATTCCAGCTCTGTGGTTAGTAAGCCTCTATTATAGGCATGTGTTTGTCACAATCACACCTTATGATTTTAGTGTATACCTGAAAAAGTAGTGTGTTCCCTGATACTGAGATACATTGATTTGGTGCAGTGCATACCTGCCTACCCGTTTTCTTTGTTCCTCCCTTGTGCTTGCTATATTAGCTCACATTGTTTACAGTACATTTGCTCAAGTATCCATAACCAGATCTGCCATGTGTGATTATTCTGCAGTAACTGGGTCACCCCAAATATGCATAGGCATAGCTCTCTTTGCATCAGCCTCCAAAATCATTGCATCTAAAATGTTCCACAACGGAGCTGAACGGATTGAGAAGCACCTGAACACATCATCTGCAGAACTGGTGTACTTAAAGCATAAAAGTTGATATTAGGGAAAACACACATATTTTCCTACACAGAGTTCACATCCATGCAGCAAAATTATGTTGTCTGAGACTGTTGCTTGTAGACCTTTCTTCCCTACTAACCATTATTGCCTTTTGCTTTGTGTTTCCCTTCACAGAACCAACTGATAACTGAAGTTAAAATGGTGACACGGGTCCTGTTTCTCTTCATACCACTTCCAATGTTTTGGGCTCTCTTTGATCAACAGGTAATGTGCAGTACTATCTAGTGTGGCTTCACTGTACCCCTCAGCCCCAGTATCAAGATAATGCAGCTGCAGGACTTTTTTTTCAGAACAGGAGCAATGACATCATTGGGTAAAGCACCAGGGTAATTGGCAGACACACTTTGTTCTGGCAAGTGATTGAGCTAGTAATAAGGCTTTCAAGTCCTTTCCTTTAATGGGGTTTCTGCATTACGGTAGGTTAGGTTAGCAATTTAAATGGCAGTAGTACATCTTTGCAAGCTTGTTTTCATTTCTAATAAAAAGCTTAAGGCTACATTTCAGCTGGGCTGAAGATCTTTTCCTAAATTTCAGTGTGCTTTGCAAGTTTAAACATATGCAGCCAGAAGTAAACACCACTGTGATCAACGGAACTTACTCTCAAATAACTAGGTATAGAGATACAGACAGGGTGCAAAAAAACCCTAGACTTTATGGTGCCACAGGACTCCTTGATAGCTCCTGCACTTCAGAATTTACCACTACACCACTGTGTGTGAAAGTAAAAGGTGACCTTCACCAGTGACTTTCACAGTCTTATGTTCGGTTCTCTAGTTTTCTGAACTGTTTTTTTTAAAAAAAAGCTGTCATGAAAATTCATCAGCAAATTGCTCCAAACATGCACAATTTTGTATGCAGTTTTACCTCCTAACACATATCGTTGCAATGCAATTTCCCATAATCTAATGCATTTTTAACTTCTCCAGACCTTTATTAGGCATTACAAGTATAGGCCATGATAAAACATGATAAAACAAAATAGTATCTAAGAGATACTATTGACAAAAACTCAGCTACCCTTGCAGTTACTTCCAGGTGAATGTCAGACAGATAGAAACTAATATTTTCACTGTGCCGTGATGTTAGACTACCCAAAAAAGGGGATAGCATATGTTTGTGTAGCTGGTTGTACAATGGACAGAAGAAAAGTTTCCTGTAATGCACACATTCAAGCACTTAAACAGAACAAAAAACCCTCTGATATTATTAGAGACCAAATTAAATTCAGCTTGTATTTAAAGGTGAACGTACCTAACCTGCACTTTTCACAACACTATGCACACCAAAACACAACCACTGTTGGAAATTTTCACTTCTCCAAATTTTGCAATGGAGTTCTACAGCAAAGTAAAGTATTTAAAAATGCATATGCTAGGGTAAAGTATGCAACAAAATGCCTGTAGTGAGAACAATGTACAAAAATGCATTGGTCCCTCAGCTTTCGTCAAGAGCAGATAATCAAACATCCCCAGAAATGATAGACATTGCGGATGTTCTTTGAATGTGCCAGACACTGTAGAACATATCGTTCTGTTTAAATTTCCAATGGCAATCCCTACACATGTGGATATTTAAGTCCAATGATGTAGTGGGCATATATTTGCCCCACCTCCATTCCTCTTAAGAGATCCTGGGGGCACATATACACTACAAGCCTATATCAAATTTATTTATACCAATTGTCACAATCAAGATAGGTGATGAGATCCTACACACACTTACATGAGAATAAGTTCCATTGAACTCAATGGGACTTGCTTCTCAATAGACATGTGGTGGATTGCACAGATAAGCCCTTGAAGATGAATCCATCCCTAACTATTTATTTTCCTTTTCACTGAGAAACATTGTTTCTGGGTTTCTTACAGCATTTGACTAACAGAAAATAAGATGAATAAGATACTTCCTTGTGTGGGAAATATACATGTCAAGAACTGGGTATTGCTTAGAAAATCTTACATTTGATTCCATTTTTAAGAACAGCCTTCCTACCTTGGCTGTGTGCATAATTCTACTTGTTGCTTTAGCCTCTTCTTGGTTTGCTAAATGTGATTCTGTGGATTTTCTCCCTATTCAAAGGGTAGGCATTTAGGAAAAGAATTGGCAAGGTTCTGTTTCTGATAACAGATAAGGAGAAAATGCACATGCTTTCATTTAACTGCAATTATTATATATGTTAAGAATGTATGATGAATGCATTTTCATGTTCTGAACCTTAACAATATTTCATGGCCCTTTTTGGTAATTTGCTATTGCTTTTCCCCCCAATGTTGGCCATGCATGCAGTACTCCATGGTATTCATTTTGATCTGTTTTCTCCTTAGGGTTCTAGGTGGACACTGCAAGCCACTAAAATGAATGCTGACTTTGTAAGTAGATAGGGTTCATTCACGATCATTATATTTCTTCATTAAACAAATTCAAGTCAGTAGTTTAAATTATGGGCTGGCAGTGTAATAAAGGGTCACACTTCTATTGATTTTAAAATAAGTGCATCTCTAACGGAACAATAATTATAGACTTAATGACTAGTGGGGGGCAGGACGGGAGAACAATTTAATATGGAATAGAAGAGATATGGAGAGTATCCTCCAGCAATTAATATATTTTGGCTCAGTGAGATTCTGAGAGTCCCTAAGCAAATTCCCATTTGCTCTTTAGCCTACTGTGTCATGTTATTTATTTAACAAAAACTGTGTACTGCTTGATAATAAAAAGACTCTCTAAGCGATTTACAGATATAGAAAATAAAACATCAAACCTTTCAGTAAAACCAGGTATTTAAAAGCTTTCAAAATATTATTAGATTAAACAGTAGCTAAAAACAGATAAAACACATTACGATTATCTTCATGGTCTTCCACTTACTTTATCATAGTATTGTCATGATTTTCAGCCTACTTTGTATTATTACCATCAGCAACAACAGTAATGTTCAGTCAAGGTAGGCAAAGCCAGCTCAAAAGTGTTTTCATGCAGTGGGTGGACAAAATAGGATCTTGGACTTCTGGCTGAAACTCTCTTTGACTAAGGTTATTATAGGAAGATGATGTCTCAGCAGAGAGCTAAAGTCTACTGAAGCCTTATGGATGCAACCATGCGGTTGGTTCTGCCTCTTGGGAAAGGTGGCTGAATTATGGAAGAGCCCTTGCCTGATTTTGCAGTCTTTAACTTCTGCAAGTCTGAGAGGATGGAGGTCCTGCAAGGGTCTCATCATCTGAGTCCAAGAATGGTGGCAGGGCTGTGTCATTGCACTGGGAGAGCCCCAAATAAGATACTGACAGTTATCTCCATGAGGAAGTGGTCTGAATCTTGTCACTATTGGTGTCCACTGCTGTGCACTACAAGGTCTCAGAGGTCAGGGATCATGACACATGACCAGGCAATTGAGCGGGGCAGGGCTGAGAACATAGTTTCAGTAGAGCATGACTGAGGAATCAGACAAATGCTCATGATACATTATGAAATTCATAAATAGATACAGTCCTGTTCTTAAACAAACAGTGTGTCCCTGTGGCTAGTCCCACATCTGTTTAGAGATGTTGTCCAAATACAGTTTGGTCTGAAATGCAATGAAGTTTTCTGCTATGGGATCTCTGTTATGTTCGGCAGATGGCTTGCTTCTAAAGCATTGTTCCTTTCATCCTCCTGCATGTGTTAGCTGTCTGCTTCACTGATGTCAGTTCTGCCACAGTTCCCTTATTTTGTTTGCTAACCAGTTTCAATCCTTTAATTTCAGGGAGGATTTGTCCTTCAACCTGACCAGATGCAGGTAAGGCAATGGTTGTCAGCTAGGGCACGTTGCTACTGTGTCGGAACTTGTATTGATGCCACTGTCATAGCACCAGCGATTTGTCGTTTAACCACTTCACCTATATAATTACAGACTGTATCCTGGCATTCCATCAGCACCAGTTGTGAATTACTCCCTATGGTGTATTTAGGACTGCAGCCTAAGTTACCATAAATGGCTAATATAATGCATCATTTGGTTTTTCAGTTCTTAAATCCTCTCTTGATCCTTGTCTTCATCCCAGTTTTTGACTTCGGGCTGTACCCCTTGGTGAACCTGTGCAAAGTTAATTTCACGTAAGTACCTGAACTTTCCCCCCTTTTATTTAGAAAATGCAGTACAGATTCATGGATGCACATACTCTTGTAGGTTGAAAATGTCTAAGATTATTAGTCAAGCATGGATAGTTTTATGAAGGAGAGGTAACAGAAGGGAGAATCTCCTTCAATCTCTATAGCCTGTGAGTTCTAGGAAAATATGGTCTACTAGTTAAAAAAAGATGGACTTTTCTGCAGCTTTTACATATCCCCTCAAAGCAGAGGGACTGCATGCAAACACCAGCATCTTCTAGTTTTAGTGGTTTGTGGTGGGAGGCACCAGTATTTTTACAACCTTCCAATATTTTTCTGTCAAAGTAGAGCATCTTTACGTATTGAAACACTCTCCTAACTTGTGCTTCACTTCATTTAGACCCAAGGGATATCCACACAAGCACAGATATCACATTTTGAAAATGTTGGTCATGATAGGTGCTCTGGGAGATGTGCAATTTATTTCTTACATGCCTTCAGCACTTGTAGTTCAATAACCCAAGGCAATTTTTCTGTCTGCTGCCCTAGAAGGGAGTTGGAGATAGATCATCAGTGGTGCTTTCCTCCACTTCACACATTAACTAAATGCCAAACAACGTTCCTTCCTAGAAGAGCTAAGGGGAAGATAATATGAAACTTGCTAGCACAGAGCATTTTTTAAATAGCTTATCAATTTGAATGGGCCTCAGTTATACCCTCATAATAATATAATATGGAGGTTTTATGTTAAAAGAACAGCCTCTGTCTGTTCATACGGCTTATTGTGCAATGATCTCGGACTCAGAGGAATTGCATGATTCATCTTAAATTACACAATTTTTGTTATTAAGTTGTGTTTATTTACTATCAGACCCATTAAAAAGATGGCAACTGGCATGATCCTTGCGGGCCTGGCATTTGCAATTGCAGCTGTTGTAGAACTCAGGATAGAGGTAAGCACTGAGCAGCTGTATGAAGCAAAGAGGTAAAGATACATGCTTCCTACCTCTATGTACCAATGCACTACCCATCCTCCCTCCTTGACTTGTTTTATGGTATTGGCTCCTGAATATATAATTTTAAAATACTCTAAGGTTTCAGGTCCTTATTTTGGAACAGAGATTGAATGTCATGAATCTGTAGATCAGAAAGTGATCTGGATCTGATCTGGATCATTAATAACCAGAATTCAGGGAATCATTGTGATTATATTGTGGCATATTCTTTTAATTAGGAAAGGCTATGTTGAAGCCAAATCGAAAAGAATATTGCCTTCAGACCACATATTTGACAGACATCATCCTAGCAATAGCACGCTGGAACTCATAACAAGTGCATGTTGCCTGAGACTCAGTGCTGAGGTCCAGTTCTTGTCCTTTGTGGTGCAGCTGCTGGTTCTTCATGCTTGGGTCCCATGCCAATCTGCTAATACTTGGAACAGGAAGACCACGTGAGATGGGCAGATGTTTCTGGTTCATCTCAGATGAGTAGGACGTCTTCCTGGACACACGCACTTACTGTTCCAAACATGAATGGTGCAATGTGACACATGGCCACAAAGATGTGATGATCACATCACAAAAGGTAACATCAGCCCTAAAGTTAGAAACCCACCTATATGTATATTCTTGTATATATTATCAAGTAGAAGAAAAGTCTGTGCATGTGTGGAACACACCTCTTTTACAGCAACATTTTCAAAAGTCTTTTATGCCTCTTTTATAATAACTACCAACCATCAAGATATATATAACTAAGAGCTATGTTCTGTTGCTATTGTACAGCTTTGGTAAAGGAGGGAATAGGGTTTTGACTAACCAAGTGCTTAATATTACAACTACCTACTGTAGTATTATAACTATGCACTTTATTTCCATTAGGAAAATGCTGTGCCAAAGCCAGTTTCAAAAGAAAGCTACATTCAGGTCCTGAATTTGGCAGACAGTGATATTGAAGTGGCAATCCAAGATTATGACCTATTTCGACAGCCGATCAAACCATTTCAGGTGATCTTATTGGTTATTTCCTTGGCAAGATCATTCCTTTTCAAAGTTAATACTTAACTTTCCAAGATACCACAGACAGATACCACAGAAAGATGCTGTGAACTGCCTTGAGATCTATGGATGAAGGGCAGTATACAATGTTGTTGTTGTTGTTTTGTTGTTGTTTTGTTGTTATCACACCCCGTGATAATTATTGGTTCGGTGTTTTACATTCCATATGTATTTATTATTGTATGGATCCTTTCTCAGTCATTATGATAATGGCTTCTGTATGACAAAGAAAGCTTCCATTTCCTCATATATTCAGAAGAACAAGAAGATTTGACCTTCCTTCCCCGGTGTCTGTTCTACCATATGGAGCGGTGACATGTTTCTACAGGGCACTGTGCCTTTGACAGCAATCCCCATCCTCCCCAGCGTATTTCAACAAAAAAGACACAGATGGCTGACTATATTTACTTATAATTAGGGAAAAAAAGGTTAAATCTTCTTGGATGAATATGTTCCCCAAAAAGTCTCTTTATATGATCTGTATTTCCCATAGGTCACAGTCAGTTTAGATCTGAAAGGAACATGCTAGAACAGGAAAAATTAAAAGAAGTGCACAGGAAGAATATAAAGAATGGGGTGGTTAACCGAAAGCGCTGAAAGTGTGGTTCTCTCCCCTTTTTCATAATTCTAGGGTTATCAGAAGTAAGTTCAAGCATGCAGTGTATCCAGCTGGCAGGCTTTCTGCATGATTTGCCCCTGAAACTCAGTTAAGGAGGGAGTGTTATCATTTACGCTCCTCTTCCTTTGATTTGTTCATGCAGAAGCTTGGGATTCATTGAAGAAGTCTGGGCTGGAGCTTGGTCATGTCCACTTTTATATTTTTTGGCTTCCCATTTGAAGTTTAACTTCCTGCCCACCTCATTCATCTAGATGTGAGAGCTAGTGGAGCGGAGCGGCTTGAAACTTAGGTTTCTTCTACACTAACAGTTCAGTCTGAAATTGCCATCCTTAGTTAACTCACCTTTTCAGAGAAACAGATAACATCATTGGCAGAGTATTGTATTCCATTTTCTGTATTGTCCTCCCATTTTTGTTAAACCTGAATTGTTGTGGTGTGATGTGATGTGTGTGTGCTGTAAATTGCAGGGGTAATCTGTCCAGCATGAAAAAATTGCTCTTGTTCCCATGGGATGGTTTTAGGTCCCAATTTTTCCATTATTTTTTTCTTTTTACATAATGAAATTACATTATTTTGCTATATAAAAATGAAAAAGACAGAGACCATTAGTAACTAACATCCCTGTTCCACTGCTGGAGCAGGAACTGACAACAAGGAAGAAGTTAAAGAACTCATTCAAGGGGCAATCAAGGGGCAATTCATCACTATTCTTCCAGCAGAAATTAGGGGAAAGCCACAAAAGGGCAAAAACTTAAATTAAAAGCACAGGATCACTTAAAAGATTCAACAGCCTATTTACTAATCTCCCACTGTATAGTAAAACAGGCATAACCTGCAGATAGGTTCGTACCTGCAGTATGGGGACAATGGGTTGTATCCAAGGTAGCACCAAGGGTTGAGTCCCCCAACCCTTTCGAGCTGGTTTCGAGGGGGCTGGGGGGCTGCAGGGGAGAGGGGAGCCAAGTTCCGTTCTGCTAGCCATATCCATTTCTCTAGCAGAATGGGAGTGTTGGCTACTGCCCAATAATATTGGCCTATTCAATGGGAATGTTGGGTCATTGACAAAATGCTTTGTACAGTCTAGTATTAAAGGTAAAGGGACCCCTGACCATTAGGTCCAGTTGTGACCGACTCTGGGGTTGCAGCGCTCATCTTGCTTTATTGGCTGAGGGAGCCGGCATACAGCTTCCAGGTCATGTGGCCAGCATGACTAAGCCGCTCCTGGCAAACCAGAGCAGCTCACGGAAATGCCGTTTACCTTCCCACCGGAGCCGTACCTATTTATCTACTTGCACTTGGCCGTGCTTTCGAAGTGCTAGGTTGGCAGGAACAGGGACTGAGCAACGGGAGCTCACCCCATCGCAGGGATTCGAACCGCCGACCTTCTGATCAGCAAGTCCTAGGCTCTGTGGTTTAACCCACAGCACCACCTGTGTCCCTTTGGCGCTCCAGTCTAGTATTACATAAATGCTAATAATCGTTCTTTCAGACTACCAACCCCACGAACCATTTCATGAGTCTTTTTCTGACAAATTGCATAAAATCTTTGGGATGTGCACAGCTGGGAAGGTGCAAATTCACAGTTTATTAAGAAATGATTGATAAAAATAACTGAAAACTGAAATTTTTTTTTCCATGCACAATGAATATATTGTTTTCTTTCTTTCATTTTGCTCAGGATCCTGCTGAGTACACCAAACTGATTCTGAGAGATGGCCAACAAAACCTTCATTTGAAGATACAGTATCAAGGATCATCTTTCATGTTTAATACTACCGCCCACGAAAAGTCAGTGTACAGCTTAATTGTCTACAAGGTGGAAAGAAGCCTAACAAGCCATTTAGTAAGTGTGGAAATCAAGTAGGGCAATGTCAGATACTTGAAAAAATCCAACAACCTACATAATCCTGTAAGGAAGATTCCAGGTGGCAGCCAACAAGCAGAGAACATTAATGTGCTGGACCTGCTATCATCCCATTTTCTAATTTTTGCATTTAAAATTTTGTACCCCTAGACTAGAGATGCATGCAAATGGCCTCTCAAAATTCTTCCCTGTATCCATGGGGAAATAGCTTGAGAAACCATTTCACCAAATTTCTCCAGGGTGAAAAGTTCTCCAAAAAATTATTCGGGTCTGGTGATCTGCTTTAAATGTAGCACTAGCACAGCTTCTAGCTTCCCCCCACCCCACCCCACCCCAAGAGGATTTCTTTTAACCTAGCTACCATTTCCATTGTCTCAAACAATGCCCTGGTCCATGTGTCATTCTGAAGCATTGGTGGGGTGGGCCATAAAAATGGCGAATAATATTTGGAGAAAAATCTGTCAAAGTGGCTTTTCCCCCTAGGTGGTTAGTGATAAGGAAAAAAAATCTCAGGAAAAATGTCTTTTGAAAATAAATTGGCTTAGTTCTACTCCCAGACTAAGGGCTATCTTCCAAAAAGTTTATCCATGGTCCTTGGAATCCAAAGCTATGATTTGATTTTGGTAGGCATGGTAGCAGATTGCCTCACAGATTCTAAATAGGAAGCAATTCTCATCCTAGAATGAAAAGGATAGCATCTATTGAGCGGATATCACAATGCAATTAGTAAGAGATAACTAGTTCATTATCTCATCGGCTTATTCATGAGGGACTTATGATTAAAGGTAAAGGTAAAGGTACCCCTGCCCGTACGGGCCAGTTTTGCCAGACTCTAGGGTTGTGCGCTCATCTCGCTCTATAGGCCGGGAGCCAGCGCTGTCTGCAGACACTTCCGGGTCACGTGGCCAGCGTGACAAGCTGCATCTGGCGAGCCAGCGCAGCACACGGAACGCCGTTTACCTTCCCGCTGGTAAGCGGTCCCTATTTATCTACTTGCACCCGAGGGTGCTTTCGAACTGCTAGGTGGGCAGGGCTGGGACCGAACGCCGGGAGCGCACCCCGCCGCGGGGATTCGAACCGCCGACCGTGTGATCGGCAAGTCCCAGGCGCTGAGGTTTTACCCACAGCGCCACCCGCGTCCCTTAGGAAGCAATTCTCATCCTAGAATGAAAAGGATAGCATCTATTGAGCGGATATCACAATGCAATTAGTAAGAGATAACTAGTTCATTATCTCATCTACTTATTCATGAGGGACTTATGATTAATTTAGATGTTTTAACAAGTAGTACTGCCTCTGCTATCACTTCTGCTAGGTGGTTTTATAGCTTTTGAGCTGCTAGACCCAATTTAAGCTGCCAAACACTGCAATGGGAGATCAGAATAAGACCTACTGGATGGCAAAGCCCTACAAAAAGAGTAGAGGACAAGAAGAAACTTTTTTCCAAAAGTCTTTCACATAAAATAAAGTTTGCAAAGAGGCTGTGGAGTGGCAAATTGGATAAATCAATTAGGTGATGAGATATGTTTAATCACTGCTCTAACACGACACCATAGTAATTTGGAATAGAAGCCACCAAAATGACCGTACCAAAAGCCATCAGAATCATTAGAGTTACATTGGCCATTTGGAAGTACTAAAGCACTTACAATAAATCACTTTTACATTTTTTATTTAAAAAAAGATAAGTTTTTGATTTAACAATGAACCCTGTGTTTGTGATTTAAATCTCTCCTCATTTCACAACAGACGCAAATTCTCTAGACTCTAGGCTCTTTGCAAATGAACAGAACAGCCATTAAGCTGACAGAATAGGCCACATGATTAAGCAAACTTCTCTCTTTCTGCAGAAATCTACATAGAAGCAGCAAAACCAGAGCCAAAGACTTAATGATGAGGCAGCTTTTGCTGTTCTCTGCTTCTTGCACAATGTAATTTGCATGATGATAGGCTAATGTTTTCTATAAAGAGATGATGGGCAAGGGAATCAGGCCAAAATAAAGGGATTGAACTATATGATGTTGATGTTTGACCTAAACATTCTATAATAGTAATACTCTTTAAACATGTAAGTGCCATACTGTGGGCGAGTTTCAGTGAATGAGACCTATTAGCAGGATCCCTGCACAAACACTTCCACTTTGCAATGGGGCGCCCTGCTCCCAGCTACTCCCCCTGTGTTGCCCCCAAAATTGGCTCAGGGGTGGGGGGTTGTGCTGTGGGGGGAGAGAGGATCATTCTGCCTGGCAAGCTGAAATATTTGTCCTTTCAGAACCATCACCTTAACACGCTGTTGAAATCCTCCCCGTGGAAAACTTGCCCTTGTTTATTAGCAGCACAAAAGTAAATCCCCTTGACGGGGTGAACTCCCATTGCTCGGTCCCTGCTCCTGCCAACCTAGCAGTTCAAAAGCACATCAAAGTGCAAGTAGATAAATAGGTACCACTCCGGTGGGAAGGCAAACGGCATTTCAGTGTGCTGCTCTGGTTCGCCAGAAGTGGCTTAGTCATGCTGGCCACATGACCCAGAAGCTGTACGCCGGCTCCCTCGTCCAATAAAGCGAGATGACCACCACAACCCCAGAGTTGTCTGCGACTGGACCTAATGGTCAGGGGTCCCTTTACCTTTACATTCACCATGCATGCGGCCTTAAAGATGTTTACAAGTGTCCGGGCTGGTGCAGGACATTTTGATTCATGAGGCAAGGAACAACCAGATGCCATTCCCTCTTTCTATGTAGTACAGAAGCTGACTGGGCTGGCAGTCATTTTTTATTTCAACAAGCGGCACATGTAGTATCCTCTGTGGCTGAGTCTAATGATATAGCTAGTCCTGACAGGAGTTTAAGGTCAGAGGTCTTCTTTCTGCAACAGAGTTTTATTTCCTCTCCCCATGACTCCCAACTTTCTCTCACTGTCTGCTGCTGCCCCTGGACCTATGCCTCTCTTTTCATTTTATTTCCCATGTTCTTATGAAACAGACATTTGCCCCTCAGTGCTTTTATTCTCAGGCTCTTGCAAAAGCTGCCACTAGACATCAGGATGTGCACATATTTTTTTCTGCCTTTGCCTCTGCATCCCCTGTTCATTAGCAAGACATCACAGAAGTCAACTAACACTTACCTGGGAATAAGGTCCATTGAACTCAGTGGATCTGTTTCTTAGGAGATACGCATGGGTCTTGTTTTCAGTTTAAGCCCTGTTGCTTTTGCAAGACTGGTTATTTGTTTTGTTTGTTTGGTGGGATTCAGGAAGAGAATGATTGCTGCAGCATCTCCATATATTTGATGGCATCACAGCCACTGACTGAAAAATTAATCATTGTTGGTTAGCACCAATAACTGGCTGGATCCGCTAGTGAGATGCTAATCAGCTTGAATTCATTATCAAGGGAAATGCTGCTGTGGACTGTTTGCAAACTAGTTGTTCATTATTAATCATGTTTATCTACTATTCCTTTTACAATTTATTGTCTGTTTACCAAATATAAGCCACGCAGCACTCAAAGGCCTTTTATAGAGATGGAAGTGAAAAGGTTGGGAAGAAACCCTCTTCCAAAAGTCATTACAGTTAAGTGTAAAGGACTGCCCAGCTGTTGGAATTGTTACTGACAACTGGGGCCCTCTCACTAGTCCTGTTTGTATGCCCTGAGAAAGTTCTGTGTAGCACACTCAGTTTATGGAGTGATATTATAGCGATTACAACCATTATCTAGAAACTTGCAGGTTAAAAAAATTGTTCAAATTTTAAAAATGCTATTTTGGATGAATATGTGAAAATTCAGCAATGCATATCTCGTCCCAGCCCTTTTAATGAGAAGTAACTGTGGTTTGTATCCAGTTGTATCCCTCTGCTGATGGAAAACTTCCAATAGTGGAAGGATGTAATTGGATAGTATCTTCCATTCTTCAGATCTGTGTGAGATTTCCCACCATTCCCCTCCTGCATCTTTCACTCCCTAACCTTCAGCTAAACAACTTTATGCATTCAATTCCTTAACCAACATGATCTGCTATGCTGTGGTGATAAAGCTTAGGCCTTAACCATTCTGTAGGAAAGAAAGGTCACAGACAGTCCATTAAGTATTCGTCTGCTATTTAGAATTGAGAAATGTATATAAGGTGCTACGTACTTGTCTAGACCTCTGGTTTTCAACTGATAGGTCAGGACACCCACTTCAAGGTCACAGCCTGATCTAAGGTGGGTCACAATGGCAGCACTTCCACCCCAAAAAATGAATGCTTAAAAATTAAGAACTGGGTCTCCAAGTGCATGTTTGGGTTAAAGGTGGATGGAAAGGTTGAAGAGTCCTGTTCCAGAGGCCCTCCAGACACATGGTATCACATGGACTCACTGCAATGCTTCAGTGTGTACTTCTCCACCACTTCTTTCTCAACTCAGTGCTGACCCAGACCCTGGGGATCTTCTCCATTCCTCCATGATTTGTGGAAACTAAGGGCTTGTTCACACTTACCTTTTGCCCTGCACTTTAAAGCTCTGTGTCCAACTGTTTGGTTTCACTTTTTCATTTTTTGTCCCCTGCCCCAGGAAAACCCACCCTTTAATGCTAAATCGTAACAAACAGTAATTTGGGTTTTCTGCTGATTGCTGTTTGCTCCAATTCAGCGGTAAAGAGTGGGTTTTTCGGGGGGAAGCACTGGGCACAAAAGAACATCTGGATGAGCCCTAAGTGCAGCTGGTGAAGCACCTGTTTTTGTCACAAAGTAGATCAATGCATGCCTGGGCAAAACAGGGTCCCATTTTAGCTTTTAGCTTTAGCGAGATGAGAAAGTTGCCTTGCCTGTCATTTGGACCAGTGCGAGCCTGGTAGGTTATGAATTGGATAGGAACCTTCCTACCAGAAATCAAGCCATGTAGGACCTGATAAAAAGAGCATTTCAAACATCTCCTTCCATTTAATAAGTTCACATTCAGAACCCATGGTTTTTAAAATATATATATTTACAAATTCTTTGCTCGTTAGAAAGCCTGCATGTAAGCAGAAACCATGTACTGATTTTGTTTTCCTTTGCTTTCAGATTAAAGATATGGGGGGAAAGCCATCAGAAGGCATGTCTGCTGTGAGGTGTGAACTGGATTTGGGTGACCTGTTTCTTTGCTGCTCTAATTCCATGCTTTGACAGAAGCCGTTAGCACAGGCTCAGCCAGAGCTTGGGCCTCATCAGTGTGTTTCAAATGAAAGCTGTACTATATGGCAATTATGCTTGCTATGGCTGCACCCAGTGAGAGTGTAAAGGTAGGAAGTAGTAGGAAGAGTCTATTATCACTAAGCAGTGACCAAAGAAGAGGAGAACTTTAGCAGTAGGAAATGCAAGGTGATGGTGGAGGCAGGGAAGTCAAATGGTGCAGATATGCAGCTGCTGATTGGTTAGGAACAACCACTGCAGCAGTTCCCACTGAGCACTCTGAATCAGCCACATCACACACATCTATGCAACGCTGAATTCAGCTGGCTCCTTGCAGCTGCTTCTCTCCTCCCAGGGAAAGGGTGCTGTGTTTTCTCTGCATTTTGCAAAGCGTTTGGACAAGATGCCTTCAGTGGGTCACCTTCCCAAGTGGGTCAGTCAATCGCCATTTCCCTCTGGTCCCAATCCATTGTGCTCTCCAGAAGCAGAGGGAGTCTGCAGCTCTTGACAAGTGTTTAGCAAGTGTTTAGTGTTTAGCAATTCATGTCTCCCATGCCAGATTCCCCCTGTTTCATGTGGCACACACAGTTTTGATGTTGCTGCAGCAAACATGATTGCCATGCAAACTGTGAAGAGGCTCAGAGAGACAGCTGCACTAGTCAGGTATTCTGGTTCAGTCTTGTAAGCTACCCAGAGTGGCTGGGGAAACCCAGCCAGATGGGCGGGGTATCAGTAGTAGTAGTAGTAGTAGTAGTAGTATAGCAGTAATACAGTTCATGAATCCACCATGCAAGCCCGAATGGCATTAGAAATGCTTCCTTCAGAGTGGCCCAAGATTGAAATGTGGGTGAAGGGGAGTGACCTTATGTGAAGGATGGGAAACCATTTTGGTATCAGTGAACTGCAACTCCCATAATCCTTAAATTTTGGCCATGTTGGCTGGGGCTCATGAGAGTTGACAGGGGAGGGGAACCTGTGTCCCTCCACACAGAACTTACTGGGTTTTAACTCCAATCATCCCTGACAATTTGGTTGGGGCCAGTGGGAGTTGGAGTCTCCAACAACATCTGAAAGCCCAGCCCCCACCCCGCCTTACGCCTCCAAAATAATGTTCTAAAGAAGGAAATGCAAGCTTGCCATATTGCTTATACATGTTCCTTATTTTATTCTTATTCCTGTAATGTGTCTTGCTTTTAAACTGATTAACTGAAGATAATTCTGAGAGTATTAATAAAGGAAAGAGCACCCCTTCCATCTGAATAACAATTCACATAATTCATTGGGAAAGTCATCTGTAAAACCTTACTTGAGTGGAGACTTCTACACAGTTTGCTTATTACAAATGTTGTTTCTGTTGAACACTCTTTGGAAGGGAAAATACGTCTTTTAAATTACAACCTCTGTTAAAGCCTGTGATTAATGAATTAATCAATTGCAAGAATTAATTCCATTTTTTTCTCTTATCCTAATTATTGTAGTGTTGCAGTCCACTGCCCACCTCTAGGGATCAGAGCCTCCTTCATTCTGCAGAAAGCGGCGGGTGGGGTGGGTGGAATCCCAGATAGTTCAGATCTGTAGCCATTAGACCGTAATGTTTTTTCTTTCTTTGCATTGTGCAAGGAGTAGAAACAGTCTACACTGTGCTTACCTAAAAGGAGCAGGGAACAACTCACTTGGTTTACATGGTTGCTGATGCTCATTCGGTTCTAGTCCTTAGCTGCAAGGAAAATGGGAAATATATGGAAAGAAACTTACCATTTTGCATGAGACTGGACAGATCTATTCGGCTTATTTAGGACTTGGAACACTGTAAAGTTTATGGGAAAACTAAATCTTCATTGTTGAGCTTAACCCCACTTTGGAGATCTGGCATTGTACCCAGTGCTGGTGTTCCAGCCACGTAGCAGACTTCGACTTGCACTTCAAAACTTTCCCCTCCTCAGTGTGGTGTAGTGGTTAAGAGCGGTAGTCACGTAATCTGGGTAACCGGGTTCGCGTCTCCGCTCCTCCACATGCAGCTGCTGGGTGACCTTGGGCCAGTCACACTTCTGTGAAGTCTCTCAGCCCCACTCACCTCACAGAGTGTTTGTTGTGGGGGAGGAAGGGAAAGGAGATTGTTAGCCGCTTTGAGACTCCTGAAGGGGAGTGAAAGGCGGGATATCAAATCCAAACTCTTCTTCTTCTTCTTCTCACCTGTGCAACCTCAGAATCTGCTTTAGAGGGCTGAGGAACCTTGTGGAGTAGATTTTGGGGTGCAGAAGGAGGGGAGGAAAAGGGGCTGTGCAGTTGGATTTGACTGGACTGGATTGGATACAACCAATGGATTCCAGGTCAGGAGGATGTAAGGAATTACAATATGCCATTCAGGCGTTCTGTTAAAGTTTGGGTGAATAATATGAGGAGGGTGAGGGTGTGCTACCCTCACCCACAATGTCCCCTCAACATTTCCACGTTTACAGGAACTCCTCCCCACAGTTGGGAACCCTACAAAGTCCTTTAATTGACAAAGGCAGACCAAACCTGGGAACTTTAGCATACAAGTATGTGCTGTGCCATAGAACCAGCAAATGTTCATAAACTGTGCTGAGCTGGGATTTATCCAAAATGTTCTCACAGTTTCTCTACCCTCCCAGATGAAATATTTAAGATATAATGGGATCCATTTCACCCTCCCAAAGACATATTCACCCTGTCTTGTTCATAGAGCATTCTATTTAAATTGCTAGCAAAATTAAGCCAGCACAAAAAGGAATAGATAGAATATCAGGAGGGAGGACACTGGAAATCATAATGCAGGTTTGTGTTTCCTACCAATGTTAGAAATTCCATTCTGATTTGTTGAAGGAAGGTCTCTTTCAAATCAGCAGGTGTCAGGCTTGCACAGTTAGTAACTCAAGCCAAATGCAGCCATGTATGGTGGCTCACCAGGGTCACAGCGAACCTCCTGTTCTGCTACCTGCCTACATAAGAAAAGATTAAGGGAAGATATGGTAGCAGTCTCTCCAGGAATGTGAAGGGATGTCAGGCAGAAGATGTTCTCATTGCCCCACTAGAACCAGTGGGTGGCAATTTGCAGGGAAACAACACTCTTGGCTGTTAGGAAAACCCTGCTAATTGTAAGAGTTGTGCAAACCATGCAAAAGGCTGCCCTTCACTAGATGTATTTAAGCAGGAGGTAGCCCACTGCCAGAGATGCACTGAAGGTTCTGCATTGAACAGGAGTTGCACCAAGTGACCTTCAAGGTCCCTTTCACATCTGTTGACTGCAAAACAGAGTAGACTGTCAAGGACCTGGTGGGCTAGGTTCAGCTTGGTCAGTCATGAGTTGTGCAGGTCTGATATAGTTGCATAACAGTTGCATAACAATTGTTGTTCAGCATCCTGTTTTAGACAGATGTTTGGGCAGACGCCTTGCTGAGAATCACAAGCATCAGAGCTTACTAGCCACCCCCTGCTGTACATCCTCTGCCTGGTGATGCCCCTGAACTCTGAGATTTTGTTATTTTTCATTCTGAAATAAGTAATCATACAACTCTGGAACTTGTCCAGTGCCTTCTGAAAAACATAGTGTTTGCCTAATATAGCCAATAGGAAATTGTTCTTTCTGGAGTAGTATCATGAAGGAAAGTAATGTTTAGCACTCTTGACTAAGGTTTCCATCCCACCTCAGCCATCCCATCCCACTGAGTTTCTTGGATAGAATTACCCACACAAATCATTTTATTTCTTCTAGAAAAGAAAAGGGCATCATTGCATTGTCTCAAGGGGTTAAATGTATAGGGATACAGTAATCTGTGATTAATTTGGTAGTATTTCTGGTGGCAAGACTATCATAAAAATTAAGAGATAGATGAAGCCCCCTTTAAAAAGAGATTGCATGCCTCCAGTGAAATATCTGATGCTTTCTTTCGCTTTATTCACTTTCTGTCATGATGAAATCAAGTTTCCTTTCAGATTCATTAATTCTTTGGAGCAGGATGTCAACATCACTCTTGGCAATGAGGATTTTGTCAGTATTAACAAAAGTTACGGTGTTTCAAGCTACAGGACCCTGGCAAGGGGAAGGTGAGATGCTGTCAACATTTCCATGCTCTGAGCTAGCACCCATTTCTCTTTGGGGCCTCTCTGTGATATCTCTGGGTCAGTTTACTAGAAATTTGGCTCTTTCTTGTTATTATAAGGTATGGTTCTGGTCTAGTTTCCCCATGTATATCTTCCAAATACCTTCCCATCCAAATAATCAGATGAAGAGAAGTGCACAGTGGGAATGTTCTGGGCTAGGCAGCTCAGTGGATAGCCTACGCTCCAAGAAGCAAACAAGAACAACAACAAAGCTCCACTGAGTTTAGGAATGAAGCTCACAGAGCTTTCTCAGCCTGAAATGACTACATGGAATATCCATAAGTGATCATGTAGATGTATGATGGGATTAAGCACTACCAGTCCAAGGCAGGCATCACAGTTTCCCACATAGTCCATAACAAGGAAATTCAGCATTGTTAGAACTGACAGTTCCGATCCTCACTTGACAGCAAGGAAGGACCATGTAGTACAGCTCATGCTCTGCAGGCAGAAAGTCCAAGGTTCAACTCCTGGCATTTGCAGTTTAGAAGTTCAGGTAACAGGTAATGTGAAGGACCTCTGACTGAAACCCTAGAAAGCCATTGCTAGTCAGAGTGAACAATACTGGGCCTGATAAACAAATGATGTGTATTAATCCTTCTAGTGCGGCTAGCAGGAGTCCTCCAAGCTCTCACACGGGTCTTTAACAGCTTTGCTCTCAGAGATCTTTTATCAGGAGGTTCCCAGGATTGAACCTGTGACCTTTTGCCTACAAGGCAGATGCTCTTTCACTAAGCTGTGGTCTCTTTTTAAGAAAGGCATGTTCATTTTGCATCTTCTCTTGCTCCTGAGTAAATTAGTATGTGTGAAAAAGATGAGTACAAAAAGTTATTCTTCTTCCCAGTCCTTATGGTTGGTAAGCCTTGCTGAAATTAGTAAAACCAAACCAGGCATCTGGCAAATCCGAATTACTTCTCTGCAATTTTGCCTACCTGCACACGCAGAACAGGGTCTAAGATGTATCTTCCTCTTCTTCTTCTTCTTCTTCTTCTTCTTCTTCTTCTTCTTCTTCGTCTTCTTTCCCCCTGTCTTTAAAGAAAACCAGAGCTGGAAAATAAAGCAATTTACTGTACAATGCAAAATAAATGCACAATTGTTTTTGATCAGTGCCCTTCTTCAGCTGTCCCTAAAACAATAGCTGTGAATATTAAAATGCTAATAACACACTGTACTGTACTTAACACAGAACCAGAAACGTGAGTTATACAATGCCCTCAATCAGCTTGAAGGATCTTGTTAATGGCTACACCCTGTGCTTTTCAGTCATGAGTGGCTAACCAGGAACTATTGTGTTCCCTCTTTGTCATATCAAGATACAACAATGTCAAATGCAGAATGGGAGCAGAAGAATTCATCCTGCACCTGGGCCTTCTTGATTTTGGAGCTGCATATACAGTTGTAATAACAAACGTAAGTTGCCCATTGACTCTTGCATGCCATTTCCAGCCAAAGTTCAGCCACGGAAGTTAAGGCTAAGCCACATACATGTCTCCCACATTGACCTCAGTGGGTGTCTGGCTGAAATTCTATGTGGATTTATTAGGGATGCGGGTGGTGCTGTGGTCTAAACCACTGAGCCTAGGGCTTGCCGATCGGAAGGTCGGTGGTTCAAATCCCCATGACGGAGTGAGCTCCCATTGTTCGGTCCCAGCTCCTGCCAACCGAGCAGTTCAAAACCACATCAAAGTGCAAATAGATAAATAGGTACCGCTCTGGCGGGAAGGTAAACGGCATTTCCATGCGCTGTTCTGGTTTTGCCAGAAGCAGCTTAGTCATGCTGGCCACATGACCCGAAAGCTGTCTGCGGACAAACGCCGGCTCCCTCAGTCAGTAAAGCGAGATGAGTGCCGCAACCCCAGAGTCGTTCGTGACTGGACTTAACTGTCAGGGGTCCTTTACCTTTACCTTTTTAATTCCTACTGAACAGAGTGAGATTTACTTCTGAGTAGACATGCATGGATTGCAGGTCTGGCATAGTCCTCGGCATGGTGCAGCAAATGCTGCTCACAGATGCCAATGGCAAAACTTTTCTTAAAAGGCCCTGTGCACATCAGGCAGCTGCAGCCTCTACTTAATTTCCTCAGACACCTCTGGATCATGACATAGGGCCCAGAGGCATTCTGGGAAAATTAAGATGGTGGCAGCTGCCTCAGTGCAGAATAATTTTCCTTTGTCTGCCTAGAAACAAGCCCCACTGAACACTTTGTTACTTCCTTCTGAATAAATATGCATAGAATTTGTGATAAACACACTGGTGAACTGATGGATGAATGAACAGACATATGAATGGATAGACACAGCCCAGCAGAAATTAAATTTTTGCTCTTAATTCTTGAGGGTCTGACATAGATTGTCCAGTTTTTTGTTTTTGTTTCATTACTGAATATTTAATACTTCACTATTTGTTATCTATAGCTCTATCAACTGTTTCTTGGGACACAATATGAGACTGGCCAATCAGGAGCAGGAATTTCCAATACTCATTTATTCACCCCATGTCCACAATGAAAATCAATCCAGCAAAATACAATTTGTATCCACTATTGTTCTTGCTTTCATTTCAAAAATGATTTATTGATTAACACCGCACACACACACACATGCATTTGCATTGGATTTTATTTGCATTGAAAATAATGGGGTGGAATAACATAGTGACAACATAACTTATACAACTTAATTATGTAAATTACGTTGGTTATGTAATTTTACTGCAGCAGAGAGTGAGACAAATGACAGTTTTTGACAGAAGTTGAACTGCAGCAGAATGGAAACAGTGCTGCGTGCAGTGAATACAGGGAGGAACAGAAAGCAATGCTTTCTTTCATCTCTACTGTGAACAAAAAAAGACAAGTAAAATTTATCACACATTCCAAGCAATGAAGAATACACATGTGTATTCATCATTTCTATTGTGTGAATCAGTCTTTATCTGCAAGTAGTTATGTTCTGGATTGGTAGAGTTGGTAGATGTGAAAGACCTGAAGTAAATGTAATTGTATTATACTGAGGAGTATGTATTGTGCATTTATGTACTGCAGTCAGAATAATGGGGGATCTAGATTTATAACAGTATGAACAATCAAGAGTTTAGCAGTATGCATCAGGATGGTAAAGAACTGCCACTGATAGCACTCAAGTCAATCTGGCCTGTTTTGAATTTTCTGCTGGCAGTATCTCTTCTCATTATATACCTATTCTTCTTATTATTGACCGAGTGACTGATCTTCTCCAATCTGGCTGTTGCAATTAACAGTATGCTTTGTTCAGCTTCCAGATCTATTATGCTTTGTGGCATATGCATAAAGAAACTAAATTATGCATATGGTGCTGCAATATGGCTGAACTGCAGTATGTAAATAGCTAGGATCATTATCTTCTATGCCCAATCTTTTGTCAACATCAAACTTCTTTTGAAGGTGTTTGTGACATTTCTCCATAGTCCAATGAGTAATGCACACAATTACTGCTCACCCCTTTTAGCCTTCTAAAACAGGCCTTCTTGTTGTCTTTCCCTTTATGGTGATTAAATGCATCTCATAAACAATTCCAGCACCTTCCCGGTAAAAGCAGAGTTTGCCAATGCTTTTAATGTGACTTTATTTCAGTCCACTGGCAGAGTTCACAGTTGTTTAGTGGGCCCAGGAGGAGAATGCTGCTTCAGTCTTCAAAAGAAAACCTTTCCTCTCCACACACACACACCAACATAGATTCTGCATTAACATCACCTAATCATCATGACTTGTTTTCCTCCTAACTTAGACTTCTACAAAATCCCTCCAAGCATGGAAGACAGAAGACATCTCAGCCAATAATGTCCATATTTCATGGCAGATTCCACAGTACCTGTTAATATCAGCTGGAGAAGTGATGTTTTCCATTACAGGCATTGCCTTCTCTTACTCCCAGGTAATGTATGTAGAGCACAAAGAAGAAAATCGGAAATCTGATGTGCTTAATGAGGAGAAGGGCAGGATAGAAAGCTGCACTGTGCCAGGTCTTCCAAAGGCTGAGAGAACAGAGAACAAGTTGCAAGTTTGGTGTAGACTTGCACCACAATCCTGACCAAATTTACTGTGAATTTACTTGCAAGTAAAGTGTGCCTTGGACTGCAGTCCTGATCTATTAATATGTACATCTCTCTATTCTCCATCTCCTTGTGTGGACATGATGACTGAATGCAGTGACCAGAAGATCTGGCACAATAAGAACATAAGATGTACCCTGCTGGATCAGTCCAAAGGTGCATCGAGTTCAGCATCCTGTTCTCACAATGGTCTGTGGGAAGCCCACAAGCATGAAATGAGCCTAATAGCCCTTTACAGATCATTATCCTCATCCACTGGTATAAAGGGGCACACTGCCTCCGAGACTGAAGGTAGTATATAGCCATTTTGACTATAGCCATATGAACTTGTCCCATATAACAGCCATCCAAGTTGGTTGCCATCACTACATCCCGTCATAACAAATTTCATAATTATACTATAAACTAGGTCAAATGGGTAGAAACTACAGCCCACACAAATACTATGGAAGCAATTACCCTCCTGTATTAAAGGTTCCAGGAGTAAATGGAAACATTTGCTTTGGCTAACACAATATAATACTGATGTTTTAAAATTTATTAGGTGATGGAGGAAAACTAGTATATAAAGTAATCATGAGTAATCCTTTTAAAACTTAAGGTCTAGAAACATATTAGATTTATAGCAATATGGGACAGAATATAATTGGGAGCAGTGTTAGCTTGAGTCATGTGCTCTCTCTCTCTCTCTCGTTTCTTTTGTATTGTGCTGACAGATTAGTTCTTATTTGTGTGCAATGAGGGGGGGCCATTGTTCAGTAGCAGAGCACATGCCTTGCATGCAGAAGGCCTCCTGGTTTGTCCAATTTTTTTTTTAAAGGATCAGATTGCTGGTGATAAGGGAAAATCCCTGCCTGACACCCTGGAGAGATTCTGTCAATCAGAGCAAAAACACTAAGATAAGCAAACCTGGTATAAGGCAGCTTCCTATGCTGCTTCCCTCAAACGTCCAAGAAAACCACAGGGCATTTCAACAGCCACATTGATTTCAAAGGCTATGTGGTATTTCTCCACTCTCCTATATTCCTGAAGTCTCTTCTTGGGGCCCCTGGGAAAAAACAAAGATAACCCACACATGACACAGGCAGGTAGGATGACACTTACATGAGAGCTGATGGAGGGCATAGGAAGTATGTGCTGGTTCTCAGACTCCCCTTGATATACCTCAGTGCCATTTTCTGCCATGCCTCAGGGTTGATTGATTTACACACACATAAATGCTCATCGCTCGATGGCCGCAGCATCAGATTGTGATGGTCAGATGTGAATGAGCCATTACATGTCAGACACCTCGGCAAAGACTTCCAGATCACTTCACATTACCTCAGAATGATATAGTGTTATTCAACTGAGTCAGTTCACACATCTGTCTGCAAGTCGCTGGGCCACTCAAAAGCATTTTGGTACCTAAGGTAAATGGTGTGCTGCCATCCCCACCCTCTACCATTACATGTACAGATAACTGGACTGGCATATCACCACCACCACCATCATCATCATCACCATCACCACCATCACCATTTATTATTAAGGGAATTTAACTTTAACTCTGGCAATGAGGCAGATGTCCTTCACTGCACATGAGGGCAGCAAACTAATTTAAGGGCTGAAGGTCAGGCCACATGGTGGACACAGCCCTGTCCTCCAATGCCTCACCACCATTCCCTTTCTGCATCTTCTGCTGGAAGCGGCCACTTCATTCTGCCTGATGGTAGAGGCCGGTCCTGGCGAGGCAACAGGTGTTGAACCAAGTAACTAAGGAATACATACTGATCTGTAACTGGCCCACAGAGCCATGAGGTGATTTGCTTACTCCATCACAAAACAGGAAAGTGGTTGAGTGCAGTCTGCAGCATAGTACTCAGTGAGGATGCTGAGGAAATTTCTCAGTGTTTGGGAATGGACTAATCTTCCTGGTTTTCTTCCTTTTTTTCCAGGCTCCTGCCAGCATGAAGTCAGTGCTGCAGGCTGGCTGGCTGTTAACCGTGGCCTTTGGAAATGCGATTGTGCTTGTTGTTGCCCAGGCTGCACCAATGGAACAGGTATGAGATAGAATACATTAACCATGGCACTAAGGCTGGAGTTGTGAGTAACACTCCACAGGACATTCTGATCTGCTTTCAGTACATTTGGCAGCCATTTTTCCAGAACAAGGGTGGGGAAATTAGTGGCTTTTCATATGTTGTTGGGACTCCAAATCCCATCATCCTCAGTCAACATGGCGAATTGGCAGGGATGATTGGAGTTCTCAGGTATGTTTTCTATGCTCAGGAGCAATCCCTGTCCTGTCCAGTAAAAATGATTAGGTAGGGGGTGATGGGAAAGGCATTTTCTTTGCATTAAGCCCTAGGGAGTTAAAGAAGAGAGTACAGGGTAAGATGGAAATGGCAGTCACTCACCTATTTATTTCCTAGACCTGGTTTTACTGGTGATTAACCCGGCAATCCCCAATATAGTCAGAAGTAATCTGCTTAACCACAGTTGCACGTGATTGTCCAGTTCACATATTACATTTGTTTACACCAGGGATGGGGATCTGTGTCCCTCCAAATGTCATTGGAATCCAGTTCCCATTTGGCCTAGCAACCACGGTGAACAATCAGGTATTATGGGAGTTGTATTCCAGCAGCATCTGGAGGGCCACAGGTTCCCCATCTGTGAAACATGAATGCATACCCAAAGATGCAGGACTTTCTTCACACAAAGAAAGACATCCTTCTGTTAAGGCAAGAATGCATGTTGTGTCGAAGAGGAACGTTCTAAAATGGACCATCCTTCCTATCACTTCAACTTCTGTAAAGGACACAGCATATTAGTATGCTGGACAACATTTTCTCTGTTAGTGTGGCACATATGTCAGTGAACACGAGAAGGTGTGGATTCAGGCATATCCAAAAGAATAGGCACAGCTAGTGCTCTTTTTTGTGATGGCACTCCCTGGTATGGATTACCCCTAACGGATGGTATTCACCAGTACAGAGTATTATCTCTTTTTTTCTTTTTGGGCTGCCATGATAGTCATTTTGTGCTGCAACCATGATGATCAAGATATGACTACTGGCAATACTTTTTTAAAAACCAAAAAAAGCACTGGGTACAACCAGTGGAAACCAAATCCTCCTTCCAAGTGCTAATTTAAAATGCTCAGAGAGACTTATAACCTAGATTGTTGCCGACAGTTTAATGTGTATGATTAGGACACTTGCCTACCAATGGCCCCAGTATATAGCCCAGAAGTAATGAATGCGGAAATAAGTAACTTGTACAAAGGGGAAGAGATACATCACAAAAAATAACTGATTAACCTACATAATGGAGAGAAAGGCCACTGAGCAAATGAGCAATTAACTAATAAAGCAATAGAGCTGACACAACAAGGAGAATAGAATGCAATTAGTGTGCCATCCAATTTAGTGTCCTCCCTCACAAATTAATAACATACACACACCAAAAAAAATTAATGCCAGGGCATTTAGCTCAGCACATGTGTTGTTCCATTCTGTACCAGTAACAATAGATGTATATTGCTGGAAAATATTCACAGGAAGGACATTGGGGGGAAATAAGAAAACTAATTAAACTATGTAGATTCATTTGACTCTACCTGTCAGCTCACATGATGCATGACCTTGCTTCTATATGACAATATCAAGTTCATGCACACTCAGGCTACAAACCATTCATTTAAAGCACCTGCCCCACCCCAGAAGTCCTGTGAATTGTAGTTCGCTCCTCACAGAGCTGTAATTCCCAGCACCCTTAAGAAACCACAGCTCCAAGGATCCTTTAGTGGTGTGTGTATGCTTTAAATGTGTGTATTTATTCTCATTTTCCAGCAAATGAGTGTCTTTTATTGCACAGAAGAACTCCTATGTGCAATTAAGTGTTTTTAAACTTTGGACATAATGGTGGGTTGGGGGAGGGGCTACTTAGTTGGTAATGTGTATTACTGCACTTACTGCAAAATATGCTGAGCCAGCTCTGCTGCATTTTGTGGCCATCCAGCTCATTCTGCTGAGTGGGAACCTGGACTTCTGCCCCTTATGGTACATCTGCAACTACAGCTGTTCATGTTATCTCAGTCCTCTCCCAAACACACATGCACACAGCGACATTTTGCTGTGGTCATGAGAACCGGTGAACTTATCGTAATTCCAGTAACTCCCCTCAGAGGCCAAAATGCCAAAATTCTGCCCTTTAGGATAGCATATCCCTGTTTTTAGCCTCCCTAAGTATTCCCCAAATAAAACACAATGTGGATTTTGAAAAATTGGGTTATCAAAATTGGGTTATCAAAATTGGGGGTTTTTCCCCATGCCACACATGCACTGAAAAGAGCAGGAGTTTAGCTATATGGTCTTCCGAAGGATTTCCATGCTCACATTCCTGAGCCATTTTGGAAACTGGAGCAAACTGGAGCTTTCCCCCAATGTAAGTATTCAGTGCAGGACCCCTAATCCAGATCAGTACTGCAATGGGGCCATGCACAAAGGGATGACACCATCCCTATCACCCATGTCACAGTCCTATTGAAGCTTGGTGTTTGGGGGAAGGAGGCACACCAGCTATTGGTTAAAGCAAAAAGATCAAATTGTGTCCTATAAATTGCATCTCGTTTGGCCCTGTCAGAGTGATTTGCAAAGTTCTGCTCCTCTGTCACTTCCAGGTGCCATATGCAGCTGGTAACTAGAAGTGAAATAGTTTGACTAAGCTTCTATACAGTTGGAAGAAGATGAATGTGTAAGTGTTGTTGGCAAATAAATATAAATTTTTTGTTTTTTCCAAAACCCTCTTCTTTCTCCAGTGGCTCGAGTTTGTCCTCTTTGCTGCACTGCTCTTTATCGTGTTTATTATTTTCTCCATCATGGGATATTTTTACACCAGCATGGACCCAGAAGAACTCCTTGCCAGAGAGGACCAACAAGGGACGTCAAACAGTAAAAATATGATTGGGCTTGTTACCAAGAAAGTAGAGCTATAAAGGCGGCTGTGGACACTGGCATGGGATTTTGTGGCCTTTCTCTTTTAACAAGATGTGGAGGAAATGGATTTATTTTTCATGATGGCATCTCACAAAATATATTATATTCAGGGGAAAGGGCGAAATAGGCTCTTTTAAAGTCGGCTGAATAAATGTGAACAAACTCCTTGGACATGAACCATTAAAAATAGATGCAAAGCTGTTTCAAATCTGCCCATTCCTTCCAGCCCCACCAAGCAGTTGGAGTAGTTATTCTCAAATGTACACAGTGTGGTGAGTGACCATCATCTCAAACAATAGGTCGTGTTTATTTGCAAAGTTCTCAAGAAATGAATGAGTGAAACAACCTGAAGAGCACACAAGTAATGCATAAAAAAATATTCAAGAAATGCATCAATGGATAAAATCTAAGGCGTGTGTGTGATCAAGTATGTTATAATTCACCCTTCCTGCTCAGTTCCATTTTTGTGCCAACATGCTATTACAGGCAGACAAAAGCAATAGGTCACAATCCAGAGCGGTTTATGAAGCTTGCTTACCTATGTATCCCTGACCGAACCCCACTCTACCTCCAAGAGCCCCTCTTTCAGCAGCTCTCCTCATGCAATCTTCAACCTGATCTTTAAAACAAAACAACTCCCCCAAAGTTCTTACACTAATGTGGGAGGTGTTGGCACTGCTGTTTCTGTTGGGACCTGGAATGGTTTTCAACTAAGTTTTACTCAGTGTGTAGTCGCACTGAAATTAATGTGCATAACTAAGTTAGGTTCATTATTTGCAGTAGGTCTACTCTGAGTACAACATAGTAGAACATCACCCCAAAAATGTGGGAACTGGCATTAAGGGGAAGTTGTTTTTCTCCACCTAATATGAGCTACCAAGCAGGATGTTAAACTGAGTCTCACCATTTCCAATGAAAATCAGCTCATACACCTCAGCTGTGCTTTTTTTTTTTTTGGAAAAAAAGGTGCCATTACTCTCAACGAAGATGTTACAGTATGTGCCACACTTTTAACATCTGGAGAAAAATGGTGCTGGTACATCATACCCTTGAGCAGCCCCAGAAAAAAGCGCTACACCTCAGTGTTGGTGTTAGTGCTGTTAAAACAAATCTGGTTCCTAATCACAATATTAACGTAATGTTTGGTTTGTTTCATAATCCAACATTTTGCAAAGCTGTGTTTCTTCGAATTATCCACTCATGGAGCATATGCCTGTAAGACTTTCCAGATAGTCTAAGACTGTGGATTGAGATATTTGTATGCTCTGCTCACTAAGCTCTAGTGACTTGGCCAGAAGAGTGCTTTGATTTTGTATGTTTTACTGTACATGGATCAACTGATCATAGATTGTTGCTTAAGAATATCGCTATTCAAGTAATAAGCTCTTTAAAATGTGACAATTTTTCTGAGCAGAAAAGATTTCCACATGCAAGCCGTGTGTAACTTTTTATATCCATCTGTTGCCTTTATTACAGCAAATTGTCACTCACAGAGTGACTCTTGGACTAGAGAGACCTGAATTCAGATCCCTAGTGAGTCAGTATATTGGCTAGATTTGGGTCAGACACAAACTCTCAGTCTATCCCACCTCACTGGGTTGCTGTAATAAGCCCCAAGTAAGCTGTCTTATGAGACACGGCACGAAACAAATAACAAATAATGCTATGAAGATCCATCAACACAAATATATGGATCGTAGTGGTTATGTGGAAATTGAGTAATAGTGATTGCTTTCAGTAGAAACACTTGCATAGCCTCTCCAGAATTCCACTTCTGCTCTGATGTATGCACAAAGCTTTTGCATTTGCAAGCTTCCCCATTCACTTCACTGAAGGAACATGATCAGTGTGCACAACAGATCTAAATTGAGAAGTTATTGAGGATGAAAGTATCTGGAGGATGCATCTCTAACAAGCTTCAAAACCCATAAACAATTGCTGGATCAGGATGTGTTAAAAGTTGGGGCACAAGAGCACCAAGGTTTACATTATTGTGCAAAAAAAAAAAGAAAAAAATATGCATCTTCTTATCTCTTACCGTTCTTCAGGCTCAGAGGAAGGCAGATAAGAGCATAAATGATGCTTTTGGCTCTTGTAAGAGAATTAATCAGAGATGCATCTATTTCTTTGCAATGTCAAGAAGTGCAACTTCCAGGAGGCCTGTAATATAATTGTCCAATTTCTCAGCTTGTACAAGCATGAGATATTTTGCTGCTTGAAAGTTATAGCCTCATAATTATTGGTCCAGTTCTTATGCCTATCCTAGATGGATAGGAATTGCTCTCTCCCTGCTACCTTTTGAAAAATACTGGTGGCAGGTAGGGCTCTACTGGCTTCTCTTTACTTGCTAACCCCATCACTCCTCCCCCCACATTAACCACCCAGTGCTTCCCCTTCCTACCCCATGCAACTACTAAACACCCTTTCACCTTCCCAATATATTTTAAGCTACTTTCTATTCTACAGCACCACCATTTACACCTTCACCCTTGTATCCATGCCTACCTTTCTCCCTCCTTTTGTGCAACACCCACTTACAGACAGACCACCCCCATGGAAACCCCCTGCATCTTCCTCTTCCCATGCACTGCAACTACTCAGCACCCTTTTCATCTCCTACTCAACTATGAAACCACCATTCCCTCCTATTCAGCACTCCCTTTTGTACCCTTGCTTTCATCTTCACCCTTATTTCCATGCTTCCTACTCCCTCTTTTTTGCAATTCTAATTTTCACCATCAGCCCTTTTCCCTGCCTCCTCCTTCCTTTTTTCAACTCTCCCTTGCATCCAGACCAGTCCCATCTCCATGCCACTGCCTCTATCCTATTCTTCAGCCCCCTTTTCACACACACCACATGATGATGTATGTGACTGTATCTTTGAGATGAATAGAATCTTAAGAGAAGGAGTCAGTTTGTTCAGCTAGAGCTTAAGTTCAACTGATGGAAGTTCTTAGCTCTATTTTTCTAGAAATAGAGGTGTTGGAACTCACCATGAACACCTCCTTTTTTCCCTTATAAAGGCAATGGCACCCACCAGAGAGGTGCCGGAACTCAGTTCTGATGAGTTTCGGCTCAAACAAACAAGCAAACAAACAAACAAACAACCATTCTCTTTAAGGTCCATTCAGAGCTGCTGCTTCTTTAAATGGCAATCCACTTAAAGCCTGAGTTGATGTTTGCTCTGACTGTGCGATAAAGAGTGGGTTTTCATGGGGAAAACTCTGAGGGGGCCCCCCAAATGCTCAAAGGGCTTTTAAACGTGGGCCTATGGTGGTTTCCTGTTTGCAGAATGTTCTCCCCAGGCAGACTCACCGGGTGCCTTCATGACATATCCTTAGGCACCAGGCGAAAACATTTCTCTAGGACTAGGCCTTTGTTGGTCTGCTTTTGTTCTATTATGTATTTGGGGTTCTCATTTTATGGTTTTGTGTTGTGAACTGCCCTGTGATCTTCAGATGAAGAATGGTATGCAAATTTTAACAACAAGAACAACAACAACAACAGAATGGGCTTCCCCAGGGAATGCGGTGGGACAAACAGAAAACCATGCCTAGAAAGCAACAACCACCCTCTGCTTTCTAGGCACAGGACAAATGGAAGTGTGGACAAGTCCTCCCTTCCTTCATGTGTATAAAACAGAGATATTCAACCAAGAATTAAGAGGAAAACTCCCTCACAACTATATAGCCAATAAACATACATGCTATCTCACTGAAGGATCATTCCACTCCACCTGTTTGCTTGCATCCCCCTCTTGCCAAGTTGACTTTTAACACCAATGGAATTAGCCCATAAATTGCACACTGAAAACTACACATGCTGAGATTTCCTTTTCAACATGACTATTAAATGTTCAGGAGCCCTGTGCTCTTGTTTGCTTCTGGCTACCCACAAGTGAAGTTTCACTTGTTTTCCATTTTCTCTGTTTATGCCCATTATGTTTGGGGATTACTGGAGCACATTCTTTGCTCTTCAAGAAATTTGTTTGCTTTTCCTAATTCTGTTTTATGACACATTGCAAATTAGCTCTGCAACAGCTGAACTGCACGAGTGTGATGCTTCCATGAGCTGCTTCCAAATTGAAGCACACATAGAAAATAGGCCTCTTACCCACTCATCCCAAATCCCATGCCTGAAGGAACAGATGAATTCCAGCACTGGTTAGCACTAGCAGACATGATTTTAAATTACTGGAGCATTTAAATTTTTATAAGCCTTCAATTTGGGTACTTGGCTTTTGGAACACACATGGCACCTGATGAATGAAAATTATTGGGAACTTTTATTTTGTTGTAAAATAAAAGGTTTATCTGCAGAAGGCAATGCCACTGCCCAATGAGATATTCTTTAAAATCACATAATTTCCAAAAGCTCTTCCTTTGCTAAAAGCAACAACAACAATCAAATTACAAGGGGGGGGGACAGAGGGAGCCAGAATCAGTCAGGGAGCACAGATTGTCGCGCACGCAGAGCTTTAATTAAAGGAATCCAGTTCCAATATAATAAAAGAGCCATTTTACATGCAACATGACTCTTTATTTTCCATTCATATTGCCAAATATACCCCCTGTCTCAGATTTTGCCAATAGATATCTGCAAAGAGTGGTAGAAGAGACAATAAGAGGTTTAAAAACAACAACTCAACATCTTGTCCTGCTCATTGATGAGATTCAAAACCCTTAAAAAGCCCAGTTTCACAATGCAGCGTGATCACTGCCACAAATCGCTGTATGTTCCCTGTTTCATAGTCATCAGGGTTAGTTATACAGAAGTGAGGAACCTGTGGCCTTCTGAATGTTCCTGGACTCCAATTCCCATCAGCTCCAACCAGCATGGTCAGTTCGTGGTCAGGGATGATGGGAGTCC
Organism: Podarcis vaucheri; assembly: GCF_965113315.1. Taxonomy (NCBI): domain Eukaryota; kingdom Metazoa; phylum Chordata; class Lepidosauria; order Squamata; family Lacertidae; genus Podarcis; species Podarcis vaucheri. The sequence goes on from NC_138759.1 coordinate 93,823,151, forward strand.
AGCAACGTCTGTAAGGTCAGAGGTCGTCCACCACCCCGCCTTCAAAAATGTCAAAGATCTGGATTTGAGATCCTGCAAGACCTGTTAGCATTAGAGCATTAGTGGAATTCAGTGTCGTTCAGTGGTGAGCATCCCAACAACACAAGCATTGCAATTTGCCAGACAGAACAACACCTTTTCTCCCTCCATTCACCGTTCTGGGGGTTCTCCCGACCTCCCCTCCCCCAGAGCCAATTTCAGGGTGCCAGGAGACACGGAGAGAGGAAAGGGACAGTTCCATTTTGCAAGCAGAAGCCCTCATATGCAGGGCTCACACTGACCAGACTCCTTAGGCAAATCCCACCCTTGGTCTCCCCAGGGGACTTCAAATCAGAATTGCTGTGGCTTCTACTCTTCCCTTTCCATCCAGTAAATATAAGCAGACTCTGCCTGCAAATAAACACCTGCAGCTTACAGATCCTTTCCCCACATTCACTCATTGATTAAAGCCTCAGTAGGAGTGGGGAAGAAATCTGATTCAGTTTACATTTATTCCACACAATATTTATTTATTTTTCAATACTTCCCACCCACCTTTCATCAAAGAATTATCCCAGGGAGGGGTATAGCAAAATGAAATGCTGAACTTCAAACCATTAATACATCAAATTCCAAACCATTGTATATATCAGCAGGGATTTAAAAAACCCACAGTAAATAACTTCAAAAGAATAGACAGGCTTCATTCTTAAAATAAATAAAAAGATTTCATTGATTTTCATTTTTCACATCACACATAAAACAACCTAACTCAAAACACATCAGCCACATTGCTTAAAAATAGCAAATCAAATTATTACAGTTCGCTCCAAAAAATCTTTCCACATATTTCCATGAGATCTCGGGGGGTTATAAACAAAATCTTTTGGACATATATAGTCCCAAAATGATTGCCACACATTATGGAAAAGATTGGGGTGGGGGTTAGAATTCCCTTTGGTCACATAAATCTGGCACATCAGCTTTACAGCCAGGGCTATTGTCTATGCTTTGAGTACCAAGCTTCAGTGTTCATGCCCAAGGCAGCGTGCCATCACACGGCTATTTCCATACATGCCACCCCAAGGAAGAGTGTTAAAAGTTCTTTATGCACAATTGTTATTCCAAGTAAAGCAAGTTGAAAGGAAGGCTGTATGTCTGTTTGAAAGGTTTCATTCTTCAAAATAAATGTGCTGCTAACATTCCATGAATACCTGAGTAAACAGGTGAGTTTTAATCTGACACTAAAAATTAAAAAGTCAGCACCAGCCATACTTCAGAGAGGTGACACATTCCATAATAGGGGCACTGCCACAGAGAAGGTCTTTTTTTACACATCACATAGTAGTTCCATCTTTGTTTCTAGTCAGTCTGCCTTTTAAAAGCAACTTTGCTAGTGATCAGGTGTGCAGAAATGAAAAGTTTTCCATTGAATGCTGCTCTTTAAAGGTGCAGAAATAAGTTGGAAGTGTTGGGGGGGCATGTTTTTTAGCATTTCTGTGCTGTCCGGAAAGAGTATAGTTCAAATGACAAAGGTATCATTTAGATCACAAAAGAAAGAAGCTGAAAACCACTAAATACACCTCCATTTTTGGAAGAGCAGCTGGACCTGGAAAATGGAGGTATACCAGTTGTTAGCAGGTCAAATTCACTGTGGCGCATTAAACTGAGAGAAAATGAGATTGTAAAGCTGAGAATATAATTAAATACTGGAAGACTTTAGATATTACCAACACACACACACAACCCTCTCTCTGCCATACATGAGAATTCTAAGCAATTTGGCAAGAAAGATTTCCATGCAGCAGCAAGCGATGGATTTGCACTGACCTCTTTGTAAAACAGGTGCTGCAGGAGCCAGCTTGTTGTCCGTCCGTCACTCCCTACATTCCACTCCCTACATTCACATCAGAAGCCATCATGATGTCAGCTGAGCAGATACCAGAGGAGTTTTCTGGGTTCCTGCCTTGTTTGCAGATTCTATTTACATGCACACTTACCCTCTTGGTTTACCATAATTCATTGGTAGAAAATGTGCCCATTTCTCCTTAAAATATGCATTTTTGTAAACATGGGTTGGTTGGTTGGTTGGTTGGTTGGTTGGTTGGTTGGTTGGTTGCTTGGTTGCTTGGTTGGAGAATTAAATCATGAAATTTAGATGAGTATGAATTTTGAAGGATGGCTGTGTTTCAGTACTCATGCTGTTTCAGAACGTGCAGATCTGATAAATTTGGCTTGAAATGCAAACTGATTTGAATTTTTCCCTGTTCTTAATTTTTATTGCCCTATTTCTGGGTCAGTTTCAGGGCACAGGGTTCCACTGCTAGGGTGGCTCATGAAGTCCCTGTGACTAGATACACATAAAAATGTATCACCTTAAGAAATATTTGCCAGGGCTCACAACTATCAGTTTGGAACCATGCGCTAGTACAGCTGTTTGCATCATGCCTATCCTTATGTTCAGTTCATCAAATCCTTCTTCATTCCTCCTTTGCAATATAAAGAACACACGGCATCCTGTTATAGATGGGTAGCCGTGTTGGTCTGCCATAGTCAAAATAAAAAAATTTCTTCCTGTAGCACCTTAAAGACCAACTAAGTTAGTTCTTGGTATAAGCTTTCGTGTGCATGCACACTTCTTCAGATACACGGCATCCTGTCAGTGTCTCTGGTACAGTCGCATTAGGTGTACTGTATTGCATTTCCTCTAATACAACTGGTGGAACGCGACCACCACATAGAAGCACTTAGAATCACAGTTTTGCTGGTTGAGTATTCATGTTACACAAAAATTTGTATTGTAGATTTGCTAATCTCACCTGTCTGTTACCAATGGTGACATTGCCCCCCATGTTTATTTCATTTCTCCACTCTCCTCGGTTGTTCCGGGCTCCTCCTGCAGTTTCTCCCAGATAAAGCTGTCAATGGGCTGACACCTCCATCTTCTCCGTCATGGTTTTCCATTATGGCTCCCTCGAGTTCTGTCGAACTACATTCATGGTGCTTTAAACAGGATAAGCTGAGTAAATCATTAAAAGCCTTGCTGCTCCGCAAAGACACCCTTTTCATCGAATAGCAAGATTAAATTAGTTTCCCCTGATAAATTGATTTGATGAGCCAATTTGGCTGGTACATAAGGTATTTATACAATTCCAAAGAGATTGGGATTAAAAAAAAAGAAAACCCCCACTGAGTTAAACTTCTGCAATCCATGCATTAGCTTTTATTAACCCCCCCCCCTTTTCCCTAACCATGCAAGTAAGATTTTGCTTAGGGTCAAATTTAACATGGCATTAAATGGATGACTATGCATAATGTGCATTGTCCTGTTCTCCTCATCCACCCCATCACACACACACACCAATAACAGCTGCAAAGAGAAAGGGGGAATCAAGACTGAGATTACAAACAAAGAAAAGAAAAGTGTTTGGGAGTACAGAACAGATCTGCTGCCCCTGTGGGTCCTGCTGCTTGAGGCAGTCACCTCACCTTGCCTCATGGGTGGGCTAGTGCTGGATGAAGCACACTTGTTAATCCCCTGCAGCAGCATCTGCCACCTGGCTCCTTTGTCTCTCTGCCTAAAGGGGAACCAAGAGTCCAAACAGCACACAAATAAGAAGTGATGGCGATGCTGTTGGGCTGCACAGCCAGCCTTGCAAGAACATCCTCATTATGACAAGGCTATATGTCTGCCATTGCTTTTGAGGAACATCTGCCCCTCATTTTAATTACAGCACTTAGAATCCAACATAGTGGCTTGAGTACAAATTGATCTTGTTTTTCAGCCAGGAAGTTTGTTTTTCCGCTCTTTATGATAATAAATGTGCCACTGGTAATGGCAAGGGGGCCGTATAGTGGCTCATTGTGTTGTGTGTGCACTGAGCCTACTACTTCGGGGCAGGCTTTTCTTATTATGCGTTATTGATGTGACAGTTTGCAAACATTGTACAAAATGAATTAACGGGCTCGCCTTTTCTTCTCCCTGAGTTTGGGATTTTAATCTTATTGACGGCTACAGCTGCAATTAGCAATGATCTCACTTAAAATGTCATTTTGTCATAGGCAGTCAAGTCCTGTGTGTCTAGTTGCAAAGTGACACTCTGTGGACAGGCGATGGAAATAAAATGTGACATTCTGTGGACACCCAACACCTCCCCAGGACATAGCCAAGATATCACGTCCATCTTTTAAAAAATCTCCAATTCCCTTTCTGAGCTGCTATTTCTTTGGAAAAGCTGGCTTCTTTGAGAGCTACAGAGTCGAGAGGGGTAAATGCAGAACTCAACTCAATCAGTTATGCAGTTCACTCTTTGGCCTTGTGCCTTGGGCAAAGTATTATCTCTTAACCTTTTTCACAGAGCTATTGCAAGGCTAAACAAAGAAGATTAAAAAAAAATTCAATGAAGAGTGCAACACAAATGATAAATAATTTTTAAAAGGCATAGTTTAGGTAGAGGGCTCCACTCAGAGCCTCAGGGAACATTTACTAGGTAATGCCTAGCCCAAATATACAAACATGCTCAAGTTAAGGAAGAAATCTTGGTTTTGGAACATGGCAATCTTTCCTTATACCAGGTCTAAATTATTTGTGCATCGAGTGCAGTAGTGTCTAATGATTAGCAGTGATTTTCTAAAGACCCAGGCAGTGATCTTTCCCATTAAGTGCAGATTGAACCTTTTAACCAGAGCTGCCATGGATTTAACATTACATCTTCTACACAGAAAACATGCACTATGTGTGCACTGAGCTATGGTTTTGCACACAGCAGAGTCATGAAATTCCAGAGGATCTCCAAAACCAAAGAGTAATCCTTTCTATTAAAAATGGCCAGCATCTATTATTTCCCCCTTCTGATGAAAATAATGTTCAATCCACTGATATGACTGTTACTTAAAAGGAGGGGGCAGCTGTGAAGGTGGATGGAGGAAGAATAGGTATGGAGCACCACTGAAAAACTTTATGACATTCGCTCACATTCACCAGTTCAGACATTTTGATTCAGAACACCAACAGAATGATTCAAACACTATATTGTGGGGCAGCAGCAATGTTGCATACAGGTGAGTGTGCGATTTGCCCAATCTGCATGTTTCTTCTGCGTCTGTCTACTGCTCCCACTGCATCATGTGTGAGATTTGAAGATGTCATCTGCAAAAATCTAGGCTTCCATGCTCCTAAGCTATAGCCTTTGCCTTGGAAGTGTAAACTTCTTGTTACAAGCCTAAATGTCTGTGTGGGGCCTTAGAGGTCCAGTATAAATGTTTTATATGCCTGTTGTCTTTGTCCATGGAGTTTTCTTGGCAGGGATACTGGAGTGGCTTGCCGGTTCCTGCTCCAGGTGGATCGCGTTTGGTCAAAACTCTCCACTATGACCTGTCCGTCTTGGGTGGCCCTGCATGGCATAGCTCATAACTTTTCTGAGTTATTCAAGCCCCTTCACCACGATAAGGCAGTGATCCATGAAGGATTGCCGGAAGAAATATCAACCTCAGATATGCAGTTGACACAACCTTGATGGCAGAAAGTGAGGAGGAATTAAAGAACCTTTTAATGAGGGTGAAAGAGGAGAGCACAAAATATGGTCTGAAGCTCAGCATCAAAAAAATTAAGATCATGGCCACTGGTCCCATCACCTCCTGGCAAATAAAAGGGGAAGAAATGGAGGCAGTGAGAGATTTTACTTTCTTGGGCTCCATGATCACTGCAGATGGTGACAGCAGTCATGAAATTAAAAGACGCCTGCTTCTTGGGAGAAAAGCAATGACAAACCTAGACAGAATCTTAAAAAGCAGAGGCATCACCTTGCAGATAAAGGTCCATACAGTTAAAGCTATGGTTTTCCTAGTAGTGATGTATGGAAGTGAGAGCTGGACCATAAGGAAGGCTGATCGCCGAAGAATTGATACTTTTGAATTATGGTGCTGGAGGAGACTCTTGAGAGTCCCACGGGCTGCAAGAAGATCAGACCTATCCATTCTTAAGGAAATTAGCCCTGAGTGCTCACTGGAAGGACAGATCCTGAAGCTGAGACTCCAATACTTTGGCCACCTCATGAGAAGAGAAGACTCCCTGGAAAAGATGGGAAAGATGGAGGGCACAAGGAGAAGGGGGCGACAGAGGACGAGATGGTTGGATAGTGTTCTCGAAGCTACCAGCATGAGTTTGACCAAACTGCGGGAGGCAGTGGAAGACAGGAGTGCCTGGTGTGCTCTGGTCTATGGGGTCACGAAGAGTCGGACACGACTAAACGACTAAACAGCAAAACAATAAATGTTTGGAACTTTCACAAAACACATACTGTATTCTACCCTAAGGGGACCTCCATTTTCTTTCAATGTCTTTGACCCATGAACATTGCTGCATATGCATTTCATATCCATACTGCAGGGATAGGGATCCTGAGGTCCTCCAGATATTGTTGGACTACAGTTTCTATCATCCCTGACCATTGACCATGCTGGACAGAGCTGACAGGAGTTGTATTCCAGCAACATCTAGAGGGCCAGAGATTCCCTATCCCTGCCTTACTGGGAAAATGGGCACAAAAAGTGGAAAACAATATTTGAGGATTGAAATTGCAGTCCCCAGCTAGATGCCCCAAGGGTAGTAGTAAGACAACCCAATTTACCTTTTGCATTTCACCAGCAGCAACCATTGTAGATTAGGAATCAAGCCAACCACAAGGAAGAAAACTATTAAAGCTGCTCTCTTATAATAATTAATTATGAAGATATCATCATTCATGTTTATAATCTATGAAATGTCCCAGAGTAATTGATTTTTGTAGTTCGATGAATTTTAATGGCAGGACTGCAAACAATGCTTGCAAAATAACTCACTTAGGGGGACAACTAGCAATGGCTCCAATCAGCCCAGGCTACTTTCAGCCTGAGAAAAAGGATAGCTGCCTCCTCCTAGGTCTGCAGAGGTCAGTCTTCAGTCATATATCAATTGACAACATGCTCCAGTTTCTACAAAGAGTGAGTATAAGGGCAGCCAGGCCATAGCTACTGACCAAGCGACTGTGGTGTGCTTCATGGGCACAGATAAACATTGTAAAAAGGCTAGTTTTACTGAAAATAGTATAGCAGAAATGCAGATTTATGCCTACAAGAAAACTCTCACGGCTGCCAGTCAGGTCAAGTGGGTCAGGAGACTTTCTGTGTAACAGCAAAACTCAGGTTGGAATATTTCTTATAGTTTGAAGACTAATGCAAAATATAGAATCAGGATTACTGGAGCAGACTTCTAAGCACTAGACTAGGTGTGTGGAACCTTTGGACCTTCAGGTGTTGCTGAACTATAACTCCCATCAGCCCTGATTATTGGATTCATGCTGGGGCTGATGGGAATTGTAGCTGAGCAGTATCTGGAGGACCAAAGGTGCCCCACAGCTGTGCTGGGCTGCTATGATGTTGTGCCTAAGGTTGCAAATATCATAGATGTGCATCTACCACCTTAATTATACAGCTTCTGGTTACGGAAGACACACGTATTTACCCTGACTTCTGACACTTGAGGTGTATATTTTCAGGAGCCAGCTTGTTACTGTTTTCAGTATTGTGTTTTAAGGTTGTAATCTGCCCTGGGATCTTAGGGTGAAGGGGAGGTCATTAAGAACAATAACAACAACCTGGGAGGAAGATTCCATTTGGCTAAGGTTTTTTGTCTAATTGCTTGCTTGCTTATGAGACAGTTGCTAGAAAGCAGGAGCAAAATTCTGACCCCACTTCCCTTCCCTCAGCAATGTCCCCCAACTTAGGTGTATAAACAGCCACTGAATTTGGCACTTTGCACACAGACTTGCTGCCTAAACCACTGATCTTCACTCCCTGCCTGTAATCAATGGATTGGCCCAACTCATGAGCCGAAGCTGCAGCTTAGAACTGGCTAGACTGCTCTGTGCCTTCCAGTGTCTCTATGTCAGGGCTCCCCCCCCACCAGGAACTTGGGGGAACTCAGTCCCGGCACCTCTCAGGTGGGCTCCATTACCATGATAAGAGAACAGGGGAGGCGTTCATGGTGAGTTCCGGCACCTCTTTTCCTAGAAAAACAGCACTGCTCTATGTTCACTTTCTAAAAAAACCAGGCCTCCCCCATTTGTGTCCTACGAAGCTAAATGTAACCCACTAGCCATGCCTTTGTGGCCTACCACAGTGCCTGGCTACCTGCTCCTTGTAACTTCTCACCGCTTGATGTGCACTTTGGTACCTCAACAAAAGCAATTTAGGTCCTTTAAACGAGGCACATGCATAATTTCCATAAACAACTTCTGCCAGTTTCTTTCTTTCTTTTTTTAAAAAAATAATATTTATTAAAGTTTTACAAACAATGAAGAGTTTCAAAGTTTAAACATAAAAAATAAAAACCAAGAATTACCCTAATAAAAGAAAAAAGAGCTACAAATATACAAAAACAAAACACGTGAAAAATGCAGAATAGAAAACAGTTAAAAAGAAGAAAAAAAGAATGAAAGAAAAAAGTCCATATTTTCATAACTTATACTTCATTTACTAGTTTCCTGACCCCCTCACACCTCCCTTTTTGTATTCCAGTTCAGATATTTTAATTCAGCAAGTTCTTACCCTCTGTCATTTGTCCTTACTCAACATCTTAACCTATTATAAATATATATTTTCCACCATTATCAATCCATAACTTCTGCCAGTTTCATGTGAGTGTGTGATTCACACATGTGAAAGGAGAGGAAAGGCATCTTCCCTTCTCCATCCACCCCCCTCACAACTGGCAACTAGGCCTCTGGGCAATTTCCTACCAGCCCAGTGGGCCTACATATATACCACTGTAGCTACATATATACCCACTGTACTGGGCCACAGGGCTGTCGATCTCAGCCTTGCATGTCATGTCATGGCCCCCTGCTTCACATCCGGAGGGTTTTTGCCTGGCTGGAATGTGTCCTCTGGTAATGCCTCTGGATAAATGGGGCAGAGGGGTGTGTGAGGGTGTGTAGAAACCAGCCTCTTGTACCACTGGTACAATGCGGGTGACAGTAGCAGAGCAGTGTGGTGATGTGGCAATTGGCAACTGTGGGCCTTGGCTCTCACCCATACTTCCCCCTGTGGCCCTGTTTCCTGACCTGTACCAGATTTTCCCTCACTCCATCAAATCACAAAATTGCAACCCCATTTGTGTGAGATCTCATTTCGGCTCTTCTTGTTGTCTCTGTTTTCCTCCCTGATGGATGTGGTGTCAGAAGGATGCTCTTTGTATCTAACCATGGAAAGAATCATCAGGGAAAACTGTAAGAAGCCATGTCTGTGTGAGAGAAATATTGATGAACAGGACGTTGTGGGGTGGAGTGCTAATTAAATAGAAGTTATGTCATCTGCTAGCTGTCAGGATCTAATTGAATTAGAATTGAGGAGGTGAGATTAAAAGGCAGATAATACGAAAGCAGCATGGCTTGGCCAGGTAAAGAGAGAGAGAGAGAGAGAGAGCTTACAAAATCCTATTTCTAAGTTCTTCTTTGGAATAGGAGAGTGAATGCCCTCTCACTTGACAGATTCAGTCTAAAAACCCTGTAAGATGTGCAGCAAGGGAAGAGGCTTGTGAAGGAAAACCAGGCCCCATAATAATTTGGCATGCTGATGCAAACTGACATAGGGATGGAGGAGAAATTCAATTCAGTTTGCATTTCAAGGTGAACCTAGCTAATCCGTACTTTCAGAAACAAAACACGGCCATCATTCCAAATTTGGAACACAGTTACCCAGCCAAGTAATGTGTGCAAAACTACATAACTTGATGTAAAGGGTGCATAAAAATGCATATATTTGTGAAAATGTTTGGTTTTGGTAAAAGGAAAATAGTAGTGGTATAATAAAAGGAAAAATTCCCTGGGTGCCTAGATCCAGGTTTGGGGCAAGTATTCTTTGGTGAGAGAGCCTTGGTAGAGATTTAAAATCACAAAAAAGCAGCAATATAAAGCATGGAAATGTTAGACTTTTAAAACATCCCCTTCTAAGTTGCTTTCAAAAATTCCCACTTCCCTTAGCATAGAACCATAAATAGTTTACTTACAAATTATTCACAGGTCATATTAATATGCTTTTCCATACAGCAGCAAAAAAAGACAAGCAGTTTAACTTAGTTTCAAAATGGTAAATGTTTCTAAATTAGATGGCTTGCTAAAGCCACACAGTCTAAGCTTGGAGCATCCAACTTAGACATCCTTACTGGTTCACATGGTGGAAAAACTTAGAACAAAGATTTGGTAACCATTTCTCCCAAGTGTAGATAGGTAGCCGTGTTGGTCTGCCATAGTCAAAATAAAAAAAATTCCTTCCAGTAGCACCTTAAAGACCAACTAAGTTAGTTCTTGGTATGAGCTTTCGTGTGCATGCACACTTCTTCAGATAGTGAGAGGGTGTGACCTAGCTAAGCCTAGCAGGGCATCTTACTATATGGTCTTAACCTCTTCATGCATGAATTAGAGTTAAGCATGTTGGCTATATGAGACTGGATATATATCCCACAAAAATAACATTTTTTAAAACTCATCAGATTAGGGAAGACTGCTTTTCAAAAATGTGTAGATTAGGCAAAACTGCATATAAGCATGTGTATATTAGGGAAAAAATCATGCTAAAATGCTGGTGAATTTCCATAAGGACTTTAAAACAAGCAAACAAACAGCCTCAAAGTGGAGAATTGAATTTAAAAATGAAAAAAAATGAGGAAACAGAGAGAAACTGGCAAGTACATTGTCAGAGCCAGCCCAAGGTGTTTTTGCTATCTGAGGCAAATCAGCATACGACACATACACCAGTCGTGGTTGGTCAAGTTATTTTGAGACCTGAGGCAGAAAAGCACAAATCTGCTGGCAATAATAAAAATAATAATTCGGGGGGGGGGGGGGAGGACACCTAACTAAATAGCTAACAACTTGCTACTGTTCCATGACAACCCAAAACCAGCTGCCTGCAGCACCTTCCTCATTCTACCTAACAGCAGGCTATCTGCCTGAGTGTGCTCAGGAATGCTCACTCAGAGCGCATGAGATGAGGCACCATTGTTGCACCATCCTCCTTGCTGCAGCAGCATTTCTGCTCACAGGGATGAGGTGGGGCAGAATGGAAGGAAAGGAGGGGGGAAGCACAAGGGAGGATCTTCCACACACATCTTCACCCACGTCTGCCACCAACCCAGTGCTCCCCCACCCTTACCACCACTCTGCCCTTTCCTCTCCTGGCCCCTCCAAGCAGCAGTGCCTCTGCAGCTGGGCTGACAGCACAGCAGTGGTTCCCATTTCACATGCTGCCCTTGGGAATGCCAGACCTGCTGCTTTAGGAGGATGGAATTTTGTCCAAGGGGACACTAGATCAGAGATGGGGAATCTGTACCCCTCCTGTTCTTGTTGTTGAACTCCAGCTCCCATCAGCCCCAACAAGCATGGTCCATGTTCAGGGACAATGGGAACTGTAGTCCAGCAACAACTGGAGGGCCACAGGTTCCCCATTGCTTCACTAGAGGAAGCATGTTTACAACAGGCATGGATGACACTAGTCATACTTAAAGCACATCAAGCACCAAATTTAAGAAGCACATTTCAGCCAGAAGGTCCCATGCAAGCCCTGTTGAAATAAGCACAGGTTGCTGTGCAAAAACACAATTGTGGTCCTGGCACAACACCCATTCATTTCTATGGGGCAAAGCAGAACTTCTAGGTGGACTTTTGCTTGTCATAAGCTGGTGGTCATAATCTGCACATGTCCAGGTGACTGCCAATGCAATAATTGTCTTTGCTGTGTGTATATAGCATCACACACACAACATGAATCCAGCTTTTCAATGGCACCATGTTCAGCAGATACGGGCACTTGGCCCTCATTCTGTCCATGTGGAAGTGTGCCTAGTTTTCTTTTGGAACATCTTCATAAAGGTTTATTTTGCTTTATAATTAACTTATGAGCTGATGAATGGGTTCTAATATGCAACATGTTTAATTTCGGTTTGACCTGATTTATAGCATGATACCAAACCACAGGTGAAGATTTTAATTAAGTAGGTGGCGACTCTGATTCAGCACATGAAGTGAAACTGAAGCGGTGATAAATTTGATTTGGAAGGCGATGCATCATTTTGAGTACAAAATGTATTAAATTTATTGTGCAATGTATTTGTTGCACTGCATGATGTATAGCTTATACAAATGCGCTACATTTTTTATTTTTGTCACTCCTGTAGGATTTTTTAAGGTTTACTAAGTCACTATCCCATGAAATAAAGTTTTGTGCTACTGCCTTTTAAACTTTGCAAAATTAAAAAGAGATCTAAAGCAGTCCTGGTCAGTAATAATGTTTAGCATTTATACAGCTCGATTGTTCAAAGCACCTCAGATATATAGTATCATAAAGGGTCCATATCAAAAGAAGTAATAGTACCACTCTATTCTACCTTGGTCAGACCCCACCTGGAGTACTTTGTCCAGTTAAGGCATCACAGGATATCGAGAAGCTGGAATGTGTGCAGAGGAGGGCAACCAAGATGATAGATGTGAAAATTAAAGTCTTATGAGGAACAGTTGAGGGAGTTGAATATGTTTACCCTGGAGAAGAACAGACTGAAAGATGATATGATAGCCATCTTCAAATATCTGAACGGCTGTCACAAAGAAGTTGGAGCAAACTTGTTTCCTGCTGCTCCAGAGGGTAGAACCAGAACCAATGGATTCAAATTCAAGGAAGAGAATTCCAACTAAACATTAGGAATAACCTTCTGATGGTAAAAGCTGTTTGACAGTGGAATGGGCTACCTTGGAAAGTGGCAGACTCTCCTTCATTGGAAGTTTTTAAACAGGGTTTTGATGGCCATCTATCAAATATTCTTCAGCTGTGATTCCTGAATCATAGGGGGTTGGACTAGATGGCTCTTGGGATCTCTTCCGACTCAACAATTCTATGATCTCAGATTGGGCTAACCTGTGCCTCCCCAAACTGAATCCAGCCCACCAAGCCCCAGGAAGTGGCCCACCTGCCCCAAAGCTTTAGCTTAACACTTCTCTATTAGCTTTATTTAGCCATCCAAAAAATAAAGCATCCTGCCTGCTCTTTAGTGAGAGATCTAAAGAACTGGCAGAGCACTCTCTCTCCCAATCAGAGATAGATCCTCTCTAAGTAGAAGGCATCATAGCACGTAAGCATCTTATACTGGTGGTAAAGCCATCTGCTTTCTCTTAGAGAGTAGAAGGTAGCATTCCCAGCCCCCACATCACTCCAATGCTGGAATTTTGTGCTAAGATAGGAGAGCAAACCCTCCCCACCCCAGATGCTCTTTACAGATCACACTAAGCACCAGAGTGGTAATATTGGAAATAAGGGTCCAAGACTATAGAATTCACTGCCCCAAGACGATCCAGCCACTTTGATCATCATCACACCCTGCTATGATGTTTCAAAGAATTTTGTATCTTGAATTCTTTTAAAAGGGATCACTGTAAATAATTATTGAAAACCAAAGACAACAACAAAAAGCAACCAGGCCTGATGCAAGTAAAAGAGAAAATTGCTACCAACGCAAGCTTTTGCAATAGCAGAATGTTCAGATTTGACAGAACAGGCAAACCTGTTCTATATTTAGAAAAATTCCTTCTTTCTCAATTTCTCAACCATGTTATCTTTAAAATGAAAGGAAGGAAAATAACAATGAACCCAATCCTTAGCAAAGCAAAATGTCTGTTCCAGTACTTATTTTTTAAGGAAACAACAGCAACAAGGATTTGGTCTCCAAAGGAAAATTGAAATCTGAAACATATGGCCCTAAATTAATGAGTAGCAATTCATTCACCTCAGGATCAATGAAGCAGAATAATTTCTGGCCACTAATAACAGCTTAATAAAATGAATGGCTTCAGCCTTGTCATGAATTACTTTAAAGCAGGGGATTGAGGAATGGCAATATAAACAACCATTGATTCCCTCCCCTGCTTTAGAACATACAGTATCACAAATAAAATATGACTCCAGTCCATCTGTAATTGATACCAGACACAGCTGCGCATCACTGAGAGGACTGGTGTGTTTGGAAAGCATAATGGAACCTTTGCAATTCTTGAGGAGATTCAAGGAATGAAAGAGGCACAGTGCAGAAATGATGAAGACTCATATAGCTGATGCTTGGGATCGTCCATATCTAACATGATCTCATTAATAACCCATTAGCCCAGGCCAGCTAGTTCAGCTCCATTAATTGAAATAATGTGATTAATGGCATTAAAGGAGACTGGGCAGACTTAGGGATATAAATGGCATCTGTACTGCCACTAGGGATGAAATTTTTAGCAGATGTTTAACTGTGCATGCAAACTGATCTAATAGGCAAAATAACAGAAATAAGGGGCTTGCTTTGCATAGGCTGCAATCCTGTGTGCGCTTACTTGGGAGTAAGCCCCATTTGACACAATGGGACTTACTTCTAGGGTTGTGGTTATTTGTTGTTTAGTCAAATTTGGTAGTGAGTAGGGTAGAATAGCCACTTGTTTGCTCATATTTGGCAACATATGTCCAAAAACAGAAAACATTTCATGGACACGCTTGTTCATTGTTTCGTTCCCTTTGTAGGGAGATGGCAAAAAAGGCCATGTTGCAAAATCAGGATTTTGCCAGGCGATGAAGCCAACAGAGCACTACATTGCTGCGCTCTCAGAAGTGGCCCACATGCCACTCAAATGCAGTTCCCATATTTGCAGGGGTGGGCGCCTTTGCCTCTATCCACTGCTTGGGACACACTAATCCATTATTGTCTTGCACATTAGGGCTCGACAGTGTTATACAGTGGCAAGTGGCCAGCATCTTAAAACTGGTTGCAGTAATGTTAAGGGTGCAATCCTAAGCACACTTGCTAGTGAGTAGCCCCAGTGAGTCTTATGGGAAAACAACTATAGGAACATAGGAAGCTGCCTTATGCCAAGTCAGACTATTAGTCCACCTAGCTTGGTATTGTCTACACTGGCTGGCAACAGCTGTAACTGGTTCTCAGAAAGGATTATCTTCCAGTCCTACCTGGAGATATCAGGGATTGAATCTGGGACCATCTAGTGGCTAGCAGATGCTCTTTAATGAGCTATGACCCTTCCCCAGGATTGCACTGCAAGTCAATCTTCCCAGCTGTTCTCTGAAGCAGAAGGAGCCTGTCATGAACTGGCAG
The DNA here is from genome assembly GCF_965113315.1 of Podarcis vaucheri. Lineage (NCBI taxonomy): Eukaryota > Metazoa > Chordata > Lepidosauria > Squamata > Lacertidae > Podarcis > Podarcis vaucheri. The sequence continues at coordinate 93,838,338 of NC_138759.1, forward strand.
GACAATGGGGAGGAGGAAGAGGATCCTGGCAAGGGTTGTAGCCAGGACTGGGTCACACCAGGACAAGCTGGGGATGAGGAAGGAGAGGTTGGTGTAGGAAGTACTCATGGGGTGTTGGAAAATGATGAGGGGGTGGGGTTCAGTGCACAGGAACCAGAGCAGCAGGACCCATCACCAGAGCCAGAGGGGCCCCTGTCTCCACAAACATGGCGGGTTCTGAGGTGTAGGGAGCAGCGGGAGTGGCGCTCTAGGAAGCTGAGGCAGGCAAGGGCCCATAACTGAGCTCCCTAGCAGGCCAGGTGGGGCTCACTAGCTCTGGGAGGAGGTGGAGTAGGATTGGAACAGGTGAGGGTCACATGCCTCATCAAGCCCAGATGCTGCAATCAGCATCAGAGCTGAGGTGCTGTGTCTGCTCAACTGCCCATGTTGATGGACTGCAGCTTAGATGCTCCAGGATATCTGAGGAGCTTTGGACACTCGACAAGTGGATTGAGCCAGGACTGGAGACTTGGCGTACTGACTTGCTGCAATGTAGGTCAGGGGGTCAGGACATAGCTTTGGGTCTAAGTAAAAGTAACCATTGTACAGTATAGAGGCAATTTGTCTTCAGTTGGGAACTATTGCACACCACTTCTCTTTGTGCGCATGTGTTGTCTGTGCAGTAGTATTGGTGTATTGCTTTATTACTTAAAATAAACATAATAGCTGCTATTCATTGTGCAGTTAGACACACTTAATTTATGGTGATGCTTTTTGGGGGTCTTGAGCACGTGCAATCATGAGCTGAATCACAATTCTTATTTCCAAGGTCTAAAGCTTCTGAATTCTGGGGTTTAAAAAAATGTCACATTTTGCATTCATTCCATTTCTTCTCTCCTTCTGACTGGCGCAGAAAAATACGCTGATGTGTCTTATTATTAGTTCAAATAAACGTGTTACGTTTGCTTTCTACCTTTCTTTTCTCTCCACCTTATCCAGTTGGACTAGGGATCCTTTGTCTAGAACAGTTCCCAAATCCCACCAATCTGTTCTCCTATTTGCAATCAATACAAAGAACTTGTGGAGGTGGTGGGGGGGGAACGTGCTAATGAAGGCACATCTGTTTTCCCATAGTGACTGAAACAAATTACAGGCTGCATGCAACATGGGAGGTCAGCTTTTATGGCCTGTTTACTTTCCATCTTCTTGGCTTGCTCTCAATCCATGCTCCTAATCAGAACGCAAACACTGGCGTCTCCTTGTTAGCAAAGCGCAGATTTCCACAGTAGGCCAACAGGCAAACACTCCTTGTTTGTTTCTATTTTCCCCTTCATTTGGAAGTTAATTGCTTCTTCTATAAATATTTTTCATCTTTTGCATTGATGTTTGCAAAAGCGAATTTGGTGGCAACATTATTTCTGCCATCCCCTTGCCTTATTTTCACTTTGCTTTAATAAGGTGCTCTTGACTCCTGCAGGATTGCTTACTATGTATGGGCAGCCACTTTCACCAGATGTATTTTGGGGTCAGCGGTTGAAACAAATGGTCATGCCCTTTGGTAATTTGTTGGAATTAATATTACATTTGGCCTCTTGCAGTATTTTATTTTTTAATGTGGGGTTTTAGATTCCTATAAAACTACTGACTCTTGGCTGCAGCGAAAACTGCCTTAGCCTTTTGAGGGTGGTCCATTGGGGAAAGTGGGGCACTGCCCTCAGCCAGCCCCCACTTGCCTGTCCTCTTACTTACAATCAGTTTACGGAGTGGAACTGCCTGTCAGTTTCTTCCTCCTTGGCCTCAGTGGGCTCATCTATACTTCCATTTGTCCTATAGTTTCTTCTGTTTGTCCCTCCATTTCTGGGCACAGGTCTGAAAGGTTTTTCTTTCATCCTACCGCTTTCCCCGGGAAAGCCTACTGTTTATTGCTGAAATAAATCAGCAAAGTAACCAAACTGATGCTTGTTGCGATTCACCGGTTTTCCCCAGGGAAAGTGTCTGTATAAATGGAATGTGGATGAGACCAGAGTTGCTCATGTAGAACTCAACAGGGAGAAGAATGGGGATAAAAGTGGAATTAGTTGGCTCTGCCTGTCATTGGCTGTAGCTCCACCTGCTGTGGGTCTCCCTAAATTCTGCCCTACCAGTCCCAGTGGGCACCACCCACCATTGTTTCGTAGCTATACACTGGAATGCTGTTTCTACTCTGTCTGTTAAGGAATAGCTGAATAAGGCATTGGAGATGGCCGAGATTGACAAACTGATTGACAGCATATACAAAGAAGTAATGGAGTTCCAACATCAATTTCTGTGTTGCAAAAATGGTTTCCTTTTATAATAAAGTTGCAATGCAGGCTCATTAGATAGACTTTTTGTTTCTGTAACATTTGGGCCAGTTTAATAAAAGTTTAAAAGAAAGAATGCCAGTGCTTAGGTCTTAATCCCTGTAGTCAGTGCTATTTTCCTAAAAAAAGAGCTGCCAGAACTCACCATGAACACCTCTCTCATTCTCTTAGAATAGCAATGGCGCCCACTTGAGAGGTGCCGGAACTGAGTTCCCTCAAGTGCCTGCTGGAAAAAAGACCTGCCTGTAAAATGACTGTATTTCATATTTAGATCTAGATTGTTTGGCATTTTAAGGTTATTTTGGCATCCACATCCCTTCACATTCAGATCTGTAATATTATATCAGAAGGCACTCACATCATTCAAGAATGTTGAATCATTCAAGAATGCACTATTATTAATAACCCTTCAGGCACTCAGGTAGCAAAGGCCAGGGATAGGGAACCTGTGGCTCTCCAGGTATTGTTGCCATTGTTTCCATCATGTTGGCTTGGGCTGATGGGAGTTGGGTCCAACATAAGGTTACCAGATGTCCCCGTTTCCCAGGGACAGTCCCCAGATTTACACATCAGTCCCCATACAAAATCAATTGAAGTTGAAAAGTGTCCCCGGATTCATTGAAAAAAATCTGGTAACCTTAGTCCAACAGCATCTAGAGGATCATAGGTTTCTGACTCCTGCTATAGGCCTTAAAAAAGAAAGTCCTTAGTTTAGCTGCTAACAGCACTTAAAAGGATCAAGTAGCTGTTTATGAAAACATCTCTGCCTAAGGCTTTGGAAAGCTGCTGGAGTATGCAATCCAGATAAAGAGAAAAGACACACCATTCTAATCCAGCTGCCTTGAATCACCAGTTTTCAGTTCTGGATGGAGTTGCCCCTTCCGACAGCTTCCATGGCACTCCATGCACCACAGAAAACCCTTCAGTGTTCATCATGAACAAAGTCATAATGATTTTCTTTTATCACCCTCAACAACAAAAAGAAGAAAAAAAGAAGGGGCTTAGCCAATGTTTTATTGAATAGCTAGGGGGATTGCAAACCGCTGCCCTTGCCTTCTCAATCATTTTCATGCATTTCAATATTCCTGCTTGAAAAACGAGTCGTCTTCCTCAGCCAGTTTCCCTCTGACCCTTCTGCTGTTTTTGTAGTTCCATCCCACTGTCTCTGATTTGCTCAGCACAGTTACTCAAGTTAACGTTACCTCCACCAGGATTTGTGGAAATGCACAGCCATTTGTTTCCTGGACTGCAGTCAAAACTATGACTTTGACGGTCTTTCAAGACTGAACTTCTTTTCCTAATGAAATCAAATAGAGTCATGAAACTGACATTTGAAACTTTTGCACAGGCTCTTCTGTTGTTATCAAACATGGGGTGGGAGAAGCTTTTTCAACCCAAGGGCCATGTTTCCTTCTGGATATTCTTCCAGGGGCCAAATGCTAGTGATGGGCAGAACCAGAGGCAAAAGTGGACAGAGCAACAAATGTGAAATTCACCTTTGGTACTGTAGGTTGCCTTCTATGTGCATGTGCAGACCTCCATCCATTTATCCTCCGTCTGGGCAAACAAGAAGCGCCGTCAGAGTTCCTCGGCACAGTCAAGCCAAGTGAAAACACTCAACTGGCTGGCAGGGTACAAAGTAGGGCTGGTAATGTGTGTGGCCTGGAGGGAGAGGATGTGGCTGGGGACGTGTGTAGGGGAAAGTCCCAAGGGCCAGATAGAGAGACCTGGAGAGCCACATTTGGCCCCCATCCCTCAGGTTCTCTATCTCTGCCTGACAGCAACATTTCAGAGGTATGTTGTCTCTGAGATACCGAATCTGTTCGTGTGGAAGGGTGGATGCTGATGCTGGTAGCAGCACTGATGCTGTTGGCTGGGGGCTGAGATGGAGGGAAGGGGCCCAGTCTGCATACCTTGGTAGCAGTGAAGACGGTAGGTGTGTGTGCTGTGCCTGAACAGGTGCCATATCTAGAGAATGCCTGCCACACAAACCAATGGCACCATATACTGTATTCTCCAGGTACAGCAGCTACACTGGGCTGCCCCAGTTCACTCCTTGCCTCCACTCAATAATGCCTTCTGGTTAACGTCGCTTGCAGCTTGCCTCAAACAGCTTGTGTCAGAGAGACCAAGCGAGAAAGCATCATTGCCTCATAGAGGCATCCAGATGTGCGAGAGTGGAGCACATTTCCCATGGATTTACTCAGCATTACTGGAGGCCCAGTTTTCAGAAAACCACTGTGAGAGGGAAATCTTTGTAAAGGCATCAGGGCTTTGAGATAGCTTCGTATGGTTTCCGAGTAGCAGCCCTCCATGGAATGCAGTTCTAAATGGGCACTTTTGCAGGGAGAGGGGAGAAATTGAGTTCCCTTTTCATATCAAAGGCAGTAATGGTTTGCGTTATCATTTAATTACTGAAACTGTAAATGTAAATGGACTCCAATTTTTAGTTCTAGTCAATTTAAATTGCCTACTTACACTGCTTAATCCTCTGCTTTGAGAAGATATTGTATCGGTCTAAAGCATATTTAGGGGCTATAATATTAGTTAGCTTTTGATCATATTTTAAATGGCATAATCAACTGATAGCCATGTTGCTCTGCATAGCATTGGGAAATCAATTAGGCAGAAGAGTGCAATGTATTATTGACCCTTTTTCTCCATTCAAGAATACCTGCACCATGTTACTAAAACGTGTGAGCTCACACTAGTACAGTTTCTTTCTTTCTTTCTTTCTTTCTTTCTTTCTTTCTTTCTTTCTTTCTTTCTTTCTAAGCTCCATCTCAAAATTACTCCAGATTAGTTATATTGGTTCAGACCAATAACCTAACTAGCTCAGTCATTTCTCTCCATGTTCAACCAGCATAGGTTTAGGCCCTCCCTAAGCATGTCTCTCTACTCCTCTTCCAATGACTTTGCCTAAGGACTAGTGGATCACATTGGCTTCCATGAACCATGAATTTACTCCATGGATATCAGCAGGACCCTCTGTTCGGCATGTGGTATGGATGCAGGGGTGGCCTAATGATGAGGCAGTGTGTGTCAGCTGCCTCAGGCAGTGGATGCTGGGAGGTGGGGGAGGGGAGCACTGCTGCCAGGCTGCCATGCAGGCTGCCCTTTGTTCTTCAAGGAAACTTGCTGCACTCAGGTAGGGGTGGGCAAACTTCTCTATTAGGGTTTCTCTCAGATTCTCTTTTTCTTCATTCTTAAGTTCAGTTCTCCATATCAGTTACCAATTTTAAAAACCTAATTAAAATTTGCCAGCATTTTCGTGCCAATTTCTTCTTATGCACATGTTTGCGTGAAATATTGCCCTATATACACTTTTTTGGCAAAGCAATTTTCTGCCAATGCATTAGTTAATTCCCCACCCCTCTCTCTCTTTATATACACACACACACACACACTATCCTAGTATATGCATTTTGTGCATATTACATGGCTAGAGAACTACACTGAAAAAGTCCAGGACATGAGAATTTCAAAGGATGGTTGTGTTTCAGTTTGCAAGTAGTTTCAGAAGGTGCAATTTAGGTAGGTTTGCCTTTAAAGGTGAACTGAGTCAAATTCCTTCTCTCCCCCTCCTGCTCAGGTGTGATGGAAGAAGCTGCTACCTGGCCAGAGTTGAAGTCAGGTTTCCAGTTGCCAGTCTCTTCATGAAACGGAAGCGAGGTGCCATCTTGTCCTTAACCTCAGGCAGCAAAATATCTTGAGCTGACCCTGCTCAGATCAGGAGGTTTTGCTCCGTTCCTCAGTACAATGTACCAAAAATGAACCTCAGTATAGATTGTCTGTTCACCCTTTGAAACATATGTTGTGCCCAACGGCAGCAATTGCATGCAGTTGGAAGAGTCTTCCCCATCCACTCCGATGTCTTGCTGTGGGCCATAAATACACTAGGAACTGTTAAAAGCAGACTTGATCAATGACTGCCGAGTCCCTCTGGTTGCCGAGCTCTTCCGACAAATCACAGAGGATCTTTGTGGACAATTCTTCTTTTCTGGCAAATGGCAGGTTCCTAAAGTGGTTTTCTCATCACTGTCTTTTTACTCAGCCTCTTGTCTCCCCTAAAGCAAATAGCCACAGAGTGCCAGCGTCTAGAAACTTGCCCAAGTAATAAGTCAGGAGGACATGAATTATGGGCTTGCAGAGCAAAGAGACCAGCAGATAAATGGCTCCAGTGACATACCTGTCTGCCCTCTTGATTAATTTGTTCTTAATATTACTAATTTTCTTCAAGCTTAAGCAGGCTTCCTGACTGTTAATATCACCAGTGGTACCAATAGGTATAATTCTCCGCTCTGACTGGAAACTGTCATAGCCGTCACAAAGGAAAGGGAAGTGCAATGTGCCAGAAGGGAATGCTGGAATAGGATATGCCAGCTTTCCTACTGCCCACCTCACCTTGGTGGAAGTTTTCCTTCCAGGGCTGGATTAAGACATTTAAAGGCCCTATGCACTGAAAAGATTATGGTGTGTTGTCTCTTCATGAAGACCCGGGTCACCGAGCCTGAGCTTCCACAGCTGCCAGCCGCCATGAACTGGAGAGGAAATGCCTCCCTGTCTCTTACTGTGGCATTAACATACAACCAGAGCACATGAAGGTGGTAACTATCTGCTGAGTTTCCCTCTCCCTTACCCTCCAGCCCAGAAGCTACAGTGTGTGGTAAGTTAGCAAATGTTCACTCTGTACAGTGTTCTCGTTTTGCTTGTGATCACCAGTTTGTTTGTTTTTAAACTTTCATTGATAAATGCAATACAGTGGTACCTCGAGTTACATATGCTTTAGGTTACATACGCTTCAGGTTACATACTCTGCTAACCCAGAAATAGTACTTCAGGTTAAGAACTTTGCTTCGGGATGAGAACAGAAATCGTTCTCCGGCGGCACGGCAGCAGCAGGAGGCCCCATTAGCTAAAGTGGTGCTTCAGGTTAAGAACAGTTTCAGGTTAAGAACAGACCTCCGGAACGAATTAAGTACTTAACCTGAGGTACCACTGTACTTACAAACCAGAACACTAAACAAACTTATTATACATAGATACATACACCTCTCAACTTAATTACAAAAAAAGAAAACAAACATATAAACTAAACATAAATTTTGACTTCCCTCCACCTATATGTGGCTTCCTTTGTTTCTTTTCTTCTTTTCACTGTGTTATCAATATTATTTTTGACTATCTCATCTTATACCCATTTCTTCTTAATTTTTTACTCTATGTTTCATTCATTGCATATTGATATATTAATACTAGAACAATGTTTTTTAATGTATTCCTTCACGCAAGTCCACTCCTCTATCAGTTTTGGGTCTGATTGGCCTCTTACCACTGCTGTAAGTCTTGCTGATTCTATATATTCACAAAATCTTATTTGCCATTCTCTTATTGAGGGAGTTTTTTTTCTCCCTTCCAATTTTTTGCTATAATCATTCTGGCCGCAGCAGTTGCATATAAGAAAACTTTTTTCCTAGCGGCAGGAATGTCAGTCGATATAATTCCCAAGAGGTACGCCTCTGGGTTTGTTTGTTTGTTTGTTTTTTAACATGATATTTTAAGCATTTTTTAAAAGTTCCTCTTGAATGTGTGATCACCAGTTTCGACATATGTTTGAAGGAAATGAATAAGTGATGTGACTGCAAGGAAGTCCAGGATAAATTTACAACTGCTTTAGCATCAGAAAAACCTGGTGTTTAGTGCAGTCTACAAAGGAGAGCTGGGAGGAGCGTTTTGGAACTAGACTGCCTTGTGTAGAAAAGAGTTCAAGCTTCAAGTCCACATCTGTACATTACCTTTCCTACCATCCCAATTTGTCCTAACATTTCCCCTTGAGCAAATGACAGGCAATAAGCGGACACCCTCCTATTTAATCATGAGTGCTTACATCCTGCAGGTATCTTTATAGCCACTGTCTTAATCTAAAATGGGCTTTAGGTGGTGAGTTGGCAAAGCATACCATACAGAGAACAAAAGCTGAGCAGTAACGGAAAGATTTTATCTGCAGAAGTACCTTTGTCATAAAGCTCCATAAAATAAATTTTATTTTCAATGGATCCCTGGGGGCTTACAGAATAAATATCCAGGGATTCACATTGTGGTGAAAGTCGATAAAATGTTTGAGGCCAATGAACTATGGAGAAGTTATGGATGGCAATGCACAGATGGAGACTTCTACAAATCTCTCTGTGGAGGGATGCTGACAAAATGAAGATGCAGCACATGTAGTAGTAGGGGTATTTTTGTCCCTGTGATGGCTGCGTTGCCTGTTTTTTAAAGTGATATTTTGCCATACTCTGTGGGAGGGGGAATCACCTCAAGGATGTTCTATAGAAAAGACTAAGTAAATTCCTCAATGCTGCTCATACTATCAGATGATAGACCCATCACAATTATCTCTTGAATCAGTGTGAAAAGCAGTATGAATGTGAGAGGTGACTATGGGGGTTCCTCCAGACCTTTTTATTAGTTGAGGAGTTTAGACTATGTCTGGTCTTGAGGATTCATTGTGATTTATTTGCAGGAGGAGATTATACAATGAGCAATCAACCAGATTTGCTTGTGGAGGTTTTTATACATCCCATCATTTGTTTGTTTGTTCTACACTCTTCAATGCATTTCCCCTTTACTTTCCTTACTGCTAAAAGACTGCGTGTGCATGTGTTGTGTTGTGCCAGGGAAACAGAGCACTTCAAGTAAATCTATATTTCCACTATGTGTCTCGACGTCAAGAAAACTGTAGCAATAAATTGCCACTTTAACCATAGCAAAACCATGCCACACAGAGGTGGGTGGAGCACATAGTTCCTGAGAGGTGCCCGGTGGCAACATGTGAGTGTGGCCAAAAGATGTACAACTTGTGAGCGCTCAGTTGTGCAAAGAATTCCACTATAGGTAATGCCAGCTTCCAGGGGATTTTGAGTTTGAAGACATTATTCTTAAATTGGGTAGTCACTAGTCCACAATTATATTCACTGCCTTGATCTTATGCATGCTTAGAAGCAAGTCCCATTGCGCCCAGCGGGGTCAGTGTTCATAGGTTTACAGCCTGAGTTGTTTTGTGGTCTGAACGAAAGCAGTGTCCTTGCCCTGCCTTACTGCTTTATCCCCAGCAGCTGGAATTCAGTGCCCTGTTGAACCCAGAGGTTGTGTTCATATTTTACAGGCCATTCCTCTTGTCCCAGGGTAGGGGAAAGAGACTATATTCTTGCTCTCTTGTTAACTTCCTGTTGGCAACTTTCTCCTATGGTAGTGGGGCGAGGGGAGAGCTGGTTTTGAAAATGCAACCACAACAACAGGGGAATAATGCATAATGTGCTAAAAATCCTTGCATGACCAGGAAAAAGAAGAAACTAAGAACTTGCTTTCATTTACATGGCTTTGTTCTTCACAAAGGCCATTCGGACACAGAATGTGATTTTGATCTGGCTTCATGATATTTGATACAACCTCCATGTTGTTGATTTGCTGAATGAGCAGGCCTTGCATTAGCATTCTCCTGCACAGCTACACAAGGTCAGCAGTGATGATCTGCCAGCAATCCAATTTTCACCACGGCCCAATGCAATTAAAATCTATTACTATATATTGTATATTATAACTCCATGCATATAGATTCACAAGTCAGTGGTGCTGGATAAAGTAATGCATAGAAGCACTAATTCAGGACCTTTCTGCTTGGATTTTAAAGTGAAATTAATTTGTCATCCTAGATGACTTGTCCAATATGTCACCAAAATGCCAAATTTGAGTGTTACAGTTGTAAATTGAATGCTTTTAATGGACTAGTCTTCACTTACAGAGCTGTGGAAAATAGGAAAGTCTAGACAAGGCAGGCTCCTGGGAGACATAGGTTAGTAAAATAATTGTCACGAAAGGTGGCCTGTTTCCTGAAGTGGGGTAATAGTAAAAAAATGAAAGGAGAGATTCTGCCAGGTTAAGAATTGAATTCCTTTAGGATTTTGATTCAATCTCAACTTTAGGAACATCCAAACTGGTGAGTTGAAGATGTGGATTGAGTCAATCAGTGCACACTTTGGCACAGGCTGACATCATAACAGTGCATTTGTTATGTTAAGCAGCAAGGGCACAAGGTATGTAGGACAAGCCAGAAGAGCTCTAGCAACTTTTACTGGTGTACATAAGAGTAAAATTCATACCGATGCTTTGGAACATCCGAAGACTTCACATTTTGCAGAATGTAAACCTACTGCTGAGGTGCTTACTTATTTACTTATCTGTAGAACAGGCACACATGCCTCTGTGTAAAGGGCAAGATCCAAGTCGAGCATTAGAGATATGTTAGACATTTTGGATTTTCACACTGAGTCTTAATGGACTCAACAGCAAACTTGGATTATCTATGTTGCTTTAACATCTGTTTATGATAATCAAGGATTAGTCACATGAGAAAGCATAATCACAGCTATAATAGATTATGTTTAATGAAAGTGGTATTTATTCTCTTTCTCTCTGAGAGGCATTCTTAGAGTTTTCCTGATGTTCCTAGAGTTCATTATGGTATTGTTTTCATATTTTGGGTCTTTTTATTATGTATTTTTATCTGAAGCTAGAGCCACATCACCTCATTGCCACCAATCCACACCAAGTCAGCCATCTCCACTGCTGCCTCGCCTTTTCCAGCTTGCCTTGTTTATTATTATTATTAATTTAATAATTACATTTAGATCACACCTTCCCTTCAAGGAGACCAAAGTGGCACACAAATAATGGTTCTCCCCTGTGATGTTGATTAGGCTGAGAGACAGTGATTAGTTGGATGTTACCCAGTGGGGATTTGAACGCTGGTCTCCAGTCTGGCACTCTTAACAGGTACACCACATTATTGAAGGGGACTGCTGTCAAGGAAGTCTCTCAGCAACCCTAGGCCTTACTGCATGCCATCACAAGCAAGCATAGCCATAGCCAGTTGGCACTGGGAAGCAGTATAGTGGATACTGCTGCTCACGCTTGAGGAAACCTTTGGAGCTCCATTCCTCATAGTCCTTAAGCCTGAAAGTTAGGCTACTTGCAAAGCTTCTTCCCTCATTAAGGTTTGAATTTGGAAAGATGCAGGCAGAACTAGTGGCTGGGAGGAGTGGTAGCAGAGAATTGAGCACCTATTAGCCAAACTTCTGAGGGATCTAGGACTGATTCTTAGGGGGGGCTCAGACTGGTGAAATTCCCTTTCCAAGCCTTCCCATCATTTCTAGATTTGACACCATGATTAAATGAATGGTTGTGTGGCAAACATGGTTTACAATCAGCTACATGCAGATTCTGTTGGGATCCCCTTACTATGTGAGTTCTCTGCTATATCTTCCAGCGTCACTATCACTCTTTTGAGTCTCTCTGAATCCTGAGGAACACAAAGGAGCAGCTGCTGTTCTACAGGAATGGTCAGTCTTTCAGCAATATAGCTCCTATATCTTAGGTCACAAGGGCTGAGCTTCATGTGGGACAGCAAAAGGGGGAACGGGAGAGAAGAAGGGGTAGGAAAGAGAGGGGAATGGCAAAAAGAGCGAAATAGAGGTGACCCCACCCACCCACCTCTGGTCCCCCTTGCTTTTGGTTCCATTGCCACCCATCACTGGTATAAAGGTAAAGGGACCCCTGACCATTAGGTCCAGTCATGACCGACCCTGGGGTTGCGGCGCTCATCTCGCTTTATTGGCCGAGGGAGCTGGTGTACAGCTTCCGGGTTATGTGGCCAGCATGACTAAGCCGCTTCTGGTGAACCAGAGCAGCGCATGGAAACGCTGTTTACCTTCCCGCTGGAGCGGTACCTATTTATCTACTTGCACTTTGACGTGCAAGTAGATGATCAGCAAGCCCTAGGGTCTGTGGTTTAAGCCACCCGTGTCCCCTATCATTGGTATACAGGCCCCCCATTAATCCTTGAGGGGAAATAGCTCTCACCAGAAAAAGCTTGCCCTCCTCTGCTTTAGGTTTTAATAATTAGGCAGAAGATGCCATTTTAGTAGTTTCTGAAAAATTGTACCTGCCGACCTTCAGTCAACACTTAAACACAACTGAGGCTAGACACTGCTATTATACTATAAAAATGATTTGACAACCACTACCATCCTTTCTCATAAAGCAAAAACAAACAGCTTGAACAATGGCATCCTTTTTTGAATGCTACAGTTTGATAACTGCACATACGCTCCCATACACTAAAGAGTTTGCCTTTAAATTTAATGGATAAAAAAAAAATTGGTCTGTGTTAGAAATCAGCTTCATCTGAATGTTTGGCTGTATAATTGTTTATTCTGAAAAAGAAATTATACAATTCACTAGCACGGCTGCCAAATTTCATTGTGACATAAAGAATATTTTTATGAGCAGGTAATAAACCTTTGGAAAGTGAGATTTGCAAGTGGATTGCTGACATCGGAGGAACAACTAGCAAAAACATGATATATACACCTATCACAAAATAACACAGCATTTCAGAAACGACTATAAATCAGTAGCTCCCCTTGCTGGGTCAGGGGTGGACTAGGAGTGATTTGATGATTGGTTTTAATGGCTATATCCTTTAGCTCGCTTGGTTATGGGTGGACTTATTTCAGTGACCTTTTACCAGCACTTAAAATCAGAGCTGTGACAGCATGCTCAATGGAGGAGACTTCCATAGCAAACAAACACAGTGAAGTGGGAGGTGGGTGGGTGGGGGAAGAGCATGGGTAAGGCCACATCTGCACTATACATTTAAAGTAGTATCATACCACTTTCCCCAAAGAATCCTGGGGACTGTAATTTGCTGAGGGTGCTGAGAGTTGTTAAAAGGTAAAGGTACCCCTGACCATTTGGTCCAGTCGTGACCGACTCTGGGGTTGCGGCGCTCATCTCGCTTTATTGGCTGAGGGAGCCGGTGTACAGCTTCTGGGTCATGTGGCCAGCATGACTAAGCTGCTTCTGGCAAAACAGAGCAGTGCTCGGAAACACCATTTACCTTCCTGCCAGAAGGTATCTATTTATCTACTTGCACTTTGAGATGCTATCGAACTGCTAGGTTGGCAGGAGCAGGGACTGAGCAATGGGAGCTCACCCCGTCGCGGGGATTCAAACCACCGACCTTCTGATCGGCAAGTCCTAGGCTCTGTGGTTTAGACCACAGCGCCACCCACTTTCCTAGTGCCACCTGCATCCCATTGTTAGGAGATCCTTATTCCCCTCACAGAGCTACTTTACCAGAGTTCCCTGGGAAGAGGGATTGGTTGTCAGGCCACTCTGGAAATGGCTGCTCCATGAGGGGAATAGGGGTCTCCTAACAATTCTCACACTCTTCTCCCATCCAGACAAGCAAGAGGCATTATCAGAGAGTCCACAGACACTGTATAGCAAGGCAAAAACACTAAGGGTGTGAAGCAGGTGGTGGGGAGGTAGGGGTGTGGTATGTGGAGAGCCCCAAGGGCAAGGTAGACAGGCCTGAGATTCCCTATTCCATCCCTAGGCCTGAGATTCCCCATCCTTGGACTAAATGCTTTATTGTGAGAGGGCATTCACAGCCACCAGCTTCTTATAAGATCTATGTAATCCAATTCAGGAGTAAATATGGCGATTTGTAGTGGCTCCAATCCAACCTGGATGGTCTGGGGAGAGTCCAAAATTTATTTAGAGCCTTGTATAGTCATGGCATGTGCCTCTCCCTTTCTCGCTCCCAATCATATGTTTAATCAGGGTTTAAAACCCTTATTCTTCTCCTCTGACCATGTGTTTAATCAGGATTTAACCCTCTTTGACAGCCCTGGGTTGACCCAATCCAACCTGAAGTGATCCAAGGCTGCCTCAACCCAATCTAAGCAAATTGGCCCAATTCAGTTCAGGTTCTGAGATTTGGCTAGATCTGGTGTACAGCCCTAGTAGTAATATACAATCTAAGTATTTATTTATTCAGATTTTTATCCATATCCGTATTATTTATTTATTTATCTACCACTTAATGTTCTACTAAGTGGTTTGCAAATCATAAAACCAATTGAACTGCATTGTTAAAATACAGATTAAAGTATCCTATAAAACAATCCATTAAAACATTAATATTGCAAAGGCACATTGTACCATTCCCAAATGCTGTAACAAAATAACCTCTAGAATGCAACAATAACTAACAATTAAAGCCTCACTGTTGGTGAAATTCTACACCTCTTTGTATCCCAGGACAACCCACCCTAGATCAGAATGAGACTTAGCTAGTTCAGAACATAAGAAGGGCCTGCTGGGTCAAGCCAATGACCCATTTAGCCCATCATTCTGTTCTCACAGTGGCCATTCAGATGCCTGTGGGAAGCCATAAAGAAGATCCAATCTGAGCCAAGATGATCCACAGCTGAAGCAACCAGGACCCAGGAGACCATTCCACTGTCAAATAGTTCTTACTGTCAGAAACTTATTCCTGATGTTTAGTTGAAATCTTTTCTTCTAATTTGAAGCCATCTTCCATGTGACAGCCCTTTAGATATTTGAAGATGGCTATCACATCTCCTCTGTCTCCTCTTTTTCCAGGCTAAACATACACACGGCTCCTTCAAGCACAGACAGTGTTGGCTCTGCTACAACATCAGGTAATCCTCAAAATCACTTTGCAGCTCAGGGGAAACCAACCTGTTGCAGCGCGCCACTCCTGGGGAGTCACACAATCAAATGTACTTAGTGCTTTGCTTTCCCAGTAAATTCCATGTAATTCCATAAAGAAAGGTGAATTGCCCTTTCAGTCCACTTGAATTGCTACCATTCTCTGACAGGTGACAACCTAACTAGGCTCCAAGGAGAAGAATCCAAAACTATTAGCCTGCCCATTGCAACACCTTCTAATTAATTTGGACACAGATAGTTGGGTTTTTACGAAAAGGAATGTGCTCTTGCCCAGGAATCATTGCTCCAACCTTTGCTATCGACTTTAGTTCCTCCTTCCGTGGAAATGCTAACAGATATACTAAGTCTGATGTCTTGAAAGAAGTTGTGAGGTTTTTGGCTGAACCAGCGTTTCCTCAAATATCTAAATGCTGATAAATATATGTGCAAGTGGCCTGCCCTCAAAGTTGATGAATTTCTGGACATCCTTTAGACATTTTTGCATTTAGAAAAGAAGCTAATATTTACACATTGCACTCAATTCTTACGAGCTACTTCTTTATGCATTGATGCAGGTTGTTCATCCTCTCTCTCTTAGAGGTCTGCGGCATAATTTATTTATAGTATAAACCTGGACGGATGGGAATTAGATGTGGTTTGATACTTTTATGTTTCCTTAGCTCCATCCAGATGCCAAATTTACATCTGCATGAATATAGAGGGTGTAAAGTTAAACAACATAAAAGAAGCAGCACGCAGCTAAGACATAATATTTAAATGAGTTGTTACTTAGATTATACAGAGACATTTAATGGCCCCTGTATCTCTTCTCCCCCAAGCCAAAGTCTTTAGAGATTCCTTCTTTTCATTCCTGTACCATAATAACCATTATTTACCTATTAAAATGCTACTTAACACAACAGGGTTTCTGCCAGAAGAACTTTTCCTCCTCTGCACAAAATTATTCTGTAAAGGAAATGGTTCTAGGAATCTCCACAGCCCTAGTTAATGCTTGTCACTGTTGAATCTGTTCTTGCGTGCCAAGGCCCCATGACCCGCAGTTCCCCAGTGAATAAATAAAACACACTAAAAAGCAAATTTTGGTTTATGGGTTCAAATACTTTATTGGTTACAGATGCAAGCAGTTTGGCTTAGGCATCTGGTAAAGCCAGACTATCTCTCAAAGTTGTGGCGATTGTTACGAGGTAGGCAAAAACCAAATGGCTGGAGCCAGTTGCCAAGTGGAAGAATTTCCGCCCCATCCCAAAATATGGTGACCAACATTTGTCCATAGCAAGGCCGTATTGCAGCAAAGCAGAAAAAGAGGGCTGGTGGGTGGGAGATCCAGCAAATGGCCCGAGAGGACAGTCTCCCCGCTGCGCCATGGTTTAAATTCCCTGTGGTCACACCCCCTGTCAGCGCTGATTGGTTAGTGGGGCCCTGCCCAGTGCCACTGGCATGGGCAAGCGGTAGCAAGGAGGGCGCAAGTCTCCATCCCCTAGCTGGACCACCATGGGGCCCAGGGCCCAGCCACAATGCCACCCACCAAAAAAGGTAAGTGGACTTGTAGCAAAGGGATGGGAAATCTGTGTTCCTTCAGAAGTTGCTGGACTACAGTTCTCACCATGTCTAGCCAATGGCCATGTTGGCTGGGGCTGATGGCATTTAGAGTCCAAATTTAGAGGAGGGACACAGGTTCTGTACCCCTGGTGTGGCAAAATCTGTCTGTTACTGTCAAAAAGTATGAAAATCTAAACTCCGGAAGGGTTATGGACCATTAACTCGTGGGAATAATGTCTATATTTTCCACTCCCTGCTGCTCCTTTCAACAGTCTTATGTTTCTGCTTCCATGTTCCAACTAATCCCTGCCCCATTTCTGATTCCCCTTGAGCTGCCAAATTGTCAAATAAACCACCATATTTCTCAATTAAAATATTCTTAAAAACTAAGCGTACATCTACATTTTCTGCAGCTTGTTCTTATTTCGGCCCACAGGTAAGTTTTTGCATTTAGAGGCTATATAAGCCATGCACTCTGCAATGGTTCCATTCAAATGAATACAGTCATCCCAGCGTAGTTACATCATATGTACAGCTCTTTAAAGAATGCAGTAGACTTCTGAATCAACATGTCTGCCTCTAGTACCTAGTATAGGGCTGAGGGAAGAAAACGAAGAATTGGCACCGGTGAAAGAAATTAAAACTCAGAATTATAAAGTGGGGTGTGTTGATAAATAGGCATCTGCCAGGGGTTTGCCTAGCCCACAGGCACTTTTAATGAAGACAGATTTCAACAGCTGCTCGAACAAATGTTTAATATATTGAAATCATTTATGTTCATTTGTAGCAAATAATTACATTACAAAGTAGCTATTCATTTGATTTACTTTAATAATTGTAGATGTAATTGTTTTAAATGTTGTATTCAGGAATGCAACCCACAACAAGACATATTTCACTGCTTGATGAGAACCAGGCAAGAGACAAAGGAGGCAAGACACACTTAGGTCCGTTTGAACTGGAATCTTTTAGCCAAGACCACACAACACAGGGACAAAACAGGGCTGCTGGGCACGGGCCTAGCCAGGATTTTTGTTGGGAGGAGGCAGAACCTCGTTAAGTTATGCATTAACTATGCCCATGCTACTGGATCAAACAAAAGGACATCAAGTCCAATATCCTGTGGGATCAGATGCCCTCTGGGAAGTAAACAAGTAGGACATGGGCACAATAACACTCTCTTACTTGTGGTCCCCAGCAACTGGTATTCCTAGCAATACTGACTCTGTGCCTCAAGGGTATACACAGCCATCCTGGCAAGCGGCTCTTGACAGACTTATCCTGGTTGCTCAATAATAGTTCCTCTAAAGTAAACGGGACGGATCCAGAATTAAACACCTTCTCTCTTAGATACCAGTTGGGGTTTTAAGGTCTAACAGAGTTGCCTTATTGATGGCAATGCCACATTTCCCAGGAATTTGATATGTGGCAACTCAAGAAACGTTCTTGATACATGCACCCTGTTTGTGGACAAATCTCTCTCTCCAGTTGGCGGCAAGTCTTCCAAGTGTAGGGTGCTGTGCAAACCGCTACTTACTCACTCAGGCTTCCGGTTGAATCTGTGTTGTTGCACTTTGTAAATAGTTGTTTGGTTGTGTATGTACCAACATCAGTTTGTCATAGTTTATATGTTGGCCGACTATGATTTCATTGAGTTTTATTGGTAGTGTACCCTGTTTTGGGATTGTTTTATCATGGAAAGTGAAAATCAATTTTTATTTTAAAAGCAAATGAATCAGTAAGTGACCTTCCAGGTCAGAATGGATAGCTATATTGTAGTTGCTGAAAGTTATTTAGATTTTGCTGCTGTTGTTTATTCTATAGCAGCTACATGGCTCCGTAGCAGCAGGTGATCTGAAGGCAGTGATGGGGAATCTCTGAAAAGTGGACCTAAATTGAAACTAAAACTAAGAATTGCAATAATCTCCCCAGTAAAGAGCTGCAAGTGTCTTTTCTGATGGCTGGAAATATTTCCTAACTGTGACAATAATGCAAGTGTGTGTGTGTGTGTGTGTGTGTGTGTGTGTGTGCCCACACCAATTTTTGTAATTATACTACTTGCAATATAGACAAAAAAATACAGTATGGAAAGGCTATCCCAAAGCTTGTTCACTGATTGCCCTTCAGTCTTCCTTGATAAATGAGGATTAGCAAGGCTATTTTTCTTCTATTCATGTTAAAATAGAGACAAGACTACTTTTGCTGTTTTACAACAGGAAGCAAAAGAGCTGCTGTGCTTTCCCAGTGACTGAATATTATTCTCTATTTTCTCTAAGCAGCACAAAGGCTAACGGATCGTACAGCAAGCAAAGAAGTGAAAAGAGAGACCAAAAAATTATCCATCCCCATTATCTATAATAAGGGATGGCAGAGAAATTCATTTCAGTTTGCATTTAAAACCTACTGAGTCCACATTTTCCAAAATAATATGTGAACCAAAATACAGCCACTCTTTGATATTCACTTCCCTTAATTTCACGGTGCAGAGAGAATTTCCTGATTTGAGCTGAAAGAGATCTATAGTGAACCTTTTCCCAAGCCTTTTCTCCTATCTGAACTCCCCAATTGTGTTCCCACTAGGACCAATGATTTTGGCCTGAGATAAAAGTAGCATTTAACAAAAGTTTATACAACAATGATACTTTTAACTGTCTTTGTTTGTGTGAGGTTTTACTGGTTTATGGGTACATTATTATTATTATTATTATTATTATTATTATTATTATTATTATTTCTGCTTTTATGGTTTTTTAATTGTTATTTTTATCCATGGCTTGTATTTAACTGTTGTAATCTGCCTTGAGGCTTTGCAGTATGCCGGGAGATAGACCAAAATTAGTTTTTGTTGTTTATTGCCCTGCACGCCTTTGACTTCTATGACGAAGGATAGGATAAAATTATAAACAGGGGAATCCCTACTTACGTGGGGGTTCCATTCCAGGATGCGTGCAAGTGGGAACCCCCCTGTTCCACCCCCGCTCTGCCCCATTCTACACCCATTCTGGCCCTGCCCTGCCCCCTTTTGACACTGTTTTCGTGTCATTGGGCGCATGTGCCCTGATCATATGCAAGTGGGGATACGCCCGTATATTTAAAAGTCACCCATCTGTTGTTGCAGACATTTTGTAAGTTTTTATCTTATTGTCCAGGCTTTTCCAGGTCTGTAAGTCTAGACCCTGTTATTCCTGAATTCCTCTTTTTAAAATCTGTTTTTACAATACCATTTTATTGTTTTTACATTGAATTTTTGTTCACCACTCAGATTATAATATGTTAAACAGTTCTGAAATGCTTTTCAGTTCAATTCAAAGTGGTGTGTGTAGACACACTGTTGTTTTAATTCCACTTCCAGCTGACCATGGAAAAGCAGCCCCTCAGCCATGATAAAGGGCCTTGTTGTGGAAGCAACTTTTCAAAAAAACAAGGAGGCAAAATGAGAGAGCAAGAGAAATGAGAGCCCCGAGGGGGGGGGAAGCTTCAAGAGTGTTGATACCACTTTTGAAAGGTCTCCTGCCTCTTCAGCATAAATTATGAGCTTCCTGATGCAGAAAATAAAACTTCTGGATTCACTGGAGGTCTTCCAGAGCAGGACCCTCTTCCTCTGCCCACATATCGACTGCCTTATTTTAGATTCAGAAGAGTAATCTTGTAGGGTCTTTTTAAGATTGTAAGGGGGAATAGGCCTTATTTACTGCCTTCATTTTTGAGAGGAATGTGCTCTTTTAGGACTTGTGTAGCATGCAGCCTACCCCAGAAAAAAGGTTTTTATTTTCCTTTTAAACCCAAGGAGCTGATTTAGGAGACTGCAAGGGAGATGCAGGGAGTCTTCACTGAAAATACATCGATTTGCTGCAGGCTGTGGAGCAAAAGAATTGCCACTGTTTTGAGGAATGGGGGACAACTTTGTTCTAAAAATCACAGTAGTGTTTTCCCAAAGTGTTTATGAAGCCTAAATAAGTTGGTCAGGTGTGGTTACTGTGGGATTTTATTTGAGGTTTTATTCAATTTTATCTATTGTAAGTGAACACAGAGCTTTACATACACAACAAAACCACCCAGAAGGAAGAGAGAGAGAAAAGAGAGCCAACTTATTGATTAAATTTGTATACCATAATTCATCCGAAGATCACAGGGCGGTTCACAACATAAAAATAGAAAATGAGAACACAAAATACAAAATAACCACTCTACCACAAATACATTTAAAAGGTCATACATAGGATCCAAAGACCTGGTTATATAGAAATGTTTTCACCTGGCACCTTATCCATAATCAGTCATCAGTACTCTCCATCATTCATAGTTCACATATTTCTCAACACTTCTGGTAAAATGCACACATTTAAACCATTCCTACCAGCAACCTAATACAGTGGTACCTTGGTTCTCAAACTCCTTGGTACTCAAACAACTTGGAACCCAAACACTGCAAACCCCGAAGCAAGTGTTCTGGTATGCGAACTTTTTTTGGAAGCCGAACGTGCTCTGTTTTGAGTGCCACACTTCTGTTTTGCATGTTGCACATCCGTTTTGAATGTTACGTTTCCTGTTTGAGTGCCACACTTCTGTTTTGAGTGTTACGCTGAGGTCTGTCTGTTTTTGCTATTTTGCGTTTTTGTGACTGTGTAGAACCCAATTCACCTACTGATTGATTGATTGTGTGACTGCAGTACATTGTTTATTGCTTTCATTTTGTGGTTCAATGGTCTCATTAGATAGTAAAATTCATGTTAAATTGCTGTTTTAGGGGTTGTTGTTTTAAAAGTCCGGGAAAGATTAATCCATTTTGCATTACTTTCTATGGGAAAGCGTGCCTTGGTTTTGGAACGCTTTGGTTTTGGAACAGAATGGATTAAGTATGAGAACCAAGGTACCACTGTACATTAAAACCCAGTTTTCTCAACCATCTCTGAAACTTCAGGAAGTTTCAACCTGCAACCTATTTTGCAGCCCTTAAAGAAACAAATCAAAGTCTTTGTTATATCAAAGTTGGATCAAACTCAATGTTTTTCTTACGATCGCAAAAACATTTAACTTTGGGACATGACCACCTTTGACCTAATTATAGCTCCAGCATGTTCCATCCACATTCCTATTATTGCATCTTCATCTCTTGCTCTGAACACTATGCAGCCTCATCCTGCTTAGCTAGACGAAAGAGCACCATTGAGCTCCGGGGTACTTACATTTGAGCATTCATACACACATACCATTGCATTGGCTGTAACTTGAGAATGATTTTCCATTTGATTTACACCAGGGGGCCAACTTGAATAAAATATAGGGAGGGGGGCGCTCAGGTAAGCTCCACCCCACATAATCAATCATATGGCGCAGTGCACACACAAAATTTGAGTGGCAATGCCCATCAATTGTGGGGCCCGCGGCCCCCTCAAATATTTTAGGAGGGGCTGAAGCCCACACAGCCCCTAGGAGTTGGTTCCTGTGATTCACACAATGGTCAACTGGGCTGGCACAAGATGTTTTGCTTCCTGAGGTGGAGGACAAAATGACGTTCCCAACTTCCACATACCGAAGCCAACTGACCTGGCAGGTGAACTGTACTCCAGCGCTGTACCTGAGGGCAGCAGGTTGGCTTAGGGACTGCAAGGGCTTAGTGCGCAGCATACACAGTTTTGTCCTCAAACACCTTGCTGCTGCTTCTCCCCACCCCCTCAGCATTTGCCAGACTAGAATCAGTGAAACCTGAGCACAAGTCATCACTCATCCATGGAACTGGGTGAAGCACTTTCTCTCAGGTTAGCCCAAGTCACAGGGTGGTTGTCAGGATAAAGGGGGAGAGCCAAGTATACTGTCCTGAAGGAAGGATGAAATAACAATAAAACAAATAAATGCAGCATAAATAAATAACTATTACATAGTTCCCAAGGAAGCAATTGGCTTTCTATTATTTTTTTTTAAAAAAACCCTCTTTCTTTCAAAATCAGTTAAGATAGCCTTTCTCAAGTGATAAAATACAAAGCTGTGAGATTCAACGATGTCTCTAAAAATAAATACATATTGATCGTCTGCCTTTTTGTTCTAGCTATAGATCTAATTCAGAGACAGTATCTCAAAGTCTTGTAAGCAGAAAGGGCTATTAGCATACCTGGCTGCAACAAGTGTCATGTGAATCATACTCATAAGATAAATAGCATACATTGTACTTTGCAGAAAGAAATTTGAGCAATAGCACTCAGCATCAAATAATTGGTCTTTTTTCTATGGCTCCTTTGTTGCTTCCGTATTCACTTCTGCCTTCAGGGCTGTACTCTTAATCTAGCTGTGAAAATCAAGTTATTTTCTGCTTCACTAAACCAAGCAGATCACTAGGCATATTCTTCCATTCATTAATAGCTGCTTGCTAGGCCTGGCTTCTTCTTTTTTTAAAGAAAGGTAGGTTTTCAAACACTTAATGATCATAAAATTGTTAAAATCCCTGAATGGACAAGGTGCTAAGTAAAGTTGTTAAGGTCCCTAAGCCAGTGGTGTGTCAGTTCCATGCTATACTGACTTCTGTGACTTTTACTGTGGATAGCTCAGTTGGTTAGGGCATGGTGCTGATAAGCTCAAGTTTGCAGGTTCAATCCTCGTAAGCAGTGCTTTTTTCTGGGGGGGGGGGACGGGACGCAGGGGTACGCGTACCCCTAAACATTTTTAAAGAAAAAAAGCACTGCTTGTAAGGGACAGCTGCATATTCTTACATTGCAGGGGGTTGGACTAGATGATCCTCAGGGTCCCTTCTAGCCCATTGACTCTGTGACGAATTTTCATGGATGAATTACCTGTCTTCTTATTACCACCTACCTTTAGATAAAATTGATAAGAATCTTTACTATTAACATTGCTTTGGCAGCTTGTAATTTTTTTGGACAGATTATACTTATACCTCTTGAAGGTAGGGATTGGCATCTGCATGACCTTGGTTTATGGAATGAAGTACCCATAACTGCATTCCTTTGGTAATATGATTATTATAATAACTTATTACCCACCCTTCACCTTAAAGTCTCAGGGTGTGTTGCCGCACTTCAGAAGACAACATTAAAAATGACAAAGAAGGACAAAAAATAAGGTGTGTCCTAAAAATATATGTCTCAGATGTCAAAGGCCCAGGGTAAAGAGGTAAACAACTCCCATAAAGACTGGAAATTCACAGCATTTGGCTTTATCTCCAGTTGTGAAGGGCACAGATTCTTTCCAGGGGCAGTGAAGTCAGAGCTACAGATGAGGAGGGTGACCTGTCCTGTGAGATGCAGCTCTACACCTTTATTCCTCCACAAGAGAGAAACATGACTGGCTGCATACTGTGAAACTGAAGCATGTGGCCACTTCACACTGTGACAGTGCACATCATGGGCTGACAGATGCACACTATTAATTATAATGTGCGATGCCACAAGAGAAGCGATGGCTTTAAATTAGGCAGCCATAAAGAAATGTCCATGACAGACAGCTAAGACCCCCTTTGGAACATTGGCAATATCATTTTTAAAGCACTTTAACAGTAGCAAATCTCATCTGATATCCTCTCAGAGTCATGACCCAGGCAGCATTCAAATCTTTCAGTGTCTCTTTCATCTGATTATAAAACACACCATAGAGCTTCTTCTCAACAGCTTTAGAACTGATGTCAATCCAGCATCAGCTGTTACCATCCTTTCCCTTTCCCCCTCTCATAGCCTACCAAATATATATTATAATTCATAGACCCTGCAAAAGTCTGGCAGTCCTGCTGCTGTGCTCCACGAGAAGTTCTACTTAAATCACTTTAATGCCTTGCTTGTTCCGTTACATTTTCCGTTAAGGCAAGGCTTTCTCCAGTTCAGGCATTTTAATTAACACGAGCGATCTTACCTTTGACTGGTGCACTGTTAAAATGTTGTTATGCTAAGTAATTGTTACAGGAGGTGCTCTAAAGTATTCTGCTGCCCACCTGAGCCTTTCCTTAACTCCTCCATCCAAGCATAAGTTTGCATTCCTGTCTTACGGAATTCATCACAGTGAGTTGTGAGATGGCTTAAAAAATGTTTAGACAACTTCCTGGAAGATAAGTCTATCAGTGGTTAAAAGCCACAAGAAACTATTTTAAGTGTCAGAAATCTTGCACGCCGTTGAATGTCAAGTGCAGACTTTTAACTGCAACAGCTGGAGGGGGAGCTAATTAGTAGGATTTTAGCAGGTGTGGAGGGGAAATTGAACCCTTTCCTTCCTTGCTGTGATCCTGAAGTGAATACCGTATTTTGCGCCCCATAGGACGCACCGGCCCATAAGGCGCACCTAGTTTTTTGGGGGTGAAATAAAGAAAAATATTTTTATCCCCCCCCCCCGGCGCAGGGCTGGGGCGGGGGAAGCCCGAGCTTCCCCCGACCACACCCCCCAGAACAGGCAGCTCCGCGCAAGCTGCGGGAGCCCTCCCGCGGCTACCGCGGAGCTACCCGAAGCCCCGGCATGACTGCAGAGCGCGCCGGGGTTTCGGGATAAGAGGCAGCTCCGCGCAAGCCGTGGGAGGGCTCCCGCGGCTTGCACAGAGCTTCCTGAAGCCTGGAGAGCGAGAGGGGTCAGTGCGCACCAACCCCTCTCGCTCTCCAGGCTTCAGCGGAAGCCTGCATTCACCCCATAGGACGCACACACATTTCCCCTTCATTTTTGGAGGGGAAAAAGTGCGTCCTATAGGGCGAAAAATACGGTACTTGCTTTGGGGATGGGGGAAAATTCCTCACTGTTTCCACTGCTGGGGGATTGTTTTATTTACTGCATTTATAACCTCCAAGGAGCTCCAGGCCGCATACAGTACATGCTTTCTTTCCCTCCCTTTGTTATCCTCACAACAAAACTGCAAGGTAAGCTTATGCTGAGCAATAGTGACTGGCCTAAGGCTACCCGATGAACTTTGTGGTTGAGTGAGGGGCTTGTCCAACAATCTTACCATTATACCACAATGGCTAACATCACAACTAAGCAAATGGTTTATCAGAAGAGGGATTTTCCTCAAGACTGCAGCAGGGAAACAGTTAAATTCCCCTTCCAGGTCCACTCTGATTCCCATAAATATCAGTTGATGTGCTTTGCTTTTTTGGAAAACTTGCACATTAGATGCAATGACACATGTGTAATATCGTGTGTCATTTGATACTGATGGTCTATTGCTGGGAACAGATTTCTGGAAGACCTTGGTCTTTTCCACCAAAACAGTTCTTAACATCCATTTGATTGCAGCTTCTGATACATTTCAAGGCTATCAGTATTGGAGCGTAAGCTCAGATGAATCACCAGTTTTCCTATTACCACCTACCATTAGATAAAATTGATAATGCTCTTTACTATTATCTTTGCTTTGGAAGCTTGTAAATTTTTGACAGCTGAGAATTGTGTTAGCAATATTCAGGATTGTTAATTGTCTTTTTGATGCTGCTTCTGTTAGTTTTTTTGAAAATGTAAAAGGATGAATTCAGTGTAGCCCTAAGGAGATTGTTCCATCAGGCAAGCAGAAATGTTTGCGCTGGCAGAGCATTCTCCCCTCTCCTCCCCTGATGAGCTGTTCTGGGGCGTCTCCTGACAGCTTCAGTCAAACTGCATTGGGGCAGAAGTGAATTTAGAGGAACATGACTGGTTTGGTCACATTGGGTGCAGAGCCTTGGGGGCACCAGGGGGTACTACAACTATTAGGGGCACCAGGGGGTACTATAATGTAGAATGGAAGGTGAGAGGTGCTGAAATTTGGCGTTGCAAAGGGCGTCGCTTAAATTTGAGACGACAAGGAGAGGGAGCAAAAGCCCCCCTGTGCTAGAAAAAGCCCTTATGCAGGCTTTAGTGGGACTGCTTAGTTTAATGTGGCCCTATACTTGCATGAAGTGCAAGTAGATAAATAGGTACCACTCTGGCGGGAAGGTAAATGCCATTTCCGTGCGCTGCTCTGGTTCGCCAGAAGCGGCTTAGTCATGCTAAGTGTTCAAAATGCTTCACATGCATTATCTAGTTGTAATCTTTATGGCAAACCTGTATGGCAATAATTATTTCCCATATTGCAGATAGGGGAACTGAGGCTGAGGGAGTCTGGCTTGCCTAAGACTCTTTAGTGAGCCGATGGCAGACACAAGATTCAGACTAGGAACTTCTCAGTTTATGTCTCAGTCTCTTAGACAATACATCCCATGCCCCAAAACATGTGTGTGCAAATACACAGCTTAAGGGTGCCTCCACAGTGGGGAATACAGGCTTGTGCAATTAGTGGGTTAAAGCGCTCAGTCACCCTAGGGCAACAAATCGACTGTTAGGAAAGGCATGGAGCTATGTGTTGAAAAGTGTTGAGTAAATGAAGTATTAATTTTCAAGACATATAATAAGCACTTCACAAGCAATTCATAATGAATGCTCCTTGTCATATTATAACCTTCCTGCAAACTAATCAGAATGAATGGTCAATAAAGACAGGAGACAGTCTGACCTCCATATAATCTTTGTGTAAGCAAATCAGGATGAATGCTCAATAAACAGGTCATCTGGAAGAGCCCTAAGGATGTGCTCCCATTCACTGATCTGTTCTAGGTATGAAAACTCCAATGCACATTGAAAGATACCTTGCCCTCAATGGCTCCTTCATTCATTTAATTAAAAGTAGCCAAGCTGTTCATCTGTATGTTCAGATCCCTCCACTCAAATAAACGAGGAACGTGCTGGGCATACAAGTATGCACCTGATTTCAAGATTAGGTTGGTATTGTAGCTTATTAACAGAAAAAGCTGGAAAAGGAAATCTAAAATTTTAAAGGCTTTTAATCTGAAGGCAAATAAACAAATCAATAAATCAGGAATGCAATGGAGCAGTGCAGTCATAGAACTATTTAAATTTTATTTACTCAACTTCCAGTTTCAGAGATATGCCCATTCCACAAACACCACTCAGCTTTCCTTAATTAAGACATCACAGCTGTCATTTTCAAACCTTCACCCTCCTCCTACCCCCAAGTCAAGGGAGGAATAGTGTGCATTGCCAATGCACCCCATTATGCATGCTGTCCCATTACTCCAAGCCATGGTAGGTGGCTATCAAAGAGAGCGCTTCTTAAATGCTTTTATACACTGTAGTAATAATAATAATAATAACAGCAGCAGCAGTAGTAGTAATAATTCATGATGGAGTTTGTGTGCTAAAACCTATTGGCTCATGGGAACAGGCCTCTCCTGGAGACTTTTTTTAGGGGGGAGGAAAAGTTAACCAGGTTAATCAAATTCATAGTGCTCGGAACATCTGAGTTATGCTAATAGCAGCATCTCTAGAGTAATTACATCTTTGTTAATTGGTCTTGATTGCCTTGCACTGGTTGCGTTGTATGCCTGACTTTTGTGCACCAGACACCAATGGAGTGCAGCTAATGTGCAAACCCTCAAAGGTTTGGCTAATTAATTTTTCCCAGGAGCAAATGGTGAAGGTTAAGGCTACGGTGTTGGCGTCCCCTTTTGATCTCGCCAGCCTGCCCAGTGTAATTTCCTGCAGGACACATTCTGTCACCTGACAAGCTGGATAATCGTTAATATTTGATTTTCAGAATGAGACACTGTTGTACCACCACCACATAGCAGTAAGGGTGGGGAAAAGGGAAGGAATAACTTGCGCGCCCCCCTTACTAATACTGAATGGGAAACCCAGAAATGTTTGTGCATTTTGCCCTTCCATCCCTGTGGCTCAAGGCTCTTTGGCAGAGCTGCCCCTGGGAGTTCCTACAACTTCCAGTGGTTCTTTTAGGAATCAGAATGCAAATGGGGTGAAGGCTAAAAGGTTTGATTAAAAGGCCCAAAGAAATCTACAAATATTCCCACTATCTTATGTCCCCCTTTGGTCAT
Source organism: Podarcis vaucheri (assembly GCF_965113315.1). Classification (NCBI taxonomy): domain Eukaryota; kingdom Metazoa; phylum Chordata; class Lepidosauria; order Squamata; family Lacertidae; genus Podarcis; species Podarcis vaucheri. The sequence continues at coordinate 93,866,641 of NC_138759.1, forward strand.
TGGTTGCTGGGAATCACATCACCAACAGATGGAGCTGGAGCTTGGTTGGTGCACAGTGCTTTCCAGATTAGCTTGCATAGAGGTTCACAGGTTCTGACACTCTCTAATCCTGAAGACTAAGCAATTTATACACTGTTGAGGTTACGTCAGCTACATCTGATATTTGGGTTATAAATCAGGTTCCCACCAGAGTAAGTCACAGCTGATGTTTTGGGTAACCCACCAGTTACCTACCAGAGTGGAAGATGCTTAGCAGGAAGTCAACATAGATAACTTCCAAGCTAGCCTATACTCCTTATTCCAGGTGCAGCCTTATCCTAAAGATAAACATTCCCACACAGTGAAACTTTACCTCTATACCAGGCACCACCAGTATGACTGCAAAAAACTGACTACCCTAAATCTTGTCAGCCTTTTAACAGCAGCCTGACCAGGTGCTGTTTTTCATCAACCTCAGATTATTTGTATGGCACCATCCCACAAAATTGTGCCAGAGTGCCTCAACAACATATCAAATGATAAATCTAACAATTAAAAAATAAGAACAATTTGAAAATAATGTTTATAAATACAGAAAATAAATCTGCACATTATAGAAAATAACGGAAATAAGACAACCCATTTTTAACAGCTTAAAACTAAACAGGGTAGAGAATAACACCCAACAGAAATAGCACGTTTGAAGCACATCTCTTGTCCCCCCTTAAAGAATCCAGGGGACTGTAGTTTGTTAAAAGGGCTGAAATCCGTAGCTCTGTGAGGCATAAACTACAGTCCCTATGATTATTTGAGGAGGGAGGTATGTGCTCTGGAGATATGGTGTGTATGCAGCCAAAATGGTAGTGTATAAAACTGGGGAGTGGGGGGAAGAGAGTCTCTGTTCTCAAGGGACATTCCACAAAAGCTCAACCCCATTAACTAATAATAATAATAATAATAATAATAATAATAAATTATTTATACCCCACCCATCTGGCTGGGTCCCCTCAGCCACTCTGGGCGGCTTCCAACAAGACACTAAAATACAATAACCTATTAAACATTAAAAGCTTCCCTAAACAGGGCTGCCTTTAGATGTCTTCTAAAAGTCTGGTAGTTGTTGTTCTCTTTGACATCTGGTGGGAGGGTGTTCCACAGGGAGGGCGCCACTACCGAGAAGGCCCTCTGCCTGGTTCCCTGTAACTTGGTTTCTTGCAGCGAGGGAACCGCCAGAAGGCCCTCGGCACTGGACCTCAGTGTCCAGGCAGAACGACGGAGGTGGAGACGCTCCTTCAGGTATACTGGACTGAGGCCGTTTAGGGCTTTAAAGGTCAGCACCAACACTTTGAATTGTGCTCAGAAACGTACTGGGATATGCATTGGATGTTAGCCACACCTCTCAGTTGGGAATGTAAAAATTTATTGTCCTCCTTCAAGCACCACTTAACCTTACTGTTTTGATATCTCTCACTCTCTCCCTGAACATCCCAAGAGCCAGTGTGGTGTAGTGGTTAAGAGTGGTAGTCGCGTAATCTGGGTAACCAGGTTTGCATCTCCGCTCCTCCGCATGCAGCTGCTGGGTGACCTTGGGCCAGTCACACTTCTGTGAAGTCTCTCAGCCCCACTCACCTCACAGAGTGTTTGTTGTGGGGGAGGAAGGGAAAGGAGAATGTTAGCCGCTTTGAGACTCCTGAAGGGGAGTGAAAGGCGGGATATCAAATCTAAACTCCTCCTCCTCCTCCTCCTCCAACATTGTCTTCGAGACACAGAAGCCATGAGCCAAGTTTGGCTCCTACAGCACTGCCTACTCCAAAGTATAGAGATCAGCACTGTCACTTGTTGATTACTATTAGCTCCAGCTGCATCCCACCATTCATCTAAGGAGTTCACGATGGCATGCATGGGGATCACCCCATTTTATTCTCACAACACCCCTAAAAGAGTGAGTGCTGAAAGGTCAGCCCACTGGGCTGCATGGATATGAGTCCAGACCTCTCCAGCCTGAGGACACCTCTCTGCTAAAGTCTGCAGATAAGATCTAACTGCTGTGGAAGGCAAAGGAGCAAAGGCTGGCTAAAAGAAAAAGAAATGCTGGTAAACCTAAGCAATGGGGGGGGGGGACAAGATATGCAGCCTGCAAACTCAAGGAAAGGTGAAAAGCACGCATTAGCATACAGAGAATGGAAGAACAGCTATTCCGCATGTTTTCCTTTATAAACAGGACAGAGAATGTTGCAGGGGAAGAGAAAGCAGCGTCTCCAAAGGGTCGCTAGGTCATGCCACCCCTAAGAGACAAGAGAATCCAAGCTGAAATCTTGGCAGCTCTTTTGTTTTCCGTCAGTGCTGTCCTGGCAAAGCCAAACGATGACGCCATGAGGATCCATGGGGACATGGCAGAAAGTGCCAATTTTAAGTAGGGCAAAGAAAGCTAAAGCCGTTTGACAAAAGTTCTGAAAGGGAATTCAAAATACAGGGTTGAAGCAGCACATTACGACACCGCAGGAAATAAGATAAAACTTGCTCAATATATGCAGCACTTCTCAGAAACTATATTAGCATTTGCTTCTTGCAAGGTTTGCATTGCAGTCCCTGCTGCTCGCCACTCAGACAGCGCTATTTTTCATTTCCACAGTGGGCTTTTTTCAGGCAGTGCAGCAAAGGCTTTTTACTAATTGGATTGGATCCCTTTTTGCTGGAGACAAAACGAGTTATTAGTCTAGTTGAAAGGGAGGGGAGAGACACATATTCTGTTGTCCGATGTCCCGAAATGTATGTGAACAGCTATTTCAAGAACTGGGTGGGAGTGGAGGGCACTGCAATGGGGAGATGAAGAAATCTACCACACCAGCTTGTTTTCCTGTTCTTGCCAGTCGTTCTTGCTACTATTGTTGGAGTCATTTTCTTTGGCTATGTTCCACCTTCGATGTCAGAGGCAGTATGCTATGGAACAGGTTGCTGGACTAGATGGGCCATTAGTCTACAGGGCTCTTCCATATAAGACTTTCAGGGCAAACGCCAGGGCAATGAGCTGTGCTCAGAAATAGATGGGCAGCCAGAATAGTTCAGAAAATGAGGGATATCCTCCATGTGGCTGATTCAAGCTTGCAATCTGTTTGCTATATTTTGGACCTGTGGTCATTTCAGGGCAATCTAATAAGCTTGCTACCAATACATTGATAATTGTCTGCACTCAGAAAGAGATACTCAATGGGTTCCTTGTGCAAAGGAAGTTGCATTTATTCCCCCCCCCCCCTTATGTCACTTTGCCCACCAAGAAGGCCTTGGTATTGTGCACCTTTGTATGCACTCAATTTATAGCACACAATATTTTGGGTGATACATAATCTAATTTAATCAGCATCGTGGGTCTCTATAAAAGAACCAAATTTAACTGTTGAGAATGATTCCTCCCTTGCTGGTTATCTATACAGTGGTACCTCAGGTTAAGTACTTAATTCGTTCCGGAGGTCTGTTCTTAACCTGAAACTGTTCTTAACCTGAAGCACCACTTTAGCTAATGGGGCCTCCTGCTGCTGCCGCACCGCCGGAGCCCGATTTCTGTTCTTATCCTGAAGCACTATTCTTAACTGGAAGCACTATTTCTGGGTTAGCGGAGTCTGTAACCTGAAGCGTATGTAACCTGAAGCATATGTAACCCGAGGTACCACTGTACAGTTTCAGATGAGTAAATGAGGGAGGTTATAACTCTCTCTTTCATTATTAGATTTTCTCTCCCCTTCTATCATCATTAATAACTGTTATGACACTTAACTTTTTAACTATTTTAGATTACTGTTTTCATTATTGAAAACTCACTTTATAGTTTTTAAATCCACAAATAGGTGTAATGCCATATTATCATCCATCAAAGCATAAAACAGTTAAGGTATTAAAATAAACAGTAACATTTCAGAATCCATTAAACATGCAACAAAAATCCATTAAGGTATTTATAAAGGCCATTTTTAAAAAAATATTCTGAAGGCACAAAATGCAGCTACCTTTTCTGAAGCTAAACAGGTCTGAGGTTGATCAGTGCCTGGGTGGGAAAGTACAGTGTCATTTATTTAAAGGCTTTATACCCTGTTTTTCACATGTCTCAATGTTGCTTGCAAATAAAACAACAACAACAAATATTGAGTCCCCATGTACGTCTCCTTCAGTCCCATGATGGAAGAAATGTGATTAACAGCATTTCATAATCCATTTCAAATTCAAACATACAAGGAAACGATAATAAACTCAAACAACGTAGAACAGCAAATTTATATTAAAACAGCCATTTCCAGGCCAAGCAAGCACATTCGTCGAACTTCAAAGACCACTGGAAAACAGGGAGCATAAGTTCAGCGGGGACATGCACCAATGTGCATCTACTGGAAAATAGTTTCAAAGAACTAAGGTAATAGCTACTAAGATCCAGTTCTTTGATGCTCCTGGCTTGTAGAATTAACTCAGGGCTTTCAGCAGATACCAGAGGGAAGGAGTCCTTCATAGAGATTTAAGGCCTCCAAAGTCAAACTCAGCCCACTAAATCCATCTGTCAGTATATGTACAGCACACAGAGCTGATATAGATTTGGAAACCTATGCCAATAAAGAGTTGTGTATTTGAAGTTTCTGAACACTCAAGTCCCATATTGATCCTGTCACTTCTAGCACTTAAAAACACTGGTGATGTTGTGTCAGCTGCATTACTACTATGTATATCCCAAAGTTCTGTTAGTCTCTTGTGGCACCCTATTACATGGGTCATTCACAATCTGTTTATTATCTATTACAGTAGTCTAAGCCTTTTTTCCAGAGTTCCTGCCAACTTATTTGTATCCCATCTCACACATGTATAAGAACCTTTGACTTTTCTTTCCTATATGCAACATTTTCCTATTTTGTTGCCATCTATAAGGATAATCTAGAAGTGAGCCCTCCATGAAAACAAGAGTGGTGATAATCTACAGAACGGCTAGGGAATGGTCTACAGATGTTGTTGGACTACAACTCCCATCAGTCTCAGCCAGTGATCAGAAATGATGAGAGCTAACGTTAACATCTGGAGGGCCACAAGTTCCTCTTCCCTGATCTACAGCACAATTAAAACTAAGGCCAATGTTAGATTAGATTATGATTGGTCTTAGATGTTGGAGCAAAAATCACTAAGTTTCGACGTGGTGGAAATATCAGAACTGGAGAGGAATATGTTGAGAGATCATGTGATCAGCCAGCGAAGAAACAACTATTGCTGCAGTTTGCAATTGGTAGTGGTACCTTGGTTTACAAACTTAATCCATTCCTGTAATCCGTTCTTAAACCAAAGCGTTCTTAAACCAAGGTGTGCTTTCCCATAGCAGTAGGGGACTCAATTTACAAATGGAACACACTCAACAGGAAGCGAAACATCTGCTTCCAAGGCAAAGTTCACAAACCAAAAGACCTACTTCCAGGTTTGCAGCGTTCTTAATCCAAGTTGTTCATAAACTAAACTTTTCTTAAACGACTGTATACATTTAAAAACCTGTCCTGAGGCAGTAAAATGTATCTATAAATCACCCTTCAGCAATGCTTCAATGCCCTTAGTAGTACATTTGAACATAAGGTCAACTTCAACACAATCTTCCATACACTGTATGCCCTGCATACAGTATATATTTCTGGTCTGCATAATGACAACTATGTCCATGGAGAACAGAGGCAATAAACTAAGTAGCAGAAGAAATCAAGGTTTTGCCATCTAATAGGGACAGTTTTCTTTAATAATAATAATAATAATAATAATAATAATAATAATAATAATAAACCATGCCAGGAGACTACTGTAACTAGGAGACTGTCAAAACCCTTGTCCTTAACAGTAGGAAATGGAGGACACTGGCTTATTAGGAACCTAGAGCTACTAGGACACAAAGCATTATATTTCTTTAAACAAGGCAATTAGGGCCTTTTGAGGAGTTTTGTGGCTTTTGTGACATGCTTGCCAAAGTCATGGCAACTTTCAGAATTGGTTCATGGTCAAAATGTTAATACACGCAAGTGACCGTAGAGCAATCACTTGTGGATAAATCAAATCAATACAAATGCAGAGAATGCCATAGGAATTCTCTCAAAGAGCAAAAATTATAGTGACAGCTTATTTATAGTGTCAAATAAATGTTAATTAGTAAATCCACTCCACTTCCCAGTGGGGAGGAGTTGCGGTGCACCGCGTGGCCACCCACTCCCCACCAGGGGCAGGGGACCTTGTCCCCCGTTGCCTGGGGGATCCCAGCCACGTCAGAACCCAGCCAGCCAACCCGCTGGCTGGGGGGGGGGCGTGGCTGGGGCCGTTTAAATGGAGGAGCGAGCCAGAGGACTTCCTCTTTTGCTCGCTTCCTCAATCACCCATCCTCCCTCCCTATTTTGCAGGTTAGGCAGTGGCCTTGCTATGGACTTCAGTTGGTCGCCTTGGTTGTCCGAGGGGCCTGGTAGGAATTTTTCCACTTGGCAAATTGGCACTGGCCACTTAGTTTTCGCCTACCTCGTAGCAATCGTCACAACTTTGTTAGGGTTGCGGTTAGGCATTGTTTGACCTTGTGTGGGGGAGGTGAGGTGTGGCCATCACCCGCCCCTCCATGCTTAAGGGTATTCCGTTAAAGGAATCTGGGGGTGTTGTTCTAGTCTGAAGTCTGGCTGGGGGACTATGGCCTTGACATGACCCTGACGGGAACACCAGGGGGAGCTTGAGTTGCTCTGCATCGACTTACCCTTACTAGGGACTTCCTGCACAATGGGCAGGAGTCAGATATAGTCAGGTCCAATCAATGCCTAAGCCAATACCACTCACATTCTGTAATTTCAATAAAGTTGTGGCCAAAATTTGCCCAATAACATAAACCTAATATGTGTGTCCTTGTGTGAGTTATTTCCAACGAGGGGGTGGCTGCGGGGTCTCGACACGCAAAATGTAACTGCAAGGAAACAAAGGGTGTGCACTGAGGAGAGACAAACCCATGAGAAACAATATTGTTTACCCGCAGGGCGAAAGAGAGTGAATTGCAATAGCTGTATTGAAATTCTCAATACATCTACGGAGGAGTTTGCACACTAGTATAGAAATGAAAATGTTTGCTACCCTCTGAGCAGAGAGGTCCAGAAACATAGCACAATAATTAAGTTTCACTGTGTACAATGGAACTTCTTCTCAGGGAACTGCATAGACTGCCTAAGCACTCCCCATTACTCAGCATCCTGTGCATGCCTGCTTGGGAAGCAGTAGATACACATTAGCCACAATCCGTACCTTGTATTTATCCTGTCCTGAATTACTGCATTTTGATGACTCCCCCCAACCACCTTCAAACTATCCAAACTGAGAAAAAGAGCAACCTAGCTGTGTTTTAATACGTAATGTGTATATAGCCTTAGCGTCACTGAGTTGAGTGGGATTTAGCACCAGGTTAATGTGCTTAGAGAATTGCAACCTAAAGCACTGGAAGGTTGTAATTATGGTATGTTAATGGGGTTGTTGGGCAAGACAGGAGGTAATAATTTCTGGCTCTTCATCCGTGTATCAACCAGCTAGACCTGGCCTAAGATGATGCAAAGGCTTTGTGAAGCACCTTCCTAAAATTTTTCTGTTGTCTTTCTTAAAATAAACAATTTATTTATATATTTTGACAATGATTTGTGTTGTCTTAGCCTTCTGACAAAACACATAAATGATCCAGCAGGATTCTTCTTCTATTTTTATGCATAAAGACAATTGTTAGTTTTTAAGGTACCAAAAGACCTTAAGTGTTGCTTCTGCTGCAGCACACAAACTTAGCTACCCCGTGAGAAATGGTTACAAAAGCCCTGACATAGTTAGCTGCTGTATTGTTTGGAAGTTTGCAGTTGAGCTGATGCGCAGCTAAGAATTCTTTAGTACAGAAGCTGTGGAACCTCCAGAACATACTTGTCGTTCTTTTTTTTTTTATTTTCAGAAAGGCACACATTTTAAAGACTTGCTCTTTCTATCAAAAGTTGAGCCATTAAACGGATGACTTGGGGATTTAGCACACAATCTAGCAAATCATTTGTACAAATAACTGCTTGTGGAGAGATGGTACTACATCCTGGATCCTTCTGATCTACTAATGCTCCAGAATCACCAATCACTTTTGATGTCTTCCCAGCACGATGCAATTTTCCAAAGTGTTCATCATTTACATTTGGAGACCCTTTACTGTTATTTTCAGCTGAACCAGTTGAATCTGTTTCCCAGAATTGTGGTAAAACCTGAAAAAGATTATGTCCAAAGGGAATTTTTTCCAGTTTCTTTCCTTGGATCGCGGTTAGGCTAGATTCACGGGACATCAACTGGAAGCCTTCAGGTTCTGATCTCCCTTGGACCTTCTTTCTTTTACATGGATATTGATTAACCTCTTCAGTTCTAGGGTCCATGTCTTCAATTTTACTAGTCTTCTGATGCTCTAAATATGCAGAAACAGCCCCATTTACATACTGAAGATTGGTTTCATGGGAAGTTACTTCAACCTAGAAAATAAAATACATTCAGTGTACAAACAGGTGATACCTTCTCTGCTAATCTTAGGATTTGTTTATATGTTTTGTCCTTCCCATCTATCCCCATTGCTTCCACTTTATTTTGCCACCCTATTGTGTTCTTTGGGTGCTTTTCTGCTTGCTTTCATTTCAACCAAGGTGGCCCACTAGCACAGCCAAGCCACTGCGTGCATGGGACTTTCCCTTCTGTTGAAGCAAAGGAGGAAGCTGGTTAAGCAAGAACCGCCTATGCAAGCCTGAGTTTGTGTGGCATATTTATTGCCTGCAAAAAGCGAATGTCAAATAAACTTAAACTATCCCTGTCAAAGTGCTTCCTTACCATAAAGCACTGGTCTTTACAGTAATATGTGACGATGTTAGGGTGCACTTAGGAACAAATGAATGTGCACTGAATGGAATTCCAGAGCCATGCTGTGCACACACCCACACTCTTAACTGTGCTGGATCCCCTGACCACCCCTACTACACACAGGGCAAATGGCTAGATATGTACAGGTTGTGCAATCTGCACTTCTGAATCTCTGGACTTGGAGGAGGGAATCCTTGAAAGACACGGGGTACGCTTCCAGCGAAGAGTTAAACCAAGATAATGGGAAGCAGCCATGAAGACTCAGGCTCTGCCATCCCAAAGTTACTAAAAATTCAGTTGCAAAGGTGGGGGAGTAGAGGAACATAGACTTGCAGTTTAGGAAACAAAATTGTCACTGGGTCAAAGGAGTGAAAACCATGGCATATTAATGCGGAACTTCACCTCTGTGGGGTTGAGCCAGGGATCTGATGCACTGGTGGTTTCAGCAGATTTGATTGCACATATCAGCGTTCGAGTTATTGCCTCTTCTACACGGGCTTCATGATCTGCATCCTACAAGAGAAACGAAAGCTAACGTTGTGATAACTGGAATGGATAGAAAGGAGAGCAGAAACAAGAAGTGAGGGAAATTCAGAGGTGCAATGAAGAGGTGATTGATCAAGCCCAATGTGTTTTGAGCCAGCCACTCTTCTTTAGTGGAACTGAGAAAGCAAAAAAATCAGTACAAAGAAGTACAAAAGGCCATGTTTTTGCTTTCAGGTTCTGTTCCTGGACTTTGGGTTGTGAATGAAGACACCTCTTGCAAGGGCAGCCCATAACATAAGTACTAGGGCAGAATTAGTTCTTCTGTGATGGGTTTTTATCCATCCTGTCTTAAAAAAACTTTTCCAGAAAAGAATATCTCACAAATTTCTCAAGCAACTTGGAAACACAGAAGTGGACTTATACCAAGTCAGATTGTTTAACTTCTCCACCAAGTAGGGCATGCAAGTAATAGTCTTCTCCTGCTGTTGCTCTCTAGGAATTGTTGTTCAGTGGCATATTCTGAGACTTCACCAGTCTTTCCATCTATACTCCAACCTTTATGACTTGGATGTTGTGTTTTTTAATGAAAGCTGGGGTTTATTTATTTTCTAGGAAGAAGTTGAATTCCATAGCAGTAGAGGGAAGTGGGGGGTCAGATGGAGCTCATTAACCCAGGAAGGTAGCCCATCTAGGAGAAGGAAAACTCTTCCCCTTCCTTTGTTGTCTCCCCTGCGTTGCAATTATATCAGTTGTAAGCTGCTCAGAACAGAGACCTGTCTCTTATACAGATGGATGCCAACAACAAAAATTGTCTACTCTGACTGGCAGCAGCTCTTCCAGGGTTTCGCACGTGTTTCTTTTCCATCACCTGCTACCTGGCCCTTTTAACTGGGGGTGTCAAGGATAAAACCTGGGAGCTTCTGCATGTCTTCTACCGACCTATAGTCACTGAATGGAGGGGCTGCAGCTCAGTTATCGGTTTCACCATTCACATCACTGACATCTTCGGGAGCTATGGTGCCCCGAACCTCTGAAGAATCCTCATCCCGGAACTCACCCAGTAGTACTAGAGAAGGCTTCCCTAATCTTAGGTTACATCATATTTTTGGACTGTGACTCCTTTGACCCCCTGACTATCAGCCATGCTGACTGGGGATGATGGGGGGTCCAGCAACACAGGATTGGGGACATAATGACTTCCTGTACAATACACAAATCAAGGGAAGAATTTAATATTGTGCTATGTTGATCTTTCCATCAGGGCAAGTATGAACGCCCCCCCTCACCTCCCCCTGCACTGTTCTGAGGATTCTCCCACCACCTGAACCAATCTCAGGGGCACACTGTGGGAGGAGATGGGAGGAAAGCCCTGTTGCACAAGGCTGGATGCAATAGTTGAAGGAAAGAAGACTCTCATGTTAAAGAGATCTCTAATTTCCAGCACATACACTTGGGGGTGGGGTGGGGAATTAACATCCCTTATTATCATAGCTAGGCATAATATGCCCATAAAAGCCACATGATCAAGCAATTACATGTTTCTAATTGGCGGACAATACATTGTATTAGCGTCTTGTTAAGTTAATTGAGTCTTGTGAACCTTAATTTATACCACAGGGATGCTGTCTAATGTATAGGGTCTTTAATTCAGGAAGATCAAAAAGGTATGTCCAAAATTGTATCTCTAAATGACTTAAGCTAAGACACAAAGGATATTTCTGAGAGACAGCAAATGCCTTGGGAGCTATTACAAATGCAAAACTAAATCATTTTAAATTCCAGGGAGCATACTGTCATCTGACAGTATCACCAACCCACTGATGTATTATTGCAGCCTTAAATAGCAGCAGCAGGGAGGAAAAGCAAATGTTGTCTTTAACGAAGGATACCAGCACACAGCTTTTAAAGATGAAACAAGAATCCAGTAATTGATTCTTACATGTTACAAGCTGTCATGTCTCTTCTGAGTGCCTTTAGGCGGTGAAATACAAAGACTAATTTAGGATCTCATCAGGATGAGACACATAGGCAGGCCAGGCTTTCTTGTTTAAGTGAATTGCTTTGGATCGGAGGACTGTTTATGGGCAAGGAGAAGCAAATTCAACGTGTAACGTGGTATTCCTGGCACCATAGCAAATAGTAAGATGGAGGCAGATTGAGGAAATGGGGCTTGCTTGCTTGAGTTTGGCTGGAAGGAAACTGAAGGTAGTGTATAATGGGGGTTCCTTCCCCATGGAAACTGCATAAAATCTACCTTCCTTTACCTCCCGTCCCATTCCTCTTTCATCTCTACTATTTATCACTGCACCAGCAAAGGAAGCACTATCTGGAATAAAGCGTTAGCATTTCTGATGGTGCCATATCACATCTATATCAAACAAATAACACCAGATTGATCTAGTTCAAAGTTATCAAAGGAGGATTGCAACCTGTACAGGCCAGACAGCCTTTGCTGGTCCAGCATCAGTCTCTGTTTGCTATCTATATCAACTCACGCTGAAGTCGTGCAATAAAAGCTAGACTTGCCTTTTCTTTCTTTAGATATGTGTCTGTTTGCTTTTTAAGTTTTTATTGATTGTGTTCACTGCAAATGGCTTTAGGACTTCTACTGTGTTTGCAAGTCACTTTGAGTCATTTTTATGAGTTACGCAATATCACCATCATCATCGCAGTCCCAAAACTCTGTATAAACTCTTAGACATGGTGTGACAAGCTACTGTTTCCTTTGGTAAGTTCCCTTTATTAAATAGTTTGGGAACAACTGCTTCGATGTGCTCAATAATCCTAGGAACCCAGAGCAAAATACTAATTGTGATTAGGAAAAAGAAAGCTTGGCAGAAGAACCACTTCATTGTCTCACATCAGGGCAGCTGCTAGGGAATCTCATGTAAAATTGAACTAAAATGTAGTGCCAGAGACTTGTAATATAAAACTGATGTTAGGAATTGCGGACAATCTTACCAGAATCTACAATTCTTTTTTTCAAATACTCTGCTCCAGTCTAAACAATTAAGGTAGCTCTCATTATGATTTTATTTCATGGACAGTCACAATGTATCATGGGCTATGTAGTCTTAGAGCTACCAGCAATAATTTTATAATCTTAAGACTAAGAAATTCATCATACGGTCTGATTGTGAAGTATATATGCAGAAAAAGATCTGGGGTCTGTACCTGTTAAATTCAGAGCAGGTGGGCTGTTTCCTAGGAAAATGGACTTCAGTGGTTTTACATGTCCTTTCCTGCAGACCTTTTGATCTTATTGCAATGCAGCTTCATAAGCCTGAAACTTTTCAGCTCATCTATTCACATTTTAGTATGTACACATTTAAGCTAGCTTACCTCAGTACATGAACACTCTTAAAGCATTTCAAGGGGTTGCAAGCCTGGAAAGTTCATTGTGCCTCAAAGTATCCATGAATAGCATTAATCCCCCCTACCGTAAGAAGCAATAGTTGAAGTGGTCTCAGTGTGTTGAAAACAAATTAAAACTTTATCCTTTATTATAAGGTCTCAGCGAAATAATTAATTGTATCAGTAAGGCTATTGAAGAGGGCTTGACACACACCTATCATATCAACGTGGTAGCAGCTGGTTATTGCTGGAAGCTGGAGAACTGCTTGAGTGAATAATGAAAATGTTCTTGATATTACATTTTAACACCCGTGTCACGCATTATTTTTCTAAGACAGATAGCCCGACACCTAAAAAGTAATGCTGCTGTCATCTCCAGGGATAATAGGGTATAATCAACTGTCACCAAAAAGACGACATGCAGGCATTCCTCGGGTTAAGCAGCGTCCACAGTCAACTTATTAGCTCGAAGCCTCCAAACTGTTTGTGAGGTTTTTAATTTTGGGAGATAGTTAATAACTTCTGTCCAGCATGCTGTGTTCAAGCAATACCGGAGACTACAAAACACTAATGTTTGCTTAGCTTTGACTTCAAGAGCATATGCCATTTTGTAAAAAGATGAGGAAGGCATCCTGTGTAGAATACTACAAAGCCTTGGGATTTTCAGGATGTCAGATTCAGTTCCAAATTACATGGCATGAAGGCACATGAGGCCCCCATTTTGCTGAAACTAAGCAGATCTGGACACTGTTGATGGATCAGAACCATATATATATATAGACTGCCATGTTGATGGATCAGAACCATATATATATATAGACTGCCATGAGTTCCATGGTAGAAGACAAGATGGGATGTAAATGTTGTGGGGGGAGGAAGATAATATGACACCTACCTCAAAGTGAAGCAGACTTTTTAACTAAAAAGACACACTAGTAGCATCTTCACTTTTGTTCCTCTCCACCCACTCTAGCTTTTACTGTCTTGGTCTCCAAAGGCTGTTTCTTAGAAATTTCATGAGAGAGATGAAAATATGCTCAGCTTTTAAACCACACACACAAAAATAAACTACAGCAAGGGGTGGGGTACATGTGGCCCTCCTGGATTCAAACACCCAGCCCTGACTACTGGCCATGTTGGCTAGAGTTGATATGAGTCCAACAGTATGTGGGTGATGATTTATATAGCCTCATCTATGTACATTACACATTGCACATTACAAAGTGTAAGAGACAGGTCTCTGTCCTGAGCGGCTTACAATTTATGTAATTCCAATGCAGGGGAGACAACATGGGATGGGGAAGGTCAACGGTGGCAAGGAAAGAACCTGTGATCATTGCAGTCATCATCATCATCATCATCATCATCATCATCATAATTTATTATTTATACCCCACCCATCTGGCTGAGTTTCCCCAGCCACTCTGGGCGGCTCCAAGTATGCTTACTAGGGTGTATGGAAATAGGTAACTAGATCATTATTATAAACTACTCCAGCACATTTCCAGATGCCATGCCCATCTGTGAACATTCAGGCCATGTGTGTGCCTGATGGTTTTAAGAGATAAACAATGGGGGGGGTAGTTACCAGTTCAATCCATGAGTTTATGCTGACAGTGATTGGGTCAATGGATTCTACGTAATGCCACCAGTGCCTGGGAACAAACAGGACCTGAATGGGAGAAGAAGAAGAAGAGGAATTTAAAAAGTCATAAAACCCATTGTGTGCAACTATAGCGTTTCCCTGACATTAAAAAAAAAATCACCTTGAAAAATATATTTTTCAGCAGCAGTTTCTAAACTTCTCCAATTGATCCTCCTCTGCATTTGCTGTCTGCTGTATAACGTACTTAGGCTGTCTGACATGGATCTTATCTGGTTCTGCCAGCCTTTCATTGCTAGGTTCAAAATGCAAACTCCAACTAGCCCACCTCAGCTGGAAACAATTTTTAAACAGTCTTGTCAGCAAAACAAGTTCCCCCTCTCTGTGGAATGGCAGGGTGAGAGCAGCATGTTGGTGAGACCAAAGTGCAGGAGGATTTCCTGTCACAAGCCTGTCCAGACCTTCCCTTCTTATCTGACATAAGGAGGGAAGGAAATGCCAGAATGTCTCATCCCAGGTCAATCTCAATCTTTACCTTCACCTTAAAAAAAAAACACCCAAAAAAATCAGGGTTTGGTAGAGGAAAGAGAATAGAGAAGAATGGGATTTGGGGGCTAGAACCAGGAACCAGGAAGGCAGTTCATTCATTAGATGCTAAGGGTGCAAAATGATTATTAAAGGAAGATGGGGAAATGAAAGAAAAGCTAAAGGAATGTTTTGAATTCTTCTTACTGCATATCTGAAGTCAGCCAGATATCCACCCCAAACCAGTTTTTGGGAGAATTATTATTATGAGATTATATTATTTAATATTTCTATCCCTCTCTTCCATTCAAATGAATACTTACAACAGCTAACAAAAGAAAATTAACAAAATAGATAATATCGAAGCTATGCATTAATACAACAATAATGAAAAGCAGCAGTCATTAAATGAAACAATTAACTGAATCAAGTAAGAGTAATATGAGTCTACAATTCTGTGACTCTATGAGGTTCTGAAGCTAACTGACAACGTACAAATTAGCAAGTCACCAGGACCGTATGGCATCACTGAGAGTTCTTAAAGAACTGTGAAATTGGTTAATCTTCTAACAGAAAAATGCAACTTGTCACTAAAATCAACCTCCCTACTGGAGAACTGGAAGACAGCTAATGTAGCACCATTAAAAAAAAATCCTAGGGAAAGTCGGGAAAGTAAGTGTTGTATATTATTTGAAGTCGGGGGGGATAAGAAAGGATGCAGTCAAGTCTGCCAATAAGACCAAGTTAACCAAGGTGCTTCCAAAAGGAACCAGAGGCCTGTCTAGCCCAGCACTCAGTTGCTCAGCGGCCAAACAAAGACCTCTGCAAACCCCACAAGCAGAACATGAGGAGAGCAAGAGCCCTCTCTTGATGTGGTCCCCAGTATTCTTTACGCTAGTTGGCAGTGGCTCCCCAGAGTCTCGGGCAGAGGTCTTTTCCCATTACCTGGTTATTTTAGCCGAGGATGCTAGGGATGCAACCTGAGACCTTCTGCATTCTATGCATGTGCTCCACCACTACGGTCCCTGAACAATCACAAGATCCAGTTCCTGCAAATTATTGTACTCAATTTTCTTCTGACCCCAATTCTCCCAGGACTCTTACCTGAAAAGAAAACACTGGCTCCAAACCTTCCACAGGACAAAGCCAGGATTCGGGTGTCATGGGAAGCTCAGGTGACCGCAGAGCTCCATAATTTCCCATCCCACCTCCAAAACTGGTGTAATAATCATAGTATCATTCATAAAAAGATTATTAGCAGCATTACGTACATCCAAGGAATATTAAATGCTTTCAAGTGTTCAAACAGCTGCAGAATCTCCATTAAGCACACAGCAATGTCAGCACTAATACACAGGAACAAAATTAAGGCATGATTTGATTTGATTGATCAGTTTATAAGCTGCCTTAAACCGAGCGCTCAAAGCAGCATCAAGAGATTAAGGGCTGAAGGAAGATTGGTCATTGGGACACGGGTCCCTAGGTATTATTTTGGCCTTTGAAAAATCCACTCTTGCAAGAATTTTTTCAAGGACATACACAAAGTCTCTCAATAATAGTATTCGCAATGCTTTACTTCCTCCTGGTTTTTCTAAGCGGAATTATCTCAAGGCTAAAAACATTCTCCATAGTCTTGTTCTACCAATATTTACTACAGAGAGTGACCAGCCCACTGATAACCTCTCATTCCAAATCCTTTTTTTTCTGAAACAGGGTTGTTAGCCCTGAACTATTGCACACATAAACAAGGGTTAGATTGAAAGAAAAAGTGCCCCCCCAAGGCAGAGGAACCATTTAGCAAAAGAACCCCAGAAGACCCTAGTCTGTGATGTTCAGCAAATGCTTTCAGTAGCTGCTCTAATGCAGCAAATAAAGAGCCAATTCTAAACAGCATTTTCATCTGTAGAAATACTTTTGGCACTATCCTCTTGGAGGAAGACACATGGAAGACATTACAACAATCCTGAAAACCCACAGGGGTTTTTCAGGAAATATCCATGAGCAATATGCTAGGTTCCTGCCACATACAGCTATGTAACTTCATTGAAAAATCCACTGACAAAAATAAAATTCTGATGTACTATTTTCCTCCATTGATGTCTTTTCCTCCGTTGATACAAATCCGAATTCAATGAGGAGGAACAAAGCATGAAGGACATAAAACTATCCCCCAATTAAACACTTCTAGGTCTCAGTGAGTTCACTAAGAGTCCTATTGATTTAATTGCACCCTGCTAACAGTCCAATCCTACATGTTTCATCAGAAGTAAGCTCCACTGAGTTCAATGGGACTTGTTCCCAAGTGTATATAGGATCAAAGCCTAAATCTCTCCCTGTCTCAGTGAAGTTGACGGAAATTAAAAAGTGCTTAATTTTTGACTAGATCACACCCTAAGTCTATATTTACATTCTAGCATAGTCTTCACTAACCTGCAGATATTCTGGAGTACCAGCTACCACCATTTCTGACCAGCGGCCATGCTGGTGAGGGCTCATGGGAATCCAACAGCTTCAGAAGGACACTGAGCTGGGGAAGGCTGTTCTAGCAGATGATTAACAGTGTATACTTTCAGTTCAATGTTTTAAATGGTGCATATGTTAATGCTGTTTTGATGCATTGCTCTCCAGCTCATTATCCAAACCTCATTAATCCTAAACCTGTGATTATTTAAAAACAACTCTTTGCAAGCGTGCGCACACAGAGATGCACCATGCAGCTTACACAGGGAGATGAGTATATGTAAAACACAGGCCCATTTATCAGAATATTTGGGGCATTTTGGATAAATATTTTTAATCCTATGGAAAACTGTTAGTCATAAGAAACTATGAGGTCATAACAACAGGGACTAAGAGTATAAGAATATCTATCAGAGTATAGGAAAGGAACTGTTGTGTGGTAACTATATTATAGTAAATTAGTTTACTGAAATACGTACATTGATAAGAATTCTCCAGTTTTAAAGATATCCGAGGACATGATTCAAAGTCTTAAAGTGCCTTTGAATCCCATGAATTTCTGTGGAATTGAACTATATGCGTGTAACCAGTGGGGCTTACAGTGCAATCCTATGTATGTTTACTCAGAAGCAGATTCTATTCTGTTCAGTGGGTATTAACCCCTAATTAAGTGGGTATAGGATTGCAGCCTTAAGTGTCTAACTTCAGCTATATAGTGTACCAGATTTTCAGATAAAGTATGTTGGGGTTGCCTAGGCCAGTACAGTATGTCTAAAAGACATACCTCAGATATTCATCCACCCACAGTCACTTTCAATGAGATTATTACATGTGTTAGCAGAATTCATGTCTAAAGATCCCTTAAATTTAGAATAATCATGTTATACTCGTGACAAAGGAACTAGTAAAATAACATTGGAACAAAAATACACGAGGCTGTCACTTAGAAAAAGAACATGTGTTTGCAGTTTTGTGCTTCAAATGTTTTCTTTCCAATATAGATGCATATATTATATAGTATGGACACTTCTACAATCCAGAATTCCTATGTGTTGTGATGCTTATACAAAGCTCTTGCTCACATCATTCTCTCTCTTTTTCAATTAAATGGAAGGAGCAGCTGTGGATGTTGGTGTCAGGGCTGGGGAGTTGCACCACTGAACTAAATAGAGTGATTTTTTAGGGCAAGGTAGGAAACTACCTGCACACATTAGAGCACCTCCAACCCCCTACTGGCTTGCTGTAATAATGCTATTAGAGTTATTTAGACACAGATGCTACTCTTGTGGTAAATGGGAAAGGCAGCATGATATAACTAGTAAAGATGGGACAGAGACGAAAGGTTGACTATGGGGGAAAGGAGATAAAAAATGTAAAGTAATAAAACAGCTGTCAAGAGAGCACCTTGAAACAATATCTTGTTTGTACATGACATTTTTGAACATGCTAACACAGGGCCAGAAGGTACTCTGAGCAAGTGTGGTTATGGGGTGTGCAAATGTAGACAAGAACAATGAACTAATGTATTTCTCAATTTAACACAGGCCTTTGCAACCAGTCCTTGCACAATTTACTACTGTGCAGCTACGGATTCTGACTGCAAGCCAAGCATAGTAAATAACTAGCCAAGAGAACATCTGTGCATACCAGCATAATGTTAAAACCAGAATTTATTAAAGCAGTAAGGAATGTAAAGTTATCAAAGGTGAAAAAGGAGAGTGTTGGTGGACGGAATACAAAACTGATGGCAATTCATGTTTCGAGTTTAGTAAATGTTTTCTCCAAACACGTGTCTCTATGGTGTCTATGCATATACGGCCCACCCTTCATAACCAGCACTATAGAGATCCCTGTACATGTGATGCATGTGAACAAGGTCCATGTACAGGTCTCATCCTCAATGTTGCAGCTTCCCCAGCCCTGACTCCAACATCCACACCTTAGGTGTGGATAACTGAACCAGGAAAGGCTGCGTGTTTAGCCCTTCTTTGGCTGGCGGTCCAGCTGTGGCCCTGCATGGAGAGGGGTACTCTAGTTTCAGTTGTCTATGCTCTGTTACCCTCTAGGTCAGATCACTGCAGTGTGTTATGTGTGGTATACTACAGTCTTCCATCAGAGACCTCATCTGAAGTAAAAATAAAGATAAAGGACCCCTGTATGGTTAAGTCCAGTCAAAGGCAACTATGGGGTGTAGCACTCATCTCTCTTCAGGCCAAGGGAGCCAGCATTTGTCCACAGACAGCTTTCTGGGTCATGTGGTCGGCATGACTAAACTGCTTCTGGCGCAACAGAACACTGACGGAAGCCAAAGTGTACGGAAATGCCATTTACCTTCCCGTCGCAGCGGTACCTATTTATCTACTTGCACTGGTGTGCTTTCAAACTGCTAGGTTGACAGTAGTAGGGGCAGAGCAATGAGAGCTCACCACTGTCGCGTGGATTCGAACTGCTGACCTTCTGATCAGCAAGCCCAAGAAGAGGCTCAGTGGTTTAGACCACAGCACCACCCAAGTCCATGCCTCACCCGAGAGAGGCATGGAAAGTGACCACACAATAATGGACCTATTCAGTGGTAGCCCCTAATGTGTGAAATGCAGAGACACATGCCTGGGACCATCACTGTCAGGTTTGCAGGCACTAGGCTAAGAAATGTCTTTTTACCCAGGTCTTTGGTAGTTAAGTTAGCCTTTTTTGTGGTAAAGGCAATGACTGATTTACGCATATCCAACTGACACGCGACCATGCATGTGTGTATCACAGGGGCCGGAAAAGGGGCATAATGGGGTGTAATGGGCTTATACATGCTCCTCTGTCAAGCATGATGACCTGGAATGCAACCCCCGTGCAAATCGGGGGGTTGCCTGTACTTTTATTTTAGTGGGGTGGGAGAAGACTTGCCCTTCTCATTGCATGGTTGAGTGAGCCTTTTAGGAACTTTGTACAGTACATTGTTTTGAAATTTTATGCTTTTGATTTTCATCTATTTGCAAAGTTCAGTTACTTTGAGGCTTTTTTGTTTACAGTGACTAACAAACGTAATCAGCAACTCCTCCAGCTCCCATAGAAGCTTACCTGAGCAGTCAGGGATCCAGCTCATGTAAATATCTACATACATATGGTTCCTTGGCTCAGACATCCCCACCTAATGTGTAAATGTCAGAGGTACAGCTGGGGTCCTGCTGCCATTTTGAATAATCCAGCCCCTTTATATGCATAAGACATGTAGGGGACTCTGCTTTTCCTGTCTCCCTGTTAGGCAGAGTAACTGTACACCCTGCAGAACATTCAACAGAATGAGTGTAGGCTGCGGGGCAAGACATATCCCCTTTCCCCTCTTCGCCTCCTACACGTTAATTCACCAGTTATGCTGTGTGAATAGGGTTATCAATAGGGCTGCATGTGGGACGTTTTATTTTAAAGGCCTTTTAAAAAGTGTCAAAAACATTATGGAAGGTCCCTTCTAAGTTCATGATATACGTCATTAGTCTTGTTCCAAAAGCTGTGACAGTCTCACCAAAAGGTCCCCACCTTTTGTACTGAACGTGTATATTACAATATATATATATTTGCCCATCAAAAAACAAAATCTGTCCAAAATTAGGCAAGATATCACTAACAAGGAAGGTTAAAAATCACTAGCAAAGCAAGAGAGCAATTTATGAGGGGCAAGCAGTCAGTCTTGAATGTTTGTCGCAGAACAAACACATTCACACAGAATGAAATAACTCATGAGCGGTTTCATGTTTATTCAGAGGGCAGAGCAGGGTTGATTTTGCTGATGTGCGGTAGTATTCTAAAGAGATACAAAGTTAAATCTTTCAGTGAAAGTCAGATTAAGATTACAATTTATTTCAATGCCATTTCAAATCCGTTTTCCATATATGATGACAAACTTGATGAAACAAATACTCTTTTTTGTGGGGGGTGTAGCCTACAATTTATATGAATTGTGCTCCACAAAAGAGAAGAGTTATGAATGTGTGAAAATGAGTTTTTTATTGATCAGCATCTACCCACATCTCTTGTCCATTTTTTTTTTTGTTTTTGTTTCCCAGAGTATTCTTTTTAATTCAGGTAGGTAGCTGATGCCAATTTGCTATTAGGTGAAGAAAAAAAACACCACACAAACTTCAGACACTCACAAATGAACCTCTCATTTCGAACACATAATTATGCTTACAGACCCACATGCTGAAATTATCATTTGCAAGTGCGAGATGGAATTAATTCTGAAGTAACTTGGCCATCACTGATGATCACACAGATGTTTTAAGGATAGTGTGACATTTCAAACATTTTAATTGGGGGTGTTAAGATTTCAAAGGACACATTCAAGCTTCTAAAAAAAATTAGCCTACAAACTGACTAGGCAAATCTTTTAAAATCAATGAAATTGCATTGAATTTAGCTCATCTACTTCTATTCATCCTGGCTTAAGAGTTAAAGACCAAGGTAACATTAAAAAGCAATTAGAATATATATTGAAACAGGGATCCTGAATGTATTTAATATAACCAAGAGTGGTGGAATGAGACACATTGGCCAGAAGATGGCATTAGGCACATTAAGTTTCTTTTAATATTCAAAGCCAGTATCCAGCTAGCATACAGCTGCTCTCCTGAATACCAAAACACACCTTTATCTTTATTTTATTTTTCAATTCTGCATTGTTACAACATCTTAATCCAAGGCATGCAGTTCCCGGCCAAGCAAGAAACAGAGATTACTGTAAATTACCACAAAGTGAAGCTGACTGCAAATCCTCAAGTAATTGTATTTGTAATACACGCTCAATCTTTGCATTCGGTTAGAACAATTCGTTTGCTATCTAAGGGATTCTCATCAAATTGCTTCATCACAAACCCTTCCAATACTAGACAGGCCTGAGCAGAGCCAGCAGGCATTATTCTTCTGGGAGACAGGCCTGCCTTAAAGGGCCTTGGCATTCATTCATTGCAGACAATTCCTTAGCTTTGCTTATTTGGAAGGATCGCTTAGTACAGCCCTCCTGGGATTTTAACACTTTAGAGGGCAGGTAAAAAGTGGTGGCCGCAGGAGTGCATGCTCCATTAATTTTCTTTAAGGTCCCTGTACACAGAAAATGAGCAGGGCAGGGAGAAAGCTAGGCTAGAACCCTTCTTCCAGATCTGCTACCTATCCATAAGCAGGGAATTATTTACATGGAAGTACAGTGGTGCCTCGCAAGACAAAAATAATCCGTTCCGCGAGTCTCTTCGTCTAGCGGTTTTTTCGTCTTGCGAAGCAACCCTATTAGCGGCTTAGCGGATTAGCGCTATTAGCGGTTTAGCGGCTATTAAAGGCTTAGCGGCTTAGAAAAAGAGGGGGAAGCGAAAAAAATCGCAAGACTTGCAAGACGTTTTTGTCTTGCGAAGCAAGCCCATAGGGAAATTCGTCTTGCGAAACGCATCGAAAGACGGAAAACCCTTTCGTCTAGCGGGTTTTTCGTCTTGCGAGGCATTCGTCTTGCGGGGCACCACTGTATATTCAATCATGGGACGCAGGTGGCACTGTGGGTTAAACCACAGAGCCTAGGACTTGTTGATCAGAAGGTCAGCGGTTCAAATCCCCGCAACAGGGTGAGCTCCCGCTGCTCAGTCCCTGCTCCTGCCAACCTAGCAGTTCGAAAGCACGTCAAAGAGCAAGTAGATAAATAGGTACCACTCCGGCAGGCAGGTAAACGGCGTTTCCGTGCGCTGCTCTGGTTCACCAGAAGCGGCTTAGTCATGCTGGCCACATGACCTGGAAGCTGTACGCCGGCTCCCTCGGCCAATAAAGCAAGATGAGTGCTGCAAAGCCAGAGTCGGCCAGGACTGGACCTAATGGTCAGGGGTCCCTTTACCTTTTATATTCAATCATCCTCTGGAATGTGGCCAGAAGAGGGCGACAGAGGTGCTGAGGGAGACCTGGAGAACAAGTCCTACTAGGAAAGATTGAAGGAGTTGGGTATGTTCAGCCTGGAGGAGGAGCTGAAGGTGTATTCCTTCAAATACCTGAAGGGCTGCCCTATAGATGGTTCAAAGCTATTTTTGAACCTGACCCAATTAATTAAAATATCACCCCTGCCTGCCGCTCACAAAAGATTCAGATAAAGCCTTTGAACTTCGGGATGGCATGAACTTTTCAGACCATGGAATAGACTGCCTTAGAAGAATGTGGACTCTTCCTTGTTAGATGTTTTTAAGCAGAGGACGGATGGTCACCTATCAGGGATGCTGTAGTAGAGAGGTTCCTGCATCAGCAAGGAGCTGGAATAGATGGCCTTGAAGACACCAGGTGAGCCTCCCTGGAAATAGCATTCCACAAATGGGAAGCCACCACAGAAAAGGCCCACTCCTCTCATGTTGCCACCCTCTGGACCTCTCATGGAGGGGGCACATGAGGAAGAGCTGCAGATGATGACTGCAGGGGATGGTCAGTTCATATGGGGAGAGGCGGTCCTTGGGGTATTGTGGTCTTATGGTTCTATGTCCTCACTTGCATTCTGAAATAGAAACCTAGGCTGGCATTGCCATGTGTTCTCTTGTCTTTAAGCCTCTGTCCACTCAGTGGCTGCCAGAGATTAAAAAAGAAGAAGAAGCTATACTAGCATGTCTTTTGCAAAGTAGCACCTCAGAGCACTGGAACCAGCAGCTGGCCTTTAAACCTTCTATTTTTAACAAGATTTGACTTCTAATTAGTTGAAGCTTAATTAAAAACAGTGACACTACTGCTTCATTACCATTCCTAATCACTGAAACAGAATGCCTACATTGAATTCTTTAACCCGAAAACAAGGCAATGCCCCACTGTTGGCAATTTTAAAAACAACAGCTGAGGAAAAACAAAAAACACCATCTATTGAAAACATCAACAAAATGATGAGCAAAGATCATTACTCTGCTGCAGGAGAGAAAAACTGTGAAGTAAAATCATTTAATTTGGGGCACTGGGAATACATTTATTATGCAGCATAAAATGTTAATTTGCTATACAACAGAACACACTGAAAATAGCTTTGAAAGTGCCATAACAGCACAATGCTATACATGCCCACTTCTAAAACTTCAGATGTTCCAGTGGGCACTGAAATCACTTTATTCTTTACTGTTTTTAGTGAGTGTGTGTAGGGGGAAAGGGGCCTCTATTTTGTGGGGGATGGGCAGATGATAAAATTTAATTCAAAGAACTGAAATGTTTTGCTGTTGCTATTCTTATTGTTATTAGCATACTGTTGGATATTTTGTATGGGATATGTGTGTGTGTGTGTGTTTTGTTTTAGGCCACCACAAATGGTGAAATATAAATACATTTTAAAAAGAACTTATTTTTTGCAGATTTCACAGTAACTTTAAAATGCAGCTACAGGTGACAGAACACAGGGTGGAATTCAAGGCAATGCTAAGGAGATGATGCCATCAGCCTGAGCATTCTTGCTTGCCCAAAGGAATGATATCTCACCTTCCTTCCCCCCCCCCCCGTATTGTGCTCAGGGTTCTCCTAACTCTCCAGAGTGGATTTGGGGGAGGCACAGGGTGGGGGGCATATGAGGGAAAAGAGGAGAAAAGCCCTGTTGTGCCAGCAGGAGTCCTTGTTCTGAATTTTGCCAGTGGAATGGAGTAGTTGAATCCGCCCATAGAATATAAATTTAATAAAACAACTCATTAAAAGAAAAAAAAGGCACAAAGAGAATTGGAGAACGTTAGCCTTACAGCCTTAACAGGTTATCATCCTTCTTCAATCTTTAGGACCGCAAACAAAAGGGTGGTAAAAGGTAAAGGGACCCCTGACCATTAGGTCCAGTTGCGGATGACTCTGGGGTTGTGGTGCTCATCTCGCTTTACTGGCCGAGGGAGCTGGTGTACAGCTTCCGGGTCATGTGGCCAGCATGACCAAGCTGCTTCTGGCGAACCAGAGAAGCACATGGAAACGCCGTTTACCTTCCCACTAGAGCGGTACCTGTTTATTTACTTGCACTTCGTGCTTTCGAACTGCTAGGTTGGCAGGAGCAGGGACTGAGCAATGGGAGCTCACCCCGTTGCAGGGATTCGAACCACCAACCTTCTAATCGGCAAGCCCTAGGCTCTGTGATTTAACCCATAGATAAGTCTATCCAAAACTATCTCTGTGAGTTTTGGGGCACCAGAGACCCTCCCTGTCTTGTAAGATACACAATAAAGGATGCTGAGATTCCATCAAATCCATCAATGTGCTGCATTCCCTTAAAAGACTTAAATAATAAATAAGTGAGTCTGAAATCAGTGGCACTTACTTCCAGCAAACGGGTATCTGAATCGGAGAAAACCAGCCCATTTTGTACAGTAAGTTACATGTTAAGCAAATAAGTGACATCTACTATAGAGAAATTCATCTGGAAGGAGCATTCTAGTGACCCTTAAGTACTGATGGCCTGACACATTGAGAGATCCTTCACAGGGCTGCTTTTAAGATACTGTGGTCTCCTTTCCTCAGTAAAATATGATTAATCAACTTTCACATGACCTTGTTAAGAGTACTTTGAGATTCTCTACTGAAATACTAATGCGTGCTGTAAATACAAGTGATGTAGCTGCTGGGCAAGTGTTTCCATTATGGAAGTTATCCATCACCACGAAAGCGTAAGTAAAAGCTCTTTGCTGGCTCTGCACACTTATTCATTAAGAATACATTGTAAAACTTGTGAGTTGCAGAGATGAGATGGTTTCAGAGCAGCCCCAGAAGCCTGTTAAGTACAGGATTCAGAGAAACTAATGAGTAAAATGTCTGTGAAGCATGGTGGCTTTTTCTAGATGGTCCAGTTGCAAGACAAGTGAAAGAACATGAGCCAGAAAGGTTTCACTTGCTAGAGAATGGCATTAAACAAACAAGGTTAGATTCAGAAGACTTTGCCTCCTGTGAACAAAAAGGCTTCTCCAATCCCCAAAGGTTTCAGATGCAGCTTGAGGAATCCCAATGGTGGAACAGGAGAAAATTGTTTTTTATTTTAACCACCACCACCCCACTGCAGTCTCCTATAGACCCTGGAAAACTGCTTTGGGTTGGGGAATCCTTTGAAATAACATGGGAGGTGCCACTGAGGACTACAGACGGAAAGGGGCATTGCTGTAAGTTGCTTCACCTCTCTTTCCACCAGCAGGAACAGTCTCTGCTCAGTGGATACATCTGCCAGCAGCAGTGAACGCTCCATCCAATGCAAAACGTTTTAGTGAGACTGGGAGAAGTAAGACAGACTTCATGGTCCTCCTCCCAGCTTCGCTTATTTCTTTGTTTACTCCCACCCAACCCCCCTCTCTATTTCATATTTAACAAAGGTTCCAAACTAGAGTAAAGTTAGAGTTCAGGAATTACCTGGCCAGGTTCAAGCGTAACGACATGGGCTTTTGCTTTCTTAAACTGTGGGCAGCTTTTCAAATCAGGATTGACCACATTGACCCTGCTGAAGACACTGGATTCTTCATAGGGAATTCTGGTAGGATAAAGGAAACTGGAATCTTCAGGTGGGTAGAGATGCCATCTTTTCCTGGAAGCAGAGATGATGCAAGTCACAGTCTCCCATTTAGGCTGAGCAACTGCAAACAAACAAGTCTATCAATACCACAAACGAGCATCCTATTTAAGACTTGTGAGAAGCTGGAAAACAGGCACTTATTAAGTAGCATAATGCACTAAATGGTCACGCACCATTTTAAGGAGGCGGGGAGCATCACTTTAAAAACAACAACACATTTATGAGTCAGGACTACATTTCCCTGGATACAGCTATGAAGGGAGACAACATGTACAACAAACTTCAGTGACTCACTTCTGCCTTTACTTCTGAGAAACCAACTCTGTACTGAACTTGATACTACAGTTTGTGTTATCTCTACTCAGGATCTTAATTTTTCTGAACAAACCAAAAGGCGCACCTTTGTGGGAGATTTCCAGTTTACATATTTCCAGTAGTTTGGCTGCCATATTTCAATATATTTATGACGTACAGCATATCCAGTGTTTATATTCTTGCATGCATCTTGGGTATTCCTCTTCTCTCAGTTGTCTTTTACGCTCACCATACTTTAGTCCAAGGAAAGCAATCTGTCTATTTAGACACCTAACTCTCATAAAATGCCAGGGTAGTGCATAGACCCCCATTGCTTGAATTTCCTGGCTCTGCCCTTGGGGCTATGGGAGTTTAGCACAATATGAAAATCCTAGCAAGTGCATGCTTCTTCTCTCTTTGAAGAACCTAACAACATAAAGCAAGATTTTTCTGTAGGGAGCCTGCTGTCTAATTTACTTTCATGTTCAACCCAATCCTAGCAATTGGGGGAAGTGGCCATAGTTCACTGATAGAACAAATGCCTTCCATGCAGAAGGTCCCAGGGTCAATCCTGAACATTTAAAGTCCAGAGCTTCAGAAGTTGTGAAAGGCATGTTTGCCTGAAACCCTGGAGAGAGTCAAAGTAGATATTACTGGACTACAGTATAAGGCAGCTTCCTATGGTTCTGATGCATGTTTGCTTCTAAGTACTTTTCTCGTTAGTTAATGAGGCTTTGATCCAGGTAAGCGTGGATAGGATTGTAGGGTTAGAGAAACATCCAAGTTGATTTCAGAGATCTTGGGGAAGAGGCCTGCAATCCTGTTATTAAGCTATTTTTAAAAAATGTGTCTCTGTGTGTTTATCCATAATGCTGAATTGTCAATTCACAAGGCAGAGCAAATGAGCACATAAAAAAGTTTTATAAGGAGAAAAGTCTAAGTGATGGAAATAGTAAAAGGAAAAGTAATTAAAATAATAGCCCATGCAGCAAATTTATGGAATTTAAGAAGAGCCACATAATCAACAAAAGAGGGATGCTCTCACATGTTTATTGACACCATAGACAGGAAAAGCAAAAGGCAATCTGATGAGCACAATTAAAGCAATTGGCACTGCCTGGCTTTCAGATCAAGGCTGTCTCCCTTTCCTTCCTCCTGCGACAACCATCACTTCATTGTCATACCCTCCAGCTTCTGTACCATTTTCTTCTCTAGCAATTCTTTCTGTTATTTTGTGCGTAAGGTATAGTTTTGGACTTGCATTCTCCCAGGTAAGATGTTTGTAAGGAGAAGGGAGGAACAAGAAAAGAGGTGTAGCAGTCATCTTATTCAGAAGGCGGCCAGAGGATGGTGAAATGCAAAGCAGGCTGTGAAGAGCCCCAAAAGGATTTCACTGGACAGGGTGAATGGGCAATAAAATGGCAACTGACGTGCAACACACAGAAGAGATAGAAATCCATGTTGCAGCCACACATGAAGTACTATGTCCCGTTACAGTTCCCCCATCTCATTAAAGGGCAGCATAGAACTGGAAAATGTTTAGGAAAGGATGCACAAAATAAGCAGGAATTTGGAGCGCCTTTCTTATAAGGAAAATGCTAAACTGTTTGGGGCTCCCATACGCCTTCTGATTGTGTGGAGGCCTTCTAGTATGAATCAGCTATGACCGTTAGTGAAAATGCAGCCTCTCTTTCTGTGATCCGGCTACATAACAGACTGATCTTCATTGTACCAAACTAAGTCCTGCCTAAGTTCTGGTATCCTGCCTATGCTGCAAGCAAAGTTGGCTGTGACAAGAGATAGGGTCTTCTCCATGGCTGCACCCAACTTATGAAATAGCTTACCCCATAACACCCAGGTGGCTCCGTCTCTTCTGGCAGTGCTTAACATATAATACCTATTATCATGTAAAGAACCTTTCCCCTCCCCATAAGACCAGTAAGCACCAAGTCCAAAATTATTCAATTGGGCATGACTCAGCTATAAAGAGAGAACTTTAGAATGCACTGGTATAATTCCATGAGTCAGGTATGCGCAGAAAAGCAGCACCTCTGTATTGGTGTGACAGCAGGAGAAGTATGCACACTCGGCGTAGCTGTTTACTCCAAGATTAACAAGATATTTCATATAAATAATATCAAGAGAAATTCATATTGATTTTCTCATTTGAGAACATTACTATTTCTTAATAATGAGCCCGGGGCTCTCCCGATTACAAAAAGCCTGAGAAAATTAAAACATCAACTAAACATTCAAAAAGAAGGAATCATCATCAGGAATCAATCACATTTGGTTGCACAGATGGCAATATATAGTTAATGTTACCTTCCTTGCACTTGTAGCACTAAGTTGCACCCATAGGAGTCCAAATGACAAGGAGTGTTAGCTCTTGCTGACCCAATCCACAGAGTACTCTCTCTTCCATTTCTTTCAGGAAATCCAAAGTCGGACCATCTTATGTCCTGTTGCAAGGATACACTTCAGGTAAAGCAATCATGTTTTGAATATATGTTGTGTTACTAAGCACCCTCCACCTCTTTGATTTTTTCTCATCCTTTGTGGGTATAGCATCTTCAGAAAGCTCTATCTACTTTTCTCCCTGCCCCCATCCTCCGCTAAGATTGCCATAGGGTATATGTGCCATTAGAGAGATTCAGTGAAATGAATCAGAACTGAAAAATTAAGTTCAATAGAGCTAACCTTTGCGCTAACAGAGCTAAGGGAACCTTGTTTAGGGAAACAGCTTTTAATCTAGATATGTACACTTCACGCCAGTCAAATCATTCTTCGTGGCCTATAAAGTGGTGGGTTCAGAGGGCCATTCACCAAGTGGCAGGTTTCCTCAATGTAAATACTGGCTAGGGAGTTACAGGCAACCATCTAATCATCATTTTTTGTACCCGATGTGCTGTAAAATTCTCAGTACTTGACAGAAGAATACAGATGACTATGCTATCCAATAAAAAGAGGCGTCTTCCCAGGTAAGTGTTCACAAGTATGGACTCTCTCTGACATCCTGCCCTGTGGGGAGGATAATGTTTACCACATATTCTTTGGAAGGAACAGGATATACCTTTAATCTATCAATCAAATGAACAGACAAACGGATTGGCTGTTTCCATCTGCTACCACTGCACCAACGTCTGGCCAACCTAAGTGGCATTAAGTTTTATCTCACTATTCCAACAACACTCTTTGTCTGAGGAAACAAATAATTCCCTATGAGCAATTAACTAACCTGGGGGGGGGGGAAGGGAATTTGTAATCACAGTGTCACCACAGTTTGGTGAATCTGTATGATTTCTAGAACATAAGAAGAGCTTGCTGGATCAGGCCAGTGGCCTAGCTAGTCCAACATCCTGTTCTCACAACGGCCAATCAGATGCCTGTGGGAAACCAACAAGTGGGATTCGGGCACAAGAGCACTCTCCCCTTCTGCAGTTTCCAGCAACTAGTATTTAGAAACATTGCTGCCTCCAACTGTGGAGGCCCAGGGTAGCCACCATGGATAGTAGCCATTCAATTTTAGATACTATTCATTCTTAATTGGTAGAGCTCCAATCTCTTATCCCAGGTATTGGAGGGGGGCAAATGTGTCACTACATTGGGGGCTGCATGCCAGCAGGGGCGTGGGGCCCAAAGCAAAAAATGTGCAGGCCACCCCCACCCACCTCTCTTTGGACTACAACTCCCATTATCCTTGATTATTGGTCATGTTGGCCAGGGCAGATGGAAGGCACCAGGTTGGGGAAAGTTGGAAGAGACCTTCTTTCCAGTCACCACCCCTCTAACCTCAGGTGGTAGGAGACTCAGAGAAGTGCCTCAAATGATGAATGTAGTATTCATGTCACAGAGGGCAGTCATTTAGTTATGCAGAGAACAATATACCTAGAATTTGGGCTCCTTTAAAACAAACAATAGAATCAACATGCCATGAAGGTTTAAAGGCAATTCATGGCATTTTGGTTGCTGATGTACAGAAATGAGACTCATTTCATTATTTAAACAGCCATTAATTGAACTTATTGGGGAGAATATACATTTGGTGCTCTAACCAAAAAAGAAGGGTGCAAATTAATTGTCCATGAAAAGTAAAAATAGTTCTGCTCAGATCCTTTATCATTTTATGTATCAAATGCATAATATTTACTTTGTAAAATCTATTAAACTGGAAAAAAATACAATTCTAAGCTATCCAAACTAACCCAGTACTTATGTGAAAGGAAAATGCTTGAAGTGTCAGCTCTTGCCACATTCCAGATTTATTTAAGAGGTGTTTGTGTGCTTGATCTACATATCTAATAATTTTTGCATACCTGGACACTTTTTGCCACTCTCTGTGCTACCCTGGCTGGTATAATTAATCTAATGGACAGTTGATTCAATGCCAAATCACCTAAAACAATGGCTACAATTTGTCCAAAAAGACAGCTGATCAATTACCAATTTGTTCAGCAAGATAGTCAAGCCAGTGGTATATATCTAAAGAACAGAATAAAAATGATAACCCTCCTCAACTATGTAAATATGAAACCACATTGTGCCAAGTCAAAGCCAGGGGTCCACTTATTTCCATGCTGTCTTCTTCAGCTGGCGATTGCTCTCCAGGGCCTCAGATATAGCTCTCTCCTATGCTATAATCTAAGATCTTGTAACAGAAGATGCAAGTGATACATCCTTCTGCATGTAAAAGATGGGTTCTACTGCTAAGCTATGGACCTTCCTTCATATAGTTGCAGGTAGCATATCCATCCAGGGGTCCTAGCATGCTGCTTATTCATTATAAGCCATGGTTTATATCTTACCATGGCATGGAAACACAAGCATTATACCTTTGTCTTGGATTTTGTATGTAATATATATGTACATTCTGGAAAACATCACTACCAAATAGCACCAACTTTATTACATTGTGCAGCAGGAAACTCTTCTAGCCTCTCGGCCACAGTCTGGAGAAACACCAGTATTGTAGATCCCTGCTCTACATAACAGAGTTCTCCAGCTTTCTTGGTCCTAAATGGTTTGGGAGCACATTTTCTATATGAACTAAGATTGACCGCAGAGAACCTCACTGCAGTCCTACCAGCCAGTTAGATTGGCAATCAGAAGAGACAAGGTCTTTTCATTCATAGACTCATAGAATTGTAGAGCTGAAAGGGAATCCATGGGTCATCTAGTCCAACATGTGTAGAGCCTTACATTTGTCCCTATTGAAATTCATTTTGTTAGTTTTAGCCCAGTCCTCCAATCTGTTAAGAACATTTTTAATTCTGATTCTGGCTTCATGTTTGTAGAACTCACTTCCCCAAGAGATAGATCCGGCTCTTTTCCTGCTTTCCTTTAGGTAGGCCGAAACAATTTTGATCTACCTTTAGTTAAAGAGCTTGGGTTAGTTTAAACAACCATGACTCTTTCGTCAAACTCTTGTATAAGATGGCTTTAGTGGGATGGCTGGTCAGTTTTTGTTTGTGCTGTTCTCTTATTTTTAATATGTTAGATGAGAAATGAGTAACCTCTGAGTTGTGGGCTAATTTGGCCCATGAGGCAAACAACACGATGTGTGGCATCAGGCATGAGCCAAGTAAAGACTTGGTAAGACTGGGAGCTTCAAGTGCACTCCTGATGGTTTCTTGGCAAGCAGGGCTTATTGACAGCTGATCGCCACTGTCAGAGAGCTCCAAGGGGATTGGCTGCACTAGGTTCTGCTCGCCTGTCAAAGTTAGCCAGTGTGGGGTAGGTGTAGTAAGGATGTGACCTACTGGCCAGATCTAGTGCCTCACCACGGTTGTTGAACACAGATGCAATTTCAAAATTTGGTGACCATATGCCATTTTGGGAAAATGTTACATTTTGAAAGGTGGCTTAGAAATCTTGAAATAAATGAACAGTAGTCCAAGCTTTTGCATACTAGAA
The DNA here is from genome assembly GCF_965113315.1 of Podarcis vaucheri. Classification (NCBI taxonomy): domain Eukaryota; kingdom Metazoa; phylum Chordata; class Lepidosauria; order Squamata; family Lacertidae; genus Podarcis; species Podarcis vaucheri. The sequence goes on from NC_138759.1 coordinate 93,899,646, forward strand.
ACATTCAGTAAATCCTAACTCCCTAGAAGATAGCACATCTTTTTCTGAGATTCAATCCCTGGGAATCGTCAAGGTGAATGATAAGGTTCCAGATGAACGAAAAAACAGTAGGGGGTTACTTGATTTACAGAAAGAAATACTAAAGCCTAATACAAACATTTGTCAGAAGCTTCAAGAAGCTGCAAAGGAAAAAGTTGTGCTCTAAGCTTTCCACAGTCATAAAATTTAAAATCCAATACAAGTATTTCAGTGATAAAGTTAAGGGTAATAACCATTCCTATACTTTAATCTCACACCTAAATACTTTCTGAATTCTGCCACAACTTAAGAAGAAAGAGAGCGAGCTTAATCAATATTAGATTTTTAAGAGGGTTCTTTTTTTTAAAATGCCGCAGTCTCAGTAAATACCTGACATGATTATGGGAAAAATAGTTTTTATCCAATGAACTGAAAAGAAATTGCTAAGTACTGAAATCTTGGCACAATGGGCTGCTCTTTCTTTTACAGTAAAAAGATCCACAGCTAAAAGAAATGCATTTTATAAGTATCCCAACCATAACAGATGGCACATTACCTTCTGAATTACATTTATTTTGCTTGCTGCTTACAATAGAGCTAATATACCCATATGTCACTTTAAGAGGACTTATTTCTATTTAAGCTTCATGTATATATCTTGCCTATGATTTATATCTCAAAATTCTATAATGTAATATCAAGTGAACAAAAAAAATCCTGGATGATGTGAGATACTGCTCATACATTAAAATAATGGAATCATTACCTTAAGTCACACAACTGTAAATGATAAACAGCACAATCTAAATTTCAAACAACTTCTAAATGGCCCTATTAATCACTATAAATAAAAAAAGGGTAGATGGCCTTCTCGTACCCTTCAAATCACCTTAGAAAACTATCTAAATAAAACCTAAAATAAACAGCAGAAACAGATGGGAACTTATAAGAAAACCCATCCATGGCTAAGAAGTCTTTCTTGGTATCTGGTCTGGACTTTTAAATGGGGCTTCATGCCATGACTGAATGAGCTTTTGGCCTCATCATAGGCCTATTCAAGCCTTCAAAAGAATGCATGATTGCTTAAACCAGGGAGAGGCAACAGGCACCCATAAACAGAATTCAATCCAATATCCCTGGGCACATTGAGGTTTCTGTTCCACCACAGACTTTTTTGTGCGGGGGGTTGCAGGAGGGAGGAGAGGAAAGTTCCACTGCACAAGGAGAAGTCTGTGGTGTGAGCAGAACTGCAATGCTGGATACAACCCTAAGCGCACCTACATGTATATTTGTGAATATTCCCCTACCACACATCAAACTCTTACTTATGCATACAGTGTAACGAAGACCAAAAACACAGAGTTATAGAAACAAGTCAATGGCACCCCAACCCTGACTATTTGGTCAGGCAAATCTATAACTATATTTCATTATTATTATTATTAAAAAAAAACCTTGATACTTCATCTCTCCATAAACTGTAATGATACTTAGCTTTTATACTGTGTTTTTGACCTTTCAAAGAGCTTCACATACCATTTTACAGCAACCCTATGAGGCTGGTCAAGCAATATTATCCTTATTCGCTGCTGAGGGAGATTAAGCATGAGAAAAATAGCAGCTTGGAGGCCATCTAGTGAGGTCATGGTGGTGAGATTTGAAACACAGACTTCCCAATTCCCAGCAAGTGTGTTGTAGGGGTTGGAGTGTCATACTTAGACCAGAAAGAACCAGATTCAAATTCCCACTTAATAATGATGCTCACTTGGAGATTTTGGCCTCGTGATTACCTCTTAGCAAAACCTTCACAGGGGCCAAATGAAGGCTGAGCAGTAACAACAATATACACTATCTTGAGCTCCTTGAAGGAAAAGCACACAGGTGGCACTGTGGGACACAAGTGGCGCTGTTCTCTAAACCACTGAGCCTCTTGGGCTTGCCGATCAGAAGGTTGGGGGTTGGAATCCCTGTGATGGGGTGTCCCAGCCCCTGCCAACCTAGCAGTTCGAAAGCACACCAGTGCAAGTAGATAAATAGGTACTGCCGCAGCAGGAAGGTAAATGGTGTTTCAATCATGGTGTTCCGTTGCGTCTGAAGTGGTTTAGTCATGCTGGCCACATGACCCAGAAAGCTATCTGTGGACAAATGCCAGCTCACTCAGCCTGAAAGCGAGATGAGCACTGCAACCTCGTAGTCGTCTTTGACTGGACGCAACCATCCAGGGGTCCTTTACCTTTACCTACACTATCTTGAGCTCCTTGAAGGAAAAGCAGGCTAAAAACATGATAAATGAATTAAAAATTACAGTATGCTACACTAATTACTGGCTGTGTAAGAACCAGAAGATTCCCTAGGTGTTTCTGTATAGTTTCAACATGAAAAGGACAAGAAGAGGTTAATAACGCACCTGGAAACTTTCTGGCTTGTCTTCAAATAGCCTAGCAATATACTTATAGTCAGCGTAAGACCAGTATTTACACAACTCATAACCACTGAATGGTCCACAGGAGCGCGATGGCTGTTTCCCACTCCAGGCCAGAAACTCTTCAAGTGTAGCTTCCACGTAGCTGCATTCCGTTTCAAACAGAGGAGCTAAAGCAATATAAGCAGAGACAGCATTACATGCACACTGAACACAATGCCAATAATAAAGAATAGATATGGAGCGAGGCAGTTTAGTAGATAAAACAATAACTTTTGTGTCTCAGCTCAGACTGCTGGTTAAATGCAATATAAAACCACAAATGAAATTACAGCAGCTTGAATGTCTCAGATGAAATGCAGCACAAATGACGAACTCTATGACTAATTCCTTAGGATTGATGGTCACTCTGAATTTTACTCTGTTGTTTGTATAACTAGAAGGGTTCGTGTATCTAGAGGCCTCAGCTTCCTAGGTTTTCCTTTCTGAAAAAGTAGCTTTTTAGGGGGAAATGTCTTAGGACATGTAAACACACAACTGCTTTAAGGAACAGGGGCCCTGATCCATGCTAAGGTCCACAGCCCCCAATCTTAAAATGTGTAAAGCTGGCAATCCAGAAGCATTGTGCTTTTTTAAATATTCCAATTCTCAGAAGACTCTGGGAGAGTTTAGAAAATCAAATCCTGGCTCAGTGAAATGAGAAATGAATTCACCTTTCCCCCACACATGCAGCCCCTTCGGTCCTCCCTTTGTGTATTATAGAAGCCTGTAATTAACCATAGTTTTCCATTTCAAGCAAACTGGGAAACGATGGATAGCGGAATACATCATGTCTTGTTTGCTTGCACTGCAAAGGGAGAAGCAGAGCAGCTTTATGCCATTATTGAATTGAGTTATAATTCTCCAAACTTGGTTTCTGACTGGATCCCAAAGAGCTGCTGGTATCAGGACTTCCGGGGTGGCGCCATCGGTAATGGCAGACTCCCTCTGATCCGGAGGGACTAGCTCCACGGAAAACGGGTCTTCCCGCTACGGCGAAGCGGGGACCCTTTCAAAAATCACAGGTGGATGAAGCCTGTGACCATGGGACTCGGCGGGCACCTTTAGCGCCCCCCAACTCGTAAAGGAACCCCGTTACGGGCTCCGGAGCGAAGAGGGGCAAGTGGTGCGGTGCTGAGAGTCAACTGCTTCCATGGAGCGAAGCCGCATAGCCGTTGCCGGAGAGCGCTGCCTTTTTCCTGGGACAATTTGGCTTTCAAAACAATTACCCGTGAGTAATTTAATTTTGGACAATTGGACTTTAAAAAATGACCTGCGAGTAGAAAGGAAAATCGGACGAATAAATTCTTATTAATTTGGTGCTGAAACGGGAAGGTCTAAACAGGAAGTCAGCCTTCCATTTCTTGTAGATAGATTAAAGCAAAGACATGTCAAACTAAAGTTTCAGAAAATAGTTTCTAAAGGATTAACCTTCATCATTTAAAATTGTTGAACCCCCTTCGGGAGCAGGAGAAGAGGGGGATTTTTCTGGACTGTTTAAACCTGCAGAAGAGAGTGTAAAGAAAAGTAATTTTCCACCGTCTTGAACCTGGGAGCCGGGTGTCAGAACTCACGTTCTTAAGGAAGCTCACTGACCATAGACAAACATTTTTGACAGATAGTGAAAAGAAGAGAAACATAGTGATTCCATTGTTCTCCTTCACATTTTAAAGGAACAAATATTGACAAAATATCTGAAAAAGGAAACTTTGTTGTTAGATCTGTCTTTAAAAGAAAAGAACAAATAGAAGTTCTTCCCCTAGAGGGAGCCTGTGAAACTGTTACCAAATTTGAACCGGGAAGCTCTGCAGCTGCAACAGATTACGATCGTGGGAAAGACTTCCGACCTTGCAGAACAATGTATTCAGAAGCTTTCTGTAAAACAAGTGCCCTATTGGATCAACTACATGAGAAGATGGACTTGCTGACTGTTGCGATCGGAAATTTTGGACAGGTAGTGGGTAACTATATAGAACCCACCCAGGAATCAAATCAGGAGTGTGCTCTGACAGATCAGATGAGGGAAGAAGATGTTGCTGAACCTCGGATGCCAGAGATGGAGGGAGTTGTGGCCCAGCAGGAACATGAGTTGTTGGATTTGATAAATGAACTTGGAAAAAGCCAGATTTGGAGAGATAAAGTTTTGTTTGGTTTGGAAATGGGGGGTTGGATAGACCCCCCTATGCAGGGATGTTTTGACTTTCCAAGTCTGGCAATGGGCCGTGAGATGTTTGGGGTTGTGGGGGCTCTTAATTCTGGAGGGACTTTGAAATATGTTCTTAAATACCACATGGAGTTTAGTGAGGGCTATGGAAAAGGGGCTGATTTGTCGAGAAGGGTCAAAAACACCGTCAAGCTGGAGTGCCCACGAGTGAAAGGAGCAGGAGACAAAGTAAAGTATAGGCATAAATATGAAGAAGAGCCGCGGAAGGGACATGGAAGAGACTTAAGGGCCTCGGACATGCGCCAGATTGATGGGATAGAAAGGACTGACAAAACCCGGGACCAGGAGGAAGAGACGCTGGATGAAGATTGGAAGAAAATTTGAAAAAAAATTTTTTATTAGGATTGCCTTATAAAATTAATGAATGTTAGAAAAATGTTGGAACGAAATTATTTGGCTTTAGCAAAAATGTTAAAAGAATTATGTAAGAATATCTTATGGTTATGAGAAATTGGTATAAATAAGATGTAAGTTTTAAGTTTTAGGGTTCTTTATAGTAAAATAAGGTTAAAATAGACTAAGGTAATGTAATGACAGAATATTATGAAAAATGGAAAGGATTTGCTGTGATAATTAACAACTAGGATACAAAAAAAGGGAAGAGTGAGGAGGTCAATGAAAGAAGGTAATGACAGTTAAGAATTTGAGAATATTGGATTTGTTTTTAAAAATTTTGTGGCTTATTTTTGTTTTTTGATTGTACTCTGTTATCTGTTTTGTTGTTATTTTTTGATTTTGATTTTTACCAATTTGTATTGTTTGATTGTGGTTTGTTTTTCTTTTGTTCTTTCTCTTTCTTTTTCTTCTTTGTTTTTCCTGTAATTTTAAAAATCTTAATAAATATCATTAAAAAACAAAACAAAGAGCTGCTGGTATCCAAAGCACTTGGACACTCCCATCGATATCTGACCCTCTTACTTTGAACTGACTTCTTTCTTTGCATCGTCACAAACTGCTTTTTAAATTTTCATTTATTTCAAAATAGGGTTGCCATGTGGCTGGAGCTAATGTTTGGGAAACACCAAATTAACCCATACAATGTGGTAGCCAGATACAGTGGTACCTTGGGTTAGAGACATTTCAGGTTACAGACTCCGCTAACCCAGAAATAGTACCTCAGGTTAAGAACTTTGCTTCAGGATGAGAACAGAAATTGCGTGGTGGAGGCAACGGGAGGCCGTACCTCAGGTTAAAAACAGTTTCATGTTAAGAACGGACCTCCAGAACAAATTAAGTTCTTAACCCGAGGTACCACTGTACTTTTCTGAAAGGAATCAAGTTGAAAGAGGCTTCTGGTGTTAGCAGAGAAGCCCCAGTTCATATATTACTTCTCCTGTGTGGATCTATTTTGTGGGGTGAATTTTTAAACATATGATCTGGGTCTCAGTTTCAACTAGTAGAGACTAACTCATCTGTCTGAGAAATATTTCTTTTCCCTACAGCAGTGATCAGCAACATATTGTTAAGCTTGCAAATGGAGGTGTTTAAGGTGTCAGGATTTGAACAGTGCTGGGCTTATACACTGTCAATCATGTCAACATTTCAGCATGTGGGGATCTGAATACTTGTGGAGTACATAAATAGAGAGGCAGGCAGACAGCCTTGCCTTTTTGCCTAGAGGAGAAAACATTGACTACTGCCTAACTGAATGTTAAAAAATAGCCCATGTTCTTCATTTGCTCCAGTCTTGCAGATATGTATTTTTTCATGTTGTAAGCCGCCTTGAGCATGGTTTGACATATAAATAAAATTTTGTACATATGCATGTATGAGTATCTGCTAGCTCCTCCCACTTGCCATCTTGTGACCAGATTCGGGCTCCATGGCTTCACCCTCAGCCAACTTGTTTTCTTCCCCCTTGCTCTGTTTACCATCTAGCTTGATAAAGCATTCTGGAGGACTCAAAAGGTGACATGCTATTTTGTGACATTTCGGTTGGCCTAATAAATGGTATTGCCCTAATACGTTTGGAATGTTACTATTTCTATTCCCTCTGAAGCTCAAAAGGCAGAGCGTGATTTAGAAACTGGTAAGATTTTTTTTTTTAAAAAAACCCCTCTGCATAACCTCTTGCAACTGGCTTGCTATTTTATCACTTTTCTTACAGCCAGTCTGAATTTACTGGTTTCATGTCTTTTTCCAAAAGGTTATACCTTAATTGTGAGCACATAAGGGCAGTTAACAGAACGAAAACAAGAATGGCCTTTCTTTTCAAAATGCTATTAGTGACACAGACAGTTTCATTGGAGTGCCAAAACAATTCTTTCAAGGTAGTTCTTCAAAAGGTATACACACAGAGCAGGAATCCTTTATTGGAAAGATAAAGGAGCTGTTCAACAGGAAAAGAAAACAGGATGACCATCACGGCTGACTTTCAATGAGGGCCCAAAATATATTATGAAATCTGTGTGTGTGTGTGTGTGTGTGTGTGTGTGTGTGTGTAGTGTGTGTGTGTAGGACGATAAGCACCAAAATGAAGGGCTGGTACTAGCAGCATATATTCTTTGGTTTCATTTGAGACCAACTGCCTTCCAAGTGATTCAAAGGCACTGCCATTCTGTTGCAGTGTGAACTGTTCAGCTTTGCATGCATAGATGAGGGTGCATGCACAGATGGAAGCTGCACCAACTTTAGGAGAGAAACCATTGGGCAAAAACACCCCTATCCCTGCCTTGATGTGAACAGCGGCATGAGAAAGCAACTTGGAAATGCAGTGGAAGGGTTACAACCTCACAATGATTTAAGCCACTATCGTGAACACAGCCTTACTCCCATCTAGTATGGACAATGATCAGCAATGATGAGAGTTGTAGTCCAACAACATCTGGAGGGCCACCTCAGCCATATAGCTTTGCATTATATTAAATGCACTGGGAATGGGGAAGAGGGTAGTTAGGCAGCACATTAAAAAACCTACATTTGTATGGAATCAATTTCTACATCTTGTTTCTGGCAAATTCAGTCACAATTTTTCATCATACCACACGGGACTAAAGGCTGCAGTATTCTATCTTGCACTGTGTCACATATTTCCTGTGGCTAATCAGAAACCTTCATTTCTCATCAGAGCTTGTCCTTGCACCAAAAAAACCACCGTAATATATGAAATTATATACTGGACCGAAACCATTATTATTGAGGAAAGCAAATTGCAAAGGACTGCATGAATGGCAATGACAGAACAATCATTTAGCCTTCATTCCAGTACTCTTCTACAGCTGCTTAAATATGGACGCCTTTCATTCTTACAAGCAAGTCAGTGCTCCGAGGGCATTCATTCTTCATTGCTCTGACTGCATGGGAATTGCTACCATCACAAGCTCATACATTTGTTCTAATTTCCTTCAGGCAAAAGAACAAAACTTATTGTTGTAGTTTTCTATATGGCCAGCTTGGATATCAGTTTCTCTCCACCCCACCCCCTTCAGTTCACTATAAGGTTTATTGGCTAAGAATGTAAGACAGACCTGGTGATCAGGAATACAGAAATTGGCTTGGTGCTGTACAAAGACCTTCTTCAGAAATCATAACTATACCTTAAATAATAAAATTGTGCACATGCAGTTTCTAGCAAACAAGGGATGGAGGACTAGTGACCCCCCCCCCCCGGGCGAAGTAAGGCTCCAGCTCCCATCAGCCACAGTAAGCATGGCTAACGGGTGGAAGCTGTATTCCACAACACTGTGGAATGCTTTCCCCAGAGAGGCTCGTCTGGCACCTTTGCTACATATATTTAGGCACCAGGTAAAAATTTCCTCTTCTCCCAGGCCGCTGGCTAATTAAACAATCTATGTGACCTTTTAACTTGTGTGTGGTAGGGTACGTTAGTTACTACATTATTACTTTTTTGTGTTGTTTTTTTACTGCAAACTGCTCAGATGAAGGGCGGAATAGAAATTTAATACAAAATGATAATGTGTAGAACTACAGGTTCCCTGCCCTGGCATTATATTTTAGCTTGGTTCAGATATGCCCTGGGTGTACAGGGTACATAAGACAGGGCAGCAGCGGGAAACTTACCACACACATAACATTTAATGTGGGGGGGGGGGAATGGCATATGAGAAAAGGCCTCACTCATGTGATTCACCTCCACAACCCCCACAAAAGGATTGGGGGTTATTCCTGTGGTTGCACCAAATTTGTAAGTTATGGATCTGGGCTATGTATGATAGCAGCCTTTAGATTAGTTGCATTCATTTTCTCCCCTCTACTACAGTTCACTGCTTGTTATCGATGTAGAACCATGAATGCAAGACACATCACTTTGTGAAAATATGAGCTGATTAAGGGGATATTACCCCACAAAGATATATATGACTATTGAAGGACATTCAGATACATGAATTAATTTGGCAAGGACAATATTCTCATATAACTCTGGTTCTTTCTGAGATAAGCAAGGCAAATATTTGGAAAAAATCAAGAAACATCTCTCACTTGGATAGTTTATTGGAAAAATCCTCACTATTAATGGAAAAGGCAAAAAGCTGTATAGCTGGTTCCATTATCCCCAATGCAGAGACTTCGATTTAATTTATTTTTGATTCAGCAAGAAATACAAAATTATTCATTAGGCGCTTAGTGAATAATTAAAAGCTATCACCAGTACAGTCAGTCAATCATAATGAAATAACTAAATCAGAAAAATGCAGCTATCTTGGAAACATCAGCTCATTAACCTAAAATAAAATAAAATGAAAGGAACCGATGGGGCAGTCATGTCCTTCACAAGAACTGACATAAAGACACTGCGTCAATTACATATGTCACATGTTTTTCTAGGCTTGCTTTTTCTTGGCTGTAGAAAGACACATCTTTCTAGTGGGTGTGTAATGGGTTTCCCCAAAGATACCTCTGACCTATTTAGCATACAATAGTATTATGCCAGACACACACAAGTGGTGGTGGTGGGGGGGTTGCCTTAATACTGGATTTTTCAAGTTAGGGATGGAAAGGTACAGAAAGACTTTGACCTCAGTACTGCTTCCTGAGTAGAGTTTGTATCTATGGACTGAATGCTGTTGTTATCAGGTGATTATTACCAAATCCATTGGATGGCACTGGTGCTTTCCTTGTTATTCACCTCTCAGCCCATTTGCAGTTTTTAAGAAAGAGGCCTAGGGGATATAAAGATTGGGCATTTGCAGCATTCTTTTCCCACCCTCATTCACTCACACTTCAAAAATGTCTAGAGGTGTGTGCATGAAAGCAGGTGCAGTCATTTGGTAAGTCTCCAAACAGTGAGGACACCCAAGGTAACCTGAGAGTCAAGCTCACAAATGACTCTCATCTGCTTCAAAAAGCACTGGAGTTTGTGCCAAAGGCAACATGTCCCTCCTAAACAGCAAGTAACTATATTTTGGGAATTGGGTGTTCCATCTCTGATGCCTTTTCATTTCTGCAGTTGCCAGCAGTAGCAGCACACAGGCAGCTACAAAGCTGTAGGGATGGTAGATTTGTTGCAATATTTAGGAGAGATATTAATATGTATTCTATTACTGGAGTTCTGATTGATCTCAGTGAATAGAGGACAAATGATGAAATGTGTATTACTCTTGGCGATTTTCGTTTAAAAATATATAAATACTTTGCACAACATCAGTAATCAAAGAATTTAAAAGGATTTTGCATGAATGAAGCTGCATAAAATATTTATAATACTGATAAGCGGCATTGTATTGGGAAGGGAACAGTTGCCAGCTAGTCAATAATCCATTGCCTCTAACCACAACTGGCTTAAGCCCTCTTGGCTGCTCAGCCTCAGCAAACAAACTGCAGGAAGTCCTGGAGGTCAGAGACTGCCAGGCTCAGCTGCCCCATAGCCAACCAGCAACACTGTTGTGTCCAATAACAGAAGCTGCAACACACTCTGGCAAAGGGGCCGTGGTACCCTGCTCCCTGTGTGGTAACTGCTCTGACCAGGTATCTGTTTCCTCCCCAAAGCTCAACACAGGTGCATTGTTAGGGGATAGCCCAGGGGTCTGAGCCCTAGAGCTCCTGATCCTTTCCCTTGGCAAAGTGTAGTGCTGATGTGCCGATCTCACAAATCCACCACCTTAATTTGTCCAGATATGCCTGTATGTATAAATTAATGCACGCATGGGTCTGTGCCCTAATAACCATTCAAATCCTTGAACAGCCTGTGCTGGCAAAGCGGGGAACACTGTTACTCTAGCTCAGTGGGGACAAAATCCTTTCCTAATAAGGATTCCTCTTATTATGGAGAAACCTCGCCAAAACATGGTGATCCCAACAAGAAAAGGCATCCGTCTTTTATGTACAGTATATTTATATTCATAATTGTGCTACAGCATGTTTTTATGGAACATCTACAAGACATCTTCCTTTGCAGCCATTGCGGCTGTACCACAAAACATACCAAAGTATATTCATGTATGCAAATTCATCATACATAAATATTCAGTGCCCGTTTGACAGGTGAGCAGAACAAGCCAACTGTCCATCATGTGGCTTCATAAAAATGGCATGTGAGCGACGTCAAATTTGGCCCACGAGAACGATCCTCATAAGGATCTGGTTTTTAGAGCCAAAAAAAGTTTACCACCCCATGACCAGAGCACGGGTAGGTTGATAGGATATCAATGGACTACGATTCCCATCATTCCTGACCACTGAATGCCCTGCTGGCTGAGGCTGATGGAAGCTGGTTATAAGTGACACCCGGAGGGCCACAAGTTCCCCACCTCTGTTTTTGTGAGTGGCTCCTCCCATAAGAATTCCTGTGTGTGCTTAAGATCTTGCCCTAAATGCTACCACTATATGACCTAAGTTTTGGACATTGACAGAGCAAGTCACGGTGGCATTCATTCTGTCAAACCCTTCTTAGGAATGCATGCTAGGCCTACTTTCTACTATCCATTCGGGACAATCTTAGCCATTTTTATTCCAGAATACTTGGGGGTGATATGTGTGCTTAAGATGCTTTTTAAAAAAAAAAAATTAACAAAAATTATTTATCTTTATCAGGAAATATTTAACAGCTGATTTCTGCATGGCATGTTCTGTTGGTTTTATGTTTGTTCAGTGTTTAATGATGTTTTATTTGTTATTCTAAGATTTTTTTTCATGTTTAGGATTTTTATTATGATTGTGTGTCATCTTGTTCTAGACTGACATGTGGGACAAATGTTTTAAAATAAAATAAAAACATAAATGTAAGGAGAAGTGTGGAACAGGGCTGCACATTGCATTTAAGCATCCCCTACCTGTGCCCGTGTCCTTCATTCCTATTCGAAAACGCATTCTCTTTCCAGCCAATAGCTTAGCAAGATATATAGCATTCCAGTGAAGTGCTGGCCAATCAAAAGCCATGTTGCAGAAAACTGCAGGTTTCTGGAGAGACATCACAATTTCTCTGGCTTCTTCTGGTGTAAAAGGTTTGACATCACCACCTACAATAAAAAAGAGCAAATTTTGATAGATGATTAATCATGTAAGAACAGTTACCTGTCATCTCATGGTCCCAAACCCATAAATTATTAGACTCTCCTGATTAAACCTGAATTCTTACCCCCTCCCCTCCACACTTCAAACATTTTGTTTCATCATTTATTTATTTTTTGCAGTCCTGACAGTGTAATTTTTTATGTTAAATGAGAATTTAAAGCAGCCCATTAACATCCAGAATATAAATATCTTGGTAAATATTTATGATTTCCTAATGTGCAGCATAGCCCTAGTAATTTAGAATTAGTCTGACATTCATCACAAGTCTCCTAATTAAGGAATGTTCAAAGGACACATTTTGAGATAAACCTAAAATGTGTTGCAGGGGAGGGGACACCCAATGCAGGCAAACATTCCTTTCAAAAATGGGAGGGGGGATAAGTACAGGTTGTTGTCAATGTGATGGCAGAATGTGCTGATGCATCCAGTTTTAGCTAATTAATTAAATATACTTTGTAATGCAAGACTGATGAAGCAGCTTTCAAAAGATCATCTAGTTCTACCTTTAAAAAAATGTTGTGTGCTAACCCAAGGACTATGCTAATCCCAGATTTCAATTTAGCCCTGAGATTTATATGCCCCACTGAAACTGTCAACCTGAAATGTTGGCAGCCTTGGATAAACTCGGCAGGTTTACAACAACTTCCCTAAAGGGACATGTTAAGAGGAAGGAACTGCTTTTTTCAATAAACAAATGTAACGATCCCGCAGAATAAAAGAAGCAGACTGTATCTAGAGATCATAAAAACATCACAACATTGATTTAATGTCCCAACAAGAATTTAATAAAAAGGAATTTTTAAATGTGCATGGATTTTTGTTGTTGTTCACTGTTATATATATATCTCACATAACAACTTATTTCAATCACAGTCAGCTCTGAATATTGGACCAAGGAAGAAACATGCTGTAAAGTAATCTCTCTTTCCCTTCTCTTGTAGGCCCCACAGGAAAAATTCCTGGAAATGTAAAATATTTCTGTTCTATCTTTCATTTTTTTCAAATCAACGTGGTTCAGGAACATTTTCAAAACCAGCAACAATGACCATGTCAAATTAAGAGGAAGCAAAGTAACAAAATGGGCAGCAAAGTTTCAGCAAGTGGTAGATAAAAAAGCAATTTAAAATAATTGGACCGCTAAAGCCACTTAAAACCCATCATATGTCCCGGCAGGCAAACAGAATACTCTTTACCCGACACATAAAAGTAAACAATTTTGGTGCAAAGTGACCACCATGTGTAAGGTATTTCCACTGATGAGCCACCATAACTGGGAAGGCCCTGTCTCCAAAAGCCATCCCCCTTAGAAGGTGGGGACACCCAGTGCCAGATCTCTATATAGATGATCTCAACAACAAACAAGTTCATTTTTAACTGAGATCTTCTGAAACGCTGTTCTGATACTGTTTAGATCCTTGGATGTTTAAAACCAGAACTTTGAATGAGCTAAGAAACAAACGAGTAGGTAATCAAGGTATCTAAATACTGGTGAAATATAGCTCATTCAGTATATATATAATAATGGGTCTACTACATCCCCATATACTTCCCAGCAGAACCAGTTATTTAGATTCATTACCTACCTGTACAATCCCCGTATCCAGCTAGTACTAATGCAAACATCAAAGAAATCCCCTCCAAGGTCTAAAAAGGGCATGCCAAGATTGTGGAAAGACCACAGTTATAAAAATCACTACCTGGTATATCTGTTACTGAATCTATCATAACCTTATGAAGCTTGGGAATACATAAAAGTTATTGGACAAACCTACTCAAGCATCAAAGATATCACTAAGGAGGCTCTCACAGACGTCCATGGGAATTGAAACTCCCACCCCTTCTGTTGAAAAAGTTCATTAAACAGTCAGTGTTCTTGTCAAAGAGCATAAAAATTGGATAAAACTATCTACTTGAGCAGAGCAAGGTGAGAATCATCATCAAAGCCAAGGACTAGCATCATTTGGGTGGGTGGCACTGTAGGTTAAACCACAGAGCCTAGGACTTGCTGATCAGAAGGTTGGCGGTTCGAATCCCTGCAACGGGGTGAGCTCCTGTTGCTTGGTCCCTGCTCCTGCCAGCCTAGCAGGTTTGAAAGCACGTCAAAGCACAAGTAGATAAATAGGCACCACTCCGGCAGGAAGGTAAACGGCATTTCCATGCGCTGCTCTGGTTCGCCAGAAGCGGCTTAGTCATGCTGGCCGCATGACCTGGAAGCTGTACCCCGGCTCCCTCGGCCAATAAAGTGAGATGAGTCTGCAACCCCAGAGTCGTCTGCGACTGGATCTAATGGTCAGAGGTCCCTTTACCTGTATACATGTTAAACACATGGTTTGCCCTTGAGTTCGCACATTGTATTTTGGAAACAGCCAACAAATGGGGAGCAGTGACGTGGGATGTGGGATGGCATTAGCCCTTTACCCCCCCCCTTGTAGTCTCAAAGTGCAGCAGGCCATACCAGAACTGCAGCAGGAGGGGTGGGACAGCTAAATCCACCCATTTCCCATCCTAGAATCTTAATCTATACCAGGATCCCCTTGTGGCTATTTCTGAAAGAAAATTCATGGGTCCAAGATGGACAAACTATGTGATTAACATCACAGGTAGGTTGGTCCTCAAATAACCAAATTCTAAGACCTTCACTGGAAATGTGGTTCACTCATATATGAATGCAACTTGCAGTGGATTTCTTTTAAAATGGATGCTTTTTACTTAGCTGTTCTATAGGTTAGCTTTTATTTTTATAACCTCCTTTCATGAGCAACAGACCACTTGACAGCGTGACATTTCTAAAACCAAGGAGGCACGAATGAAACCTAGCCCTTGGCCTTACCCTCTGCTACGCTACAAGTCCAATGCACGTGGGGGTCTCACAGGAGCTGTATTCCTTGCCATATGTTGTTTCTTATCCTGGCAAAAGGAAATCTATGGGTTATCAAGCAACAAGCTGAATACAGAGAAAAAATATATCAAATGGAGAAGGGTGTCCAGCTGTGAGCAAGGATTGCAGACGCAGTTGCAAGTCCAGGCAAGCTGGCTTTCAGGATTGATTAACTGGCTGGTATTGAGCATATCTTTGGGATGACCCTCAGCTAGAGATTAAGGGCAACGGTTTGTTTGTTTTTTAATGCTAGATGGTAGTGGGATATAATAAGTTGTGAGGACTTAAGCCTTTTTACAAAGTCCCACATCCTCATGCTGATACATTGCACCCTTGTACTGTTATAGTTAATTACATTTCTAACATGCATTTGTTTTAGTGCAATAAAGCACAGAGCTAGCTTCTCATGACCTGGCAGCTGTGCTGGCCTTATTCATCTTTTTGATTTTCCAACACCCAGGAAAACACAATCACAGCTGTTCTTTTGCTCATTAGAAAAGCCAATCACCTTGCAAAGTTCACAATTTTTAAAACATCAAATATACATTTAAAGATTAAAAATTAAACGTATAACGTGGTTATTTGTAAAATAAAATAAAAACATGATACCAAGCTGTTTTAAAACCCTTCTTCCCCGTAAGATACCATCTTGCTGTCTGATCACATGTAGAAAGACAAGATATGGAAGTCTGCATATGCTCTTACTTACCTGGAGCCAGGTTGGAGCAGCCAGCTCTGCTTGCACACCTAGGTCCAAAAAAGCACAGAGCCCTCTCTGCCCTCCACTGCACTGTTGTGACCAGCCTTCCTTGGCAATGATTGCTTTTTTGTTGGGTAAATCGATTTTTCATTATATTTTCAGACCCCCAACTAGCTATAAATAAAAAAAACTGGGCCTGAGATTTCCATGAGACATGAGTTACCTTCTAGGAAGCTGAAGTGTCCTGTGAGCAGTATTTCCTTTTGAGAAGCATCAAATGATGCAGACTCAGGGAATAATAAAGACAAAATGTTCATTTTGTCTGGAATTACTTATAGCTATCTCATATGAAGTTCTCAAGATTGACTTAAACTTTACTATTCCAGAGAATGAAAATATAGGGTCGAGATGTTTTATGTTGTTCAGAGTAATTGGATTGGATGCTATTTGAGACTTGGGCTCAGCTGAGTTCCACCTGTGCTGAAAAGGCAACTTTTGCCAATTCCATCTTCCCTCTGCTGCCTAAAAAGCTCCTCTGGGAGATTGGAGAACACTCTGGCACTGTGGGGTTGAGGGGTACTTAGTAAAATTCAGTTTCCTGGTCTCTACCTTCTATGGGGAATTTGTGCTAGATCCCAGCATCCCCCACAAAAGGAACAAGCCCACCCGTTCTTAATTGTTATTACAGTTTGAGATAGCCACCTGCTAACTAAAACAACAGCTATGTCTGTAAGATGCTGTCAACAACTGAAGGTGAATCGGACTACTATACCATGAACAAATCCATATGGTTTCTAAGACCAGTATATAATGGTTGGCCATACCATTGTTGTTGGTAGCCTGTCTCACTAAAGAATGTCACAACCGTCCCAAGGAAACAAAAGTCCAAATTACACATGCAGCAATGCACATGCAGAACCAGTTCTATCGCAAATGCAGTTCTATTACTGCACCACATGGAAAGCTATGTCAAGTGGCTTCCAACACTCTTTGAGCAGTTCCAACCATGTAAATTGCAAGCCTTCCTGCACCAGAACTAACAAGCACTTTGGTGTGCAATTTTTTTGCATGCAAGATTCCACCCTCCATACTGTCTTCAGAAAATATACATCATGTTTTGAAAACCATTTTAAACATTTTCAAAGTAGGGGAAAAACAAAACCCTGACTGAAAACTGTTCAAACTTTTCAATTAATCGCTGAGAATTCTACAGAACTGGGGGAAATAAAGAATTTAGCACCACAGGGTTACTGCAGAAAAGTGAACTCCATGTTGTTAAGAAGTTAAATGTACTGTCAATTATTTAGAATAATTTAGCAAATTAGAAGAATTCATTACATGTCAGCAGTTGTCTTCTGCCAACATACCCTGCTGATTAAATATGGGGTTTAATTGAGAGGTTTTAGAATAATTTTCCAAAGAAAGAACCAGTTTCACTAAAATAACACTTTATTTTTAGAGTAAGCTATATATCCAGCTGTTACTCTAACAAGCACATAATAATGTATCAGCCTAACATCTTGGGGCATTGGGGTGGGCTGGGGGAACAACTGTGAGTTTAAAAAAATGAAGCCCCTTTTGTGTAAAAATCAAAAAGAAGATAAAGTCATTCACAGGATTATGAGGAAATGCAATTTTCCAGTTAATAGACAGGGTACGTCTAGTAGTGTCAGAAGACTATTTAGTGGCTCTGGTGAGATCTCATTTCTGTAAATTCTGTTTAACTGGGCACTTATTTATTAATTTTCACAGAGCCCAAACTCAATTTCACATTTTGGCTGCATATAGTTAGCATAATTTGCATGTCACCTATAGCCAACCAAAATTTTAAAATAAAATAAAATAAAGATTCAAAATATTTCAGAAAGATGCATCAGTGAGTTTAAAACTCTAGCCTCTCTAAAGCATGGGTGGCAAACCTGTGGCCCTGCAAATGTTGCTGGACTACATCTCTCATCATCCCTGACTGTCTGGGGCTGATGGAAGATGGAATCTGAATGAGCAAATGTTCCCTGTCCTAGAGCTTGTTGTTGTTTAGTCGTTTAGTCGTGTCCGACTCTTCAAGACCCCATGGACCAGAGCACGCCAGGCACTCCTGTCTTCCACTGCCTCCCACAGTTTGGTCAAACTCATGTTGGTAGCTTCGAGAACACCGTCCAACCATCTCGTCCTCTGTCGTCTCCTTCTCCTTGACAGCTTATGCGGAGAGAGAGCTTATTCTAGAGCTTATGCAGAGATAATTCAAAAAATGTATTTTTTAAAAACCCTACTTTTTCATTATAGCCAAACTGGGCAAAGCATAGTATGCTCACAACCTAGGAGTGCAAAAGATAGCTTGAAAGAGATTTGCAATTCTGGTTTGTAGGGAAAACCTTGGTTTGCCTGTTTTGGATGCAATAGTACTGTTTTGAAATGAAAGGAAAAATCAGAGCATACTAGGGGCAAGGAGTGTGTGAGTCGTGGGTTCTTTCATACAGCAGCAAACTACTGTTTGGTGTTACATATAAATCAACTACAAATGCGAAGGTAATTCCCAAAACAAATCCTCATATGAATAGGGAACTTCCCAGATATATAATTGTTTGCCTCACTGACACCAAGTTCTCTTGCTTCCCATTCCACCCTTGCTCCTTCTCCCATGGAACTGAGAGCCCAGCCTCTACCTCCCCACACTCTATATCACATAGGGTGTCGGGTGTGACGGAGGTGGACAATGTTTAGAGAAAACGGACTCATGGGCCAAATCTGACATGCCCACCACTGCTTTAAAAGATAAATTCAATACAGTGGTACCTCAGGTTACATACGCTTCAGGTTACATACGCTTCAGGTTACAGACTCCGCTAACCCAGAAATAGTGCTTCAGGTTAAGAACTTTGCTTCAGAATGGGAACACAAATCGTGCTCCGGCGGCACAGTGGCAGCAGGAGGCCCCATTAGCTAAAGTGGTGCTTCAGGTTAAGAACAGTTTCAGGTTAAGAACGGACCTCTGGAACGAATTAAGTACTTAACCCGAGGTACCACTGCAGTGAAATTCAATGCACACTTACTTAGGAATAAACATTATTTATTAATCATCTGAATAAGATGATTACATTGTTAGAGTATCCATCTTTTTCCTGAGCAGAACCTTTGTATTTTAAACAGCTGCTGATATTCAGCAGGAGTATTTTACTGAATCATCTCTTCTCCACTCAAGAAAAAATATGCCCCTAATAAATTCCTGTTTGTCAAGACCCTCCATCGTGCTTGGTTCTAATGTCATTTACCAACTGTTACTGCTAAGACCACCAGAAAGTAAGCAATCAGCAGTCCTTGCACTGTGCTTAGATACAGTTCCATGACCTGCTGAATTTTGTAAAGAGCTTGTGTCAAAGGTTGCTGAGCCGCACAACACCTCCTTCCCATTCCCCTTTTCTTTTGTGTGTGTTTTGTAGATTGTAAGCCTGAGGGCAGGGACTATCTTATTTTTAATCTTCATAAGCTGCTCTGAGATTTTTTCAGGCCGAAGAATGGGATAAAATGTTTTAAATCAATAAACAGCAGTTATATATGTTAGGTCATAAACGCTATATAAAAGCACAGACTGTCAGGAAAAGAAGTGGAACCTCTATATGCATTAGAAATGTGGCAAGGAGGCTAGATCACATTCTTATTGATCCAAGAAATGTCAGTATAAATATTGAGAGGTTCCAGTTTCTTCAATTAACTCCATGTGATCAGAAGCCTTCTAAATTATTATTTTCTAAATTGCTTATGGCAAATCTGCTTAGTTTTTATTAAAACATCTCTCAGCAGAGCTCTGCATATGAAAAGTGTCAGATGGCATTCTAGTAGGAACAATTGTAGCAGGAACTCACTGGCTATGATTGCATGTCATGCAAAAACTAAGCCATAGCTTAGTGGAATGTGAACAAATAGAAATGAGTCACAGCAAGTCGCGGGCTCAGGTGCTCCCCTTTCATAGTTCCTTGTAGTCAATAGGAGACAAAAAGTTTGCTTAACTGTGGCTTGTCTAGGCAGGCAAACGTAAGTGCCTGCTGGATCAGCCCAGTGGCCAATCTAGTCTAGTACAGTGGTACCTCTGGTTACGTACTTAATTCGTTCCGGAGGTCCGTTCTTAACCTGAAACTGTTCTTAACCTGAAGCATCACTTTAGCTAATGGGGCCTCCTGCTACTGCTGCGCCGCCGCCACGCGATTTCTGTTCTCACCCTGAAGCAAAGTTCTTAACCTGAGGTACTATTTCTGGGTTAGTGGAGTCTGTAACCTGAAGCGTATGTAACCCGACGTACCCTGTTCTCACAGTGGCTAACCAGACAACTATGGGAAGCCTGAAAGCAAGACTGGGCACAACAGCACTCTCCCCCACTTGTACTTTATCTTTCCCCTTGATCAGTTTAGTTGCCCTTTTCCAAACCATTTCCAGCTATACAGCATCCTTTTGCTGGTGAGGCAACCAGAACTGTACACTCTGATTATCATTAACGTTTGAAACAAGCTGGCTTCAAACTACCGTTACTAAAGCTGGTTCAGTCAAACTAAATAAAGTTAAGATTACTGTACCTAACTACAGTTCCAAGTCTGGAGGACACAGAACATTGTAGTTAATAAAAAACAGAAATGAAATCTTTTGAATTCCTAATCTTAGCTGTCTGAGAAGAAGCAAAGACTATGTGCTCACCCAAAGCTCCATGAAGCTCACATCTGTTTAGCTCACACTAAACTATTGTTTACTATGACCTGCTAACACAGCCACACTGCAATTCAATCAACATAAAAAGGCAGTATTTCAAATGCATAGATTACACAGGAGATACATGTACCCTGTAATATTACACAGTTAGGTGCACCTAATTAGATTAGTTGCACACTTTCCATAGGGCTGCTGGTTCACCTCCCCCTTCTTGCCAACATCAGGAACGGGAAGCCTGTGGCCATCTAGGGACTCCAGTTCAACCCCAGGCAACACAGCAGCAACAACTTGGAGTGACATAAGCGCCCTGCGTGTAATGAAAATGGATGTGCCCCTATTTAGTATTAATGTTTATGCTTCCAAAGCACTCTGTGACAAGAGTGCCTCAGTCTAAGGAGGAAATAATCTAACTGTGCAATATACAACATACTAGCAGTATGCCCCACTGAACTTGATGGAGCTTACTTCTAAGTAAGTGTGCATAGAATAAAAATATACGCTGGTGTGAGATATTAATGCAGCAGATAAATTCCAGTGTTATCTTAAACACATTCTCCCATGGCTACCATTGTGCTTCAAAAATGCTTGTCCATAATGGCAGGCCTACCTTTTTAACATAACTTTTCATAATGGGGTTTGTCTTGAGTGCAGGCTTTTAGATTATCTGCAGGCCTTGTAGGTGACAAATCAGTCCTTTTCTTGTGTAGATATATATTTCCTTCTCTAGTGATACACATCTCTGGGGCCACACTGCGAGGCAAGCTAAAGCAAGCAGAGATCTCCTTCCATTAATATTATAATGTCAACGATGAGAATGCTAAAAATACCACCCAACAGAAGAGTGAAATTAGCATATTTAGAGATGTATTAGTCCCATGAGTAAAATAATGCTATCAGCTTGCTGCAAGATAAAGCTAATTTGGCTTCCAACAGTTTATCAACAATGCGCCATTCCTCCACATTAACTAATTTAGACAGCTCTATAGCCTGCAAATTCACATGGAATGCTGTACTATGCTAAATTAACTGGGGAGGAAAGGTCACATCACTACAGTCACATCTGTATGCAGGCCACGGTGCTAGGAAACAAAGTAATTAAAATACTGTAATTGCAATTAGTTATTTCAATTACAATTTAATTAATGGAAAATACAAATGAATAATATTTAACATCTATCTTAAACTCTTAATTCTGTCAGAAGAGATTTAAAGATGATTATATTGAAAATAAGATGGCTTAGTCCAAATGACTGAATACGTGATTCATGCTCATATTTACATTCTTCATTTTCCTACTTTCTTATTTACTAGGTAAGGGACAGGCACAGGAAACTTACCAGTGTTTGTATTTTCATCAATATGAACACAGGGTGAGTGTGAATAATCATCTTCAGATTATTTATTGATCCGATCCAAAAATTACCTAAACATTGCCCAGTTGATGGGACTAAATAAACTGGGCATTGTACCATGTGAGCATTATGAACAAGTTCCCCTTAATGAATATGAAGTCAAAAGTTCTCTAACCAGTCGGGGGGTGGGGAATCACTTCACAGTTCAACCTGATGCATGTTTACTCACAGGCAAGTCTTACTGTATTCAATGGGGTCTTTTCCCTAGTAAATATGCAGTACAGTGGTACCTCGGGTTAAGAACTTAATTCGTTCCGGTGGTCCGTTCTTAACCTGAAACTGTTCTTAACCTGAAGCACCACTTTAGCTAATGGGGCCTCCCTCTGCTGCCACGCCGCGATTTGTTCTCATCCTGAAGCAAAGGTACTATTGTTCTCATCCTGAAGCAAAGGTACTACAGTGGTACCCCGCAAGACAAACGCCTCGCGAGACGAAAAACTCGCAAAACGAAAGGTTTTTTCGTTTTCGAGGTGCCTCGCAAGACGAATTTCCCTATGGGCTTGCTTCGCAAAACGAAGCTTGCCCCGGGGACAGCGGGTCTTCTCTTTTGAAGCAAGGGGCTGCGGGGAGATAGCGATCTCCCTGCAGCCCCTTGCTGCAAAAGACGTCCGGGGGAAGCGGGGAAGAAGCGCTTCTTCCCCGCTTCCCCCGGACGTCTTTTGCAGGGTTGCCGCCATGCCGAAGCCTGCGCGCGCTGACATCAGCGCCGCGAAGCCTGGGAGCGCTGATGTCAGCGCGCGCAGGCTTCGGCATGGCGGCAACCCTCCGCCAGCAGCGGCAGCGCTGCCGCTGCTGGCGGAGAGGTCCGCGAAGCCTGGGAGCGCTGATGTCAGCGCGCGCAGGCTTCGGCATGCCGGCAACCCTCCGCCAGCAGCGGCAGCGCTGCCGCTGCTGGCGGAGAGGTCCGCGAAGCCTTGGCCGGACAGCTTTTGAAGGCAGGCGGGGGGGGGGGGAGCAAAGACTTTCACCCCCGCCAGCCTTCAGAAGAGGAAGGCTGGCGGGGGGGGGGCAAACGTCTTTGTCTCCCCTGCCTGCCTTCCCAGGGGCTTTTAAATCGCCCCGGACAGCGGAGAAGTCCTCCGCTGTCCCTGGGCGATTTTAAAATGCCGCCCGCCAGCATTTTAAGATCGCCCCGGACAGCGGAGAAGTCCTCCGCTGTCCCGGGTTTTTTTAAAATGCTGGGGGTGGGAAGAAAAGCCCTTGTCCCCCCCCCCAGCCTTCAGAAGAGGTCCGGGGACAGATTGTCCCCGGACCTGGTCTGAAGGCGGTTTCCCTAGGAACGCATTAATTGATTTTCAATGCATTCCTATGGGAAACCGTGCATCGCAAGACGAAAAAACCGCAAGACGAAGAGAATTGCGGAACGAATTAATTTCGTCTTGCGAGGCACCACTGTATTAATTCAAGGTACTATTTCTGGGTTAGCGGAGTATGTATGTAACCTGAAGTGTATGTAACCCGAGGTACCACTGTATTAGAACCTCAGAGAGATGAATATACTGCTTGGAACGTGTAAGATAGTATTTATCCATTATGAACACCGCTCATAAACCAGTAGGCTATTGGCAATACAACATAATGAGATGAACAGACTTCCCCATTCACTTCAAAGATAGTTTGGATTTAAACCACTAGAAAAGAAAAATTATAATCATAAGGAAATTGTAGGAGAACTTCTCATAAAACCACATTGGGTTCTGAATTGGGCAGGGGGATCACAACTGCCATTACTACCCTCCCCCAAAAGTTGAAATATTTAGTGAAGTCTGCATCTAATGCTGCAATTCTAGTGGCCAGTTCTTATGCAGAGTTGGATTCAATTGACTTAGGCATACTGAACTCATCATAGGATCAGACTGTTGCCAGTGTCTGAAGGCAGATGATGCACCTATCTTGTTGAAGCTAAGCTAGGCTGTGTCGGGATGACAGACCACCTGGGAACCCTACACACAGCGTGTTGATTTCCATGGAAACAAAAGAGAATATAAACATAATATATAAAGTAAAAATATGAGCATGATTCATTAACCTCAGAGGAACTTGCTTCCACATCAACATGCATGTGTGCAAGAAGGAGAACCTAAACAGAAATAAAACTAAGCAACCACAACTATTTAAAAAGTAAAAATGTGAGTAAGTTTAATTGCCCACATGGGGACTTGCTTCCACATCAACATGCATGTGAGCAGGAAGAAGGAAGAACTAAAACAGCATTAAAAAAGCAAGAAGTAAATTGAGTTATGCAGGCAACAGGCCAGTTTTTCTAGAATCATCAGCATAAACTTGAACTATTTTTTGCCCCTTCATGTGCATGATCAAATTCAGCATCAGTACAATGGTACCTCGGGTTACGAACTTAATTCGTTCCGGAGGTCCGTTCTTAACCCGAAACCGTTCATAACCTGAGGCTAATGGAGCCTCCCGCTGCCGCTGCACGATTTCCGTTCTCATCCTGGGGCAAATTTTGTAACCCGAGGTACTACTTCCAGGTTAGCAGAATTTGTAACCCGAAGTACTTGTAACCCGAAGCGTTTGTAACCCAAGGTACCACTGTATGCACTTAACTGCTGCAAGGCTAGCTGCTCTCTCTTTTGCCTTTACCAACAGATGACATCATAATGAATTTATTTTTGCTGCAAATCTTTCCCCTTGCAACCAATATACATGGGTATGGATTGGGCTCAGTGAGGGTTTTCTGTAAGAATAAACTTCCTGCACATACCCACAGACACTTTGAAACCCAAGAAATTATGCCTTTGACTACTAATTGATGGGAATCACAAGTGGGCAGAGTGCTGTTTTGTTCATGTCCACCTTGCAGGCTTCTCACAGGCATCAGGCTGGCCACTGAGACCCCAGGATATGGGACTACATGGAACATGGGCCTGATCCAGCAGTCTTGTTTTATGTTCTTATGATGAGATCTCCTGAAGCAAACATGGGCAAGGAAAATAACTGGGCAAGTGAGAACTAGTTTGGCAGTTTCTGTCCGCACATGGACCATAGGCCAAAGGTTACCCCTTAGTATGCTGCTCTCTGCTGCTGGGAGTATTCACTTAAAGCATTGTGGGAAACATGCACTCACAAAAGGGCAATTCTGGGGGAGGCAATGAGTCATTCTTATTCCTGCAGTTTTTATATTCCACGCACCCCAGTTTACAATCAAATAGATAGCTATGTGTCGTGGCAAAGAAAGACCTTTGAAATATCAGAATTAAGTTTGATGTGCATATTCAGGACACAATTCTACATATCAAGGTTAGATACTAGCTCAGTTCTCCTATCTATATTCAAAGTAAGAGGCAAAATGCAAAATATAATGCAATACAGCTGAACACAAGAATTATCAGCATGAAATGCATATACTTCGGACATCTTTCTACACTTTGGTTATGAACGCTCAAATCCAAACCATTTTTCAAGGGGTGGGGGAGCACAGGAAAAATGTAAAATACAACAAAATGCATTTCCTGGAAGGCTGTGACATTGGAATGGAGGTGGATATGCATGGCCAGTCAACGTTCTGTTTTTTAAATGTGAAGATCAGTTTGACAGTTGTACTAGTTTTCAATGGGAAAGAAGGAAGAATGCAAGATCTAAAGTAATATCTGAATCAAAGCCTCTCAAAGCACTGCTTTTCTTACACTTAACTGATCAGCAAGTTAGTGGTGAAGAGAACAGTGGATTTATACTTTTGTTTGTGTATGTTTTGCTGTGGTGAATGCAAGATGAACGCAGAATAAAGCTGGCCTTAGTGTACATTTTCTAAACTGCATGGAGAATGTGTCCAGTAGGCAATTTTGCATATATCCCAGTCAATGTGTACAGTTTCCAACTAAGGCTGGGCAACCATTAATCAATTAGCAGGACATTTCACATATTGCTCGGTTAATATGGGCAGGTTGAACATTCACCAGCCAATATGCACAACGTCTACATTGTTCAACACGACTTGGCCACCACCGGCTTCAACTCGGGGTTGAAGGCGCTGCAGTCTGGAAGGCTTATATTGTATTTAACGAAGTTGGTGCTGGTTCACTAAAGGGCATGTTAACCTGATGTCTGTCCCACGTAAATTGAGAAGCCAAGACATGAGAGCCTGTGCAGGTGAGATCCGATACTCTGGCGGGCGGGGATACCGGGACAGATATTGGCACAGAAAGGAGCAACCTACCGGGCAGCGAAGAGACCACCAGAGCATCCGCTCTCGTTGCCATTGTTTCCCTTTCTCTCTCGCCTTTCCTATTCCGAAAGAGAAACCGCCCCGGTCTCCTCCTCTTTCTCCCTCAGCGGCTCGACGTTTCGCCGTCACCACCACCAGCCCTCCCCGAGATCACGTGGGCGATCAGGCGCAGAATCACGTGGCTTTTGTTTGTGTTTTGCCTTGCAAAGCGTGGGACGGCAGCTGTTGTCCTTGTCCTTCGGGGAACGCGCGGCTGCTTTCCACGTAACAACAAAGCTGCGGCCAACAGTCACGAGTTAGCCTGGGCAGAGCGCACTAGTGTTTACCGATATCCCCAAATAGGAAACTCTTCCCCTCCCGCTTGCGCAACGCTTGGTGGAATGCGTTCACGTATTCAGCTGCTGCTCATCAGGGATGTGGTAATCAAATCACGTGCAGACACGTGTGAACCAGCGCTGCTCCTCTTCCCCAAAGAGCTGTGCAAACTAAGGGCGGGAGAGGTCAAGCTACGGGCACGTATAGGTGGACAAACCCTGAAGAATCAGGAGCTATACCTACGGGGGGGGGGTGTTAATTTGTACTCGCAACTACTACAAGGAGCAGGCACCGAGGCGGGCTACTTTGCAAGGCTGTCTTAACGAGCAACGGCCCCTCCTTCCCAGAATATGAGGATAATGGATTGCATTAGTGTCAGCAACACAAATCTTTAAATGCTTAATTTTTTAAAAAAACCATTAAACTCAGACCAATCACATTTCCTCCGCCTCAAAACAAGGCACGCGTTAGACCATAAACTCGTGTCTTCCCTACTAATCTTCTGCGTGCGTGTTGACATGCCGCTCGCTCCCAGCGACACCCAAATCCTGCATTTCCCTCCCTTTCGTCTTCAATGGACAGCCGTTGCTTCTGCCCCTGAAAACGCCCGCAACGTAGGGTTGTGTCCCAACCTTAGCCCTCCTCAGAGGAGACCCGCCGAATTCAATGAACGTGGCTTTATGTTAAGGGCCTGCCATTTCAGTGGGTCTGCTCCGGGTATTATAATAAGCACAGGACTGCCAGCGTCTTAACCTGACACACATCCTCACTCAGGTGCAAGAGTTTATGGTGGGCTTCATTCCTACGTGAAACCGCGCCCGGGATGAAAGCAGGAAGTTCCGTGTGCAAGACAAGCAACCGTTCGCTGCTCTATTCTTTTCCTCTCTCTATGCGCTGCCTTGTGCCGAGAGGCGCTTCGGCGTCGGGTGAGGCCCGGCTGAATCGCGCATGCGGCTGCCCGGGCTGCTGCCTTCTGCCTGCGTTACTGCCGCCGCCGCTGAAGTGGGGTTACGTTAGGACGCCGGCCGGCCGGCTAGGCAGGCAGGCGACAGGCAAGCGGGCGGCGGGGGGTCTCCTTCCCTGAGGCGATGGGCTCGGACTGGAGCAGCCCCGAGGAGCGGGAGCCCCTCTTGCAGCCTCCGCCAGCGCCCGCGGCGCTGCCCCAGCACTACCCTGCGCATGGCCAGCCCCGGAGGACGGCAGCGGCCTCGCGGGCGGCGGCTCCCCGCAGCCCAGGGCTGGTCCCCGCGGCGCCTCCGCGCCCGCCGCCGCCTCCGCTGCCCGGCCGCGTGTACGGGCGGCGCTGGCTGGTGCTGCTGCTCTTCTCGCTGCTGGGCTTCGCGCAGGGCCTGGTGTGGAACACCTGGGGCCCCATCCAGAACTCGGCCCGCCAGGCCTTCCCCTTCTCCAAGCTGGACATCGCCCTGCTCGTCTTCTGGGGGCCCATCGGCTTCGTGCCCTGCTTCTTCTTCATGTGGCTCATGGACAAGAAGGGTAAGGGAAAGAGGAGGGAGGGCTGGCTGGCTGGCTGGCTGGCTGGAGCGGGGCCTGCTGCTTCTAGTGCTCCCACCCCACCTAAATATCTGGGGCAAATACCCAAAGGGATGGGCAGGTGGGCAGCGGTGCAACGACCCTACTAGGTAGAAACAACTGAGTCTTAAAAGGAGAACATTTTGTGGCAGAAGCTTTCCTGGATTAGAGTCCACTTTAGTTAGAGACAGGCGTAGAAGAAGGGCTGAAGTTCACGTTTTTGACCACGTCCCATGCTGTTATTTACTTAATTTATTGACTTTCTCTATCTTTCCTCACCAAAGAGCCTGTACGGTGGTATCTCGGGTTACATATGCTTCAGGTTACAGACTCCGCTAACCCAGAAATATTACCTTGGGTTAAGAACTTTGCTTCAGGATGAGAACAGAAATTGTGCTCCGGGAGCAGAGGGAGGCCCCATTAGGTAAAGTGGTGCTTCAGGTTAAGAACAGTTTCAGGTTAAGAACAGACCGCCGGAACGATTTAAGTTCTTAACCCAAGGTACCACTGTATTTCCCATGAGATAAGTTTCTAGAGGGAAGCGATGTGTCTCAAGCTGCTCACTTTACAGAATATCTGCTTCTTAAAATACTGTACAGACCTGCTTCCCCATCTAATGTATTACTTATTTAGCGGGTGTGCTGATATTCTATGTTCAAGCTGGCTAGCAACATGGAAAACCCCCCACATAATTTCAATGTAGCAAAAGGAGTAATAATAAATAAAACATAAAAAATGTGCAACCAAATCGAATAATTTCCATGGAAATCATAAGATCTAAAATAAACAAACAAAAAATTAATATCACAGCAACAATCTAACCCCCCACCCCCCCAGTGTCTGTTCAGCAGCCTCAGCTTTGCAACCTCAGCTTTTGTAGCTGGAGTCAGTCAGGCCTACACCCTTCCAGCCCAGGTAGAAAAGGGCCTGCAGGGCAGGGAGCAGGTCTTCTAGGACTCACAGCAAAGTTAAGAATTTCTTCTGAGCTTTCAAGGGCCTTTTGTTGTGTTTACAGTAGCTCTTTGGATCTGTGATCATTGCTGCTTAATAATCATGTTTTAATGCTGTGTCAGAGTAGATCACATTGGTTGAAACCAGATTCTATGAGCTACTCTGCTGGTTCAGTGACTTAAAGGCGTAGACTTGAGGAAACGGTTAGTGAAATAAGGATGCTGTTCGTCATGCTTGTTCCTTGCTCCTAGAATGGTGTTTGTATGTGCATTTGCAAGTGTGTTTGTACGGACCACATTTTTTGTACAAAAGAAAAGGTGAGTAACGGTGAGTAACAGAAAACTTGGCAGGTTAACCTGCCTGTTTATGTAGCGCAGGATTTTACATTGTACCACAGAGTTACAACGGATGGGGTTGGGCTATTTATGAGATATGGGAAGTGGATGAATCAATGGGATGCAGAAGGTGTCCTGACTCTTCTCACTCAAAGCCGATGGCCTCGCAGTCTGCCCTCTTTCACTCTCCCCAATTCAGGACAGAATACCCCAACCTCCACATTTTGACCTGACTTTCCAAGCACCACTGTTTGTTACTCATGTTCATTGTCATCCCCATTTTTGATATTCCAGGTGTTTGGAACTTACATGGGGGAAAGAACAAGGCCACACCATCTCCCTGCATTACATCGCTGTCTCTGAGTGGTATATAGACCAACATACACAGGCCAGTTATGCAATCTAGAACCCTGATCGTGCAGTGTTCTAAGTCACATGGTAAAACCTCACATGTAGAGCAGGCTTCCCACTTTAGACTTTCAAGGTGTCTCTCTCTGTGTAAGGAGGAATAGATTTGAGGTTTTCTTTCCAGTGGGACTAAAGGAAGAGAGTTACATACAGAGCTGATTTTGGGGCCCAAAGCTCACAGCATTTTTGGGGATGCTGACTGTCTTTACAAAACTAATATGGGAGCATGGATGAGGTTTGTTGGAGTGTTTAAATTGAACTCCCTACCTGTATATTTGTAAATAAAACTCATTTATTATAGCAATATAGTATTCTGCAACCTTTGTCCAAGGGACGCATACCTTGGTTGAGTGCTGCTCTTTTGGAATATCTTGCTGCCTGTAGTCATGGAAGGAGCACAATCATGCTATGCTCAGGTGTCTTCATTCTGAGTCCAGTGTTCAAAATTTGCCAGGTGCATTTTGTGACTGGCACGTGGCCAACTGTGGCCATGTGGAGATCTCTGATGCCAAGTTGGCTACTGACATTTCCATTTGGCTGTCCCCTCCAGCTTTCTTAAGCAGGTGAGCAAAATATTTATTGCATATATACCCCACATTTTTCTCCAAGGATTACAGGTGTCTCCCCACTTGCGCACAATCAGCACATGCACTTCCACTGACACATGCCATTTTTGGCACTGAAAGGGTCAGGGGAATTCCCACTCAGGTGCGACCTGGTGACATGTGCAGCAGCTGGGAACAGAACCCCTGCGTAAGTGGGGGTTCCCTTGTACATGGTTCACCCCTACTCCTCAGTTAATCCCGACAATAAACCAGTGAGGTAGAGGCTGTGACTGGCCCAAAGTCACCCAGTGATCTTCATGATCTACCAGGTCCTAGTCTGGCACTCTTAACCACTGCAGTGGTACCTCGGGTTACATATGCTTCAGGTTACATACACTTCAGGTTACAGACTCCACTAACCCAGAAATAGTATCTCGGGTTGAGAACTTTGCTTCAGGATGAGAACAGAAATCGTGCAGCGGCAGCGAGAGGCCCCATTAGCTAAAGTGGTGCTTAAGGTTAAGAACAGTTTCAGGTTAAGAACGGGCTTCCGGAACGAATTTAGGATTTAACCCGAGGTACCAATGCATACCACACTGCCTTCCTAGAGTACTTCTGCTATGGTGCAGCTCTATAAATTGTTGGTAAATAAATATGGGAAAACAGAATGTCACTTAGAGAAGAATCTGAAATATTTCCCTTGAAGCTTGATTTTGTTTTATTCTGGATTGTTTCAATTGCTGTTTTAATGTGTTGTTAACTATTTTGAGATCTTTTCTTTAAAATATAAAGCTGTATAGAAATGAAATGTATACTAATAATGATAATAAATTCCAGTGCAAAAGACACCACAGCAATGTGCCTAGACATTGTTGTGGTGACCATAACCTTGGTTTAAGGTGCCATTTGGTCACTAGCTTATATATATGAGTTTCTAACTCTGGCTGAGCCTCTAGTTCTGCCTTTTGCATCAGAAATGCCCATTGTTATGGAGAGTTTGAATAAATTCTTTTGTAAATGAATGCTGAAAATATTCCTACTACAACTTGGGAAGAAAATCAGTTGTCCCCAGAATGCTTCATCAATATGGCCGCAGTTATTTGACCTTTGGAGCAGGTAATTTAATCTGCTGGAACAGAAGCTCATGACTACATCCATTCTTTTTGTGTCCTCTTTCCCTAGAAGGTTTTGTGTACCTTCACAACTTTCCTTAGTTTCCCCTTAATGTTCTCCCTAATCACAATTCAGAAAAAAAAACTGCTGTTCAAAGGGAACAAAAGTGAACCATCTAGCACAAAATTGATGTCTATATGTTTAGTATATTGTCTGGCATTCATTGTAGTTTTCATAAAGAAGAAGATTCAGAAGCAGACAGCTCTGTGAATAAGTATATGCAAATGTATTTGTTAAAGAAACTTGGACTAAGAACATAAAAGTGGTGTTGCTGGAACAAGTCTAACATGTCTCCTGACAGTAGCCAGTAACATACTGTTGGAGCGCTTGCAGACAGGACACTACGCTACAGCCATATCGTGCTGTTTACCCCTAGTGATCAGAGTTAAATTGCCTATAAGCATTGGGACTTCATTTCTTTTTTTTATGTCAGCTAAATTTGTCTAATCCTCTATTTTAAAAAGCTTTCAAATCTTATAACCATCACAAGGAATAGCAAATTCTATATCAATTATGGGGTGAAGAAGAAATTTGTTTTGCCTGCCCTGAATTTATCTACTGTCCATTTCATTGCATGGCCTCATCACTGAAAGGTTCTCATAGTTATCCCTATACATTAAAGATCTTTTAAGTCTTTCAGGAGTCCTAAATCTTTCAGCATACAAGCATCTCTCTTTCTGGTGGTTGACAAAAGTTGGCCAGACCAGTTATGTGAACCCAAAACATTCAACAGATTTGTCATTGTGCTTTAGTGTACAAGTAGTTTCAGAAACCCGGGACCGTGGGTGGCGCTGTGGGTAAAACCTCAGTGCCTAGGACTTGCCGATCGCATTGTCGGCGGTTCGAATCCCCACGGCGGGGTGAGCTCCTGCCGTTCGCTCCCAGCTCCTGCCCACCTAGCAGTTCGAAAGCACCACTAAGTGCAAGTAGATAAATATGTACCGCTTTATAGCGGGAAGGTAAAAGGCGTTTCCGTGCACTGCGCTGGTGCTGGCTCGCCAGAGCAGCTTCGTCACACTGGCCACGTGACCCGGAAGTGTCTTCGGACAGCGCTGGCTCCCGACCTCTTAAGCGAGATGAGCACACAACCCCAGAGTCGGACATGACTGGCCCGTACGGGCAGGGGTACCTTTACCTTTACTAGTTTCAGAAACAGTCAGTTGTGCATTGATAGATAAATGTGAGCACATGGAAATTAAACTTGCACTGATAGTGTTTAGATATTAGTTCACATTGTATTGCTCATATAATAAGGGAGTATGAGGAATTTAGGGAAGGAGTTGAAGCTTAGAGCACAGAAATAACGCAACTAAAGTTGAGAAAATTAGAAAGTGGTTCAGGCTATGACAGTAAAATGCAACTTTTATAAATATTTATCAGTATACACTCAGATAAACTTAGTAGTAATGGCCTACAGCTGCTCTTCAAGAAGGCAACAAAAAACCAACAAAAACAACACATACAAAAAACACAACAACCCTGGAAGGGGTTTAATAGGTTAGATTTGAAATATGTCAATAAAATTAAGGAAGTTTGTGCCCTGTCATACCTACCATAAGAAAATATATGAACTTTGTTATGAAAAGGATGAATAAAATGCTAGCAGTTTTGCTGAAAGTGCAGAGGTAGCAAAAATACTTTTTTGATTACTGTTAATTAATCTTTATAACATTTGAATGTCTTGTCATTCCATATCCCAAAGGCTTTGAATGAATCGCAGCATTTTAAAATTAAATGTTAAATAAATGAAGTTAAATAACTCCACATGGACGTGGAAATGTTATGTAATGGATTACATCAAATTTTGTGGAAGACATTAATTTACTTAATTTAGCAAATCTTGAAGGAAATGAGATTGAGGGTTTCTTATGAAGTAATTAACAAAGCAGTTAAATGCTAAGTATTAGTGTCTCTTCTGTGGTGAAGGTAGCGTGACATCTTGGTTTTGCAATTTTATGTTGCATTTACAGGCTGTGGCATTAAAAAATATTTTGTTTTTATGTTACTATGGGGAGATACTCAAATAGCTCCATGCTGATTGAGAGAGCACATTTTTGCAGATACAGGGTGCAGTCTACCTTTAATGAACACAGAGAACAATTAAAACTTCTAAAAACAGATTTAGACCGGGAAATATCTCAAAATGCTTCTGAAAGGGTTAGGTCTTCATTAGGCACTGAAAAGGCAACAGAGATGGCACCTAGCTAGTACTTAATGAGAGGGAATTCTAAAGGGTACGAGCCATGGCACTAACGGCCCAATTCCTATATAGTTTGGAACAGACCTTTCCTGCAGAGTACAGTGATTGATTGGATATACGAGGTGTGGGATAATCCTTTAGGTCAGTGTTTCCCAAACTTGTGTCTCCAGCTGTTTTTGGACTACAATTCCCATAATACCTGAGTGCTGGTCCTGCTAGCTAGGGATGATGGGAGTTATCAAAAAACAGCTGGAGACCCAAATTTGGGAAACACTGCTTCAGGTCCTGGGTATTTAGTAAGCTGAGAATATTCAATTTAGGTACAATTGATTAGCTCTAGGGCAATCATATAAATAAGGAAATTCAAGGGATTTTATTTTGCACAGGAGTATTAAACACATTTTAAAATCAATTTTTGAGGGGAAATGCAGTACCATGAAGCCCAATATACAAATTATCTATTGATGACAAGAATAGAAACTAATTGGAAGAAGGATTAATTGAGATATCTCCAATTCCCATCCTTTAGGGTTTAATAATGGTACCATAAATAGTAGCTCAATTTCTTGGATCTTTGCAGCATAATCAGCAGATTGACTTCTCGATTTTAAGAAGTACCGTATTTTTCGCCCTATAGGACGCACCAGCCCATAGGACGCACCTAGATTTGGGGGGGGGGAATCAAGGGGAAAAAAATTATTCCCCCCCCCCCAGGCGCGGGGCTGGGGCAGGGGAAGCCCGAGCTTCCCCCTACCCCAGCCCCCAGAACGGGTCCCAGAGTGCAGCTTCGGCATCGCTCTGAGAGCTTGCGGGGCTGGGGGCGTGGGAAGCCCGAGCCCCCAGAACGGGTCCCAGAGCGATGCCAAAGCTGCGCGCAGATTCGGCATTGCTCTGGGAGCTTGCCAGGCTGGGGGGATAGCTTCCTGAACCCTGGAGAGCAAGAGGAGTTGGTGCGCACCGACCCCTCTCACTCTCCAGGCTTCAGCGAAAGCCTGCATTCGACCCATAGGACGCACACACATTTCCCCTTCATTTTTGGAGGGGGAAAAGTGCGTCCTATAGGGCGAAAAATACGGTAAATATGCTCAGTCGACAGTTTATTCTTGAGAACCCTCTTGGTGGACCCAAAGCTTCTCACCATTCAGAATTAGTGAGCGATATTTTTGAGCTATACACTAGAGTTATTTGACCTTAAATTTAGTGAATGTGGCATTTTATTCTAAAACACTTACTAGAAATATTAAGACCTACATGAATTAAACATAATGTATGTGTTTAAAGATTAGAACTGAAAGTTACTATTTCAGAGCCTGTTTAGATCTCCAGTCCAGCAGATCCCTTGCAGTTTCAGTATCCAGGCTAAGGGAAATTTATGTAGTTTGAAATATTCTATACTGTTATTCTTAAAGAAAAAAAGCAACATAGTGTACACAAGGACACAGTATCAGATAGATCACGCAAAATAAAAATAATCAATAAATCCAACAGCAACAGAAATAATCAGTTAGCCATTACTGATCAACCAGTTGGATCTCATCTCGACCATGAACTCACTTGGTGGCATTAAGTGGGGAACATGTGGCCTTCCAGATATTGCCAGACTGCAGCTCTGACCAACAGCTATGCTGCCTGGGACTGATGGAGTCCAACAACATATTGAGGGCCACAGGTTTCTGACTCTTGAATTATTGAGAGAATGTTATGTGAAGTGCTTTGATCATTCAAAAACTCCATGTGGGTATGAAGTATTCATTATCACTCACTTGGATATTTATATTCTGTTTGCAATGAAGGCAGTGTAGAAAAGAAAATCTGCTCAGGAACCACACCAGATTACACTGCACATAGACGTGTGCATTTGTCAGGGTGGGTGTGGGGGGATAGACTGGTAATGTACGAAGTGCTGCTGGTATGTTATGAAGTAATCTCATGTGCTTTTCTTTTACAGTTGTAGCTTCCTTAACTGATATTTCAGCTTCCTCAAAACTGTTCTCAACCCCTAAAAAGGAGCACTATTCTGTTTTCTTCCTCCTCTCTTGCAATGTTTGAGCCTATATCTGATCAGCATCTAGGAGAGTGTTTTGAAAGTAAAATATGTGCTTTTAGGGAACAGCTCCTTTAATTTGTTGATAATTGCAAGCGTAGATATTATCTCCGTTCCTTTGACATCATACCCGTGATTTGTTTATATACTCTTTCATTGGTGATTTCAGGTCAGTTGTCAAAAATAAAATAACAAATACATATAAGACAGACAGATAAAATACAAAATGAAGAGTGTAAAGTACTGGAGATGGTCATAATGTTTTAAGTGCCTGCATAAATGTTTTTGCCTGGTGTCTAAAAGATAGCAAAGTTGGTGTCAGGCATACCTCCCTGAGGGAGGGCATTATGTTTAGATGCCTGTTACCCATAATTAATGCTAACAAAAGTTCTCTCTGTTAGAGTTTACAAACCTGCTTCAGAAACAGCAGTTCATACTCCCTTTATTTGCCAGCCTTAAGGTCTTCTGAGTGTTGGAAGACTCAGGGCAGACAAAAGAAATACTTCTTCACACAGCGTTAAATTAAACAATAGGATTCACTCTCCCCAAAAGTAGTGGTGGCAATGAGAATTGGGCATTCATGGAGGATAGTGGCTGTTAGTCATGATGGCAGTGTTCTGCCTCTGTGTACCATTTGCTAGGAATCGCAAGTGGGGAAAGTGCTGTTACACTTAGGACATTTTTGTGAGCATCCTGTAGTCATCCGGTTGGTTACTACAAGAACTGGATGCTGAACTAGAGGTACCAGCTCTGCTTTTCATCTAATGACTGTGCCAGCGAGCTTGAAGGAAAGATGTGTTGGACTGTGCTCAAGAGAGAGATTTGAAGAGTAGTTGCAGGTTGAAACTATGAGTATTTTGAAGGAAGGGATTATTTACGTTTCATAAACCTTCAAGGAGCATCTCATTTCCAGCCCATAGTGACTCAGCCTGAGTTGTTTGCAGTGGCAAATTGTCACATTGTGAGAGAAAGAAACAAAAGCAGAAGTGAAGTAACTAGATGTACTAGATGTACTAGATGTAACTAGCAGCAAATGTAAAAATAGGGTGTTTTGGTGTGGTTGCTTCACTTGTTTCCTCAATTCACCATACCACCCAGTGTGCCATCTTGCTTTCTCCAAGGCACTGTCTGTTTCTTAAGGGAGATACCGCATTTTCATTACTCAGTGGACATGTTCATGGTACTGTCAGATTGAATAAGCTACTGAAAATTTATTGATGTTCTGTGCAGCTCTGAAGCAGGATATTAAATCTTAAAAGACTTAGAAATATAATAGATTTTATTGAAAATAATAAAAGTTGTTCTGAATTTAGCATTTTGGTCGTACTGCTTAATTCTGTCTTCATTATCCATGCATATAAATTTGTAGTCTAGGAGCTAATCTTTCAACAGACTTACTGCGTGTTTTATAGGCTGCAGGTCTCCACTATGATTATTACAGTGGTACCTCGGGTTAAGTACTTAATTCATTCCGGAGGTCCGTTCTTAACCTGAAACTGTTCTTAACCTGAAGCACCACTTAAGCTAATGGGGCCTCCTGCTGCTGCCGTGCCGCTGGAGCCCGATTTCTGTTCTTATCCTGAAGCAAAGTTCTTAACCTGAAGCACTATTTCTGGGTTAGCGGAGTGTGTAACCTGAAGCGTATGTAACCCGAGGTTCCACTGTATATCCAAAGGCTGCTGATGTTTGGTTGATGAACAAGACAAGCACCAGTGCTAGTAAATGTTTTTGCGTTTGTATAGTTGTAGGTTCTCTTAACATATACATGACAGCCCTTTAGATATTTGAAGATGGTTATCATATTTCCCCTCAACACAGTGAGATGAACTGTTGATGCAACAAAACATGGTACACAAACACGCATATGGCTTTTGAGGAGCTAGCTATATGTTGTGCAAAATTTAATAGAGCCTTGATCCCACTATTTAAAGAAAGACACAGACTCTTTTTGTGGGGGGATTTGATGGAGGTGGTGTGGGAAGGGATGCTTAACCTTTCCCTACCTGCTCTTTTGACTTGGGTCTCCTAGCTTTTCCCACATGGAGTTAAAGATGTATATTTACCTGCATTTAGAATCCTGCATGGTGGGAAGCCACCCAAAGCTCCACCTCCATCGGTTTATTTTAATTTTTAAAAAATGACATGAGTGCTTCATCATACATATTTGTGTGTTATGTGTCTTTTACTCCAGAATTGGGCATGATCCAGTCCACTGTGGGTACATTGCCCATATTGAGCACAGTTGACAGTATCCAGAGGGAGAGCTAGATGTGACTATGGAGTAAATGCAGAGATTTCCTATTCACTCTGAAGTCCCATAGTGCTGCATTTACACACTTTTTGTGCATTTACAGGTAGATGGTGGGTGGGAAACAGGGCTCCATTGTGACTTATGTGAATACAATGTGGGTGTTACACCCACAATGGACCAGATCAAGCTCCTAAAATTTAGGCCACTACATCAAATATTTTAAGTTCAAATTGTAAACTTGCTGTTGGAAAAAAGTAAAGCCATAACTTTACAAAGATAATCTTATTTTTTAATTTTTGTTTGGTCCGCTGTTTGCCCTCAAGACCTTCAGCTGTAATGCAGACACCCTTTATAGAGTATAATATTAGTGCAGCATCTCCAGCCAGCCCTCTGTGACCTTTATGCTTTATCACCTTAATCAAGCTACCTGCTTGACATTTTTAAAAGAAGATTTTTTCTCTTCTTGGCAGTTCTTGATGTGTATGGCATTATTCTTTAACTATAGATAATTTCCTAGGAATACGTGCATATTAAGAAGATACAAAAGGTCGGAGAAATCGTGAGCACTATTCAAAGCCCTTCAGAGTATTGCATTATAATTTGTAGCTCAAAAACCAAATGGTTTGCGCTAAAGTGCTGCAGCTGGAAAAACAGTCAAATCCATCATTTGATCCTGATCCATGAGTCTCTTATCTACGCTCCATAAATTTTGTACAGGCTTGGTAGCCAGTTAAAATTTGTGCTAAAGGTGGGGAACAGGATCTTGATTGTGATGTCACACTGAGTGCTGCTCTACACGAACCAGCCTTTCCCCGGACAGCTTCTAGCTGAGAGTGGTGGACTGTGGTTCATTTTTGTTTTTCTGGTCTTCTGAGAGGCTCAAAAAGTAGCAAGAGATTTCACTTATTCAATGTGAAGTTTGCAATATCTCTTCTGTGCTTAGAGAAAGGGGAGGCAGAAGGTGCAAGGCACTGCACTGTCTCTAAAAAGGATTGCAAAGCAGTGAGGCATATTGTCACTTTTCAGTACTTCAATCCATGTGAAGTCTGAGCAGTGTGAAGTCTGGTAGGAGGTCTTGCAGGAAAATATGTGCTTGTCAATGGTGAGCTGGCAACCATTCTCACATTTTTATCATGTGAACCCAACATTAAATATAATAAATAAGTTAATTGTGTACTGCATCTATAAAAATCAGTTCCCAGCATCATGGGACTTGGGACTCTCAAGGGAGCTTCACATTCTTACCTCTTACATTCCACACAGTCAGTTCATGAAAGGCATTTTGCTAGTAATAAATTGGTAATGGAGACTATGTGTGAACTCAACCTAAAACAGCCAACAGAATATTCAGAAGAAAAACATGTAGTATTAAACAAGTGATTCCTCTGAGGAAGAAGAAATCTCTTGATTTATGACAATAGAACATTCTGTAAAACTCACAACTGGCCGAAACATATAAATACTTTTTCTTGAGGGCTTAATATTGGGCTCCATTCCTAATACTTTGTTCCCTGTTGTTTGGGATCTGTATCTGCTACAGTGTGTATGTATCCGCGCTCTGGATCAGCAACAGGAATTCTGTCATAAGGAATATATTAGTATATTTATTCATATGAAGTTATAGCAGTCTTAATAAAGATCTTTATCCGACCACATGTTATTCTTCAATAGCACACATGTAGAGAAGATATAAAAATCCATTAAATGCCAATGTAGTATTTTTAAAATGCTTGATGCAGCAACTGGCAATTGGACCTGAACACTGCAGTCTTCGCTGCTTTTTTTGCAGTATTGCAAATAAGCAAATTCTTCCAATGTAGAAGCCATACTTATTTCAGGATTAGATTTAAGACTCCACTTTGAAAACAGGAAGGGAAAACGTTAACTATTTCAGAAAAGGAAATGATACGCATCCACTTCTCCCTTTTATACATGAGACTAGATAAATCATTCAGATTTGGCACGCGAATTACCTGTCCAGTAATTTCTTGTAGCTGTGGCACGTCTGATGTGCATACAGAGCTCTGACCCCTTACCACAGCTTCCCCTTTGCTTTCAGTAACATCTCTGTGTAGAAGACATGCCTATGTAGAGCTGCCCTCTTTTTCAAAATTATTGGAGAAGTCTGATTATTTAGGTGCCTTGGGTGTTTAAGTCTGGGTAGGAGTGCCAGCTGAAATTTTAGTTAAGCATGCAAACATTAGCACTGTTTTTAAAAGTTCTTACTCTGTTAATCTCTGTCTATGTTTGTTTTACATATCCTGTAAGATTCACTTCCTCAAAAGGAGGGTTACTTTTGTAATTGCTACTTTTTATGTCACATGTTTGGATACGCCTGTGTTTTCCTTGTAAAATTGCTATTCTTTTCCATTTAGGCCTCAGGGTAACTATGTTGCTGACATCATCCCTCATGGTGGTAGGAGCTGGCCTGAGATGTGTTCCTGTATCAGACCAAGAAACAAGGAAATGGTGAGAGATTTATTATT
Organism: Podarcis vaucheri; assembly: GCF_965113315.1. NCBI lineage: Eukaryota > Metazoa > Chordata > Lepidosauria > Squamata > Lacertidae > Podarcis > Podarcis vaucheri. Next base: position 93,939,925 of record NC_138759.1, read on the forward strand.
TGTTCTTTAGTGGCTGGGGAGGGGGGACCCTTCCAAATTATCTTGTCTCAATAGGATACAATGGTTTTACTGTGAAGACTGTGGTGTAGCTAAGGTGATAACCGGTAGCAATTGGAAGATGTTGAAGTAACCTAGTTGAAGACATTCTGCAGTTTAAATCTAGTTTTCTACCATGGAAAAGCTACATGAGAAAAATCCCATAAAACCATTCTAATGACATTTTTTCCCCTTAGGGCTGAATAAGATTATTTGCGAGATACAGTACTGTATGTAGCATCCAGCTACTAGAGACACCCCCCATGTCCTTCTAGATAAGGACCACCCCCTTTCCTGACCACCAGATATTCTGATATTCTGAGATTTGAAAGGGTTATGAAGACTGGCCTCTTAGCCACCTTCTGCCTCAGATGCTTTATTTTTGCAAGCTGTTAGGTCATGCCCACAATACTGTGGTTCACCAGCAACGGAAATAAAACTTGAAGGAATTTGTCATGGTTTAAACACAACAAAAGAATGAATATGTAGCTCTGCATGTGTGAGGACCATTAAAATATATTTTCTGATGTCTAGAGCAGGGGGAAACCCTAAATCAGATTGTAATTGCCATGTGGTCCCCAGATCATACCCCTGGTTATAGTAGAACTGATACTATATACATGAGACTCACTTCCACCATTATCACTGCCAATATCAAACTCACCCAGACCCAAAACCAGTAAATAACAATACCACCACCAACAACAACAATAACAGCAACAATGTAGTGTTTATCTTCGCAGGATAGTTTGAAAATGGGATAGCTGAAAATTCTGCAAAAATAATTAATCTGATATAGTAAAATCAGTTTAAGTCCAAAGTGGAACGTAGAACTTTGCTCACAAGGAAAGGGGCACATCACATTAGAAAGGCCAGATGGTGTTTGCTCAAATATGAGATATGTATGTGCTTTTATTTGTAGAACAAAAAAAGTTTGTTAAATAGTCCACTGCAACTCCTCACAATTTCAAGTGGTTTGCTAGAGTCTGATGGAGAACTGCTCAAGGGCAGAGCTCTAGGTTTCGCAAGACAACTCAAAAGAGACATAGCTATGGCTGTAGTTGTAGCCACAACACTAGTTGTGTCCTACTTTCTAGGTTAATCCTCATGCGTCCTTTCTAAAATGTTAACATTTCCACTTCTTTTAAAAAGTAGCTTTCAAAAACTCTGTTTATTTTAAAAAATTGTCAGGTAACTTTTGTGCAAGGCATAGAAACCAAGTAGGATATTGGAAGGGGTTCCAGCGAGCAGAGACTTGACAGATGGTGCATTTTTCTGCCCTCTATATACTCCCTCTACCATTTTCTTTCCAGACCTTTTTGCAAAATGAATTAGCTTTGTTTATAGTGCTGGATATGCAGCAAATCCACATGTGTGTTGCATCCAATAATATAAACAAAACTTATTTATTTTGGAAAAAAATTAATGTGTGTTTTCCAGAATTGCATTTTGTAGGGAATTACTTCTATGTCTGATTCTATAAGCATATTATATTGTCATTTATTTCCCTTCTGCCTTACTATCAGTACAATTATTCACTCTATATCTGCAGAGCTTCCCCTCCCTCTTTGTAGTGCATCTACAGAGCCAGAATGTGCATTCTGTGTGTCAATCATTCAACATGTTTGGTTTTGACCTTTTTGAAAATATATAAATTGTGATAGCTCTGTGAAACTAAAAATGTGAACATTAGTTGTTCCTTTGATGCTTACGGTAGGCTTTCAAAAGAAATGATGCTGTGTCTTATGTGTTATTGAGTATTATGAAGTTTATGCTATGTTTACAGTTACATTCCTTTCGCCCTCAAGTCTCCTTCAAAAATATCTGAACTTATAACTTGAGCTTTTGGGCTTGGTTAGGATCTGAATAAGTTTTGTGTTCTTAACAAGGTCATTTAGAAAGAATAGTGCACTTAGCTTGATTGTATTTACCTACAAAAGGAACATAAAGTATTATCCGAGGGCAAGATCATCTTTTTTGTGGATATTTGCCAAGCATTTGTCATCTTTATGAGTGAAATAAGCAGCTTAGTATAAAACAATAATGTCTTAATGACCTATTGATTGTTTTAGGGTTGGGCTGCAGTGTAAGATTTAATTAATTTTGTTTTTAAAGCACTTTGAAGGTGGGACCAGCATACCCACTGAAGTTCAAAGTATTAATAATTTTATTATTTGTGGGCAGCATGCAGTGCATTGGGTTACTTTCCCTCATATAAAAATCAATAAAACAATTGGCAAAAAAACCCTGTTCACATGCCAAGTTCCTGTGAGGAAAGGAAACTGCTGGGCTGCCAGCATATATATACTTAGCAATGAGTAATAAACCTTCAAGGGAAGCTATTTTGTAATGGGATTTGTAGGGGGGGGCATTAGGCAAGAGTGCTTAGTAGTTGGACCAAATTTTAAACAGGCCATTTGATCCAGCTTGAGAAGTCCTAATGAATTGATTGTTCTTGCAGAAGTCAAGCAATTTAAGATTTAGACCTGGTAATTTAGGATGTGCCCTTTGGATGGTGGGTTTCTGGCTCAGTCACAGTTCTCCGTGGCATAAAATTCTTGGAAAGATCTTACTCTGTGCCTTTGATTATGTTGGGAGTGTGAGAGTTCTCAATATTTTGGCCATTTTAACTAGTCTTAGCACTCCAAAGAGTTAGACAAGAGTTGTCTATACACCCCCATTTGCTTTGCATCCAGTGCACTCCAACCACTGATCTGAGAAGTGGTGTACACACAATGTTATTCACAGTCTGTATTTATCCTGTATTTGTCCTGTTGTTTCTTAGGAATACTGCTCTTCTGTATTCAGATTCTAGCACACTTGGAACCACTCTTCAACAACTCTGATTTATTTTGCTAAATGCCCAGTGTATCTGCAAACTGTGGCACTATCTTCCACAGCACACTGACACAACAATCTCAGCAGATGCAATAACTGTTTCAAGCGCTTCCAATAGGGTCCTCAGCTGTGTAGACATTACTATTATGAAACACAGCTAATTATTTCTTTTTATCAATTTAGATTGAATCTGGTTCGCTGAAAAATGCATCAAAATTTAGTAAGCTTGTAGAGGGAGGAGAGGAAGAACCAGATGGCTCAGCTGTAGAGTGCTCTTGTCTTCTGGCATGAATGGCCATGTTATTGTTGGGGTTTCACTGGTCAATGGAAATCTGTTGGTTTTCCCCCTAGCTGTTCTTCCATCCAATTTCAAACCATAGTTTATGAAGGTGGCTTGCTTTTCCACTAACCATAGTTAATATTAACCAGAAGAAATTGCAGTTAACTTAAAATGAAGCAGAAGCTTCCGATCTCCTTTCAGCTGTGTCAGGAGAGGGGAAGCCTGGGTGGGAAGCTAGGCCTAGTCTTATTATGTCTGAATGCAGCCATTTTATCTTTTGATGGCTACAATTGGATTAATTGGTCCACTCGTGCCATTGATGAGAAATCATTCACTGCTATATCTCTTTGCTGCATCTGATTAGTATCAGAGTAAGAGCCCATACCAGCCTTCTGCAGCCTGGTACTTTCCTGATCTTGTGAGACCCCATAAGCCCCAGCCAGCATGGCCAGCGGTCAGTAATGAGTTACACACCAAAACATTTTGGAGAGTACCAGGTTGGGGCAGGCTTGGCCTACAACCTCACTATGTCTATTTATTTTGTGTGCTGCTTTTTTTAAAAGTGTGGCTTTATGGAAGAAAACCATCATGTTGAAACGGGTTGTTTTTGTTTTCTTGTTGTTGTTTTTTTAACATGTTCCCTGCAAGCTTCAATTCTGTTTGCTCTCCTATTTCAAACTTTGACCGAAGAAACATTCTCAAGTGTCTGACAGCTGTGATGCCTGTGCAATAACACGGCATTATGATGTGACGATCTGAGAGGATTTGTCGCTGTACTGTCAGGGGTCTTGCTGCATCGTTATATTGTTGCCTTTAAACTGTCAGGATGTCTGACAGAGATGCCATTGTCTTGGCTTGGTATTGCAGTGTTCGTTTCATTGCAAATTTTTGACTCTTGCTTGGCAGGCTTTCAGTAAAAAAAAGTTTCACAATAATGAGATTCCCCACCCCCCACCCCCGCTCCATTTCATCAAAAATTGAAGTCCATTGTGTTTCAGAATCCTTATACTTTTCTTTAAAACAATAGCAGCAAGAAACAAACAGACCCCAAATATGAGTGAGAGGATCTAACCAAGTTCAGCGTCAAAACTACTCCAGACTCATGTTGGATGCTTTCATATTTGCTCTTTCTTTTCTAGCTAGAAGCAGTTCCTGTATCAAGCCACAGTGTCTTTATTAGAAGAGCCTATCAGCTTCACTTATTTCTCTGCTTTCTCCCTGATATGTGTCTTATTTTATTTTTAGTAGTATTATTAAGCAAAATCATTCGCACGTTACCCATATTGTATTAGGTGATTACATAACATTGAAAATGAAGCCAGATATACAAGCTAAATACAGATTTAGCAAGCGGAAAACCTTTGCAGTACAAATATATCATTTAGCAATGATAACTTGGCAGCGCATCTATTTGTATGGATTTGTATAGAACAAGACACTTCTACATAAATATCAGTAGGTGGAAATGCTAGTTTCTGCAAAAACAAACAAACCCTTTATTTTTCAGCTACATGTGAATATATGGCCATTTCTGGACCGAGATAGCCTGACCCTTGTCCATGTGCTGGCAACCCCCAGATTGGATTACTATTGGATTAATATTATGTTTTTTCAAAAGAGGGGGGTAGTCTTATGTCATCCATTTTCATATATATTCACCAATACTTTGAAAAGCTTGTTTGATTCTTTAGTGGGATTTAGTTCCAGTAGTGTTGTTTGCTAGTTTGTGCAGTAGCTAAATATGCTCATTGCGTCATATCCATTGGGTCTATCTGCTGATGGAGAGAATCTGTTAGTGAAAGGAGGGGAAGCAATTGATAGCAATTTCTCTCCTCTCCAGCTGCAGCTCCTGCTCCTAAATCTGCTCCAAATGGTTGGGGAATCTTCTAGAAACAGATTTAGAGGGGCATTGGTGTGTGATAATATTTTATAACATACTGATTTTAAAGAGAACCCCCCCCCCTTGGGGTGCTACACACTGTAATCTATATGTATTTATGTTTGGTTACAAATGTTTGGCCACCGAAGAGGAAGTTGCTAAAATACATGTGGTTGATTCATCTAAGGAGTGAACCCTCTTTTTTTTAACGTTGCATTTGGCCTATATACAGAATATAGGAATGCTTGCTTAACACTGGTATGTAGTATATATGACACATGGAATATGAAATAATTATTTTCATGTTTGTAAACTCACCATTGAGGATTTTACCTTTGACTTTGTCTTTTTGCAGGATTGTGTTAAGGAGAGCAGAACTGTTTTCTGTTTTCATTTAAACACAGTCACAGCAGTTCCCCTTTTGAAGGTAAACTTGCTTGCCCAATTACTAGGTCAAGGGAAAGTTAATGCAAATTAATTCTAACTTCAAGATTTTGATTTGGCCACAAAGCTTATTTTTTAAAAACATCAAAAAATCAGGTGTTCTGGTTTGGCTTTCACAAACTTTAGTCTTGAGGCAAAGGATAAGTAATTGATTATTTCATACCCCCCCCCTGTTGAAATGTTCTTCTTATTTTCTTTCATAGTTTTGGTTTCAGGCTTGTTATGAAAAGCTTCATACTCTTAGATTGAACTCTCAGAGTTCACTATGTTGCTTGGTACCTGAAAATAATTAGCTGAATATTGGAAAAGTAATGTATAAACCTGAGCACAGAGTATAGAAATCGATCAAAATACATCTCTTACCTTAGCCAGTCTTAAAAATGCTTTCCTTTTGGTCCAAGTGTGGAACAAAATTGTCTTGCTCTTCTCATCTTTCATACAAAAGACATCTTGCATTACAGAATCAAACTTAAATTACAGTATTAGGCAGTGAGGGAAAATGCAGTTGCTCTTTGCTCCTTCTGGATAACAGAAACAAGAAGAAAATGGGGAAATAACGGGAACAAATGTTTCTAATCTCAGAGCAATTTTTAGAACAGATGATGGTTTGTAAGAAAGAGTTCCGATAGTCCTTTCAGGCTGAAATCTGCTGCAGTGATAACAAGACACCATAAAAAAAGCAAAATGCACTGATACTGTTGTGTTCATATTTTTCTGTCAGCTATATTAGCTGCTACAAATTTGTCTTCTAGAATAGTAGTAGATTACTCCATACATTGAACCGTATCGTGGGTATCTCCTATCTGTCCGTCTCTAGGAAGATAAGGTGGAGATACACAAAAAACCCCAATGAAAAGTGGCTTAATTCTGACAGAGTTCATAAATCAGTGAATTAATACAAGTATGTGGTAGAGAGATTTCAACAAGGCTTCTGGTTTTGGTATTTGGAATGTATAAAGGCAGTAAATGCTGGGAAATGAAGAGGACAGATTTTCAGTGGTTGGGAGTGTTTACTTCAAACCTCTTCCAAAGTGAATTAATAATAATAATAACAACAATAACAATAACAATAACAATAATAATAATTTATTTGTATCCTGCCCTCCCCGGCCGAGTCGGGTTAAGAGCTGCTAACATCATAATTAGGTTACTGACTTATCACCTAGCTTATACATCACCCCATGGCATCCACTATTATGGTGTGAAGGAAAATATAATAAGACAAACCTGCAAAACAAGTGAAAAAAAGATGCTTACTAGTGCTCCAGAACTGGTCTGTGACCCTAATAATAAAATTTATTTTATTTACTAGTGCTAAAAATTACTTTGCTTTTCAAAATGATCCTCCATGTCACACAACTTGAATAATGGATCTGCTAAATTACCGTATTTTTCGCCCTATAGGACGCCCCGTCCCATAAGGCACACCTAGGTTTTTTTTGGGGGGGGGGGAATAAAGGGAAAAAAATTATTCCCCCCCCCAGGCACGGGGCTGGGGCGGGGGAGGCCTGAGCTTCCCCCGTCCCCAGCCCCCAAACAGGCAGCTCTCTGCAAGCCGTGGGAGCCCAGTGCTGGCTCCCGCTGCTTGCGGAGAGGTCCAAGAAGCCTGGACGCGCTGATCTCAACGCACGCAGGCTTCGGCATGCAGGCAACTCTCCGCAAGCAGCGGGAGCGCTCCCGCTGCTTGCGGAGAGGTCCGCGAAGCCTGGAGAGCAAGAGGGGTCAGTGCGCACCGCCCCCTCTCGCTCTCCAGGCTTCAGCGAAAGCCTGCATTCGCCCCATAGGACGCACACACATTTCCCCTTCATTTTTGGAGGGGAAAAAGTGCGTCCTATAGGGCGAAAAATACGGTACCCACTGGGAATTGTTACACACCCCAAGGTGAACAGCTAACTTGTGGGGCTGCTTCAGACAGAGTGTAGAAACAGGGAATCTAAGGCTGCAATCCTGTACCATTTTACCAAAAGTAAGGCCCACTGAACTTAGCAGGACTTACTTCTGAATAAGCTGCGTAGGATTGAGCTCCAAATATTTCAAGATACTTGTTTGCAGCTGCTGGGTGACCTTGGGCCAGTCACACTTCTTTGAAGTCTCTCAGCCCCACTCACCTCACAGAGTGTTTGTTGTGGGGGAGGAAGGGAAAGGAGAATGTTAGCCGCTTTGAGACTCCTTAAAGGGAGTGAAAGGCGGGATATCAAATCCAAACTCTTCTTCTTCTTCTTCTTCTTCTTCTTCTTGTTTGTTTTGAACACTTGTTCCTGCTCTTTAGCCAAAAGGGACAGGGAGGGGATAGAGAAAAAATCAAATTTTGACACCAATTCTTAAATAGTAGTTCTTATAATGACCAGCTGGTATTGGAACAGCTCAGATGTAGGAGGCATGTGATGGAGCTGGTCTTTTGGCAGAGCAAGCTGATCTTTCAGGGTGGAATGAACCCTGTTTCCAATCTCCTCCTCATCATGCATGCCTGCAAAATATCTCTGCCAAAAGCATTATTTGGCAATCCAGCAGATGGCAGCCCTATATATACCGGCTTGTTTACAAATTCAGTTTTTATCTTGCACCCTCAAGGTCCAAGAATTACCAGGTCAACTAACAGACAGTATAAGAGAATAAAAGGAAACAGCAGCAATATGTCATTAAAAAGCATTGTGGGGAAGGGAATTCTCATCTGGTACCAAGCAGTCTTCCAAAGGCACAAAAGCAGCACCAAAAACGCCAGCCTGCTGCACATCAGAATGCAGGGTTTCTGGAGGAGAACCTTAGATGATGATCTTAGTGAGCAGGCAGACGAGAGAAAGCACTCCAATAAATATCTTGGTACCAAACCCTGTGTAGGGCTTTTAATAGGTTAATGCCAGCTCTTTTAATTGAGTTCAGAAACTAACTGAGAAACTAATGAAGATATTTCAGTACAGGTAATGGTGTCACAGTTTCCACTCTTAGCATCCTTGGGCCACTCTAGTTGTGAGGACAACAGGGTCATTGCATTTTAAAGCCAGGGTTGTACAAGTCATTAAATGCCTTGGAATCATTTAATCAATCACAAAATCAGTAAAGGCTGTTAAAAGGGGCAACTAGTTTGGTCCAGTGAAATGAACTAATGTATGTGTTGAGTAGAATTAAGTCTGAAAGTCCTGCATTTAGATACCATGTCTATTTCATGCTGTAGCCACAAGAGTAGATGAGAGAGGATTTAAGCAGGGAGAACATTTGGTGTTCCACTTTAGACAGTAACACATATTTGGGAGGGAGAGAGGGAGACCTACTGCTTTTAGAGGGAGCAATATGTTGACCATAGCATGGCTGAGAAGATGCATGGCCGGCAGGAGTGGGGGGGGGGCAGCAAGTTCTGTTTTGGGTTTCTGATAACAGTCCACTTGGTAGAAGCAGCAACTTTCTTTTATCACTTCCCTCTTACTTACTTCCTCCCACCCCCTTTCTAATCAGAGAGAGAGAGAGTGACTTGCTGCACAACTGTCATCTTCTCAAAGCGTCTGCCTTTTCTATTTGTTACTATGTTAAGCAGCCACGTACCTTATTATTTAACATTGTGAAAACAGTGACAATTGAGGCTCTTCGGCATGTCATTCTCATTGTCTTTGTCGATTATAATGTTTTGATGGAAGGCTTTGGAACTTTACAATCTGCTGTTTTCCCCATATGTAACCCTTTCCCTCTTTTGTTTATACACAGTGTCAGTGAAAATTATGTTTGCAGCTTGCATAAACTGGATAATACAGCTTTATGCATCCATCATGCTGTGATTCCAGTTTGCACATACAACGCAATCTGAGTTCTGTTTTCACTGTCCCAATGTGTGCGGCAGTATTTGAGGTGGTTTCTTCGTAACAGATTTCCCTAGTACAAAATAGCAGAGCAATTCCAGATTTCAGTCCGAAGTGATTTTGCTAATTTATGTTTTGTTTCTATAAATGATTACTGAAATGCATACATTTGTATGATGGGATGTCTTTCAATCCACCTCAATATAGAGCAGATAATGAATTCAACTGTGTGTTGTTAATCTTCTTGGGGAATTTACATTAGAGAGGAGATAATTGACTACATTGGAAGCAGACCAGTATGTCTGTCCCTGCAAAAGTATGGCCATTGTTTGATTATTTGCTAAGTGTTTGGGAATTTAGTTTTGCGTATTGCCAAGAAGGAGCATATGGCTGCCTAACACTGCATTGGCATGTTATTTCAGTGACAACAAGGCTAGAGAGATTGTATGGCCTCTGGAATTGTATATTAAAGGCCTTAGATTGTATAATTGGGCAAAGTTATTAATCTTAGTTTACGACAGAACTCTTAGCCTTCAGTATGTATGTCACAGCATAATGATAGATTCCCACCCTTTCTCCTTTGATATCTTTTTTAAAGTTTTGTTGTGAAATCCTTGATTACCTTAATGTCCCCCCCAAATAATAAATAAAAAGGAATTGACATGTTCATCAAACGTAAAGAACACACATGCCTGATAGTGCCTTGTACTTAAACACTACATCATAAAACCTTAATGTTTTGTCAGATTTTCTGTTCTCTAAATTCTAAACGGATTCAATGCTGGGAGAGATTTAATAGCAGCTATGCAATCTTTTTTTTGACAGTTCAGTATTTTTACCAAAAAGTTGGCATGTGTCTTCCCCTCCTCCTCCTCCTGCAATTATTGGAGTACGAATGACATATGCAGAAATAACAAAGTTGCCTAGACTTTCCATACCCCAAGGACAGCTGCCTCTTCATAAAAAGTATTTTGACTTCTTTGTGTGAAGGCTGCTGGGTTTATTTGAGAGAACCCAAATAATACAACAGCTTCTTACCAGCATATAGTAGTTTCCCCACTGAATGTCATTAGTTAAGATTGACAAATGCCATTGCATTTCAAGTTGCATTTTAGAAAAAGGAGTATAGGAAAATCTAACTCTTCTCAGTTTGTATTACAGAATGTTTTTAGCCTGCTGAGAAATTACTTATGTATTAAAGAGACTGCACCAAATCAACTAATCTAACCTAATTAACTTTAAAATATTGGTACCATAATCTGTTAGGTAAACAAATTTAATCTCTTAGATTTTTACCAATATTAGTAACTAATTAGTCATAGTTGACATTGACCCCACTCCTTCACCTGACTCATCTGGCATGTGGAGAGGATTTGGGGCAAAGGAAGAGGCAGCTTCTGCTTTCATTCCATGTCTTGGAAATGCTCAGCAGCAGCGACAGTATCTCACAATTGTCTCCAAGTGTGGTATGGAGGGAGAAACTGACGGTGGTAGCTTTGTGCCTGGCCAGTAAATGTCTTGTGTTGTGCTTTCTCCCTAGGCTGATCCACGGAGGACAGCTGTTGAATGGATTGGCAGGCCCTACTGTCACTAGTGCTGCTCCATTCCTCTCCACTACATGGTTTTCACCAGATGAGCGTGCCACCGCCACAGCTGTTGCATCATTGATTGGTTACCTTGGTGGAGCATGCGCTTTTTTAGTAGGACCCTTTGTGGTTCCAGGACCGAATGGCACATCCACAGTTGCACCTGGAAGCAGCCCGGAGCATATCAAAGACCGCATTGAGGCTGTGTTGTACGCAGGTATCGCAGAAGTAATTTCACACTTAATTTCATAATGTGTATCCATTAGGAGTTTGCTGGTGCCCTCTAGTGACTCATCTGAAAATAAATCTCCATGACTGTGAGCTCTAGAATGATTTGCCCTTAATTGTAAGAGCCAAGCACTGGTTGTGGGGTGTGTAGCTGTTGATCTTACTGTTGCCTTGAATATCGTCAGTCATTCCAGAGGTAATACCTCTTTCAGACTTCCCAAGCCAGACAGTTCCTCCAGCAAACATTTCATGAGATGGTTTAGTTCTGCTTTTTTCAATAACCGTTTTTCATAAGTCAGTAAAGTCCAGATTGAATTGCTTTCCCCTGTAAATCATTTTAAAGTTACCTTCAAAATATTTTTATTTTTATGTAGATTTTTGTCTACTTAAAAATGGTAGGAAACTGCTTTATCACAGTAAATAGTTGTGTTAGGCCCCATCATTTATTTTAGCCCAAACACAAATGCCTTAAACTGATTTTCATGAAATTCAAAATGCTGCCTCCGAATACATTGGTCATGCAACTTTTTCAGGGATTATATTGTGAGCAGCGTTTAGCAGAATTTTAGGATCCTAATCATAAGGTATTCTCTAGAAAAGAAGAATTGCTTTGATCTTTGATTTAAGAAGAAATGCAAAATAAAATCTTTAATTAACAAATGTGAATGGCCAATTCAAACTTAATTTGTTTTGGTGTCAGTGTTCACAGCTATCTTCCAGGGGTCAATAATTGAGCACAATTTGTTCCATTTTGGCTCCACTAGGCAGAAAATGCTTTACCTCTGATGTATTTCTAAAGGCAGGCAGTCCCAGACCTCCAGGGCAGCCACTAAGAAGACATTTCCCTTATTTATGAATGTGATGCAAGGGTGGTAGCAAGTCTAGGCTGGGATTGAAAAGGAACACAAAGGAAAAGTAGTCCGCAGATTATAGCTCCCTCCCCCCACCCGTAACAAGTTTATATTAACAAGCAGATGCTGACTGGAGGTATGCTGGCTGTTTAGCTGTAATAATAAATATTCATTCATTCCGTCATTCATTCATGTTGACTGGAGAGGAAATGGCTGGAGTGTTGTGTTAATGCAGAAACATTAAAATGTATCTGTTAGGCATGTGTTTGTATTAGTTGTTAGCTGGAAAGTTACAAGTAACCAAGGAATATAAAAGTAGTTGGTTTTTCAAGAGGAAAACTTTGACTTCCATTGGTTTCCATAGCTGGGAACTGCTTAAAATGCATTCTCACTTCTTGTGTACCTACTGGACCTTTTAATTTGTTGTTTACCTTACATATTGATCTGATTGGATCATTAAAGCATTTGGCAGTGAGGGCCAGGACACTAACTGCCCACAGCACCAATGTAGTATAGCTAAAAATGACAAACTAATTTTGCAGGCCGGCCGGCCAGTGTAAACTTTCAGCTGTTGTGAATACTTTCCATACCGGTATATTGTATTTTATTTAAATATTTATCAGTCCTTTTCTGAACCAAGCTCCCAAAAGATAGGGAACAAAATATAAGCATCAGACAAACAAAATAAACCAACAATATATTAAGTGTAACTCAGCTGGTATAAAACAACAAAACAGCAGCATGGTGAATAAAACATATACATTAAAATCAATATGAAAACTTCTGAAATAGCAACTGGTGCCCGCCAATGTAGTCTCACTTGATTGATTGATTGTATTTTTAAAATTCCTAATCCACCCTCTATCAGAACATGCTATCAGGGCAGGATATTATAACATAAACAGAAATTTAAAATACAACATAAAATTCAGAGTACAGTAGATAAACAATGACTACAGACCCAGGCCATATTTGCCACTAGAGAGAGTGAATAATAATAATAATAATAATAATAATAATAATAATAATAATGCTGCTGCTGTATCCAGCACAGTAGTTATGCTTATGAAGCGGAGTTCTGTTTCCTCTCCTTCCCTGCACATCTCCAAAATCTGCTCTGTAGGGTCCCCCAACACTCTGGAAATATTTACCCTTCACTTAGCAGACCTGTCAAACTCTTTGCATCATACTCATTTTTTTCTCAAAAAAAGGGGAATGAATTTGGGGGGGGGGGTTGGTGAGTGATGATACAGACTTTTTCAGAACGTGTTGCCTTATCATAGAACGCTTTTTCTTCTAGCTTTTCGCATTATGGTTATTGATTCTTTAGTGTAAAGAAGCCAATATTTATAGGGCATTGGGACAACCTTATATATTAGAATTGGGCAGGAAAGGCAGTTGGGCCAAATGTTGTATGTTCTTGTAAATGGCTGCTTGAAATTAATTTGGCTGCCACTAGGCAGGTACAGCTGAATAAAGCTGAATGAATTTGTGTAGACCTGCTTGCTGGTTTTACTGAAAACATTTGAGTTGAATCATTGTTTCTTCATTGATGTGACTTTGTATAAAACTCTACGTTGGAAAAGCTATACGATTTGTACCATAGTTCTCTTGATGAGGTTGCTCCTGAACATGGGATGCTAAAAGTGAACACCAGGAACTGGGAGGTGCTTCCATGGTTTTCTGTTGCATATGCTTCCTTTTGAAGCATCTTTAATTTGTCAGATACAGGATACCGACTAGGTGCCACTTCTGTCTGGTCTATCAGGCTGGTCTTCTGTATTTATTCACTTTAGTGAATTATTCACTTTAGTGAATAAATGACTATTGCCTTCGTTTTTCATATGTTCTGACCTCCTCTGCTTCATCCCTACATGGTTTGTCCCTTCTGCTGACACATGCTTTCAGACTCTATTCTTAGATTTAATTACTTCTGTGCTAGTATTGGAGCCCTACTTGAAGCTTAAATTTAAAGCCATGGATGGACTCCAAATAGCATATTAGGCTGCTATGAACAACTCTGGTTGTTCCTTCAGATGCTCACATAGCATTTTGGACAGGATGCTTCCTTCCTGTTGCTCTTTTCACCTGAAATGGTTTTCCTGCACTTTCCATTTCAGTCACTTCCCCTGCCCCTTGTTGCTTTCTAGTACTACACAGTGCTTCTGCAATTAATCTTCTATTCCTAAAATTCTACTGAGAATTTATGTAGGAGTTTAGATTGCTAAAAGCTCTTCCCCTACATTGTCCCAGTAAAGCTGCAGTTTATATATTTAACTCGGAGATTGCAATTTGTCACTTGTCTACATGGCCTGGGGTGAAATAGCAATTACTCAGTGAAGGAATGACATTAGGTGGTGGTGGTGTGGTGTGGGGGTTGATGGTGTCCTAGTTGCCTGTCCTTTAAAGTTGAGGCATTCTACATCTCTTAGCCAAGGGAAAGATCAAGACTTTGTCCTTTAAAACATGTCTCAGGTGCCTGGTCTTATAATACTGGGACTGGCTGGAACAACAGAGAGAGTGGACCCTGTGAGCAAAGAGTGCTGTATGTGTTTGTTCATTCCTTGTATTTAGTTAGATATTCAGATGTGTGTATGTATGTATGTATGTATGTATGTGTATATATGTGTGTGTGTGTGTGTGTATGTATATGTATGTGTGTGTGTTCTCTCTCTCTCTCTCTCTCTCTCTCTCTCTCTCTCTCACACAGACACACACACACACGTACATGTACGTCATATTCTCTGCTGTTTCTGTGCACCAGGGTTCACTTTTTAAGCAATGTGTGGATCAAATCGTATATTCTGTGAATATTCATATTCCATTCCTGTTGCACATCAGTAAGGTGGATTCCCTATTGCCTCTTCTTGTTTGTTTTTTTGCACCTGTGGCTAAAGATTTTCCAAAAGCGATTTGAGTTGAGATCTGTTATTCCAGTGTATCTGAACCAAATTTGAATTGCTTTGGTTTTCACATGTATTTGCATTGCTGATATTGTCAAGTGCTTTGAGGTGTTTCATATGAAATGATAATAGGATAATAATAGGATGATGATGATGATGATGATGATAGCAGCAGCAGCAGCAGCAGCAGCATCTACCATAATGGTTTGTTTTTTCCCTTTGTATTCCCTTAGAATTTGGCTTTGTGGCCTTGATATTCTCTGCAGCCCTTGCCTACTTCCCATCACGTCCTCCATTTCCACCCAGTGTAGCTGCAGCTAGCCAGAGGCTCAGCTACAGAAGAAGTTTTTGTAGGCTATTAAGGTATGTATACTTTGGCCAGCTTGGTACAGGAGGTCATGGCACTCCTGCCCTTTTTATAATGTTTGTGGGTTTTAAAATAATATTGTAAGCTACAATATGTATTGTAATGTGTTGTATTGTAAGCTACAATACATACCGCTTTTCCAGGGTGCACTCTTCCACAGTTTTGAAATTATGCAGTCTCAATGATTACTATGGTACAACAAAATGACATTATAACAGAAAGGCATTTTAAAAGCCAGTGAAACAGATTAGTTTGTTCATGTTGACTGAGAAACTGAATCAGTTCTCTATTTTTAGTGAAGATTTTGTGTATCTTCATCTAAGCAAAATGAAGTCTCCTTACTAGTGTTGGACTTGCACCTTACCAATCAAGCCTAAATTGTGCAAGGAAAATGAACTATGCAGCATTTTTTGTTTTTAAAAGTTTTTCTAAAACTGTAGGGAAATACATTCAGGGATCATTTTTATAGTTCTTTACTTCTAGAGAAGTTAACTTGAAGGTGGTCTGCTGAGCAAACCATGAGGAGTCAAGTGTTCTTTTTTGAGTGCGAACTGAGTGGGTAGCAAAATGTATCTGTTACTTAGTATTGATGACCCTTCTGCCCTACTTATATAAGAAGATTGACAAGAGGAAACAGAGACTGAGTGGAGAGATAAAAACATGGGGGGGGGTTTTGATCCTTTCTACTTTGGGTGGCGCACCAATGAACAGAGTGATTCCCCCATAAGACTTAATAATTCCTGTTTATTCTATACTTAACCTAAACTTTCAAATATACATTTGGAAATAATCTCTAAAAGCTTACTCTTAAGGCAAAAACAGAGCTTCTCGGGGAACCTTCTTTTGCAGACAAACCTGTGTTCTATGCTTTTTCTGCATGCTCACAAAATTATGCCATACGCCCTTGCTATACACTAATATATGATTCCTCATTTATATTCTCATCATTTCCTGACACGCCTTGGAAACTCAAGAGAAGATAATCTCTCAAATGATTTATTCTTCTTCCCAGAGAACTTGAGTACTGCAAGGACAGAGGAGAAGAGACCCTAATTCCTCTGTTAATTGTGGCTTATATTTTTTGGGGGTCCCAAAATGGAATTAGCCAGTCAGTAGAAACAGAGGAGTATGCAAGATACTGTTTTATATATATATAAAGTATCAATTTCCATTTAGGACACTTGGCACCATTTTTGCTGCTGTCACCTGAGAGCCAGCCTCCTTGTCTGCCTGCGGGCTGTGTTGTAAAAATGTTACTGTCAAATAAAAACCTGAATAACAGCTGGATCTGCAGGTGGAATATAAAATGCCTATTGACAGGGCTCCATCTGGGAGCTATGTTAATAAAATGGATGCTTGTTCATAATATTCTAAACGCTGAATCTGAGATCCCTGTAAAGTTGAATGGAGAACTACAGAAATTCAAATTTACCAGCTTTTTAAAGTTAAAAGAATAAAGAATACACTCCTATACTTACATACTGAATATATTTCTGTCTATGAGGCTTTAATTTGAAATGCTGGTCACGATTAATAATGTAAGAGCAGACTAATTCTTTGTTGGCTGTTTCCCTTTTAAGAAGCCCTTGGAACTTACTCGTTCATTTACCTTGTACACTATATTTTCCTGACCTTCCAAATGCTTCTTCTTAATTTTTTGTCTCTTGAGTAGGTGTGCCTGTGTGTAACTAACCTGTCACTGGACGGATGTTTTAAATGGTTTTGGGAGAATTGTGAGGGTAAAATGGGGAGGAGAAGCATCTACACCACCTTGAGCTCCATATATAAATGAAATAAATAAATACAGATAGTGCACAGTATGCAAATTGTGTATGCTGTTCAAATGTAATAATCTTGAAAGCTGTTGCCTTCAGAATTCTTCATGTGCTATCAGAGCGTATACTGGTCAGGTTTAATCACGGCATTGTTATTTAGAATCTAGACAACGAATGAATAGTGTAGAAGTTTTTCTCTTGAACTATTGTAGTTACTGGCCAGTAAGTAATTTGCGTTGAGCTGTCTTTACAGGTCGTGTTGTGTAAGCTCATTTAGGAATATGCAGTGTGATTTTTTTTTTAATTTTTGGATGCCAGCAATACGCTGCTGCTGTTCTACCCTTGCTTCAGTGCAAACTGGGGTATTGGTGTTGGTGATTCGTCCTCTGTGCATCCTATTCAGTGTCCTTTCTTTTCCGTTTGTAATATTTGTGTTGAAGTGTGCATCAACATTGATGTCCGTGTTGTGTGATCAGTGTACAGTTTCATTAGCTGTGTCAGCTCATGCTTGTTTGCCTACCGTATTTATTTGCTGCTTTTCAGATAAACGTCACAGAGTAGTTTACATCAAGGCTGGGGAACCTGTGGGCCCACCAGATGTTCTTGGACTAGCTTCCATCATCTCTGGTCATTGACAGTCCTGGTTGGGCAATCATATCTGGTATATGGTTCCCTAGCCCTAACTTACATAAAATATTAATTCAGTAAGTACTACTAAAACTATGTAATAAAACAGTAAAGACAAGCAGCAGAAGGAGAAACTTTATAGGGAGTCAAATTTCCTCTCAGAGAAGGATATTAAATAAATGGTATGTGTTTTGGTTTTCTTGTTTTCTGAGTGGAATCTTGCCTTCACAATAACTGGTTCAAGGATCGTATTGGGTTCTTGTTATGTACCGTAGGTGGTCCCCACTCCATTGTGTCCCCCCACCACTAGCATCGCCTCTGATTCTTCTGCTGTGCTTGCATTGACCCACCATTGTAGTGTCTATAAACACTTTGCTGAAGCAAGACTTGTGATGCTGCGCAGGTGGAGCTGCAGGCATTGCACTTGATGCTGTTCACCCAGAATGGATGAGGCTGTTTATCATAGCTATTAATGGAAGGTGTTTAATCATTTTTGTCTAGAGTAAGTAGCTTATTTTATAATTGGTTGTAGCAGAGTGAATTATTTCTTGCTTAAGAAGCAGGAAGCTAGATGTATATGACTACTAAGCCTTAGTATTTATTTCTTTGTGCAGGATTGCATCCAGCTAAGTAACTATGGACATGGAATGGTTCTGTGAGCATTCCATGAGTGAAACTTTCCCTCCCTCTGCTCCCCTTGCATATACTCCAGATCAGCTCTGGGGATTCTTCCAACCCTTCGGGGCAGATTAGTGGGTACGGGGAGAAGAAGGAGTTAGTTGTTAAATTTCTTCAAATATTACTTCTAAATATTACCTTTATTTTAATCACTTGAGAGAAAGATGACTGGCTATAGCTTTCAGTAGGTTGGTACCATGTGTTTATGTTCGTGTGCATTTTAAACAAATCAATTATAAATTATATTCTGAATAGTGTCAGGATCATTGCCAACATCATTTACTGGTTATACAAATGACCAATTTTTTTCCAGCTCTGTGAACCATTTCTCCTATGCCTAGAATGGATCTTTTACCTTTTCTGTACCTAAAATAGTTTTAAACCTAACTAAATGCAGCAGAGATCGATTGCACTGCAAAATATTGGTGCTATAAATTACAGCAGGTGCGGTTTAGTATATGAGGTGTGGGAAGAAAGAAGGAATCCTAATAGTTTAAATAATTCTGCCATCTCAACGGACATGTTAGTAATTTTGAAAAGGTTAAGCAGAGAATGGCAAGGCATGAGAACATGATAAGTCTTCCATTCCCTTATTATTAAGAAAACAAACATGAGCATTTGGTGAAGACTATATTTATAATGCCTTTTATGTCAGAATAAATGGCTTGGAGCATGGTGCGGAATCAAAAGGTGTTTCCATCTCATTGCTACATGTGAGAAGAAATTTGAAAGCAGTAAAGAGAATGCCATAGCTGCATTATGTGTAAATCAATCTCGTTGCCGTAGTTGCATTATGTGTAAATTGCATTGAAACAGTTCTTTAGAAGGAAATTAGCATATAGGTGATGATGGTGATGATAAAATCTGGGGTTTGCAACAGCTGATCATGTCATTTCTGTGAAATTTTGCTTGGGTAGTTACTTTTGTTTAAGGATTTTTGAAAAATTAACTGTTGCTCTTGCAGTAGGCCTCTGTTTTTGTGGAAGCTGACTTGTTGATATGGGAAGCAGTTCTGTTCTGCTCAAATAAAGCACGTGTACAAAACGACGCTTCCCATACGAACAAGTCAACTTCCACAAAACGGAGCCCTACTGCAAGAGCAACAGTCCCCATCTGACCTGCTGACCCATGCTACTGTACTTAACAGGGAAAAGACAAATTCTTAATACAGAACATAATACTGATTTACTGGCCATACCTTTAGTAAATCATGGGTGGTAACGCTGTATGATTCCCTGCCGTTCTCAAATGGAAACAGTTGAGAAGCATATACTTCTTTCTAAACAGACAACAGCTTGTTGTTTCCTTCATTTACAATAAAGTTGTTTCTTTGGGGCTTTTCTGTCAGCTCTTGCTTACTTGACAAGGTGATGATGATACAGCTTTCACAGCTTCACCTTTAGTGTGCAGTGAAGGTGAATTGTTTTTAAGAGGGGGAAAACGCTGAATCCCTTAGCACAGCTTCTTGGAGTTGTCTCTCTGTCTTAATGGAAATGGTAGTTACTGTTTCCAAATTCCTTTCTTCTTCCCTTCCCCCTTCCAAAGGCTTTCAAGTGAATAATTTCTATAGATTTATTTGAATACTGCCATTTTTTGAGATTTTTCTCCTTGTGCCGTTGACACTTGTGCTGTAAATCACTATGTTGCTAGGCAAAAATAGAAATTTGGAGAGGCACATTTGTACAGGATCTTGTTTGCCATTTCAGCATATCACATTAGTTATCATCTGATGTAAGTGAAGCTGTACTTCTTTCTTCCTCTCATGGTTTCAGTAGGGCACAGGCATGACATATTTGAAAAAGGTTGAAGAGTTTTCTGTATAGCGCACTCTACCAGGTAGTTTGCTGTTTGGCCAGGTACCCAACTCAACAACTGTGTGTCTTCGAGCCAAGTTTGTCACATGTGTAGTAAACACACAGATGTTGTTCTTTGATGGATGAATGGAGTGTACTTGGCAAAAAATCACTTCCTCTGTTTACTATTTGGTAAACAAATAGCTAAAGAAAAAGAGAAGAGTGCAATTAAGCAGATGTTTCAAGTGCTTACATGTATATTACATTTTACCTCATTGGCTGTTTTTAAGAATAGCACTTCAGCTCCTACCATTCCACCCAAGTTGGAGCTAATTCTGTAGAATTAAGCAGCAATCGAATCAGTGAGGGGAGAAAATGTAACTGCAGACAACCTTCAGCATGATTTAGGATTGGTCCTCAGTTATATTTTGATTTTAAGCTAGATATCCCGTAGCTCATGCTGCAAAAATAATATCCATAATTTAGGGCTCCGTGTTGCTATGGATCAGAGATCGCTCCCAACACCACAATCTACCAGCTCTATAGCCATGTTCCCTGCTATTGATAGGAGTCTAATAGGGTGGAAATGCAAATGGGGCTGCAGGCAGAAGCCAGTTTCTGAGTTTCTGTTTGTTTTTCATGTGTAATCGAGGAACTGAGGTGTGTCTGAATAGTAACAGCAACAAATAAAGTTGAAAAATATTATTTGTTACTAAAATATTTTGCTTTCGGCACTTAATGAACTGATTCTTGTTGTCTAACAAACGTTAGCACTCAAGGCAGTTTAATAAAAATAATAACAATGTTGAAGGCAAGGAAAGTCTGAAGCAGAAGCATGTCCTACAGATCACGCTGGAACATAATTAATGCTTTTAAAATGTGGTGCCAGAAAGAAGAGCTTAGCAACAGCAGTGTGAAGTACAGTAGGAAAGCACCTTATTAGCAGCTGCTTCTTTGATTGTTCAGTCATATACTTGGAGGAGACTAAAAAGAGATCTTGCCTAAATTCCTGTCACAACATTGTGCTATCTACTTGCTTAGCCTCCTGGCAAATCAGCTTAATGCAATTCATATACAGTGGTACCTCAGGTTAAGTACTGAATTCATTCCGGAGGTCTGTTCTTAACTTGAAACTGTTCTTAACCTGAAGCACCACTTTAGCTAATGGGGCCTCCCGCTGCTGCTGCGCCGCTGGAGCATGATTTCTGTTCTCATCCTGAAGCAAAGTTCTTAACCCGAGGTAATATTTCTGGGTTAGCGGAGTCTGTAACCTGAAGCATATGTAATCCGAGGTACCACTGTATTAGTGTTCTACAAAGTGAAAACACATTAAAGTAAATGCAGGGCCCTAGTAGCACTGGGTGAATAAAAAATGCCAACCTACACATTTGGCCCTGCCTCATACATTTAGCTGGGGGCACCACTGAGCAAGTGACCTTTGTTCTTTCCCTCAGCCTAATAAGCACCTCTGTGAACAGTCCAATCACACACAGTTCCTTTTTTTTTTTTTTTTGAGGGAGAGAGAAGCCAAACAAACTCTGTCTCCATGAGACACTGAAGTGGAACACCTGGGTTACATTGAAGATTATTTTGTGGGGATGAGGTGCCCTTGTAGTTTTTCCACCATACTGTTTCAGTTTGTACCCCCCCCCCAATGAATCAGGCTTATAAGACAAGACAAAGCAATTCCTTTCAGCTCTTTAGTGTCCCTCAATATTTGTCCTGCTACAAATTTCCCTCTAAAATATGTGGTAACAACATCTGAACATGACAGAATTCCATCCACAAGCTGTGACTTCTTGCAGTAGTTATGTGACTGCAGAGGTACTTAACCTTTGATAAGCCTTTAGCGTTTATATATGGTGCTATTTAGATTTAGTTATTGATTTAATTCCATTTCTGAGTTTCCTAATAAAAGTTTTCTCTGGGTGACATGCACAGTGAAGTCAACAAAGTTAAAACAGAACAACTTGATAATCTTACATTGGCAAAACTGTTCCTAATTATTATTTTCCTTTCAGCAACCCACGGTTTCTGATGATTGCTCTAGCCTATGCTATACCATTGGGTGTTTTCTCGGGATGGTCTGGTGTTCTAGACTTGATATTAACCCCAAAGGACATAAGCCAAGTATGTATATGTGTATATTGTTTAGCTTCGCTTATGCATCATAGGCAAAATACTGGTTTTGTTACTGGTAACTGAACTAACCAAGCAGTATGCACTGGAGACTATGTCCTGCTTTTGTAATAAAAGTGTCAATGGGTTGGAGTTGAAATAGATGCTGAAAACATTTGCAGATAACAGAGGCTAAGGAAAAAGGATAACACTGGTGTCTTTTGAAATGTGTGTATTAACATTTATTTATTTTTAAACTAAATTCTGTAGAAATCTAGGAGGGAAATGTTATCAAGTGAAACTGATTGGCAATAGATTTGAGTTAGACAAAAGCAGATATTTAATCAAACATCACAAAATTAATTTATGCTATTTGCTGCCACAAGAAATGGCGACTGTCATTGTCTTAGATGAGTTTGAAAAGGGGATTAGACAAATTAATGGAGAAAAGGTCTGTCAAAGGTGACATAGAACTTCTATTCTAGTGGGTATTTGCTTATAGTAAATACTATCTCCGTTACTGTGCTTGAAATAACACAGTGTTGTTCACTCTTAAATCTTTTCTAGATGGATGCAGGTTGGATTGGATTTTGGTCTATTGTAGGAGGTTGTATTGTTGGCATAGCACTGGCAAGGTAAGTATCACAGTCTTACTTCATTTTATTTTTCTTCATTGCAATTGTCTTTTAGTTATACTGAAACAATACACCTGAAGATCATTTCCTGTCATCTATGACAATTGTAAAAGAAGAAATGATTTTCTGTGGGGGGGAAATAGGTTCACCTTCTAGCATAGCAATTTGTGTGTTTCATGATCTTTTTAGGCAGTGACTGCTGGAAATTCCATTTGCTCAGTCATCAAACTGAGCAGTTCATATTATTGTGTTTGACAAGTGCTCCCTATCCACTCCATCCAAAGGTGGAAAGAACCACTTAGGCAAAATAATCAAGGAACCATCAGTGGAGTTTTCCTACCTGTTTGCTTTCAGCTCCTCCATTACAGATGTGATGGATTCCTCAACAGAATAGTTAGAGAAATTTGATAGCTCTGATGTCATGTTGAGGTTTTTTGTTTTAGAGAAGAAAAGTAGGGCTTACGAGGTGCAGTTAATTTACAAGTTCTCTGATTTATTAAGTGCTCAGAGATAACAAACCCAAATATTACACTGTGGTTTGATGCTGGTTTGGTATCACATTTTGTTATCCTTACTATGGGTGGGAAATTGGTAGAGCATCTAGCTCAGTTGGTAGAGACTCTTAATCTCAGGGTCATGGTTTTGAGCCCTACACTGTGCAAAAGATTCCTGCATTGCTGGGGGTGGACTAGTTGACCCTTGTGGTCTGTTCCAGGTCTACAATCCTCTGATTCTATTATCCCCTTTGCCTATAGAGTCTTCTTATAAGGGTTAAGAATTGAGTCTCTTGATGCCACTGGTGCTTCAAATCCACAAGTTCTTTTGAGATGGGGCTCCCCCATATTATCAGGTCCTGCACCCTGTATAAGGCTTTGTCCTCCCAGCCCTTGTGGAATTGGGCTCCACAAAAATACTTCTATTGCTGTGGAGTTCAAAAATGATTTCGTAGCAGTTACAAAAGACATTAAAAGAGTATTCTGAGACTGAAAGCAAGTTTTATGTTTTAAAAATTAATCTACTACAAAAGGTCAAGATTTTACATAATAGGTCTGAGTCAGCAGATATGCACTAGCATCATCTTATGACTAGAAGAGGATGGCCTTCCAAGCTCAGTTTAAGAGCACAATATAATTTATGAGCAGAAGAAGGAGCTTCCAAGTATTTAAAAGCGTCTATAGAAGCTTGGAAATAGTTTTTAACATGATATAGGAGATTACTGCTATTGAATGGATGTTGGCACATTTTGGGTTGCTGTTCTGTGTCTTAAATCCCATGGCTGTCACGAGTTCTGCTCTCTCACCTCTGGAATCTTTTTTAGTATCTCCTCCTATTCTACAGCCATTGCTTATTTTTACATGTTTCTGGAAACTTAATATAGAAATGAAGGTGAACAGATTTAATTAGAGAGTGAAACCTGTTGCCAAGATTAGATTGGCCATATTTGAACATTAGAAAAATCCTTGGGGGTTTGTGACCAGAATGCATTGTGGTGAGCCTCAGGTTCTTGTATTCTCCCTCCTTCACTCAAAACAAATTTGAAGCTTCCCATACTGGTTTGTAACTGTCCTGCCTCAACAGGTGTGGACTGTGGGTGGGCCCAAGCCCTAGAATCCAAGGAGGCCAAGGCCTCACACATGAGATTGCCAAAGAAGACATGCAGAGACAACCAGGGTGATTCACAAGTATTCAGCCTAATTTGAAAACTTAATCCAGTGTCAGGAACAGAGGAGATCCAGTGTAGGCAAAAGAAGTCAAGGAGTCTGGCGTTGGGGAGCTTGAAGAACTGTGTTTTTCTTCAGCAAAAGTGAAGCTCAAAGAAGGGGCTGATAAAGTCTGGCCTACCAGGCTGAGCCTAATCCCAGGCTGGTGTTTGAGGGCATTCTAAGAGCCCTTTATTTCAAGGAATAAAAAGGGGTTTACTCTTGAGTTGTTCTGTGACTATGGGCTTTCAGGCACCTACCTAGTTGCCTGGACTTGGATATTTAGGCACCTGTACTCAAGGTGAGGAGGGATATCTCAGCCTCTCCCTCAGACTCTACTAGGGGCTTATGACACTCTGATCCTAAGGGCCCCTCAACAGGATTCTGTAGAGGCTCCCTTTCAATTCTAAGGATCTTCGGTACTGACGGAAGGAAATCTCATCTTTTTCTCCTAGTCTTCAGACAGCTGGAGGTCCAGTTTCCCCCCTGTGAATTCTGTTTTCTGGATTGGGGCTGGGCATAGCAATCACAAACTTCAGTTTATTGCTTCATCTGAGCTATATATTTATTGGATTTATATACCGCCTGTCATCAAAGGATCTCAGGGGGGTTCACAACATAAAAAGGCAGCATTCTAATAATAATAAGTAGCTTAAAGGCTGTGGAGTATTAATCAGCCAAAGGCCTGGTTGAAGAGGAACATTTTCACCTGGCTCCTAAAGATGAAGGTGCTCTTAAATTGGCAAACCATTTTCTAGTCTTAAGATGACTAGTGCAGATATGCTGACTTCATGTAAATCCTGACCTTTTGTGATAGATTGATTTGTTAAATATGTAGCCTGGTTTCAGCCTCATAATATCCTTTTAATGTCTTCTGTAGCTGCTACGAAATTGGTTGCAAATTCCATAGCAATGTAAATATTCTGTGGACCCCAGTGCTGCCTCCTTCAGCCTAATCATTTATACTTTTTCAGTAAAAGCTAACTGACTGTTGCCAGATATCTCTTTCTGATTAAGTAGCTTTATAGTTTCAAACATAGGGTTTTGGGCACACAAGGAGTGGCGGTTTGCCACTTTTGATGGATGACTGCCCCCTTTTAGGCCTACTCAGCAGTTATCTATGTACAGTTGAATCAATGTCTGTGCTGACTATAATTTGCTGAAAGTTGTAATTAGGAAAATTAGCTAATGATTCTTGTCAAGTGTGACAGGCTCATGTATTTCAAAGTCAGTCCTGTGACTTACCAGGCAGGCAGCCTGGTACCTATTGTAATAGCTCAGTGTGGGGGTGCTTTGTGTTCTACCAGCTGCTAATTTTCTTACATCAAGCATTTCCATTTAGGAACTATAGTGTAGCTTTGCTTCCTCCTAGTCTCTCAGTTCCTCCTTTCATCACACTTAAATCTCAATATAATTTCACTCTGCTTATGAACATTATTTACCTGCTAAATGGAATATGTAAAAGAAACTATATTAAAGTGTCCTTCCCATTTTCGATGATGCACAAGCTGTCATTTGGATGCCAAACTATCTCTGCATGCTGTAGAAATGTTTTTGCGGGTGTTAACAGAATCATGCCTGTCAAAGGAAGGCACAGTTGGAAAATAAGTTCTCATATTTCATTATTTTGTTACCCGTAGTGTACCGTGTCTTTCTTCACATGAGATTTATGCCCTTGATCTTGCCACTCCAAGCCCCAGACCAGGAGCATTGAGATAATTTATATGGCATGTTTATGATTGGAGAGCCTTCAATATTTTAGGCAGCTGGCGGGTATCACACCCTTTCCTTAGCAGTGATAGACTAGACTGGTGGTGGGGAGGGGAGAAAAATCAACTTCAAACAGTGACGATCTCATGTTTTGTTTTTTTTAAATCTGCAGAGCAACACAAATCAACCTCTTTCCCCCCCCCCTGACATTTTTTTTGTTGCATTCACTAATGATAAAAGATATTTTTCAGATTTTGTCCTTCACAGCTCAGGATTTTCTTCATCTTTTAAACAGCAGCAAAGTCAAAATGCAGCAACTTTGTAGCATGGTGTAATTTCAGTAGCAATGAGCAGCAGAGTTGACAGCAGCAAATTATTACTCGTAACTATAGGAGGCACATAATGCGAATTTTTTGGATAATAAAATCTGGGCCAAGCAGATCTGGGGAGCAGTAGACTTTTTGGTGGGAGGGGACATATCTTTGTGGCAGGAAGCATTTGTCTCCTGCTTTTCTGTCTTTATCGCTCCTCTGTATTTAACATGGAGCCAGGTGCTTTGTCACAATTATACCAACAAAACAATGGATGGGAGAATGAGCAGCAGTGATGGGAAGCCCATTGTCGGTGGAGACTGGACTAGGAGTTGGCAGCAGTAGCTGTTAACAAGAACATCTGTATAGTCACTATATCGCTGAGTGCTATGTGCAGAGGAGAAAAATATTGGAATTATTTTTTCTTTGTGTCTGATTTAGAGGTGTGTGACTGGCCACTGTTAACAACAGAATGGGGGATTGGTTTGACCAGCAAAGTAGTTCCTAGTGCCAATCTAGGCCTGTGTGAAAATATTAATAAGTAGAGTGCAAGGTATTTTGACACACAGGAATGGGAAGATTCTTCTCAGTATATGAATGATCCTTTGGTTCATGGAAACCCTTTGGATCTAACCCACTGATTTCTTTAGTGATAATATGTGGAAAATAGTAAGTTTCAAATCTTACATGTATTGGTTTCCGGTATTAAAAGAACATAAAGTTGAGACAGGTTTATGATAATGTTTTGTCTTCAGTTTCATAATGTAGCTGTCTATTATGATCCAGTGTGTTTCAGATTGTAAAACTCTTCTGTTAGGGGCAAGTATAAAGACAAAACCTCTTTTACAGATCAATTTTGAACAAGGTACTTATCTTAGAAACATACTGCTGCCACTTATTCATAAGAAGTATTTGCTTCTTTTGGTGTTTTACCTTCCTTAAACTTCAATATATCATATTAGAAATCACTATACAGTGGTACCTCGGGTTACATACACTTCAAGTTACATACGCTTCAGGTTACACACTCCACTAAGCCCGAAATGGTGCTTCAGGTTAAGAACTTTGCTTCAGGATAAGAACAGAAATCGGGCTCCGGCGGCGCGGCGGCAGCAGGAGGCCCCATTAGCTAAAGCGGTGCTTCAGGTTAAGAACAGTTTCAGGTTAAGTACGGACCTCCGGAACGAATTAAGTACATAACCCGAGGTACCACTGTATTTCAAATTATTGTAGCAATTTGGCTAAAGTTTACAGAATTTGTGAAGGGTTTGTTAATTGTGATTTGTCTTCCTTTCAGGTTTGCCGATTTTATCCGAGGAATGCTGAAACTTATACTGCTTCTGTTATTGTCAGGAGCAACTTTGTCATCCATCTGGTTCACTTTGACGTGTTTAACAACTGTCAGTCATCTTCCTTTAACTACAGGTATGCTAATGCCCAGCCTTGTCAAATAAATGGTTTTGGTAGCGGTTCTTAGATATGTGAGATGTTGGAAAAATAAGTTATATTGCAGATTAATTTTCAATAAACTGTTTTAATTCTGTGGTGCTGCTGGGCAGGGGAGATTGGCATACATTGTGGGATTGTTATTTTATTTTTTTGGTCACTTCTGAACCCCCAGTGCTACAATGTAACTCAAGCCACTTTGTAATGTATAATGAAGCAGAGGAGACAGCTGTCAGAATTGACAGTGTAAGACCAATTCACATATGCAAGACTGGACTCTTGAAATCTTCACGTCCCTTGACTGAAGTCATTATGTCCATTGATTTCAGTGAGTCTACTCTGAGTGTGACGTATTCAGATACAACCCATACATTAAGCTGGAAGAACTCCCTGTGTCGCCATAAACAAGTTAAAGTAAAAGAAAAGGCAATAAGAAACTGTAATTTTATTTAGTGATATAAAGCCAACAAGGGGAATTTTGAAGTTCATTAAACTGACGTGTCTTTGACAAGGTTTTCAAGACTCCTGATAGCTGGCTGTAAACATTGGTTAAAACAAGTGATTAATTCTAACCCTTTAGCCTGACCTGCTTGGAATTCCAGTGGATAATAGTGTGTTTTGTGGTTACTTATCTGGGAACACAAGTATATAGGGAAATAATAAGCTTGTAATACGTCCAACTAATTAACTTGCCATTTCCCCTTTACTTGTTTTGTTACACCCTCTTTGTATATTACAATGGGTATTATGTACGAAGTACAGGTTGTCCATAGTAATGTTAAGAAAGACAAAAAGTATATGTGGTTATTTAGTTTTGAACTACACTGGGCAAGCATTTCTGAAATTTCTTTGTTTTGATATCCTAGGCTCCCCCTACCCTACCCTACCCATCTCTTCACCCCACTTTTTTTTGCAGGTGTTGGGTGGGTTCTCATACCTTCTTGTATCTATATCTTGCAGAGATACTTGAACTGAAATCCCGGATAGAAATTCAGTATATCTGTATAGTAACTAAGCTTCACACCACAAATACATATCGTCTAATGATATTAGACAAATGCTTGGAGTATAAGGCTGTCAGCGGCTACTAACTGTGATGGCTGTATACTACATGCAAGATCAGAGACGGCATGCTTCTGAATATCATTTGTTGTGGAATAGCAGCAGGAGAGTTCTCCCAGGCTCAGGACATCCTTGTGGGCTTCCTAAAGACACCTGATTGTTCAGGTGGGAAAACAGGATACTGAACTGGGCATTCCTTTCATCTGATCCAGTCAGGCTCTCCGTTTGTTCATATTCGTACAGTTGGTAAGGTTGTTGTACTTGGGGAGGAGGTGTTAGTGAAAGAAGCTGTGCCATGTTGTATTTTCTGTTGTGCTCTCTTTTTCTTCCTCATCATTGTTTTTAAACTAGTCTTCCGCTTTTGTGGCTTAGTCGCTGCTCATTTCTGTTTGCTTGTTTTCCTTCACTGATTCTCAGTCCCTATCCCACTGGAGCTCACATTTGCTCCCATTCAATTTACTGAAACATGAAGTTGCTTTATTGGACTTAAGAGCTGATAATCCTTAAAATGGGTAACTGGGAGTTTATGACTTGGTATCCTCTGCCTGAAGCTTTGTGCAAATCCATTCATCCATTTAAAACATCAGCTTCTGTTCTCCTGTTTGGAAGCTTTTTCTTCTAAAAGAGAAGGCTTAGAAGATTTTAATTTAAACTGAGAGGTGCCACTACCTGAATGTGTTTTAGAAGTTGCACATATGCTGAAATCAGATCTGAGAGGCTTGAAACTATCTTAATAAACCTTGGAAGATAAGTCTTTGGTTTGATACTGTACTCTCTGTTCTGGAGAGGAGCACTGATGGTTTGAAGCTGATGTGCTACACCTGCTGTAACTTCTGTAGCCACAGAAATTGCCTTCCCCCAGCTCTGCCACTGAACTTAAATTAATGAACGGAGCTTTCATAGAGTACCCTCTCTATATAAATATAACTCTGTCTTATTCAAATTAACTTTGAAACTCCCAAATTGTCCTTGGTGCATAGCTATAAACCAGAAATGAGTACAGCATATTGAAGTAGATGTCTGGTTGAGAGGAAATACCACCAGAATTACCGAAACTATAAATTCCATTTGGTATATCCTTTGATTTGTGTTTCATATTCTAAAATAATCAGCTCTGAAATATTTTTTTAATAAGGCAAGAAAAGTATTTTTAATAGCTGAACAAATCACGCGTTGCAGAAGCTGCTGTCTTTGAGATGGCAAATCCTTGCACCATTCTTCCCGATCAGGAGTGAAGAGATACATTGAGAGTTTTCCCCTTTGTGCTTGTCTGCACTGTTATCAAATGCAGGTAGTAAAATAAATTGTAATGAAAAGTGAAACTGTCTGAATTGATGCAGCAGGAGCAAACTTATACATTCACTTCAGTTCTTATTTACTGAGATAAAAGTGGTCGGGCTCCACAGGTGAAAATCACCTCTGTCTCCCTCTGTCTCTGTTTCATGCAAAACCCACTGATCCAAAACAGAGCTGGTAGATCAAGTTTATATTTTGCCAGTCTCAAATCGCTGTTTTCAGAGATTTCAGCACACACAAAACATGATTGCCTGAGAATAACAACAACCTCTATATTTTTTTCTTGGTTCTTGTAGCATTAAGTTGTATTGCCTTTTTTCCTAGAAGACCGCTGTGACTGTAGAGATGACAGATAATCTCTCAAATGGATTTGATAGCTTTTCATTATTAAAAGCTTTTTTGGCACTCTCCTTCAAGACTGAAGGGAGTTGGTGTCTTGGAAAAGAGAATATTGGACTGTGTTTTAGTAAACCAGGTCAGTGGCTTACTTGGTCAATTCCATTGTCTATGTAACTTGCTTAGTGATTTCTGGTCTAATAGGGATGAGTTTGGTTTCTGGAAGGTTTGTTCCTCCTGTCTGCATGATAGTGTCCATGTCCCCAGTTTATTGTCACATCTTAACCAATTTGACATTCATGCTACCATGAATTTTACCATGCATGTAAAATGGCAGGGGGTTTGAGGTACAGGGGAATTTGTGGAGTTGAAAGATAATTTTTATACGTTTTGTGAGGATATTTCTGTCAAGTGGATTAATGAAATAAATGAATTTGGCTTGCTTCCTTTGGCTCAGGTGCAGGGTGTCTTTCCTGCAATCCAACAGCATTACTTTGTGATTCTTTTGGATGTAATGTCTATACAAGTGTGGGATAGCTCAGTCTGTAGAGCAGTGTTTCCCAACCTTTTTTGGGCAACGGCACACCTGTTTAATGAAAAAAATCTCGCGGCACACCACCATTACAGCCCCGTGACGTCAGCGCGCAGCGTCACGCCGGGAGGGACGCACAAAAGTGAAAGTTTTCAATTTTTTTCCCTCCCCCTTGCCGGGGAACCTCCAAGCTTTGGGGGTGGGGGGGGGGAAACCTCCAAGCTTTGGCAGGGGCAGGGAATGAGAGCCGCGAGGCGGGCGCTGCAGACGGAGGTGCTGCCCGCCGAGCTCGCAGCTCGCCCGTCGAAGCCTGCACGATCACCCGCCGCGGGGAGCCGGGGGCGGCGGCGCGGTTGCCGGGCAGCGGCGGGGGTGGTGGTGGCGGTGGCTGCTTGCTGCCCTCCTGGGCGGAGGCGGGCACGGTGGGCACCGGCATGGCCAAGGGCCCCTGCTTGGTGCCGTCGGATGTGGGAGCTCGCTCGCCGCCCCGCGTGTGCTCGCCGAGCGGCGATAGGATGTAGCGAGCGGCGATGGGGCTAGCCGGAGAAGAGAGGGCGAGCCCCCTCCGCTCTGGCCCTAAAAAGGGCAAGCCACGCCCCCTCCAGCCAGCCAGGAGGCGTGGCCAGATGGGATTCCCCTGCTCTCGCGGGGGCTGAGATGGGATTCCCCGCTCACGTGGGGGCGGATGGGATTCCCCGCTCACGTGAGGAAGGGCGTGATGCCCGCAACCCCACCTCCTGGGGCAGGCCCAGTAGCGAGCGGATCCGCAGGCCCAGTAGCGAGCGGCGATGGGATGTGGGAGCTCGCTCGCTCGCCGCTGCCGCCCTGCCTCTCACCGCCTGACTCGCCCGCCTCCACGGAACACAAGGCAAAGTTCCACGGCACACTAGTGTGCCGCGGAACACCGGTTGGGAAACACTGCTGTAGAGCTTGAAACTCTAAATCTCAGGGCCTTGGGTGGAAGATTCCTGCATTGCAGGGGGTTGGACTAGATGACCCACATGGTCCTTTCCAACTCTACAGTTCTTTGATTCTATGAAAATGGACAGTAGACTGGATGTACTTAAGTCAAGGCCATATTTTAGGGAGTAGAGGATCTTAGAAACCTTCTCATAAAGCAAATTTAATTGCAGACCAAATCAGGCTGATATGAGGGTCATGAAGTGTGCACAACCATAGGCTACAACACAGTTTCCAAGACTCTGGGCTTGCAGTGTTTCTTTATTATGCTAGGAGCCACTGGTGCAATGCAGATACTGTAAACTGCAACTCCCATCATATCTTACCATTGGCCATGGTGGCTGGAGATGATGGGAGATGTAGTTCAAAACATTTAGAGGGCGACATGTTTGCTTACATCCCATGCAAATTATCTAATGCTTTGTGAGAATGATCCTATGCCCATGTGGTTGAACAGATCCTGCCCCCACACTCAGTTCATAGTGAACATATTGACTACCATTCTTTCCAGTCTTACGGAACTAAGGGTGGAATTTGGTGTTGCACTGTTAGAAATCAGCTTGCCAAATGAAACAACCCCCCCCCCCTTCCCTGTGGACTGTTCTGGGGGTTCTTGTGACCCCCGGAGCCAATTTCAAGGGGGCAGGGGGGAATTCCCATTGCACAAGCAGAAGCCCTTCCTCGGGGCTTCTGCTGATGGGGTTCATTAGGTGAATTCTGCCAATGATCTTCCTTATTTTTTCATACTAGTTTGGGTATTTTATATTTGTGACCAAAAACTTGAGATCATATGCTAGAATGAAAGATTAACATTTGGTATGACAAGTAATTTTATCCCCATAGGCAATAAAGTGTCTCATATCTGTGACTGACACAAGTTTGTTGGCCTGTCAGTTACAAGTTGATCCCATCCAAATTCAAGTTCTGTCACATTCACTTAATTTTAGTTAATTGTAAGATTAATCTTTTCAGGCTAGGTATCAGTATGCATAATAAGTTGTCTTCCCATAGAGCTGTGGGGAATGAAAACTAGAGAACCTTTCACAACAAGAAGATGATCTCTTCCTTTGACATAGCAAACAGCCTTTGTTTCTCTTTCATTCTTCAGGATACATGTCTAGAGACTATTGCTAATATCAATATAGTATGCCAACACAATAAATCTTCAGGTTCTAAAAGCCTCTTCTTATCTCATTCTTGTACGCCAGTACATATTTTAGCACTTGGCATGATGTTTTCTAAAGCAGAATCCATTAGTTAGAGGTCAGATTCTTATTTTTAGGTTCAATCATAGAATTGTAGAATCTTAGAGTTGGAAGGGACCCCAAGAGTCCTCTAGTCCAACACCCTGCAATGCAGGAATCTCAGCTAAAGCATCCCTGACCTTTGCTAAAAAACCCTCCAAGGAAGGAGAGTCCACCACCTCTCGTGGGAGTCTGTTTCACTGCTGAACAGCTCTTACCGCCAGAAACTTTTTCCGAATGTTTAGTTGGAATCTCCTTTCTTGCAACTTGAAGCCATTGCAACATTGAAATGGAAACAGCCAGTCTTTTCTTGCTGCATTTGCTAGAGACAAAGTTTGCCTATTACAAACTTAACCACATAGCATTTTAAATACACAAACACAACTTTTTATGTATGTTGAACTTATATCCTTAAGATGAACTTCATGGTTTTTCGACTTTTTTATTGTGCAACTGAATATTATATGGATTCAATGCATTCTCTTGATTTATATATTTGTATAGTTTTGTTCTGAAGCTCCTGTCTCACATCCACACTGTAATATAAGGATGAAAGCAAACCAGCTATTTAAGTGCTAATTTATGGGGCTTTGTGTGGTTTCTTTATTCCTGACCATAACTATGCAATATAATGGCGACCTTTGTGCTCTGGAGTAATTGAGGGAAATGGCATGATTTAATTGATTTGGTTGAACTTATTCTTTTTTCTGTTAATTAAAAGTTCCAGGGTGTGTAGCGTGTAGCTCAGATAAAGTATGGGAGTTCAAATGCAGGGCAGTGCTTGGTGACACTCAGGCTTTGGGGAAGGAATGTGAGATGGCTGGTTAAGAAGTCAGAGCTGGTTCAGCATTAATGCCAGAGCAGCTTTGCATTGACATTGGAGGTTGCACAGGGCACTGGCAATCTTTTTTAAATGATGAAGAGGGAATACACTGTGTATAACGAAAGCAGTTTATCCATGTGTCCAAGTATCTAATTTAGCATTCCCCAGTAATACATCACATTTTCAGGGCAATTGTATGTACTCTGATAATTTGATAATGGTACTTGCTGTATGGGGAGAAAGCAAAGTCAGAAGCAGCCAGTTTCTAGGTTATACTTCCGAAGGGCTGCCTATGCATCAGCTTTAGGTAAACAAGAACTTCCAATGGTAAGGCTTGTAAGTCACTGCAAACCTGCAGCATGGGACTTTCTGTCCCTTTCCTGTATCTCTGAGAAATTCCTTATTGTTCTTATAGTACATCCATCACTCTCACTGCTCAGAATATGCAAATGTTTGCATGAATATTTCAGCAATGAAACTACAGCTAGAAGTAGTATTCTGCCAATGCTACATGTTTTAGAAGGATATAACATCAAACTAAATCTCTCACGTTATCAGGCTGGTTTCTTAAGCTTTTGATTGGAACCAGCTGGAGGAGCCTTCTAGTAGAAAAGGTGAGTGGCTTGGAAGGTTCTTACGAAGAGACCTTGAGTTATACTCCTAGTCAAGCATACTAGTTAACCAAATAGATCAACATAAACATTATTTGTAGGATTATGCTGAATGTTCTCTCATTTCAGTTTTGAAGTAAAGCAGTGCTTTCATGATGGGCAAAATATACCTGCCCAGAGAAAAACAACCTTATGTATGTTCACATTATTTTGAACCTCTTAGCAGCGAATGGCAGCAGTTTGTGCCTTTTTTTCCTTTGTAGGTCTTCTTTCCTTTGTAGTGGGATTTATTTAGGTCTTCTTTTTCCTTAATAGAGCCATTCATATAATGAATGGATGACAATGCTATGTAACCAATGTGTTTTGCTATGTAGCTAATGTGTTACTATTTCTGATAATCCCAAATAGCTAATATTACTAAGCAAAAGCCAATCAAAGTCAATTCGTAGTGCTGCTTCTTTGATTACTCAAATGGTGATTTTAGCTCAGGGATCACACCCTACAGAACAGAACTGCATGATGGTGCTGCTGTGAATCCAGTCATACCTAGCTACATGTTGATGTCTGTGAGAGAACACAAATGTCATCCAGAGTGAGAGGGTAGCACTTCCTGAATAGCTGAGGAATTCTGTCCACTTTTGAAGCAACCACTGAAGCTTTGCCTAATGCATGGAGAAAGTTTTAATAATGGCAAAAATGTTTAACAAAAAATATCCCTACTTAGTGCATAAAGGGGGATTAGATTAGAGAGAGGGAAAAAACTGGCTAAAAGCAACACTACTGAATGAAGGCTACTAGGGTACAATCCAGCCCAAGTAAAGTCTGTTTACATCTAGTTGATTTTAATGAGGCAGACTTAAGTCTTTGATTACTTCTATTGAAATAAATTAGACTTAGAATTTGTCATATTTGTGCTTTTATTTGTGGCCTTGCAATGTAGTTTGCATTAGCTAGAGTCATCCTCTTAGTTTTTTCAGTGGTTTGGAATTCTAAAGGACATTCCATTGTCCTTGATCTGCTACTGTTAAACTCATTGGCTCAGCTGTGATACAGACAGATCTTCTCCTTCAGTTCCGCCATAGTCTTCCTTCCCTTCGTCTATGGGAGAAACAGTAACAAACTCTGCACCCCAAGGCAGCTTCAGTCAGCTAGCCATTGGCAGAGAGCTGACAGTCCCTGCAATTTGCAGCAGTAGCTGTGCCACCAGAGGCCATGTGAAATGGCTCATAGTCATGAATCATCCCTTCCCTACAGCAGTAACAGCCAAGCTGAAACTGTGCTGAATTCTGCAGGTGAACTCTTTGGCTTAACTGCTGCCATTCTCTGCTGGACTGCTTGCCTCAGAAGGTCTGCTCCTCCTTTCAACTTGTTAAAGAGTTAGATCATGCACAGAGAACCCTTATAATCCACTGTCACTTTTAGACTGTCCAAGTAAAATACACTAGTAAGACATATGGCAGGAGACCGTGTGTTCAGAATAGCAGTGATTTGAAGCCACAGGAGGGGAGAGTGCTCTTGTAGCTCTTGAAAACCAGTGGTTTTCAAGCAATGTGCTCTGGCATCCTGGGGTACCTTGAATGATGGTCAGGGGCGTCTCAGGCGAGACTGGCCTCTGTCCCTCTTCCCTTCCCTTCCTCTTCTGATGCCCTCTTGCGTCTCTGCCTCCCAAAGGCTTGCACAGCTGTTTATTGCAGCAGCCCTGGCTAGAAACTCCAGAAATAAATGGTGCCTCTGGGAGGCACCTTTCTTTGGGATGGGGGGGCGCATCCCAGAGACCTGCAGCAGCAGCTGCCCAGAGGGCTCTCAAGGAGAGGCGAGAGGAGGCTGAGAGAAGACTCCACAAGGGAGGGTGTTTGAAAAAGAGTGGGAGAGGATGCCAGCTCTGCAGGCAAGGGGTAACATAACTGGGCTCCTGAGCCCCACAGGAGTGCCACAAAAAGAATGCAGTTGGTCAAGGAAGTCGTGGACTCAAAAAGGTTGAAAACCTCTCCCTCAGTCAGTTGAACCTGTTAAGTAAATACCATCAACCCCACAACGAGAATATGACCACACTGGCAGAGCCCTCACTCGATAAAATACTATGTTGTGGGTATATTTATTTCTTTTCAGGGAACATATGAATACTTTATGGCGATATTAACACACGTTCCATTCTTAAATTGCATATATGTTCATACATGTCAGTAGATTATCTTTAGCTCTGAGAAAGCCTTGCCTGGTTGTTGAATCATTTTCTAACATGCAGACTTAGGCACCTGCATACATTAAAAGCTGTATTCTTCTGTTAAGTTTGCTACCCAAATTATACAGTTGCATGTTCACCTGCAATCTGTGTCCTTGTAACTAGAAAAAAACCATATGTGAGCTTGTGTGCTAATTTTCTATATGAAGAAGTAGCACCTTGTGTTATTTCTCTTGCTTAGGAAAAGCATTATTTAACAATGCCGTCAATGTAGCTTGAAGCCCAGAATGACCATAGCCCATGCTTTGATCCCTCTTGCTGTAGGCACTTTAAGATTGGAGAGTCTTGGGTATTTCTTCCTGGGGAAGTTGGAAGGAAAATGCCACAATATATGTCTAAACCAGCTTTGTTTCCCTTATTGCCTATACCAAAGTGAGCAAGAGAGTTTTGTGTTTGTATCTTGGTTATAGTTTATTACAACCAAGCTAGTTTATCATTGCTATTCCACATTTCTGTTTAATAACAATTGATAATAGTAAATCAAAGCAGCTTACACTGACATTAAATTTATCAACATAAAAGCAAATATAAGAAGACATGCCCATGAAAACAGTACAGTGACAATAATAAAAGATCACTTTAAAGACACGGGCTTTGATCCAAGCGTACCCTTTTATTCACGGAATCAAGGAGCGAGTGTCAGTAATGTCACATTCCATGCTGTTCTGGAGGGTCCCTCAAATACATGTTCAGGGATGCACTAGGTTGAAAGAGGACTTTGTGAAAATTGTCCCCCCTACACTACCATTTCTGGGTGCCAGGAGACCCTTTCCCCAAGTGGAATTCCACTCCAACCTTATGAAGTGAAGTTAGTTTAAAAATATAACCCAAAATAGCATGTATGTCTTTCTGCACTTCCTTAAAAAATGTACATTCCTTTTTTAGTAAGTGTGATATCTCTTTGATTAGGTTACTTAGGAAACCAGTTCACCTGAAGGAGATGGGACCTCTCATGCTGCTGTTAATGACTTTTGGTCATTTGCTGTGTTTTGTTTTGCTTTGAGGCAGAGTTCCAAAGAGTGTTTTGTTTGAAGTATACGGTAATTTCACTATGGTTTTTGTGGAGAATAGAAAGTAAACCAGATTTATTCTTTAACTGCAAGCCACGTCCATGACTTTTTCATGTGAATAAGAACTTGATCGATATGCACTGGAATAAGAATATTTCTAGTGAACTGCATTAAATTGATGAACATACCCTATGGGGAAATGCTTTTTTGTTTCTGTGTAATTCCATTACTTAATTATGGGAAAGCCTGCTATGTTAAAATTACACTGCTCAGGTTTCATGAGAGACTGTTAACACTTGGCTACTTCCCTGCCAGCTTGCATAATAATTAGCTTCACGCAGAGTAAAATAGCGGGACTTCAAATGAAGTAAATATTGCTGGGCACGAGCAGGATCTGATATCACATTTTATAGGGTCAGTTAGAGGAAAACAGATTGCTAGTTCTGTCTGTTAGAAATCACCGGGATGAGTTCACAACAAATACTCTTATTCTTTACACTGTGCTCAACTTCCCAGTAACAATTGACCATCCTACATCCACTGTTGTGCAGCAAACTGAAGCAATGTGATTTGTCTTGTCTTCAGTTCAGTATGGTTTTAAATACCGTTACTCAGGAGCCACCCCGTTCCCAAGTTTGCCTTGTGAAAATACATCTAATGGGATGGGGTGCATGCTTAATTGAAATGAATGAGGCAAAGTGGCATGGACATACAGGATGAAATCTTTGTCAGAGAGCAAGATTTTTAATTATTTGATGGGCAGTATTGTTCTGTTGAACTGCTGAGTCTTCCTCAATCTGCTGCGTCTGTTGGCTATGTTCAGATGACACAGTTAACTTGTTTACGGAACAAGCTTTAGGCTTTGGCTCTGTGGCCTACCAAGCCCTAAACTGCTGTTAATCTTTACTATGGTTTGTTGAAATAAGCCAGCTTTAAACTAATTATTTAAAGTTAGCTTGTTTCATACAAACTGTAGTAACCCTTGGACTAACCGTTTGGACTAAAAGGCAAGGTGAATCAAAAGTTTACAAGTGAAAATAACTTGGTTTTGTAAACAGCAGGACTCTGTACTCTGGTGCAGATGTAACACTGGCTATTACCAAACCATCCTTTGCATATTGGTAGCCAGCCTTCAGTTTCCCCTTGGTTTCCTTAACCTTGGTTGACCATTACTTCTGCACTAGTGCTAACCAGGGTTCACATGTGATGCTATTCTGTACGTAAGGCAAACAGAAGAATGGATGGAATACCTAAATGCAGTGTTTTGTTTTTTTCTAAAAAAAAAAATGTTTAGGGCAAAACTCTCATATTGAAACTCTCATTTTCCTACTCATATTAAAATACTGCTCCTCAATGAGGCCAAACTTAGATTCACAAAATGTTATGGGGTATGCGTACCCCTGCATACCCCCAGAAAAAGCACTGCCTAAATGCCTAAATTGTTTTCTTAGAAAACCCTCCCTCCCTTCCCATTTGTGTTTTTAAATGTAGTTCTACATATTCTGGTGCAGATAAAGGTGTCCCTCCACCCATCCACACACTTTCCCTTTGCTTCTGGCTCTGAAATCCTATCAGATGCCAGACTACAAAATAAAAAGTCAAAACCATGATTACTTTTTATTTAAGAGGGATTAGAGGACACTTGCATTGCAAAACTGTGTTGCTGGCACCAATACAAAACAAAACACAACAACCTAGCTTGTGCAACAGATTAACTAAATTACAAGTCTCAGTGAGGACTTTTTGTTAAATCTTTGGGAGTTGTGGCAAGGGATTGGCTCATTCTGCTTCAGCAAGAAGAGCTCATTGGCTTCATGACATTACATTTTGTTTCAACTCTCCCTGAACCGTGTTGAACTTCACTTGGAACGTTCCTCTGCTTTTTTTTTTATCCTGAAGCTGTAATCAAAGAACATACAAGGAATGAAAAAAGCTTATGAGTGCTTAATTCAACAACCTAGGCATGTTACAAAAAGAAACAACCCACAAAGCCACAAATCCTCTGTAAAGGCTAACCTAATCAGTCCTATTCCAAATCTATGCCATTTATCTCTAGCAGTCCCCCCCCCCCAGGTTTTGTCTCTAGGCATACCCTTTTCTATGATGAAATATGCACCTCTGCCCTGGGAAAGAATCGTATCACACAGATGATCTGATGAATAGCTATTTGTGCCTTATATTTAAGCCCTTGCTATCCCTTCTTCATGACTCTTCATATATTAACAAGTGGGCATCTTTTTCAGCACTTCCAGAAAAGAGATACAGAAGATAATATTTTCTAGCAAGAGGGAATGATTTAAATCAAGATGGTTTAAAATCAATGATTTGAATGAGCAAGAAAAAGGAGGTTGATTTAAGTCAAGTTTTCTTTTGATACTACTTCACGTATTTTCTAAAAGATGGTGCAAACTACTAAACTCTGTTAATTTATAGAATATTGCTTACCCTGTTCCATATGTACAACCAAGCCTTGCATCTCTTAGTCTCAGTATACATTTCACATACTTCCTTCTTTTTCCCTGTAGAGGGAATGTCTCTAAAATGTTCTCATATAGGATCTTTCTTATGACAAACACCCATGACAATTTGCAGAGTTAGCAGCAGAATCCTATTTGCCCAGGAGTAAATCCTCTTGAGTTCAGTAGGGCTTTAACTATAAGTGAATACAGGACTGCAGCACAAGTATGGAGAATAATAGAGACCTGAGCACTGCATAAGTTTGTCTTCCAGTCTTCTTTCCGGTTGCTCCTTTCTGCATCTCTTGGTCCACATTTAACAAAAATGAGGTATCCATGACTGATAGGTCAAAGCAGGAGTGATTATTACTAGGCACACTAGAGCTGTTTATTTTCATCAGATTAAGATGAAATGCCTATATCTGAATAATGATAAGATAGGTTCTTCATTAAGACAGAAAAATCTATCTGGATATAGCTGATGGAAGGGGTTGATGTAGTGCATATAAATGAACTGTAGGTCTAACACAGCCTTGTGACTATACCCCGCCCCCAAGTTACTACTAGCCTGTTAAAAGAAAAGAAAAAGCACTAACCTGCTAGGTGCTGACCAAAGAGGGATGGAGAGTGGCCTTTCTGTGCTGGGTCCAGAGGAGAGACGGGGTGCTCCCATCCTTCCTTCAACAGCCCATTCCTTTCTGTGCATGGAGTCCTGGTTGTCAGCGACTACAAAGCTACTACCAAGGTTGGCTAATGTGCTTATATCCAAATTAATTTACATTTGATCTCTTTATTATATAAGAGAAACTTAGCAAACCTTGTCAGAAGAATCCCTGTGTAGGAGTTTCCACTTGTGCAGTGGGGCTTTCCCCTCCACACTCCTCCCTGTGCCCCTGAAATTAGCTGGTGGCGGGGAGTTGGGAGGATCCCCAGAATAGGGTGGGTGTGGTTTCTTCTGCTTGTGCAAAGAGAATGTTCATCACAGTGCAAAATTGAATTCCACCCTCCGTATTTACAATTCTTAAAAACATCAAAATCCAATTATTATTATTTTTAAAAAATCTTAAATCTGATTTTTAGTCCACCTAACATGCTTATGTTTGAGAGGAAGCCAATAGAGACATCAAAGGTGGTGAATATGGGATTAATCTCAGTACCAGGTCATATGTCTATCCCCAAGATAGTAAAGTCAGCACGTGGGCCTGTGCGGCTGCAGCATTTCTCCCTGAAATGTGGTTAAAGGAATTGAACTGGGCTGCAGTGCTGTGCTCCTCTCCCTTAGAAACTCAGGCGGCCCTCTGCCTTCACCACAATGAGAGGAGTATAACTATTACATTTGAACTGCCCGGTGGTGCCTTGGCTGCTTCGTTTCTTTATGTCAAGGGACTTTGTCTGAATTTGCCATAGTGTGAAAATCTCCAAAGTTGCCATATCAGAGAGAAATTATTTCTGAAGTGTTGTTTTTTTCCCTGTCACTTGAGAGCAGTTTCAGATAAAAGGTTTTAGAACAAGGAGGTCAAGTGTGTGACAGCCTGTTTTCCTCTGCCCTAGAAATATATTTATGAACTCACACTCAAGTCCCCCCCACTCCGCAAAACCCATTTTTGGTTTTATTTTAGCTGAAAGAACTTCCTCATCCTCCGGTGCCCTTGAGAGCACATTGAGATAGGCGTACAGTATTTGTTTGTTTCTGAGAGCAGAACATTCATTAGAAGCTGGAGGAGATTGCTTTCCATTCCCCTCTCTCACTGCAACAGACATCCAAATGCCAGGGACACAAGGTTTTGTTCTAACCCAGAGTGTGAACTTGCACCATGAAGAAAGTGGCTGGGGATTCTTTCTAGCTTTCAAGTGCCGTGGGTTGAGGTGATATTCAGCACAGTGCATTTACCTGCTTACCTCATAAGCTAGATGCTCTTCTCTACTTAATACCACAACCCACCACATAGTGAAGCTTGATTAATTTCTTTGATCCCTGAGGGTGCTCGGTTCTGTCCTGGATTGTGCCTCTTCTGAGTCCTCTTCCAGGCTAGGCACTGTACTCCTTGCTAGACCAGCAGTCACTTTCCAGATGCAAGCAATTGCGGAATGTTAGCTTCCTAAATAGTATTTTCTGCAGCCACAAATTCCCCTTTTGGTTAGTTTGGGATTGTGCTTTAAAAGATCTGGACTGCTCTTCTATTTAAGTCAAGCCAGAGGGAATGTAGCATTCTGTAGCATTGGCTGTACTGGATACAAAGACCTGTGAATGTGGTAAATCCTTAGAGTTTGGTTTTCCTGTAATGTGGAAGCCTGAATTAATTCTGGCCTTCATAGTTAACAGCACGAGAGGTTAATTCACAGTTCATTCCCAATTTAGCTCAGTAATTAGCTGTTTGTAGAACACTATTTGTGTTTGTTTTGGAGTTAAATACACATAGACCTAAGCCACACTTTTAAAAATCTGCTGCACCTTTACCGAGTGAAATTTAAACTTCCTGACTTAATTCACTAAAACATAATGCAAACATTTGTTTTTTAATTGGTCAATTTTAAAGCAGACAGATGCTTCGAAAGGAACGATGTAATGAAATTATATCCATTTAACAAAATCT
Source organism: Podarcis vaucheri (assembly GCF_965113315.1). NCBI lineage: Eukaryota > Metazoa > Chordata > Lepidosauria > Squamata > Lacertidae > Podarcis > Podarcis vaucheri. Next base: position 93,983,084 of record NC_138759.1, read on the forward strand.
ACTGCTTATTATTTGTTTTCCAATTAAGTGTCAGTTAAGAAGCAATTTCTGTAGGTGGGAAGAAGAGGTATAAGCATTGTTTCTAACATTATATAAAGCCCAGAGCTGTAGCTGAAAAAATTGGTCCAGGATCCAGTGGGGTATTTAATCACAGCTCCATCTGCAACCAAGCGCTTTGGATGGATACTAGCTTTTTGTTAAATGTTAACCCTCATTTAACCCTCTTTAATGTTCTTCTTTAACCAGGCCTTTGGCTGATTGACATCCAGTGCCCTTTTAAAATATGATGGGGGTGTTATTGGGTTGTTCTTGTTTTTGTTTTTATTATGTATGTGATTTTATGTTGTGATTTTATCTTGTGAACCGCCCTGAGACCTATGGGTATAGAGCAGTATACAAATATAATAATAATAATAATAATAATAATATAATATATCTTCATCAATATGATGCACTTTCTCAGTTAAAATTATGAGTACTTCACTCTTGCAAGTAAGCATATGATGGCACACAGTTTACGATAAAAAGAGGGGGGAAATTAAAGCAAGCTTTTGATCAGGTACTAAAGTCCAGTTCAAACATTCTCAGCCTTCTGCATTCAATTGAAGCCCCCTCTGTGGACACATTCATGTGAACAATGTAATATGTGACCTGGGCCATTATCAGATACACCTGTAATCTCCTGACAGAGATTGCCAATAGTGACCCCATTTTTTTTTTGCTGCCATAGTCACAAGAATTGCCGTTGGTAGCTGTGCATGAGGGCACAAAGTGGACTTCTGGTGGCATAATACATTTTAAAATAATTTAATATTGAGATGCCCTAAATAAGAATTCTCATTAACACATCCCTAGAAACAGACTGGATACATCACATAATTAAGGTGCTGAACTGGTGGAAATACACTCATAGTTCTAGTATTTAAGTGCACTAATAAAGAGTTGCGGTATAAAATGTCTTCAAAATAGTTTGTACTTTTTTAAAAAAATTGCACTATTGTTATTTCCTGCCACTGGGTTTTCTTTTATTAATGCTGTTTTTATACTGTTTTAAATGCCATGTTGGGTTGTTGTTGTTTTGTATATATTATGGTGTTAATTTTTATGGTAAGCACCTGAGAGAACTTTTTGTTGCTGGGCAGTGTATAAATAAAATAGGTAAATAATCAAATGTGCTTTTAAAAAATCTCTTGCAGCCACCTTGTATACTTCTGGCATCTTGTTTGGCGTCTTCTTGAACAGCAGCGTACCTATTTTCTTTGAACTTTTTGTGGAAACTGTCTACCCTGTTCCAGAAGGGATTACTTGCGGCGTGACCACTTTCCTAAGCAACATGTTCATGGGAGTTCTTTTATTTTTTCTTACTTTCTACAATAAAGGTAAGGAGTATTTAGATGCTTGTGGAGTATCAATTTGTTAGCACAACGTATTTCAGCTGGGAGTTTTATTTTTGGCTTCACCAGGAAGAGGAGCTTCATGGAGATTCTTCTGTTAACACTAATGATGTGTATAAATCCCTTAGCATTTGTAGAAGAATAGCCCTCCCTATGTGTTCGTCTTTATAAGTCTGCCAGTCAAAGATTGAAATCTTCACATAGAATTGTTCCTTTGAAGGCAGGGCAGTGGGATGCCTTTGAGATAAATACTGTGGTGGCTTAAAAAAAAAAAAAAGGAAGACAAAGAGCCACGTAATGTTATGACCATTAATAACATACGTAGCTAGGCAAGCTAAAACAGCGATAAAACTAATCCAATCTCATGCTTCAGGGTCTAATCTGGTTGTTTCGGGGGGGGGGGGGTAAGAAGAAGCATGTGGTTTCTTTTTCGTCTTCCAGGTCTTCCTGGTCTTTTGACCACACTCACAATTTACAGATTGGCAAAAGAGGGGGTATCTCCCCACTGTCCTGTTTTCAGACAAGTTTTGGAAGATTGTAAACTGAGGAGGGGAGAGTTGTGGGTTATGTGTTGCTATAGTGCAGGTGAGGGAAAACTTCTTGAGTTCAAGGTCCCTCCATTTTTGACAGTTGGACAGGGCCACCCACATTTTGATCACCAGGCATCATACACCATAATTCTGGTTTCAAGCCAGCGGCAAGCACAATCTAGTCCCGCAACACTAAAAACAGTTGATGGTCACGTGGGCCTGGTTTGTTCAAAATGGCCTGACGGATACCTCCCCAGTGCAATGCTATAGAGATAAAGGGTTGGCTCAACCTGAAGCCTCTGAGCTTTGCTCCTGTAGAGCACAAAGGGTGTGGAACCATCTGAAGAATGGAGACAGGGTTTCTTCTCCCCACCCCCCTTCTGAAACGTACCCTCTCATACAACAGAGAAAAGGTCTTTAGCCTAACATACATCTTCTTGTACATCTCCCATACTTAGAGTGTATGTGTTTGCAGATCTGTTTGTTGTATGCATGCACTACGTGCTGTTGTTTACATGTTCATGTAAAATGCCCTGTGTTCACATGTAAATAATGAGCCAGGAATGCAATGGCCCTTAGCTATTGGTTGAAAGGATGAATATTGCTGCAACCTCACATATATCAGTCCTTTCCATATTTGATTTTTCTTCAGCTCTTGCTGTTCGTTCACAAGAACTGCCATAGAATCATCCTCACCTACGATGCCATGATTCCTTGGAGGGAGAATAGAATACACATAGATTTTGCTGTTAGTGCCTCCCAGTATACACTTCTACTGGATATGCCAGCAGAGCTGACTTACAACCCACATGACGACTGCTACTGGTGCATTGTAATGTCATAAGTTTAGTTTCGTGCTTTGAATTATTATTTTTTAAGCACATTCTTGTTAGTTGACATCATTTTGGCCAGAAAAAATAGCTTTGACATTTGAAAGCCCCATAAAGACGGTTGCCGTCTTTTAAACAAATATATAGACCACTTACGGTTGGATGGTTTCCATGTATTAATTTGGCAGTTTGAGGGAGAGGAGCATAAGGGAATGTGAGGATACTGGAAACTTTAGTGATTTCACTTAGTTGGTGTACATTCTATTCAATGTGGTAAAAGGTAAAGCTTTTGATGGAATTGATATCAAAAATATTAGTAGTGGGTGATGCCTAATAGAACATAAAGAGATATTTCTGAAGAAGCAGTGCTGTCTATAATATTGAGAGTTTTGCACCTTTAGCCCTGTGAGTTACTGGGATTAAACCAGACCAGTGTTGTTAGGTGGTTTTAGACCTGAGGGTACATTTAGAGTTCTGTAAAAACAATGAACAAAGTAGGCATTTCTTCAGAAATACACATAATATTGATAGGGAGGTGGCATTTGCATTGTCCTTGCTTACTGATTAACTTTAATAATTAACCATTGGACAGCATTGGTTTGGACTGCATCTTTTGCTGGAGAAATTACATTTGCTTGTCCTGACAAGCCAAATCAGACTGCTGTTGTTGAATAAAATGATATTTTATCAATACAAGACTAGGAAGGCAAAAGAATAGCTGATGGGAGTCAAAAGAATTGACTAAATGAACACACCCTGTAGATCTTTAAAAAGCACTCACAGCTCATTCTGGAATGATTTACAGACTCTGGATTTGAAATCCAATTTATAAATATGGTCTCACTGAGCTCAACTTTCCTGACATATAGCTGTATAAGCCTAATTTTCTTGTGAGCATTTGGAATTGTGGTAGGATGCAGAGATGCTCTTAATCTTTCTCCACCACAATGTCTGCACAGCAAAGGAGTTGTGAAGACCTCATCCCATCATTGTGACTTACTTACCAAGCAAATTAAGATGGCTAAAATTTAATTAATTTTGTTTTTAAAATGTTCCACGACAAGGGTTATAATCAAATCATAAATTTTTGTCTCAATGTGTTTATTTTCACTGCATCTTCTTAAATCAAAATCTTTGGTGCTTTATAATGCTTTTCATTTATGTGTAAATAGTTTTGTTTCTGTTAGTTCTCAAGCATAACAACTAAAGACACAGAATAGGCAAGGCTGTCCTGTGTGCCCCAGTTCAGCTGGAAGAAGTTAAGCAGGGGTGCTGGCCTATTTGAGCACCCCAGCTCAATTTCTTACAGTACCCCTATTTTCAATGAGGACAACTTCTTTCTGACAAAGATTGCACTTTCTCTGAAGTGTTTGCCTTAACCTAAATTATGATGCTTTTAAAGAACTGGCTGTTTTTTATGATGAAGTAGGACATGCATATTCAAGACTAATCTTTCTTCTTTTTCCCCCACCCACCCAGAGTTCTCTTGGTTTAACTGGTGCCTCCCAGGCTCTTGTCTGCTAAGTCTTCTGCTCATCCTGTGCTTCAGGGAATCCTACGATAGACTTTATCTCGATGTCATTGTCTCCGTTTGATAGCACAAAACAGAAGGGAGCTCCAGAAGAGGATGGAAGTTAGAACCCTGCTCTGCCTCTTTCCTTTGGAAATTGAAAAGACCAAAGGTCAAAGCTAAAAAAACCCTAAACAGTTTTAACATTGACCTTTTAACTGAACTTACAAAGTGGTTTTTAAAGTACACTTCCTAATTTCAGATTTTATTATCTTGATAACGATGGTGAGTGTTGTACTTGAATGGGAATTTGAATATTTTTTTAAAAGCACACACTCAGAAGAATGTGCGTTAGGGAGAAGCTATAGTTTATTAACTGTGAGATTTTTATTTAATAAGCTATTTAACTGGGTATACAGATTTTGTGCCAACTCAAGCCATTTACAAAATGAATATCTTACTTAGGGTTTAAGGGAGGAACATATTCACCATCACAAAAAAGTCTATTTTTGCAGCCTAAAGAGTCTAGTAAGAATTCTGATGTTCCAATATTTATCCTGCTTTTTAAACAATATACTATCCCCCATGGTGTAGTATATGAAAAGACAAGTGTCACTTTGATGACCAAATATTTGCAACGTAGCTAATTAGGGCTGAACAACTTGTTCCCTCACTATGAGCCCTCTAAGCGCTATCAAAATGAGAATAGTAGGTAGATATGAAATTATCCTTCTAGGATTTTAACTATGACCAAATATTTAAAATCCATATAAATGTCTTGACATGCCCCTTGTACACTACATTTATTTTCTAATGAAGCAATTGCTAATGTTTTCTAACCAGTCCCCTTCTTGACACATTGAAGGGTCTTATATCAGTTGGTGCTATATATTCAGTTATGTTTAAAACAATTAATTGCCTTAGTATAGGAATGACATCGGTTGTGAAGGTACAATGGGTCAGCACTACCTTTACTGGGATATTTTTAATTCATTTCTCCATCCAAATACTGCAAGCTGTCCTCCCAATGTTTTATCAAGCTGACTGAACAAAATTTATAGCTTTTCTGTGACAAGTCACGTGTGTTTTCAAGCTAGTTTACAATTTAAAGAGTGCCTATCATGTGTGATTTTGTTTTTAAACAGATATTCAGTGGTGGTACTTTCGGGTAACAAAATTAAATGGCAAATCAAATCGATCCAGACTTTATCTTCTATAGAAAGCTTTTGATCCAGTGGGCAGATCCCACTGGTGGGGGCGGCATTTACCAATTTCTCTTCTCCCTCCCACAGCGTTTCAGCCCAACTCGGGAGGTGGGTGAGGCTGAGGGCGCAGGAGAGCAGGGAATCTCCCTTGTCCACCAGAGGGAGCAAAGTCTGATTCCAACTCAGAGTCTCCAGCCTTGGAACGTTGCATAACATGGTAGTTGCAGTACTGTGTATCCTGTATTACGACACATATTATTGAGTTGGCTTTGTTTTCAAAAGCCAATCTAGCTTCTCCAGTTGGTTTTACAAAGCTTCACGTGCTCATGCTTTGCAAGAAATCTTATGCAAAATACATGTTGCTACCATCCATTTGAGAGAGGGAATTGTCAACCTGTGTTTACTAAATTGTGGCCAGTATGCTTCTCTACTAACACAAATATTTTGAAACACTTCCATGAGCATTCTTATAGCTCTGTTAATACTGAGTTTTAATCCTGAGCTTGTTCTCTTCCATTGGTCGGTCGGTCTGTGTGCATGCCTGTAAAATATTGTTTGCACATACAAATCTTACAAGTGTATTTTTTAGTAGTAAATTTCCACTGTGTCGAAATTCTAATGATATATTTAGTGCCATTGTCCATTCGAAAAGCAATCTCTTCAAGTAATGACATAGTTTACATAACACAGTTGAGTGACTTTTTTTTTAAGAGGAGGTAACAAAGCCAACTTGCTCAGGGGCATTTGTGGATTCCACAATCTAATATTATGCTTCAGTGAGAACTTTGAATTTGGATATGTTTCACTCCTTCAAAGAAGTTCCATTCTGCCACTCTTGATTCATTTGGCCACTGTAATTCAGAAATTAAGCAATATTTCTCAGACACATGGCTTTATTCTGTTTGTCCAGTCATTTTATTCTGTGGATAACTGAAATATTTCTTCAAATTGCATTTAGGAACTTAAATGGAATTATTGGTGTCATTTTATAGCGTCAACTTTTTGTTGTTGTTATGGTACCATTTTGTATTCCATATTGGTTAATAGGATGTGACAGCTTGATGAACTGATCCGCGACAGCTCATGAAAGATGAAAAACCTTTCTCTTAGAAGTACCTTTCAGCCAAAATATAGCCATTTTAATCTGCAATACAGTGGACGCTCGGGTTGTGAACGTGATCCGTGTGGGATGCACGTTCGCAACCCGCAGCAGCACGTCTGCGCACACGCGGGTTGTGATTTGGTGCTTCTACACATGCGCAAAGCACGATTTAGCGCATGTGCAACCTCCGAAACCCTGGAGTAACCTGTTGCGGTACTTCCGGGTTTCGGAGCGTCCGTAACCTGAAAAAGCGCAACCTGAAGCGTATGTAACCCGAGGTATGACTGTATAGAAAGATTCTTATTTCCCCTCACTTTACAGGCAGGCTTTTCTGTATTTTTTTCAGCAGGCTTCCTCACAGCTCTTGCCACATGATTTTTCTCTTGGGGTGCAACACCTACAAGGAGGAACAAGGCCATCCACTTAACACCCTTTCATTGCCCAGTAGGGAACAATCTAGCATTCATCTAATAGCAATGTCAATTAATACATCCTGGTCCCAGTTACATGAAGGTTGAAACTTCTTTTTGCTAATGAAGAGTTATCCTACTGGGATTGCAACTGTATACATTTGAAGTACTTTCACAAGAAGCAGATGATGTTTTTTCACATACACATACCCCTCCTGGCTGCCATGTTATTTGTGTGGCATTAGCTAAAATGAGTCCATAGAATCAGGTTAAGTGTTCCCCTTGATTACGCTTCAAGGCATTTCTCACTGTTGGGATTTTAGGGAAAGAAACTCTCTGTGTACTCTTAATCTGCTCCCAAGAGGAGTCAAGGCATTTTTTTGTTCCTGAGTTTTGTCTTACTTCTCTTGAGCACTTAAAAATGAACTAGAAGATTGGTGCAAGTAGATGTCCTCCTAGTCAGAGGGCAGCTTGGTGGCAACATTGTGATAGTGTCCTTTTTTCTTCTTCTTATATTTGTGTTGTTAAAAAGAAATCCCCAACTTGTTGGCTGAGAACTAGAAAATGTGAGTAGGATCTGCGGCTTCATTTCCTGGAGTTGTGCTTGGGCCAGTCCCTTTTTGAACTTGGTGTCCTCATCTGATGTGTGAGAGATAATACAGGTATAACTTTATTGTCACTGTCTAGGATAAGACAGATCTGTGGTCCCATCTTTTATGTAGTGCAGATCTCCTGTTCAGACAAGGTGGCCGCCTACTCTCATATCTCATAGGTAAGGCATACTGGCATAACCTGAAGAGGTGTTATATCCTTGTGTGCGCTGTTGAATGTGTGGGAAACATTTTGATTTTATAAAGACTGAACACACAATGCAAAATGAGCCACCTACAGGTGTGTGCTTTACTAAAAAGGGAAGTAGATATATAGGCATTAGGTAGAATTAATGAATATGAAGGCTATACATTATACAGTGGCTCAAGACAGCCTATAAAGGTTCTGATAGCAGAAATTTTGATTTGGTCAGTAACCTGCTTTATAATTATATTGCATAATAGTGGTAACTTCTCAAGTTGCTAGGGCAGCAAAAGTGGTTTGGAAAATACTTTTTGTATGTGATATGGTTGCTTATACTTTTTACTCATCAGTTATTTCCCAACATTAAAGTGAAAGTGACACGGTGGGCTAGATAGGTACATACAGCAATTGTATAGGAATGGTTAGGGTTATATATAGACTATCATGAAGACACCGAAGAGAAGTTCTTCCATGCAAGTTCTGTTGAAGTGAATAGGAGCAGCACAATCTTGTGTTGCCCCCCTTCATTCAATGTAACTTGTACAGGAGAAATTCCCAGTGGACTATATCTTATCTAACCTTGTGCTCCAGGCAGCCTGCACAATATGTTCTCTAATAAATTAGTGAAGTTTTATTATCTGTTAGACATTTGCTTGGTCTCATTCAAATGAGTAGATCTGTCCTTGTTTTGAATGAGTCAGGAATATGAACTCTTCTCAGAGCAGTCTTACATCGATTCTCTCTAAATGTCTAAATATTGAAATGATAATATAATGATCTAAATTTATATCAGTATTTTATCAGTTAACAGTGAAAGGCACTGATTGCCATTCTAATTACCTCCCATAGCTTGATGCTAGAGCCACACTTACTTGGGAATTTGGTATCATTCAAACAAATTTAATTTCGGGTAAACGTGTTAAGAATTTACGTGCCAGAGTGTTAAAAATATGTTCCTGAGAGAATGCACCAAATCTTTTTATCATTGATCATTTCCAGCTTGGGGGGAGCTTGGGGGGAAAGAATGCCCACCTCTGTCCGTGCTCGGTGACTTGCATCCTGCCTAGAAGTTCAAACAAGATAAGCATGTGGAATTATTTTCGCATGTGAAATGGAAAATACTGGTCAGTGTGGCTGCGTTGTGCATGCAGAGACAAATGAATAAGGTCTGTGAAATTTAATCACGTAATCAGTTAATCAAAATATTTTGATCAAATGAACACACACACACGGTAATTATAAGTACTATTGATGACCAATTCCATCAAAGAAGTATCTCCCGCCCTTGTGTGAGAGAATGGGGAGTCCCTTTTCTAAGATGATGTGTGCTACCGCACACGTTTTTATTTAGAACTACTGGGTTATATCCCATGTTGCATGAGCTCTTTCTCTTTGCCCACTCTACAGGCCGCTGTGCTTGCCAAAATCCTATCCAAAGGGCTGGGAGAACCTGCCCAACATTGTGAGCTGTCCTCTGGGCTGCAAGGGGTTGCAGGGTACTGGCAGGGGGAGCAAGGTGTTGAGTGAGATTGCCTTCTGCTTATGCCATATTGGGTGCAACCCTTAGTTTCTCATATGCAATAATTGTGCAGATTTGACTAATTCTTTAATTATTTGACTAAACCTGAGTTCATTATTGATATTTTAATTGGTGGCAGCCCTATTCTAAGATAAAAAATTCCACTCCACCCCCAGATCCAAGATTTTTGCATTAAGAAGCAGCAATACATTATTCCAAATACACTAACATACTTTATTCTAACCGAATTGTGTATTTTTAAAAGAAAATATAGATAAAAACCAATTTTTATGTGTTATATTTGAATGAATGAATGAAATAAGTAAATAAATAGATAGAAGAAAATGTAGATCATTGCAGTAGGCTGTGGTAAAGGGCATGTTAGGAAACCGTCATGATCTGGGTTTGTATGAGGAAATCAATGAATCTTTGTTACGGCATGGGAAACGCAAGTGTATAGTAGAAGTCTGCACTGCCACCCCTGGAAATGGGCCAGGATCCTCTTTAACCCAGGCTAGAAGACCACTGACTGAAAAGAGAAGTACTCTGTACCAAACAATGAATTCAGAAACTTACATAAATTAATATGCTTTGATGTTGTACGATATATTCCTATCTGTGCTAGTGATTGAGAGGTTCAAGGAGCTGACAATAGACTGCCCTCTAACTCTGGCTTTTGAGATTTCACCCTCCATTGCCATTTTTAAAGCATATCTTCACAACCAGAAAGGCTTGGATTTTATTATTTTAAAGAAGAAAAGCTTAATTCCTTTTGGCAGTGCCATGTTGAGTGGCTTTTCTCTTCTATGCAATGACAGCATATGCATTGGTCCTTCCTTTGGGTTTCTGCACATGTAGCAGAGTTTTTTTACATTTTCTGTTTTCCCCCTCGAGAACAAGGCGACCTAGGAGCCTGAGAGTTTCAGGATCAAACCCCCTCTACAGTTTGCCTTCATTGCACTCCACATTTTTTGTACCAGTTAGGGCACTTTGCATTCTTTCTGTATTTGTATCTGCAATGTTTCAGATATGGGAAGAATTGAAGCTAGTGTCAGGATTTCCCAATGTGAGCTGGAGAGGTTTATTGCTATCTCCCATGAGCCTTCAGTTGTCCAACTTGACATCTTAAGATCCATATTTTTGTTTCATTTGGATATACAGCTGCAGGTTCTGAAACAACACAATCCATTAAATAATGAGAAAGTGTTTGGTGAACTGGGTCACACAGGTGTTGAGGAGTATTGGCTTGAGCTGTGGTGAAATGTCAAAAACACTTTGGTCTGATCTTAGGTTGGTTGTCCTTTGCTTAAGACAAACCTCAATTCAGTAACTCCACATTTAGCTTAACTAATTTTTTACAGCCACTGTTTTCTCATGTCTAAGCTTTTCTTTGAACTCAACCTTTTTATATGCATGTAGTCGTTCACCTGTCAGAATTCTGCATGTTCTGCGATATGCAGTATCCTCACTTTTATGTTTCAGAGAAAGTTTTATATGTTCAAATGCATGGATTTTTAATTGCATCTCAGGATTTGTTTTAACTAGGCCTGGTGGTGTGAACCTGTAGTAAAAACGATTCCCTTTCATTTGTGGGTATGACTTTTTGTAAATCTAACCTGAAACTGTAAAAACAAATACATAGAACATAAAATGATTTCATTAGGATTTGTAAGCATTTTGCTTTTTGTAATTTTGTAGGAAAAAATGATATTTTTATTTTAGGGCAAGTTCTACTTTTGTATGTAATATGCTGACATGGGGCACAATCTGTCAGAAGCATATCCTGCATTCATCTCATGGAAATAAATTTAGAGGTGTGGTCCTGCCCTACTCCCATTCATTATTAGTTTCCCTTTGGAACTTAAGTAGGACAGGTTTCTCATGGATTGTGTCTGTGATGTCTTTTATTTTTTAATAAAACTTATTTAAAACCCACTGTCTAATACATCTAGAAATGTAAACTTCACCTATCACTTTGGAGTTCTCTTTAAACTGGAATCTTGCTGTAAGTGTTTGGTGTTAACTTGTGTAATACTTGATACACATTAAAAATGTTAATTGTAGCTTGTGAGTCATCTTTTGTGCTTGGATGCCATATAATATCCTAGAGCGATGGTAATATTCATTGAGGTATCTGCTGCTGGCTTTGTTGTGGAGGATTCCAACATGGCTTTTTGTCATATGTCTGTTGGCAAGAGATGCAAGCTTAGGAACAGGTTTAACAAGGGATCGTTTTCCAGGTCATCGTACAAATGGCAGCTGCCAGAAGAACTGGATGCAATTTTTTGGTGAATTGTCAAAACTCAAAAATAAGTTGGGCTTTTCTCAAGACAGTTCCATGAGATGATCTTCCAAATCACAAGCAACAGAATCTTTGTTTCTTGTTTCAGAATTGGCCTCAAATTATCCCATCAAGGGCTGGTTTTTGTGACAAGCTGTGTCTTGTAAACAAAAAAAGCTACTGTTCTGTTCTTTAATCTATAAGATGATGATTCAGGATTTGGATAAAGCTTTAAAAACACCTGTCTGTAATTATGGTTTTAATGTGTGTGGGGGTTTTTTAAAAAAAAAGTTTACATTTTTGTTATATTTATTATGTATTTTCCTCAGAGTATTTGTTTAACCTAGCAAAATGTACAACATTTATGTCTGATGTGATGAGTCACAGTCATTTCTGACTTGGGACAAAAAATATCAAGGTGATGCCTCAGATTTCATCTAACACTGATTCTGTTGATGTCAACTTTTTCAAATGGGATGGCTTTAATAGTAACCTGGTAAATTCAGGTCCTAATCCTGAATTTGGCTTTTTATGGACGAAGATAATACATCTTACCTTGTATTCTCAACAGACAAGCTGAAGGCACAGGTAAGTGTCACTTGTGCTGTATTGAAGGAAATATGCTTTGGATAACAAAAACAAAGTTTAGAATTTCTGCTCTTTATATTTTGGTGTGTTTGTTGTGGAAAACTAGAGAAAGGAGGAAGGACAAACATGTTGCTTCCTAGAGATGTAGTTTTAGTCAGTTGAAGAGTAGATTAGCATTACATTGCAGACCAATTAGCAAAGGATGTGTGGATGTGCTAATTGTGCACAAATGTGCCTTAATACTAAACAATTCCATGTACAAATTTCCCGCATGTAAAGTGTTAAGGAATCTAGGGGATAAAGCTCAATCTAGTTCACACTAAGTTTGTTTTTACTGATGTGGTGCCTCTCAATTACTTTCTAATCGGATGCATTAAAAAAATAAATTCCCAGAGGCACATTTGTGAATATGAAAACTCTCAAAATTATAGCTTATGATTGACTAGGAATGAGGTATTATGCATGCAGGTGTAGCTGGTTTCAGGTTATTAGAAATCCAATCTATTTTTTATGATATTATGGTGTAATTTTCAGCACAAGACTGTGATATAAATTTCCAGTTGCACCGGAACATAAACTACAAGTGTCCCTGACTCTTGTCACTTTCCATGGTCTTTAGTTTGATTAATAAAAGGGACGAGAGCGATAACATTTTCCCAATAAGAATCTATGATCATCCCTCAATCAAAATGGGCCCATTTTATAGTGATATGTAACAATGATAAAAAATGTTATTTCAAGACCATTGGGACTAGTCTTTCAGCCTATAAATGTTGATCATATGGCTCTGGTTCTTGAAGCAAGTAAATAGCCCATTTTCTTCTTCTTTTGTGTTAAGAGCAGTGTCCTTGGAAATTCAAGTCTATTGGCTTCCTGGTCATATATAGCAAAAGGGTCTAAAGCTGAAATTTGAAACACCACACAATCAGCCCTGTTTGAAGATCTAGCATAGTAAAATTCAGGATGCTTGTCTGAAGCCAAAGGTTCAGGGGCACAATATTACTATGTGTTAATGGAATCTTAAAGGCCTTGTTAATTGTCCCCTGCCTTTAAAATACGACAGGAAATATAAAGTAGGAGAGGGAAGAGCTGGTAACCCTTCCAGGTGTAAAGAAATTCTGATAGTCAAACTTTAGTTTTATATTCATTTGTTTGTATTTCAGGCAAGTGGAACTAGTCACTAAGAGTGTTATGTTCTATCTACATTAGTAAAAATCAGCCCCGTTGAGCTCAGTGAGGCTCTCACAGGTAAGTGTGGGTATGATTGTGCTTTAAGGCACTTGTCATGCTGCAGTGGCAAATTATACTTTGGTTGAGTACAAACATTTTTAAAAAATGGATGCAGCCAGTAAACCTAGGCTAATAATTTAAAACACTTCCATAAATTTAGCCTAACCGTTTGATCATACAGAATACACTTATACAGAATTACCGTATTTTTTGCACCATAACACTCACTTTTTTCCTCCTAGAAAGTAAAGGGAAATGTCTGTGCGTGTTATGGAGGAAATGCCTACGGGTGGCATGCCTACGGATTTTCCTCCTCTAAAAACTACGTGCGTGTTATGGTCAGGTGCGTGTTATAGAGCGAAAAATACGGTAGGTGCCAATGGATTAATATTAAATAAACCCAAATGAGGCTGCAAGACCTAAATTATATTTGCCTCAACTGTTGCAAATTTCATTTTAAGAGATGAGATGTAGGTCAGGCATAGGCAAACTCAGCCCTCCAGCTATTTTGGGACTACAATTCCCACCATTCCTGACCACTGATCCTGTTAGCTAGGGATGATGGGAGTTGTAGCCCCAAAACATCTGGAGGGCCAAGTTTGCCTATGCCTGATGTAGGTGCTTAGAAATAGTTTTTCAATTAGAGGAAGTTGAAAGATACATTAACAGTAGCAGGGGTGGGGGAAGAAATTTTAAGGTTTATGACTGGGGAAGCAATGACTAATCTGAGACAAGAGTTGAATACTTTAATCATGTGAACAAGCCTTGTCCTACCTCATTGGAGCAAGCAGATCTTTGCCTGCACATGCAAAGGTGAGGAACAGGTCACATGAGAATGGGTCTGGTTCTGAAGCTGGCAGAGCTGGGTGAACTCATTGGAGCTACTGTGCTTAAGAAATAACTGGAGCTGGTGGGGATTTTCATTCAAGATGTCTTAACACCTCATAGATAGAGAGATTCATGTGTCCTTGAATAGATGTTTAGAAAGCAAATTAGAAGTTTACTGGTTCCAGTGTTTTGTATGGGCTTGGACTTTCGTTGGGCTTGGACTGGGAAAATCTACTCAGTTATGAAGCTTGCTGGGTTCTTTAGTGACTCACTCACTCTCAGGGATAAGCTATCATGGTGGAAGATAGGACCAGCAACAAAGTAAGTTGTTACTTCCATATCCCTCTCCCCTATCCACATGGTTTGCCTTGCTTCCCCTTTTTCAGTGCTATGGTTTAGCAAGCAGGCAACATTCCTGCAGCTTGGGTTCCAACCACTAGTCTGTCCAGGTAGGAACTACTGTTCCCATAAATATTTTTCTGCACCACCACCAGAAGGGATCAACCTGTTTGGCAAGAACAAAGGCTGGAGGCATAAAACGGCTGCAAGGAAACGTTATTTGTCCCTGTAAGTACATTCTGTTTGTATTTTAAAGGTTATACTATAAAATAAGTGTACAGACCTGTCTTCTCACTAAGGTCACCTACAGAGGCCCTCCTGGTTGTTCCACATTCTGCAGAAGCTCATCTTCCCAACCAAAGAGGTTTTTTTTGTGGTGCACACTCTTTGGAATACTCACCCCCCCACACACACACTGTTGTGCTGGCTACTGATACCAGTCATTTGTCAAACTTTTTAAGTTGAATTTTGTACTGACTGTTAATGGTGTTGGGATTATTTTTATTTTTATTTATTTTAATTGATTTATTGTAAACTGTCTTGATATATGTTTGTAATAGTCTGTGTGTGTGATACATACTGCTTTCAGCAGATGAAAGCATGGAGTCCCATTTAGATACCAAGTATTGATACTCTTCAATAAACAGAGGAATTAATGATCAACCTCTGGATTAGGAAATTAGTATCTACAATGAATTGGCAGCATAATGAACTGATGAATTTGAGTTAAGTTAAGAGTGAACATGCGATGAATGTTTTCCTTTGGCTTTTTGTATTAGAAACATTAATTTGCGGCAATAGAGTTCCTATAAATGTATTACTCTTGGGGGGAAATCAATTAGAATGTATAGTCGGACAGTTAATTGGGGGTTTTTAATGACTAAGTTTTGTTTAGCTGATTGCTAAACATAGTTATGGTTTATTTAAATGCTGACTGTCTAAGTAATGGATTGAAATGTGCCTCCAGTTGATTTAATGAAGTGTGGATTGTTTAATTGACTAGCTTTTGTAGGAATTAATAACTTTTTTCAATGGATTAAGGTATATTAATTTTGTATAGGGTTGTAGCCAATGGTTACTTGGGTAGAAGGTCTCCTGTGCAACCAATCTTTCCCTTTCTTTTTGAAAAGTATCTGTCCAGGACAGTGTAGGTTGCTTTACTACCTTTTGTTTCTACAGGGGATAAGTGTCCCGTGTAGTCCTCCTTGGAATCAAAATTATTCTCAGTGGTTATTTCAGACTTACATAGGATGACTTGGATTGCCCCTGCTTACCCTAGGACATTTTTTCTTCATGCCTTTTTATCATCATAACTTACTTTGCATTTATTTCCTTACTTTGTATTTCAGACAGGGAATGATTTATCTCCTATCCCACAATAAACCTTAAGGGATAGTTGACAACTGTTCCAGAGGGCATCTCCCACCCCACCACATAGAGAGAGGCAAGTCTGTTTTCTACCATTTCTATAATTGGTAGTTTGGGGGCTAATATCAGCTTCCATAGTAGTTCAATATTTTCATTATCTGAATATACTGGGAGCTGCATTTCTAGTAGCTACTGAAAATCATTTGGCTTTGTGATATCCAAATAAATGTGTGTCAAGGTGGTTTGTCAAGCACACTCTCCGAAATGAAGGGACGGATTCTAAACTTCATCCAGGGGAGGCAGGCTCCGCAGAAGGGAATGTCCTTTCTACTCCCCTGTGATGAAGTAATGTGGCCAGAACCCTAATCTTATTTAGCAAGTTTTGGATTCCATGGATAATGGGATTTTATGTCTACATCAAAAGTTGGAACCAACATGAGGACTTTGCCCAGAAGCTACTATTGATAAATTTCTTTCAGCACCTTTCCTTCAGCCACAGCTTTAAACTCCATTGTCATCTTATCTACTGCTGACAAACAACTCAGAAGCTTAGTAGGTTGTTTGAGTTTTATTTCTTAATTCTTCTTTACATAGTACAATTTATAAAAATACAGAAGCCCAGCCCACCCCTAAAATTCACAGTGTCTAAAGGCAGTGGTTAACAGTATACATCACCTTTATTCTAACAGTACCATTGTGTTCAGTTGCATAGGAAGGGTATTATGCCTTTACAACAGAGTCTGATAATATTTTCTTTTCCTATTTTGCTTCACAAGGCATATACTCTGTTTGTTGTTGTGATAATAATTATCTCTATTTATATACTCAAGAGCTGTCATTTATCTCCACTTCAGCTACAAAATAGAGTGGAGGTATCTCCCATCTTCATCTCCCATTTGTGTTTCCTCGTGCTTTACTTTTTAAAAATGAATTAGATTGGATTTCAAATATGCACACATTTGGATACTGGCTGAGAGTAGTTAGTTGTGCAGCTGACTTCCCTCTACATACTTTTATCTTTTCTGTACCTCAAGCCTTTATGGAATTCTTCCTGACCTCAGTGTAAACTTGCAACACATCCCTCCTACTAGCAACTCTGTTCCCCGCAATCAAGAATTGCCCTTCAGTAAACATTGTCTTATCTTTAAAAACTTGCCCTTCAAATTACAAACGAAGGATCTATGTGTTCTTAAAGCTTCATCCTTAAGCGGAAGAGGGAGGTTGGAGAAAATGGTCTGTATTCACAATTGAAACAAACGCTGGTGTGTCCAAGAGGTGCATGCCTATTTAAGACATCACATCTTTGGGCCCGGGAGATGGACTAGTGAGTAAACTGGGCTGGAATATTCTGCACATGGTTAAAAGCACACTGTCTTTGCACTGACAATGGTTTGAAATGATTCACCAGTGAGCCTTGGCTCAAATTAAGCCTCAGGGTTTTTTTCTGCTTTAGCGGTGTAATAGTTCTGAACCCACTGCAAATAAATACAGGCTTATAGTGTAATATTAGGAAGCTGGTGCTTTTCAGGACCTATTTATAGATGGTATTTTTCTTAAGACTAGAGAAACCCCTTAGAGGGAAATAGACCCATTAACCTTCCATATAATAAATATATGGGCAGGATGTGATTATTTTAGTACAAGTGGAAGTATTTGGAAGCAAATATCACCACTGGTACAATGTGTCTGATACACAAAATGTATGTTGGGATAAAAGGTAAAGGTAAAGGTACCCCTGCCCGAACGGGCCAGTCTTGACAGACTCTGGGGTTTGTGCGCCCATCTCACTCAAGAGGCCGGGGGCCAGCGCTGTCCGGAGACACTTCCGGGTCACGTGGCCAGCGTGACAAAGCTGCATCTGGCGAGCCAGCGCAGCACACGGAACGCTGTTTACCTTCCCGCTGGTAAGCGGTACCTATTTATCTACTTGCACTTAAGGGTGCTTTTGAACTGCTAGGTTGGCAGGCGCTGGGACCGAGCAGCGGGAGCGCACCCCGCCGCGGGGATTCGAACCGCCGACCTTTCGATCGGCAAGCCCTAGGCGCTGAGGATTTTACCCACAGCGCCACCTTGCCTTGCCAAATTGGGTGCCCTGCCAGTGCGGTCAGCCGAAACACTCACAGTGGCCATGCTGGCTGAGATGGAAGGGAGTTGTGTCCTCCAAATAATAATGGTTCCAAGTTGGGTCCGGGCGAGGTAACAAAGAAGCAGGAAAACAACTTTTATCGTATTGCAACCTAGGCTATTGAAACACTGATTCCATGTTGACAGTGCGAGTGCCTTGCCACAAAAGCTAGCCAATTCTAAATAGCTGTATTCAAATAAATGAGGTTTACTTTCCTGATCCAGAGACCCCACAACAAAAGATGCACAAAATCTACTGTCTTACCTGTGCAAGAATGGTGTTCCACGTGCATAGTGGAGTTTCAGTTTCAGGCAAATGTGCTTAGGAGCCAGACATACAGCTGCTAATTTAGAATGCATTGTTTCCTGGAAAGTACATCTGGCATAAATAGCAGAGATCACCCCTAAGGAATCTCACTTTGGCAGGTTTCTAGAATTTGTCCAGCTCTTTAAATGCTGTTAAAATTCCTGGATGTTTCTCCAGAAAATAGCTTGAGGTATCACCTGAATAGTTCAACTTAGAGATGACTCAAGGGTAAACTAGATGGGGCTGGTGTGTTTTTGTGGGAACGGGGCTTTAACCAGTTTACTCTTCCTGTTGTTTGGATCAAAATTGCACCTGTTACTTCCAGTGGGATGCAAGTTCTCTCTTGCTCCAATGGGAGTTTTTTCCCCACTGGGAATAACTGACAACCAATTCAAGAGGGACAGTTAAAAATAGTCTTGTGAGAGCTTAAAATTAAATTTTATTGTGTGAATAGGCTACTGTGCACTACAGCCTATTTTGTAGCTTGGGGACATTTCATACCTCTTAAAAAATCAGGAAGGTAACTTGAGTACCATTTATACCAGTCCCTCTCTCTACAGCCACTAATATATGTAGCTTTTTCTCTTTTCTTTCTGCCTCTCAACTCATTTTCAGCAAGTACAAAATGAAGTCCTGCAAAAAGAAATAGGGATGGCTAAATTTGGGATGCGCTGAATACTGAAAGTAAAGTTGGATGCGCCCAACAACCGCAAGGTCAGAAGTCACCCATTTTTTCTTAAATTCACTCTATAGCCCCTTAACACCATTACATTCAACCTGGAATAGTAGCCTAGAAGATGAAAGAGTATTTATTTACCTGTAGAAGAGCATCTACAATACCACCTAACCAAGTTGAAAGCAATTGATTTTTGCAGTACAGTAAACCTGCAACTTGTGTGGAGGTTACAGTCTGGGGATCGTGCCTGAAGCCAAAACCACATATACTCAAAACACATTGGGTTCAATGGTGGATGGGATGGTTAAAGTCATTTTCCCCAGAACCCTGCTCCCTTTCTAATTTCCCCCCCCAGGCATATATGTGCAAAAGTTAAAGTTGCAGGCTTACTGTAATACATAAATGAAACTGGAACTCAAGGAGCCCAGCTCATATCATTATTATTATTATTATTATTCAACTTACAGCTTAGTTTTTCCTTACACACACCTCTATTGATAATTAAAAACAATAGGACCAATATACTAAGTCAATTTGGACTGTTTATTCATAAAGTATGAGCAAATACAAACATTGTTTACTTTGCCATTCTTAACAGGAATGGATTTTTTGTGGGCTGGGAAGATGAACAGTTCTAGCTACAAAAGTCAACTCCTCAATTTTAACTGAACAACAAAATTCATTCATCTATGAAAAGTTTTTGTTATTTTCTTTCCGGTTCCCCTTTAAAACCTATCCTCAAGTCCAAGTGCTGCTTTTATTATTCTAAATTTATTTTTAGACCATTCTGCAGTACATATACCATTTGTATGTGTTATAAATATATAAACATACACAGGATTTGAGTAAGGGGACTTTATGATGAACTTTACATTTTTATTTTGCTTGTGTAATAAAGTCCCACATTTGGTGTGACTAAATGGACCGAGTTAATTAGTTTGATTGCTGGATATAATCTTTTCTTAACATTAGATTTTGTAATGCTAGAATGGGGGAGCAATCCTAAATTATACCCCCGCCCTGCAAAGGGATTCAAATCATACCCACTTCCTACACAGATCTTCATCTAAGTTCATTCTCTAAAATAAAATAAAAAAATAAGGCAGCAGGTACACATGTATAACTCATGTCCTAGGTGAGCTACTGCAAGAAATGAATAAACACTCCAATCACCTTCTTTCCAATGCCATTATCTCATTATTCTTCAAAGGTTTACTTTTAACATAAAGAAGGTTCTCCCCCTTCTCTATTAGAATGTGCATATTATTGAAGAGCAGGGTGTTCTTAACTAGCTTTGCAACAATAAAGTCAATGTATATTTGTTAAAATATAAATCCTCATCGTAAACCAAAAGGGCAGATTCAATTGCTGCACTACTAGTTTGGCAGAAGTGGCAAAACATCATCAGGTTCAAGAAACTGCACCACAACTGGTGCTGCCAGAAAGAGAAGGCAAACCTGTGTAGGGCTCCCATATAGTATGGTGATTAAGCTTTGCTGCTTTATCAGTCTAAACATTCTCTGTAGTCACATTATGGCAGTAGAGGGCACTGGGATAAGCACCAGGAAAGATGAGCAAATGTTACTCACTTAGATCAACTCTTGTACTCTCTACACACTGGACTTGCCAAAGTCTGGCACACCTTCTATGATGTGTGCAGCTCCCTTGCTAGCAAGGTTTAGCCACATTCGTTTTAACAATTTCCAGCAGCAGCAGCAGCTCCACAGCTATGAAATGATAGATATGTCTTCTGCCCCTTTTCTGAGAGGGAGAGTTCTATGGCAGCTTGTAAGAAACTGCTGTATCAGAATGCATAAGAGCAGTGCAACTGTAGTGCTCATACTTCTTTCCTGCAAAAAGCTATTATTATTTTTTTCAAAAAGAGACAAAACACAAGGGTGATAGTTCCTCACATTTGAGTAACCACAGGTTATGATTCTGAAATCAAAAGCTAACAACATCTTCCTACCCAAATACGAAAAGCCATTTTCTTCCCTGCACCCGGAGAAAGTGAAGAGTTAGGACAACCTCCAAAATACGATTTGTAAAATAGGATTTGTAGTTGCTATTATTCAAACCTCCGTTCTATAAGAATCTTAACCTGCTGTGTCCTTTGCTCTCTGCCCCACTCCCTGGGTTCAACATATCCCTCTCAAAATGAAAGCCATAGTTTCAAATCTGTTCAACTGAATCTTGTAGATGTTGCCTAAGCTTATAAAGGAGGTTTAAAAAAAAGGAAAACAAAAAGTGGATGAGAGATCCTTTGTAGCACTTGACTGTACAGAATTTGGGCACAGTCCTCACAGCATCTCTGGGGTTGCATGCAACTTGATGGCACTTTAATGGTTGCCTCCTGCTACATAGAATTGGTTTAGGAAATCCCATGAGTCTCAAAAGAGACTTGCTGTGCAAAGTGCCCCACTAGATGTAAGAGAGCTGGGTCTCTTCCCCATGGCAAAAATGCATTGCTCCTCTGAAGGATATTCCCAAACATTTGCATATTCAGTTTCCACATCAAACACTGGGAGGGGGCTTTGTTTCCTTGCTGACTAAGCCCTGCTGTCAAAAGCAACACTGCCAAACCAAATACATTTCCAGTGTGTACTACAACATCCATTATGACAACCCCAAGTGTAATAAATACCAGGTGTTTAGAAAACCCCTCAGAGAATCAGACCGCTCTACTGTGGACATTATCAGCTGGGTGCCTGAAACACTAAATTAACTTAGGGCATAGTGACATTCTTGCATCCTATGTCATTAACCTGCCATGTGATAAGAAACTGCTCTTATTTTGCATTAGATGTTGCCCCTAAAGAATTGTACTGCCATGCAAACATTAATGGAATGTTAAAAAGCTCAGATGTTCTTTTCCACCCATTCACCCTACTTTCTGTTGAAATGGCATCTGCACACCCACGTTGCAATTGCCATTCATATTTTTGAAAGGGTGTCATTCTTCACATTCAGATGCCTGGGAAGAATGAATTTGGAATATCCTAACTAAAAATATCCCTCCCCTAGCCTGCCCTGATTTCTGGCATTTGGAGAAAGAAAGATATGCTGCATAACCAGAATGGGAAAATATTCTATGTAATAAAATAAATTCTAGTCTTTATCTAACTGAAAAATAGATCCGGCTTATTTATGGCAAAAAAAGAGTGAATGAAAGGTTTAATTCATTTGCATATATACCTTTTTAAGAACTGTTGCAAAATAAATTACAATTTTGCAGCACCCTCTGAAACAGTGACACTGATCCAGCCATTTCTTACACAATGAAGAGGCTCAGATGGAGCTCAATTACGAGCAAGTGTCCCAATCATTTCGGTGGAAAACAAAGATCTGCATGTGCAGCAGCTTTCTTTTGTCAGGTGAATGGGATGTTCGGCACTCAAAAGAGCCTCATGTGTGCAACAGAAACCCCAGAAGAGTCTGGATTAGAGTCTGTAGAAATTTGATCAAGTTCTCAGTCATGGGCACATGGAAGCAAACAGCAAAAACCAAAACAAAACCCCAACAGGTTGCATATCTAAATCCCCAAAAAATTCTACAGCCCATGCATCCATCCAGACTATTGCAACCAGTGATACCATTCACAATTTAGGCACCAATGTTTTATGATATGTGGTTGCATAAGGTAACATCAGGTGTTGGCATCAGCACTGGATTGCTCTTCCTATTCAAACTAGCCATTTTGCATCATGAACACAGAGCCACTGACCGGTTTGCATGTCTTGCCTGTGTTAATGGTCTCGACTGTGCCATCATTCAGATTATATGTCCAAAATGTGTTTTAAAGGTGGCAACAGTAATGAGCACAGGTCTGGCTGCCAGACAGTGAACCTAAATCTAAAACAAACGGCTTGGACAAATGTCAAGCCAGCAACTGCAAATAGATATGGTCATTGCTGAAAGAAGATATGGAGGAGAATCCCCAAGCTCTGGAATTGTTCATCATTCATGCCGGGACTCTTATTACATGCTCTGCATTGTGGCAGTCTCCATCTCTTAGCACCAGGAGTTATGCTGAACAACAATGGCAAACTCGCTCACGTTGCCAGACACACTGGGAATGTCCATTAAAGCGTGGTGTGTATTGGCTAGACATGAATGTCAGACAATCACCTGTCCAAAGACGACATGGCTTCTGCACTGGTCTAACACAATCACACATATACAAAGAATAACATTCAAAACTGGACTGGATTATTATTATTTGAAAAGGCTACAGACCCCATTTTTTTACCTTTACCGAAGCAGAATTACTTTTTCTTCTTCTTGCTCAGACACAGAAGGATACTGTCAACTGATGGTGCACATTGTACTCCCATGGAGAAGTACTAGCTGGAAGACACTGAAGGAATCTGCAGTAGGCTTTATAGGTTAGACTATGCTATGAAGACATTCTTCAGAGACAAACTGAACTCAAAACATTTTTTTCCCAAGTGAATAAAAAATTATAAAAAATAAAATCAGCATTAGCACAAAGCTTGGTGATTTCAACAAGGACAGCAAGGCCATCAATCTAGCAGCTCCTTAAGAGACTACCACAATCAAAGTTAAAAGAAAATAGTTGCCCCACCCCTTCCAAAATCAAGATATTCCATGGCTCTTGTTCCACTCATCATATTTTCCCCAGTGGGATAAATTCTCTTCTACCCAGAGCCCATGCTTCAAGCACCCAAACCTATACTTCAGGTAATGTCATCCTACATTTCCCTCAAAACTATGGCTGGAAATGTTTCAAAATACTAGTTTTTGCGTGAAGTACCTTATCTTTGTTCTGTTTATCTCACTAGACTTTTTTTTCCATTGAAGGCTGCATATTATTTCAACGTGTCGCAGGAAATGGTGATGACACACTGATCAACCCCCAAACCTAAACACCAGAATCTTGAGCACAATGTTTGATAAGGCTTCTCTTGTGGATGACATTCATACTACCATTAACCTGTAGGCTTATGAAGGACGCATCTCAGCGCATTGAAGGCATTTGTCTCCCATGTCCACTGAGTTTCTGAAGCGGTGCTGGGTAGCCAAGTACCATTCCACACAAAGTTAGCACATAATGGTTGGTTCTTGGACTGTCATGGCATCAGACACAAAGGCATCTCCAGCCATAAATATCCATAGCAGTATGTGATGTCTCTAGCTGAGGACTCCTCAAAAAATCTTAGGCAAGATGGTCCATTGTCCATAAGCAGTGGGTCCACTTAAGGAGATGTACTACTCAAAAGTAAGACCACTGATAAAAAAGAAAATAAAAGGCCCACTGTGTAATATTTACATCTAGAGACTGGGCCAATATTTGGTCCATAAACTCAATTTAAAAAATAAAAATCATAAAGGAAGTGATCCAGTTCTTGGTGTCCATCATCAGCTGTTGGTAAAGGTCCTTCCAGGGGAGGCCTCAGGCCTGTAGTCATACTTATTCAGTGTACTGGGGTAATAGGTGGTTGTGTACACATTTGTTTGCTGCAAAGGATAGAAGTTGGTCCTGTCATCTGGTATTAAATTGTTCTTGTTAAGTGTCTGTGGGGGGAAAAACAGAGAAATTTATAGAGACATTATTTTCCCTCCCTTGTCCAAAGAGCTCACATATTCCATTTTCTAATGCAATTTTATATTAGTACCTTCCCTCTTCTAAGGTGTCGTCTTAAGTATTTTGTAGCTCTCTACAGAGACCTTTCTGTGGATAGGGCCACAACTCCTCCTGGCTTGCCACTGTTTTGGGCAATCTGAGCCAAGCCACTACTACAAACTAAGATCTATGGGTTTCTCCAGATTTGCAGACATGGCTTTCCCATATTGGTGACATGATGTTTGATGGTCGTCACCACCATCTCCATCACCCGCCACTGTGCAACTGTGACTGGGGTCCCGTCTACATGTTTCACTCCAGCTCCCTCCCAAGAGTAAACCAAAAGGGCATTTCTCTTTTGCTTTGGAAGAGCAGGTGCACATTTACCTGATCTCCATCTCCACTGGTAGATATCCAGGTTTGGACCCCCCGATATTAAGTGTGTCACTTCTGTAAGCTACAGTGTAAGTAACAAGGCATGGTCACATTTGAGGGGAAAAGGATGGCTGAAGAAAATTAACAACCAACAAAGTTACAAGTAGTTGTCAACAGCATGGAGAAAAAATGGAGGTGGGATGTAGGTGTCATTTTAATTACTGATGTTTAAATAAGGGATTTCTTATTCTTCCCCCTGCCCCTTCCTTTGCTGGGCATTTATTAATTAATTCCTTTCAATGGCACCACCAAAAGCTGATGTAAAAATTCACTGTCATTTCAATACACTCTTTATCTTTTTCTAGCTCATGGTTAATCTGTCTGCTGGACAGATGTATTTTTCTGTGCCCGGAAAAAGAAGTCTGTCACGTTTGAACACATTCAGAAAAAGAAACAGTGAAAAACAGCATCTTTGCAAAGGATTAAAAATATATAATTCCATAATCTTGATGTGGCTATTACAAATGAAACAGACAATATCTTGCCCCCTTCTGACCTCAAATGTAGCTCTCGGGGATCTCTTAACCAGGTCACTGACCTAGTCAAAAACCACTTGAGCGCCAGCAAGTCTATAGCATCAGGTACAATTATCTTTCCTTATAAAGCACCCCGTCACACTAGAACAGGGGTGGGCAGATTTCGTGGTTGCAGGAGTGACTTTGTGTTTTACTAGAACCCATGAACCGGAGCCAGCTGCAGAGGACACATGTAGAATCGAATTCTGAGCCCAAGGCATTTGTTTTGCCAGCACTGAAAGTTCTTCACAAAGGTTTATTCCTGATGGCAACCCCGCCACAACCACCTGCAACAATGACACTCCTTTCTTCATTTCAAGAGTATCATTTGGGAAGGGAGTTAATTTGGTTATTAAAGAACAACAGAAATTGGTGATCTTGAAATCACCCAGATCTACCAGTAGATACAGATCTACCTTCTGCCCACTGCTACACCAGACACAATGAAGCTTTTAGACAGATGGAAAGTGGGTTAAACCCAAAAGTGCCTTTCTGTGTGTGAATGAGTCTTCTATGCATGGAAGGGCTGTTTTACACATTGATCTCAAGTGTTCCACAATAAAACAAACAAAAATCCAAGTTTTTTTTCCTGCACAGTCAGATGCATACGGATTGCCTCCAAATCTCCACAATATACAATAGAGACTATCATTCACTCAGCAGCCATGTGCTTGCATGATACTGACTGAGCATCCCACTCTTCCACTTCCATCCCTGCCACCTAAAGACCTTGCAAGCTACCTCACTGGTCATAACAACATCTACTGTATTTTTCTGTGTAGTCAGTGGAGCGGACTCCCTCAGGTGGTTGTGGACTCTCCTTTATTGGAGGTTTTTAAGCAGAGGTTGGATGGTCATCTGTCTTGGATGCTTTAGTTGAGATTCCCGCATTGAAAGGGGGTTGGACTAGGTGACTCCCAGGATCCTTTCCAACTCTACAATTCTATGATTGTAGCAACTCTGGTCAAACAAGGGTTGGGGGGCTTTGAAGCCTTCCCATATGATACAAAACCCAGACTGGAATGAAAAGTGGGGGAAAGAGAGGAGAGGATGAGGGAACATGTAACAGTGGGGCCTATCAATTGTATGTTTGTGTGTGATTGTGGGGAGCCTTATATCCCGCCTCAAGATAACAAAAGGGCCTGCACTACAAGTGGTCAAAACCAAAGGCAGGTTTTGCTTGGAACGTCCCAACAACAGCAACACACTCCCGACTTTATACTGCAGCACAGCAGACAGCAAAGATTCAGAGCTACTGAATGGCTGCTAATATTCCACATAAATTTGACAGAGGCAAACATTCAAACCCTTAAGTGGCAGCATCCACTGATCTTAAATAAGACGAATGTGACAAGCCTGCCAGGCTTGCTGCTGCCGCTGCTGCCATAAGGTAATGGCACCTCTGTAAGATGCATCATTGCTCTGCCGGTGTAATCTTCACTGCATGAGAGCCACACCTCCCGAGCATGGCTGACTGCTCAATTTGACTCGACCCAATGAATTAAAGAGGGTCAGGGGAAGAGACTAATAGCTTTCAGCTAAGCTGTACTGCTAAATCCTTTTTGTTCCTCCTCAGTAAGCCTCCTTGCTTTCTCTTCCTAGCAGGCATTATGTAAATCAAGCATCCCTTGAAGTGATATTTAGAGCTGCGGGATAATACAATAAAAATAATGCTGTTTCCCACCTGCAAACCATTCCCTTTCATATCACTCTGCCCACTGAAAACATGTGCTTTGCCACTCAAGCGGCAAACATTCTTAAATGCCGGAAGGTGGGGGGGGAAAGGCTTTGGTACACATGAAAATCATAAGAACCAAAATTTGCATTTCACTTTTTTTGTTGGAGGAGGAGGAGGAGGGTTGAGTGGATGGAATAAATGATTTGCTAATCTAGCCAAGAGCCTCAATTTTAAAGCCACGCGGTGAAGAGATGGGTCTCAAGGAGAAACCGTTACTAACTTTCCAGACTGCTGCAATTCATCCAGCTTTTGACTGATGGCTAAACTGTAAACAGATTGATGCTGCAGCTTCAAACGATGTACAACCGAAGGGTCACTACAGGAAGGAGGTTCTTGCTGTGGCTGTATCGCTGCTTCTGCCAGCCCACACATGGGAATCAAGGGTGAAGAAAGAAAACAGCCAGTAAAAGTGAAAGAGCAACCTATCAAATTAAAAGATAGGAGATTGCCATCTTGCGCTTTCCAAGGGATAGAAGGGTAAAAAAAACTCCACAAGCCCATTTCTAGCCCAGCTGCAAACACCTCCTGGGAAACGAAAGGTGGTTCAAAGTCTTCTATGCTATCTCTGCCTCCCTGGACCCCGCAAGTGTTATTTTCAGCAGCAGTAAAAATGACCATCCACAAGGGAACAAGACGTTGAGAAGTCAGGCAGTGCTTTGGAACATCACATCCCCCTTCTAGTTTTATTTCTCATTTCACAGCTGGAAGGTCCTCCGATTTTTTTTTAAGATTGCCGCTTCATCTGAAATTATTATTCTTCAGGGGATGGGAGGAGAGCAGAGGCTCTGTTTCCCGGTCTCCAGCACTGACATTTTCCCTACAGCATCTAGGTGTATATCTCTGGGTGGTTAATGAACCACATATCACACGATTCAATATCCCTTTCACCAAGGGTACTGCGCCAGACTGATGAAACCGGCTTTCTTTCTGTTGACAGAAGGAAGGCTATATTGTGGAAATCTCTCTGCAACCTGAAATAATTCCTGTAACTGGAAGTTACAAGGCTGTATTTTGCAAATCCTCCCTCCCTCACTCTCACACACAAACACACTTCCTATTGCTTCATTCCCTCGTCACCAAGAGCCACTCATTCATTGTGTCATGTCCAAGCACCAGTGGTTCTAGGCTCCAACTATCCCCTTTTATTGGTGTCTTTTTCTTCACTATAACCCTGCCTGGCCCACAATCTACGACATTCTCTTTCCTTGCAGCCCTATATGACTGGGCCTGTTGCTCCTGATCCGCTTCCAAAGGACACCTTCCTCCTCCTGCCAAGCTCTCTTTTCTCTGGGTATGTGGCTGGCACTGGCAGCAGAGGCAAGGGCAGCAAAGGACAAGTCTCTTGTCTTGAACAGCTTGGGACCTGTATCGTGAGTTTTGAGCCAGTTTGGCCATTCAACTTTTGTTTACAAGTCTGATGTGATACCATAAATATTCTGCATAATTCTACGTTCTCCTTGGTCCTCCCCCCCCCCCCGATGTGCTGCACTGAGCTCAGCTGACGTTTACCATATTGTTCTCCACTCGTGATCTAGCTCTCTTAAGACTAGCCACAAACTAGCTGTAAACCATGAACAAACCTTGGTTACAGCTCATGGATAGGCTTGGAAAAGTGCTGAACTATGAGTCGAGATTTGGATGACAGGGGAAGACTACAAGCTCCTCCCTGGGAGCTTGCTCATACTTGCTATGTTATGGTTGTGATGTGCCAACCAGGACTATATTTCCCATGGTTGCTATATGGTATCCTCGGGTTCAGGGATACTCTGGTTTTGTTTGCTTTGGAGCAAACAACGGAGGACCACCATTGCCATTGTTTGGAGGCTTCCTGCTAACCACTGTTAGTAAAGGATTTTGGATTAGATGGACCCCCTATTCCTGACTGAGTAGGTCACATCTTAAGAAGATATGAAGCCACTTTATAATCTCAGACAGCGATCTAGTACAGTACTGTCTGCTCCAGCCTGCCCTTCCAGTAGCTGGAGACTTCCAACTCCCACCAGCCTCCCTTGGCACAGCCAGTAGTAAGAGTTACACTCCAAAACATCTGGAGAACACTGGGTTGGGGAAGGCTGGTTTACTCTGAATGGTTACAGCTCTGTTACAGCTTGGGCATAGGTCCCAGACCTGCAACCGAAAAATATTTTACGTCAAGATGCCATATATTGAACTTAGAACATCTGCATGAGGGGGGAAAGGTGTTTGGTCAAGCTATCTTCCTGTTCATTTATATTTATTGCAGTTTGGGGGATCTTTAAACATTCTTTGTGCTTTTAGTGCAGAAACCCCAGATTCTTGCATGTGAAGCCTACTTGCATACTCAGCAGAATTAAATTTAGGAGAACCCTCACACATAATTTTGCCCTTGGGGCTGCATGGGGGGTGTGTCTTTTCCTCACTCAGCTGGTTGGCAACTCGTGAGTACTATGATCAGCCAATATATAGGCAGGACAGAAAATCCCCTTCCTCATATCATGGATCATTACAATCATGATTACCAGCAGACTGATAACCCTTGCTTGTGTGTATGGCCCTTTTGAAACTCTCACTTGGAAGCGCAGTATCTAAAACAGCAGGGGCTTATGTTTTAATAGCGTGCGCTATTACAGCCCAAACAACCTGGCTGAGCAGGGAATGGTGTAAGGAGCTGCAACCTAATGCATGATGTAAACAACTCCTGTTACAATATGCATTCGTGCTGAACAGAACACAACACCATCAAAGGACTGTAGAAGCTATTTCTAATTAATGGAACATGAATGGCTGATTAGATGACTTGAAATATTCGCCCACAACCTTGGCTAAAAGATCTGACAGCAGAACCCAGAATATTCTGCACAAAGCAGGCAGAAGATATCCACCCCCCTCCTCTCTGAATCATCAGTGTCTTGGCAGGTTATCAGTGAAATGATCGATGGGTTACTGCCATCAACAGCATTTACATCTCATCCATATGTACTTGAATGCCCGAATCACCCTCATGCAGGTTCCACCTCCTTGTCATTAGATCTTGCCTTCTTTGAAATATGCTGTGGTTAAAACACAGATGAAATATGCTGTGGCTAAAGCACAGCTTTTGAACAGGGAGGTTTGAAGAAACAAAAATAAAATACTAGAGATGGCTTTGGAAACCTCTGTATCATCATAGACCATTGACTGTTAACCCTCTGCGCCCCTTCCCACTATGTCAGAGGTGCTGGGGTGCCCTGTCTGACCACCACTTTGGTTCATTTAGAACGGAAGGAATGGCAGAGCTCCGGGAAATTCTGGATAACATTCCATCTCCCATTTTCTAACCTGTTGTGCCTTCCTGATTACTGTGTGAGACAACAACATCCTCCCTGTAAGTTGTAACAAACAATGCATTACAATTTTTGGCACATCAAGCACAGAACACGAGCTTTAGCTTGCCTTGCCGGGAGGCGCTCACCCCACCAAACACAGCAGATTCCATTGTTCAAAACAGTGTCAGGTCTAAGTGTCAGATCCACCTTGAAATCTCCCTGCCCCAACACCTGGTCATATCAATTTTGTAGACTTAAACAGACTTTACAGTCCCTCTTCCCTGAAAATTGTGCACCTGATGTGCGATGGGTGGTGGTGTGGGGAAAGAGATCTCTTATAAATCACAGCATCAAACTACCATTTCCAGAATTCTCTGTCATGAAAGGTATAAAACCAATGTGACTTTGCCATACAGATGGGGTCCTCTTCCTAATTGCCTTTTCACTCCTCTGTGTTCTTTAGACAATTTCAATTGCCTATAAGTCCAATGTGTGTCTGTCTCTGTGGTTTCTACCGTGTGGTTCCCTATAGATAGAACAGTCTTAACCCCTCTGTTAAATAAGCCATTTCTTTCTCCTCCTCTAAGGATCCACTTCTTCAGCAACTCCTTTGCTGAGCTTCACTTAGAATCATAGAATTCTAGAGTTGGAAGGGACCACACTTAACTTCACCTTTACTGCCCTCTGAGTCTTCCTTAGCCTATTCTCTACTACCTATCTGTCAACTTCTTATGTCTCCACCCCCACCTTATCTAGCTAATGTACATGACAAAATCTGAGGTCAGGGATTCTTACCACTATGATGCTTCTACATAGCACCGAATCAGATGCTTAAAGACCCCTTCCTATACAGGAATGACCTTACTGGGTTGGTGGGTGGAAGGGGATGAATGATTTCGGGACCAAGAAAATA
Organism: Podarcis vaucheri; assembly: GCF_965113315.1. Lineage (NCBI taxonomy): Eukaryota > Metazoa > Chordata > Lepidosauria > Squamata > Lacertidae > Podarcis > Podarcis vaucheri. The sequence goes on from NC_138759.1 coordinate 94,014,589, forward strand.
CCTCAAATTAATGAAACAATCAGAAACTTACAGTAGGATCCAGATTGTGTTTTCCTTTCTGTAAAGATCAATATTTATTTAATTAGCCAAAAGAATGGAAAGGGGCAGGAGAAAAGAGAAGCAGAGGAGGGGAAGAATCTAATTTGTGAGACATGATTTACCTTCTACAAGTTCATGCTGACTTGCACTTAACAAAAGTGCTTTCTTATTAACCCTCCTCCAACTTTCTGCCAATGTAATCTTCCAAAACTTTTTTTTTTTTTGCTTATATCAGGCAAAATAATTTTACAAGGAGCAAAGCATCTCTGAGTTGACTTTAAGTAATTAAGAATGAGATCTCCCTGCCCCTCACCATCTATATTGCAACTGCACCCACAAACCAGATGGGCTTCTTAGTGTGCAAAGACAATGGATGAACATAGACACATGTATTCAGGATTCATGAGAACTTCAAAGAGTCAAATTCCTGAGGCCTGGTTTATGAGGTGGAGAGTCACAAATAAGCAACTGAGCAAGTCCGGACATCAAGTTAAGTCTAGCATGCAAGCCCATAGAACAGGGCTGGTCCAACACATTTTGCTGCTTGAGCAGGAGGACAAATTTGGTGGTCCCCATTTCTACACAACAAAGCTGACTTGACTGGCAGCTGAATCTTATTTCAACACTGACAAGGCACCTGAGGGCAGCAGGCTCACTTTGAGAACACAGAGTGTAGTCTTCATGGCACACACAGCTAGGAAGCTGCCTTTAACAGAGTCAGACTATTGGTCCATGTAACAGTACTGTCGACACCATGGACAGCCAATACGGTGCCCTCCAGCTGTTACCACGTTCACTATTTTAATGAAAAAGAAATAAGCAACAGGGGAGCGGGGAGGTAGGAGCTGTTTGGTTACATGGTTTGCACACGCTGTTGGAATACCATGCTCTTCTGCTACATGGGCATATGATCAAGCCCACATTGCTTGCCTTCAGTGCAAGTTTCCTAATGTAGGGGCCCTCCAGGTATTTTGGACTCCCAACTGAATGACCAATGTTCAGGGAATATAGGGAGTCTAGTGGTGCCATCCACCAACTGGAAGGCACCACATTACCTACCCTTGGTCTACACAGACTGCCAGTGGCTCCACAGGGTTTTAATCAGGGATATTCAAAGCTCTACCTTGAAATACTGCGGACTGAATCCAGGGCATTTCCTAGGAGACTATTTTTAGTACAGTTAGAAATCCTGTGTTAAAGAACTGTGGCACACTAATTGTTCTGCATTCTTTAGCTTACCCATAACATAAGCTTCACTTATGTTAGAGAAGTTTTAGAAATGGGGAGCATGCAGTCATAAAATCTCCCCTCCACACTCTGAAGGGATACAGTCCTAGGGGGGTTGTACTATAGGATTCCTCTGAATTTTTTAGAGGAGACCTCTAAGTTTCCCTAACTAAGTATACCTCAAGGTTTAAATTTCTTAGCTTCATGCATTTCATTTTTTTGTGAAGAGAAAATTGCTGTTCATTGATTCCAGATCTTTTGACACATGCTTTCTCATCCACCAAGATCGACATCACCAAAAATGTGCACTGAACCATTTCTAGAACACAATTTTGTCCTAATATTAGGAGATTTAAGCTTCCCTTGAAAATTAAACTTTTCCCTCAGAAAACAAGAAATTATGTGAGGAAGCAAGCAAAACAGGCGATTCCTTACGTCTCAGAAAGAAATTGTCATTGATAAGGAAGGCCAACTTAGCCAGTGCAGCTCTGGAAATAATAAGGTCTTGTTATTTTTCCAGACATCTGCTGGGCATGTAGCTTGTTAATCAAGACTTCAAAATAGTTATTGATGCAACAGAGCTGGATTTAGGATTATCAAGGGTTAGTAACTGCCTGTGACACCACTGCCAATAAGGACAGGAGGAAACTCTCACTTGAGAGAAAGAGGCAGTTCTTCAAATGCAGAGTTGACCCCTTCCACACAGGTGAAGAGTACATCTCTGTAGGCAAGGGAGCTCCATCAATGAACTGAGAGAAGTGGGTAGGCCTGGGTGATCTATCCCCATTTGTTTGTTGGCAGTCGGTAAATTTTTCATTTGGAATTTGGCAGCTGCAGGTCAGGTAAGCTGTTTCTGAAGAATTTAGCTAACAGGCTCCAAAAACAAGCAGGTTGATAAGATGAAGGGTTGCTTCCGGTTGCCAAAACCTATATTTCAGCTCTGAAGGACATTTTAAAAAATTGTTTCGATGCAGTGGCACTAATTGAGAAATCCCTAAAAACGTTCTTGCTTTTTCTTTATCGCCAGGGCCATTTGGAAGCCTTACTTGCCAAGGAAGCTCTGAATCCAAGAGTGGCCTAATTGCAACCTGCTCCACTTTCTGTACCTGCTGCCTGTTTTTAAAACTATGAATAGCAATCTTTCTGCTCTTGCTCTCTGCAAGTTAATTAATTGCTTTTAAGAGGTATTTCCCCCTGCCTACAAGTTACTTTGTTGATTACAGATGCTGGGTGCTTTATTATGTGTTAATTACTACTGGGATACTTGCTAGCTTGTCAGGTTCATTTCTTGATAACAGAAATGCCAGATTTCTATTGAAAAAGAGGTTGCCAAGGCAACCAATACACTCTGGAGATAACTCTCTTTTGGATAGGCCTTCTAAGTAAGCAAAGAATGTGGTCAGAAAAAGGTGGTGTTTTATGTGGACATCATCATAACAATCTATGGCCTTTTAAACTGTGGGTGTGGGGGTTATTGCTTCGTTTCTTGTTATGTGTTTTTGTGTTTTTATACATTAAACCGTCTTGTGATCATTGGATAAAGGGCTATATGGAAATTCAATAAATAAAAAACAAGAACTATACAAATGTAGCTATTATTTGATCCCTTCTGAGAAGCAACATGGGAGAAAATTTGGATGGGCCATGAGAAAGGATAGGAAAACAATATTATGTATGTAAAAATACATGCAAACATAGCAGAGCACAGCCCAATGGTTCCAAATCTAAATCGTGAACCTTCAGTAGGATGCTGGGCTTAACTCCACAATTTAAATATTGATACACCACGGCCCTTCAGAAACATGTCTTAGTAATGTTACCTAGCATATATGTTTGCAATGAAGTGATGGAGAAAGCAAGCTCACTCAATGATGGAGAAACAGGCTAGTCAACCACAGCAAGAAAACATCAACCACTGGTCTTTGGATTGAGGCTTGAACCCAGCTACACAATCAGAAGAACCACGTGGTAAAGTTCCTGCTGTGCAGAACAATTTCAGTGCTTCCGCATAATTCCCTGCATGTCAAAGAGATGGCAAAGTTACCTACCCCACCTGTTTCAGCTGATCATGTAGCTCAGCTCTTAAGTGTGCTGGGAAAACTTGCTGAAGCAAACTGTACTAAAGGTTATGAGCCACTGGGATGTGCTGCAAATGAATTCAGTGTATAACACAGACCTTTGGGCAGATAAAGCCTCTTACCTTGAATTCCATAGGTGTGTATTTCTCATTCTTGGGAGTTGTGTTGCCTTTGTAATGGAGATGATTGGGAGTGGTGGGATGGATAACAGTTGACTCCTGAGATTGCCTCTGGCAACGCTGGCAGTATACATAGATAACAAAGGTTAAGAGGCTAGAACCAAAGAAGCAGGAGACCCCTGTGGCAATTAGGTGGATGAGGCTGAAACCTAGAGAAGAAAGTGTGGTAAGAGATGCTGTGGTTAGAGACATAAACAAGAACAAAAACACTTTCAACAACAACAAACCACTCAAGAGGGTAATTTTCTCTTTCCTAGGCATAAGGAAAATGTGTTTCTGAAAGAAGCCAGTGTCTTGCATGGTAACACCCACTAACAGACGCTTCCTTCCCTTACTATCAAGTCTGCTCATCACAGTTCTGCTTCAGTGGCATCATACGCTGTTTTCTTAAAGCTATTCCTTTCTCCTCCAATTGATACTGAAACTAAACATTAAGCTGACAGGCAGAGAAATGAGGTATACAAACAATACACAGCAACAGGTTCCAAAGAATGTGCACGTCACGGAAACTGGGAGGTGGGTGGTAAACTCAGAATTTCTCAAATCAGAAGAAAGGAAGGCCTTCTGACCTACCTAAAATGCACAAGGAATGAATAAGTGGAGGTGGCTGATAAGGTGTGGTAGGTCTAGGCTGGTTCCCTATTTGAGAAGGTTCTTGGCAAAGTGCTCTTGGGTGGGCCCCTCCTCTGTCGGGGGATTTACCTGGCAGTGGGTGACAGGGAGTAGTGGCAGGATTCTGAGCAGATACATCTAACTGCCATTAAAATTTACACAGGGACACAAATATGATTGCTAGGTGCTCAGATGAAAAATATGTATTTTTAAAGGGGGCCTAGAACAGGCTTCAGCAGTAGCCATTTCAGGGCTCTGGGACTCTGGAAGCCCAAGGATGCTGAGCGCTCATGCTAGCACTGAATGGAAGCCTGCAAAATGCTGCCACCACCGAGAAGGAGGAGAGCTCATTGCTTTTTCTATGAGACCTCTGCTCAGGGCAGCCAAGGCAGGGGACCTGCTTGGCGTTGCACAAGCCACCCCCCTGGCTGCCTCCAATGTATGCTGGCTGCTAAGGATACAGGGTTCCCCACCCTCCCACCCCAGCCTGGCTTTTGCTCTCTGATCAGCTTCCGCTTCTCCAGCCATCTCTGAAAGCCTGCATGTGCTCTTGCTGATACTTTCTCCACTAGCCACAGAAAGGGAGCCTCCTGGGAGAAAAAACAGGAAGCAGCAAGAACAAGGGATGACACTGAATATTGCCTGGCTTGGTTTCTTGGTGAGCAATGAAAGCAGAACCGCAGCTGCAAGGTGACACCACTGACGCAGGTACCCCATAAAGATTTCAAAGAAGAAAGTTCCTGGTGCATAAAACATTCCCCAACACAAATAAGTAGACATATAGATTTCAAAACGCTTCCATTCCAGTGGGTTACCAAGGAGATGTTCTGCTGAGAAAGAGGAATGCAAAGGAGTAAACAACAACAAAAGCCAGTGACAAATTCGAAGAATCATAAAGTTGAAAAGTCACTTGAGGATAAGGTTTCCTAGGCCCTACTTTCAGCATCAATGTAACACTTTAGCATGGATTTTGCCAAGGTGAGTTGTAGCTAGTGAGGTGCTAAGAATTCTCTGGTGCTCTGGTACTGAGCAGCTGATTCCTCAAAACTTTTCATCTTCAGTCCTGTCCCTTACAAGGTCTCTCTGCCTTTCAGCTGTGCTTCCATGGCACCTGGCTAAATATTTGAATAACATGAGCATTCTATGAATCTGCAGGCTGATGTTTCTGGTTTTGCCCATAACTCAGATTCCCCCTTGTTTCATGTGTGAGAGGGCAGCAGGCTGAATTTCTAATGATTATATCTTTGCCAGATATTCAGAGATGCTAAGGGATAAATAATATCCCCATGCATTATATAAACAAATAAGACTGCAATGGCAGAAGAGGGCAGTGAAAATATCAATACCAATGCATAATGATGAATATAAGGTTAATAAGGAGACCCTGAGCTGAGGCACACACCTGGCAGGAGGAATGGGGATACAAGAAAACCAACCGTGCTGCTAATGGAACTGGAGTCTTAATTCCGTTGCTTCCCCTGCAGTCACACACACTAGATGGGAAGGTCTGCCGATGGAGCGTTTTGCCTTTTCTGTCATTGCTGTAATGCTTTTTGTACAGAGAGTGACTAATGCGCAGGCCAAGAGCTGTCCAAGCGGTTCGTCAGGAAAGCTGCTTACTTGTGGGGGCTGTTGTGCAAAACCACTGAAGCACCATGGTGCTTTTGGATGACCCAAAATCTGCTCCTGACAATTATATCTACTAGAAATTTGGTGATCAGTTTCATGACGGCTGCAACAAAAGCTTAAATCACCCATTGGCATGGTATGCACAGTATGTTTATGACTTAATAAGTCAAGATCTGCAACGAGCTGCGGTAGGAGTGCAGGGAGCCCGTTTCCATCTGCTTCAGTAATCTCTGCACAATTAGCTGAAAAAGCCAGAGTTCTGCTCTTAACCATAGTTCCCTACTACAACTGAACTTTCAAAGTACCAGAACAAGTGCCTTGTGTTAGCGAAGCTGCTATTTTTCTCCTATTCAGAAAGATGGAAGGTATCAAAAATCACAATGTGAGAAGCAAGGAAGGTTGCTTTCTCTTCTGGCCCTTCAACAGACTCTGCTAGCTATCAAGCGACCTGCAGGAAATGCACAAAGAAAATGCAATTCCCTGAACTCTAAAGAAGTCAGATAAAATTAGTGGCATGGCAACTGCTTTTCCAGTAATCAAGGTTTTGCATTGGCTGTCTAATCCCGTTTCTAATGGCAAGATAGCCATCGATTTTGCATTGGGTTCATTTGTAGAGACAACTTTAGAATTCACTGCAGTCTTATTATATGAGCTACCCTGGTACAACAGCTTATTACACTGTGAACTACTTGCAGCAATCCCCATGCATTCATTTCTCCCCCTCTCCACCCTCAAAAACCCCTGGAGGTGGGGAGTAAAATGTGGGAATGCTCTTACACAGAAAGGGAAGGAGAAAGGTATGCATTGTTGTGTATATGTAGTGTGTGTGTGTGTGTGTGTGTGTGTGTGAGAGAGAGAGAGAGAGAGAGAGAGAGAGAGAGAGAGAGAGAGATTTGGTATGCTCATTTATGCTTGTGCGGGAAAGAGTAGCAACCAAGGCTACTTTCACTTCAAAATGTGGTTGGGTGCAAATCTCATCTTCCTGGGGGTGGCAAACACCATTCATAGACCTTTGTACACGGTAAATGAGAGACAAACACAGAAGCACCCACTACATTCAAAAGTGCTCAAGAAGTTAAAACATTTATACAATTAACAAGGGATGTGTCGGATCCAGCCTGAGAAACTTTGCCAGTCTTATCAAAATTCTTTTTGCTTCCCCTTAAAAGCTTTGGAAGTTTCTCCAGAACAGGAACCCGTATCAATGTTTTGCTTATAATGAAATTCAGTGACAACTCTACAATTAACTAAGCGCTCAGGAAAATGAGGAATCTCTCTTCATCTTTTCCAGTCCATTTAAAAAGGAGCTGCAGTGGAAAGGACTGTGATCTCCCTGGTAATTAATTATTCTGAGATGCTCCCTCCCCCAAATTAAATTCTTATACCAGAAAACTGAATCACAGATACTTTCTCCCCTCCCTTCTTCCCCTCAGACAATCGGACTCCAGTGGAATTAAGGCTATCAACGGGATGTGAACTGCACAGATTAATGGTTGGGTTGATGCTTCCCAGAAAAGAGGAGTCATGTTAAGATAAAAATAAGATCTATAGTTAGCTGTACTCTACCTCCACAGTTCGTGCTCTCGTCAATGCTTGAGGCTGGCAGGATTACTAAACAAAGAGAAAAACAGTGGGGAGAAAAATGTCATTTTTGTCATCTGCGACATTGTGCAGGCAATTAAAATCCCTTTGCTCAATGCAAGGCAAGTTAATCTCTGCAGCAAATGGAGGGCCTCCCAGAGCTTTGGCAAAAAACACAGAATGTAATATAGTGAAAAAAAGTTTTAAGAAGAACATACTCTCTATTGCATGAGAAAATTGTCTAGATTGCAAACTATCCAAATACAACACAATAAGCGTCCTTAGAACTGTTTAATTCTGGCAAGAACTGTGCAAATTACAGAAGTATAAATAGAGATATAAAAAAGACTCAAACGAGGCATTTAAATTGTGCTCATAAAATACCTGAATAAATGTGAATACCATATGATCCAATTAAATAATATTTTGGCCAATGTATGACACAGACAGATGACCTTGCTATCTAAGGATGTGTCTGTTTGTGGTACAGAATACAAAACTCCCTGAATATATAAGATCTATTAGTCACAGAATCCTTCCCATCCCTAGATGGAGGTTAGCTATAATTCTAAACAGACTATAGCTACACCAAAGTTACTGCCATTTCATTTCCACGCATGGGATCCTAAAAATCCTCCTGAATCTCTTTCCTTCTGCAGGATGCCTTCTCCTTGCATAACTGAACTAATGAAATACTAGGCAGCATTCAATATACTCACTGCCTTACAAAACACAATCCTATCAATATTAAAAGTGGCAATCAGTTCTTTTTAGTAAGGCATCCATCTCAGCAATTAGTGGAGCCCTTTCCTTGCTCATTTAGCATGCAAAGTTGCACCCACCTGGGATCTCATTGTACAAGCAGTCCTGGTATTGTGTGCTGTTCCCAGCACATTGGGAAGATCCTGGATTGTGGATTTCACAGTAACGACTACGATACTGGATCCCATCTTCGTTACACAAGCTCCATTCAGACCATTCGGACCAGCCTCCTTAAGAATGAGAGATAAGACTTAAGCATGTGGGATGATCACAATGTCAAGCCAAGAAAAAAACATGAGGGATAAACAAAGGACAAAAGGTCACATAGTTTCTGAATATGGAAGCCCAACTGAGCATTTAGAAATAATGTCAAATACCCATGAACAGGGGAAGTCTGTTTTGAGAAGCATAAAGTAGACTGAAAAATGACAAAACCAGTTGTCTAGTTCTGTGATTCAGAACTTGGAAAAATGGTCTGCAACCGTCTTCTCAGCCGAGCTATTGTTTGGGAACAGACAGACAGGTGAAACTCGAAAAATCAGAATATTGTGGAAAAGTTCATTTATTTCAGCAATTCAACCTAAAAGGTGAAACTAATTTCCAAATGAGATGCAGAAGTTGCTCTCATCAGAAAAGAGGCCTTGGGACCACTGAGCAACAGACCAGTTCTTTTTTTCTTTAGCCCAGGTAAGACGCTTCTGACGTTGTTTCTTGTTCAGGAGCGGCTTGACAAAAGGAATACGACATTTGAAGCCCATCTCCAGGATCCGTCTGTGTGTGGTGGCTCTTGATGCACTAACTCCAGCCTCAGTCCACTCCTTGTGAAAGTCCCCAACACATTTGAATGGTCTTTTCCTGACAATCCTCTCCAGGCTGCGGTCATCCCTGCTGCTTGTGCACCTTTTTCTTCCACACTTTCCCCTTCCGCATAACTTTCCATTAATGTGCTCCGATACAGCACTTTGGGAACATCCAACTTATTCTGCAATTACCTTTTGAGGCTTTCCCTCCTTATGGAGGGTCTCAATGATGGCTTTCTGCACAACTGTCAGGTCAGCAGCCTTCCCCATGATTGTGCTTCCTACTGAATCAGACTGAGAGACCATTTAAAGGCTCAGGAACCCATTGCAGGTGTTACGGATTGAATAGCTACTGCACCTTTTCTGAGATTGTTAATTTGGGGTTTTCATCAGCTGTACTCCATAATCATCACAATTATAACAAATAAAGGCTTGACATATCTCGCTTTGCATGTCATGAGTCTATCTCATATATTAGTTTCACCTTTTAAGTTGAATTACTGAAATAAATGAACTTTTCCACGATATTCTAGTTTCACCTCTATCTATCTATCTAGCTATCTATCTCTATTTATTAATTTATTTCAAAATTACTTTTGAAGAACAACAGAAGAATTACATCAGTCCTGAAATCTCAAATGCATTATGAAAACATATTTTTTAAAAGAACATAAATACAAAAATGATGGCATTATACAGAACAACAACAACAGGGCTACCTTCACACAAGTGTGTGTTGCACAGTGCTTCCTCAGTGTGCAGTCCAATGCAGATATCCTCCCCATTAGAGGGCGCTGGGTTGGTGCAGGTTCGGGTGCGCTGGTAATGCCCTCCTCCACAAGTTGCTGAGCACTGAGACCAAGGAGTCCAGCAGGACCACGAACCTTTCACTAAGGTTCAGAATAAAGGTTTCAAAATAAAACAATACAAAGATGCAGGCATACTTTTCACCCATCTGTTAATCCCATCACAATAACCCCCCCTCCCCAAATCATTATTTCAAGGAGAAGAAAGCTATGGAGAAGCTACCACACCAGATGAACAGCATCCTAACTATTTGCCTACAAATACTGTTCATCACTGTTCACAAGTCCCTATTGGTTTCTTTCTCTGCCAAAATGATTTAAGTTAGTTCATTGCATTTCTGGCCCCTCCAAGCACATAGTTCTGATAAAGGGGGAAGGAATGGCTATGATTATAATGCAAAAGTAATGACTATTCTCACACATGCACATTTTTTGCAATATCCAAACAATGTCATTGGCATCAAAAAGCCAGAATACATTCCCCCCACATTTAATCTGGATTTACCCTGTCTGAGAAAAATCTGATACATTAAAAAAAACCACCTTTGCTAACAGTATATTTGTGATATATGAATGTCTCTTTACAATATTAAGCCCCTGTCTGAAAGTCCCCTGGAAAAGCACTTTAGGGTACACAACACCAACAGGTGTGGTTTTGGGGGTTGGGAAAGGGTGGAGAAAATGGGGAAAGGAAGGCTCCTTTACTGTTCTAATCCAGTAAGAAGCAGGGCCATAATTTCAAGGACTAGTTGACAAGGAAATAATATTTCCTGATTGCCAGTCAGGAAAGAGTAACCAATACTTAGAGGTGGGTAAGCCATATTGAAATAAGCAAATCTGGACCATGGAATGGTGAGCAAAGTCAAAGTACCAGATCTAATCTTAAACTTAAAGACACATCTGATTCTGCACAGCTCTCGCTTTACTAAAGGAGCAGAAAGTTCTAATGTTTTTGAAGCAATGAGATTTTGTTGCAACCTCTCTGCGTGCAGTCCAAACTTTCTTTGCCTTTTGAGAGCTGAGCTTACAGCTACATATGTTAAATGCCTTCTGCAAAGGTGCCAGCTCTAACATCAGGAGCAATCATGCCATGCAGCAGGGTGAAGTGGTCAGCATTAGATGGCATCATGAGGCATGAATTGGTGTGTGAATGGTGCAGCGAGACTTTTCCACATTGTTGGCCCTAGCAGGGAAAAAGGGAACCATACGTTGGCTCTGCTTCGGGCAGGAAAATGTCTTGGGCCAGCACAGGCAAACATGCCCTACGATGGCAGGGTGAAGAGTAATGGAAGAACTTCATAGCACGCTTCTTCAGCACGCTACTCACACTGAACAAAAGCAGGGAACGGTCACAGTATCTACCTGGACAGGGATGTGGGTTGCAGTCCTGATATTCCATTGCAGATCCTATGCAAGGTAGGCCACCGTTTTTTGGCTCTGGATTGGTGCATGTTCGCTTCCTGGTTCTGAAGCCCAGCTCACAGTCTCGAGAGCAAGATGACCACCCTCCCCAAAAGGACCACCCACCATTAATAATCCGAATAGAGGTCTTGCCGCTTTTCAGAAGGTCATCAACTAAAGCTGGGGGGGGGGCAGTGGGGAGAGGGGGAGGAAAAAAGAAAAATATAGGAATTAAACACATGGAACCCCCCAGCTTTCTTCCCAACCTTGCAGCAGCAGAAGTGGGCAAGGAGTGTTCAGATAGTTGCATGGTGAACTATGTTCCCTTCCCAGCTTCAAGGCTAAGAGGAAGGCTGAAAGACTTTTGGCCACTGTGTTGCCCAGAGCATCTTAGCCATACAAGGTCACATTGGCATTCTCTCTCTCTTTCCTTCTCTAAAGTAAGAGATTTCTGTGGCAGGTAAACTGCCAAGGCTTCACAAGCACCCCAGTCACATGGGCACACTGGTAAGATTCCGTCCCCTGCAAGTGATCATGGCAAATATAGGTTACATTCATCACATAGTGAAGAAAAGATACTGTGGTGCAGTAATTGAAATGAACCTGCTTAGCCCCACTCATGCCAACATGTGAGTGGTGCTAATGGTGCAGACACCATGCAGTGGTGGTGGGCTGGATCAGGGCCAATGCACTGAGCTTGAATCCTGGCAAGATGCAGGCCCTGTGGGCGAATAGTTATTGTATCCAAGAAATCGGCCAATTACCTGCCCTGGATGGGCTTGCACTCTCTCAGAAGGAGCAAATAAGAAGTCTAGTGGAGACCCAGGTTTCTCACCAAAGGACCTGGTGGCTAGGAGCACTTTTTATCAGCTTCAGCTAGTGTGACATTGGTTCCTGGACCAGGATAGCCTGATCACAGTACTTCAGGCACTTCTGATTGGATTACTGCCATGCAGGTGGATCTTCCCTTGTGTTTGGCCCAGGAACTGCAACTACTGCAGGATGATTGCCGGCAGGAGAGAGAGACCCTGCTGAGGGATCAGCTGCCAATTTGTTACTGGGTGTGTTACTATTGATATATAAAGCTTTCATCACCTTGGGACCAGTTTGCTTACCCCATATATACCCACTCGACTGCTTCAATTCATGGCACCCCAATTATCTGAAATATCCCCACAATTGTGCTCTCAACCACATAGTCCTATCATGCGCTCCTGTAGTGTGCAATCACAGCAAGCTGAAGTGACCCCTATGCTGCTTGATGTGTGAAGGGCATCTTAATAAACACAGAAATTAAGATTATGCACCTCCAGCAACACAGTGTTTGCAGGTATGTGAAAAGCTCCCAAGCAAATTCCCTAATGCTCATCCATCCTGACAGAGTATATACTGTCTCAATCTGCTGGCTTTGGTTTGCTCTGTTGCTATCAACATAGATCAGCATTTAACCAACCCTACGCTTCAGCTGCCCACAACCTCCAGCATGAATAATAAGCAGCTTAGCTTGGCGCTCGTTCTAATCTCGCAATCTGGCAGGACGTACAATCAGTGTCGCAAACAGCTGAGCCGTCATTGGGGCAGAACCGACTCTCCGTCTTCTTCCTGCCAAACTGGAGGTCGTGAGGGTCAGCAAGCTGAGCGCGGCAGGTGTAGCGGAAACGCTGCTCTTGGCGAGCGCCACTCTGAGTGATGTTGGTGGGCATCCATGGAGTCCAAGGTGTGTTTCTTCGGACCTCTGGGCAGGCCTCTGGGCTGCAGGTTTTATACTCCTACAGAAATAGGAGAAAATGGGGAAAGGACCCAATTATTAGCATTTACTTGAGGGTTTGCAGCTTTACCAATGCACTTGGGGACAATGACATTTAAGGAACAATAAGATAAACCCCCGAATATTTGACTCAAAATCACAAAACCACTGAAGCAGTAATAATGCTCAGAAGGTGTATAAATCAAGGTCTGGTATTGCTTCCAGTTCTTTAACAGAATACAATGCTGAGGCGACAGGCCTGCGCATGTGTTACATAAAGTGCCCATACTAATGCATGCAAATGAATTCCATAGACAAAGGCCCAGTTGGAGGCGTTTCCATGCGCTCCGGCTTCCATCACGGTGTCCCGTTGCACCAGAAGCGGTTTAGTCATGATGGCCACATGATCCGGAAAGCTGTCTGTGGACAAATGCCGGCTCCCTTCTTACCTAGCCCCTAGGTCAATTACCTGTAAGCTCCCTCTCTTGTCTTCTCTAAGCACAAGGTGTATAGGACAAGTCCTTAAAGGACTGAGGAAAAGAGAGCATAAGAAAACAGCAATGAAAGCCTATCTGAATGAAAACGTACCACAGCACAGCCTGGGCAGGAGTTTCCATTTTCACAAGACCTCTGCCTGGAGTGCACCCCTCCACCACAATTTGCGCTACATTTATTCCAAGGGCCCCACGAAGACCAGAAGATTGGCAATGGGCATGGACTGTTCTCATTGCAGAACCTGGATGGAAACAAAATTCCAGGGAGGGAAATAAGGAAACAATAATGCAAGTCAGTGTCCTGGAACACCCCAAAGGAAAGTTGTAAATGACTCTGCAAGGAACTGTTCGCACCAGGAAGAAAAAGGCTGACATCAGGTTGAGTAGAAATTCAACTTCAGCACCACAAGTAAAAAGATGCAAGGCAGACAAACAGAAAGAGTTAGTTGTACTTTAGACCCACTGAAATCAACGGGAAATAAATTTTGAGGAACTAGTCCTATTGATTTCAGTGGGACTAAAAGCATTACTTGCTTAGTCTGGATCTAATCCATTCTTGTTAGTGTCCATTCTGGAGGGGCTGGAGATTCCAGCAGGCTGGTTTTCCCCCCAATTTGTAATACTTGCATCTTAACTATTTAATTATTTACACAGCTTTATCAATGGCAACAACTTCTAAGTTTGTTTGCATAGATGAACAATGAATGAGATCTCTTTTGTTTGTTGTTTCGGGATTATGGTCACACAAGTTTTCTACCCTGTTTAAAAACTGTAATACTGCTATTTCCTTTTTTAAAAAAAGCACTGGATGGTCATAGCAGCAGAGCAACATCATAGGAGCTAACATTGACTTACGTTTGCTAAGTATAGCAAACTATCCTGCAAAAGACCCATAGATAGTTTATACCCAAATTAGATGTGTTCATAACCTACTACTAATGCTCACATTGTACCATTATAATACAATTTTTTTTTTCTGGCATTGCCTGGGTGAAGAAAATAAAAATGTTTTGAAAACAGATACATCTTTATAAGTGTGTATTGACAGTACTGTCCATTAACTTAGTACTTAAGTCTTAAAGCACTGCAAACTAATTTAGGCTAGAAATCCAGCTACTTGTAATTAAACTGGCATCTTTAGGATCCCAAATTATCTAATAATCTGATGCCAATTACCCTAAAATAAATGGCTGAACTATATTATTGTTTAGCAAGTATTATGCTGGGTTTAAGGAGCCAAGTCCTTATGAGAGTACAGCGAGTTGATAGATTTGATGGAAACTGGGCACCATCACTGTGTATGTAACACAATGTTATCTACTGTAAGTATGCCCCCATCCTTCAGAGATTATTTTGAATAGACTTATTACACAATTATTTGTGGTCCTAAAAACTGAAGTCTAATAAGTTTGCAAAGCTAACTATCTCCCATTCTCTTTGTGAAATTTTCCTTTTTGTATAGGAAATATACATACAGTTTGCTTAGTTTGTAGTTTTGTTCAATTTATATTCAATGCTTGCCATTTGTAACTGTGCTTTAAGCTTGTAAAAACTTCAAAAACAAAACAAGAAACCCACCACATAGTATCATGGTCAGACATTACTTTCCAAACCTGGCGTGAGAAGAAGCAAGGTCTTACAGCCCATTTATTATGCAAATTTATTCCATGTCAGTTCCACTTTGTTCATTTGGACTTACCTCCCAGCCATTAAGGCTTGTGTGAACCCACAATTTAGTACAATCTCCCTGCCTCCTCTGCAGTTAGAAAGTAGTTTGGCCAAACAGATCATGTTCGTCTGCCCCCCAGGCTTTCTGGATCATTTCCCCAGGAACTCTGGTCCAGGTAAATGTGGCATTCAGCTGTGTTCAGCAGCACTTTCCTTGAGTTAATTTTATTTTTGTCCAACTACTTTTGCCCATTTTAAAAATAAGAAAGTTCTAGCTCCACTTCAGTCATCACATAATAGAATCACCATTGCTATCACTACTTCAATGGAAAAAAATGAAGTTATGTTTCCAGTAGTCGCAGAGCTAATCAAACATGAAGACACACAGACTAATTAAACGAAGTGTCTTTTGCATTTGCAATTCCTGAGCAGGTTTTTGTCTAGAATTTTAGCTGGGGTACTAACCATTTTATTTTATTTTTGGCCTGAGGGACACATTCATCAATGGCCAAACCTCCAAGGGCTGCAAAACAATGGTGTGTGTGGCCACTCCGCATTCTCACATGCTCATAGACACACTAAGGCAAAAAGCTTCCCCTCAGCTAATCTACGCAGATCAGCTAAGAAGAGGGAGTTACCCCCGCCTCCCTGCTCATCAACTTGATGTCTGGGGGAGGGAACAACTTGTATTCCCACCCGCATCTCAGTGCTGCGTCCTTGTCCTTTTTCTTTGCTTTTTTGCCATCACCAAAATTGGTGGGGTCTTGGGGGCGTGATAAAAATTTGCTTGGGGAGCCAGATCAAACCTCAATTTTGCGCAAGTCCAACTACAAAATAAGCTGGCTCTCCCCTTCTTACCATGTTTAACAAAGAATCAGGCCTTTTAAAATAAGATTTACTTACTTTATAATCATGCACTGGTTCACAGCTACAGTAGCAGTAAAAATTATATAGGCAAAATACTTATCTTTACATTATAACTAAAGCTGCATATATCTGCATCCAATGCTGGCCAAAGAAAGATGGAGGGGGGGGGGGACATATTATGTTTCCCTTCCTCTCCAGACAGGAGGGGAAATGACATCACACAGAACCTCTCTACCAATTCTATTTCTATGATCTCAGCCCCTTCTCGTGATAACTAGCAAGAATATGTATTTGTTAGGTTTGGCTGCAAATCTCCCACAAAACACACCCCTGGTTTTCTGGCACTCAATACCTGTGACTTCCAAGCATGCTTAGGGTGTTTTTTATTTTACCCCCATGGCCCATTTTTGGCTCCGCTTCTGTTAGCACTGACTATTTTAGTTTGCTGGTGTGGGGAATGGCATGCCATCTAAAGACTATCAACCCTCCTATGAAAATGCAGCATATGTGCAGTTCTCCTTTTAAATATGCATACTATTTTCTTTCTCTATTCATAGCATAACATAGCATGTGTTATGGCTAGAGCATCCTTATGCTCTTATTTCACTTATTGAGCAAATTTCTATCTCATCCTTCAGCACAAGAGCTCTATGGCTGGCTAACAGCTCCCATTCTGAATAGCAAGCGGCAATATTTTGTAGCACCACAGCATACTTCACTGGAAAAATTCAGGTTTAGCAACCTCAACAGCTTAACAATGCCATACTTTCTTTAAGTTATGGGCCTTATTTCAAACTATTACTTTGACATATGGGTGTGCGACACAGTAACATATTTATATTTATTTAAAAGGTCTGTAAGGCAGCTTTATAGGCAAAAATGAATAATTATGAGATCAATATAAAAACACAATATGACAATGATGAACCTAAAGCACACATAACATAAATGAAATAGTGAAAACTAGCAGAAGTAGAAGAATACAATAAATCACAATCTCATTCACAAAAGGCTTGCGGGGGGGGAATTAGTTTTTTTACTTGTTCCCTAAAAGATTAAAGAATGGGTGCCAAACAGGTGTTTCTGGGGAAGTGTTCCACAACCAGGGCAAGACCCTATCCCCAGTTGCCACCTGCCTAACCTCTACAGGTAGGGTCACCAGGAGCAGAGGTCTCAGACGATGATCTCAGTGAGTGGGCAGGTTCATATGGGAGAAGACATCTGGGATGGGTCACTAATCCATATGGTGTAATGAATCCTTCAAAAGAAAACACAAGAGCTCTGAGCCAAAAAAAAAAAAAGTCTCATAGAAGTTCAGGGATGGGGAACGACTCTCACCGCTCCTCTCTGCTTTGTCCGACACAGACCCTGCCTCCGTATCGCGGAGCAGGGTTGCTGCACGACCTCTGACGGACCTGAAAGCCAATCCCACAGGAAGTGCTGCAGGGGGCCCAGGACGACCATGGTGTCCAAGCTCCATTCCTGACAGAGGGGAGGGGGAAGGAAGAAAGATAAAACAGGGCATCTGGGTTAATTCTTGTTTTTTTTCAACTTTAACGCTAAGTTCAACACTGCTGGCTCTGGAGTACCAACAGGTTGCAGAGACTGACTAGCACTACCAAGCACGCTTCCATAGAGGTTAGCCCAAGAAACAGACAGAGATTAGAGTTAGAATTCTGCATGTGCTTTTTTTTTAGTCTTCCCCAACTTTTAAATTTGAAGAAACAAAATCCATGGCAATTTCATGTTGAACAGATTTAAGCCTATGCTAAGCATAATAAGGGCAGGCGAGGGTTTCATTTTTATACCCTCCGTTACTCATAAATTTGCAAAGTTTTGTATCATTTCTTGAGTTCCTTATGAAACCTTTAAAAAAAAAAAAAGATGTCATGGTGTTGTAGAAAAACCTGCAGAATCAAATATGCTGAAAGGAGGAGAATTACAAAGGGCTGGGCATAAGAGATGAAAAATGCCCTGACCTCACTTAGGCAACTTCAGAAGCAGTATTTGCTACACATAATAAAGCTTTATAAGCACCGAATCATTTATTTATTGTATTCTAAAGGCTCAGAATGCATTACATTTTTAAAAAACAACAATGAGAAACTAAAAAATAGACATACTGTAATTGCATAAAATAAAATAAAAAACACAAGCAGTTTAAAACCTCAGTTAGTATTTCCTTAAGCATAAAGACAAGACAATTTATTTTTACGGACATTTGAAGATTCAGGGAACACTCTTAGGATTAATAGAGCATTCTATTGGTGGACCTGGAATATGACAAAACAGACTGCTAAACCATCCGTGAGGTGCTATTTCTCAAGAAACTTTCCTCCAATTTCAGGTGTTCTCCTTGCCCAATACTTGTTCAAATTTCTCTCATTTTACGTTTGCCTTTTAGCTCACAGAACCCTAGATTCCCAAACAATGTGCTAATCTCAGGGTCCATTTAATAAAGGAAAGACAGATACTGTGGTGGTCAATTATTCTGAAAATGATTGGAACATATTCTTCTTTCTTAAGTAGGTATGTGTCTTTCCTTAGAAATGCAGAGTCGCAACGGAAAAGACATTTCAGGGGCAAAGTTATACCCCCTCCTCATCCAACTCCAAATAATTGTTATTCTACCAAATTGTAGTTTCCTTTTTGTCATCACACACTCCTGCTTTTCACCTCAGTGGCCCTGACCAAGTGACAGAGCAACTATTTTCTACAGTTCATTCTCAAGTCCATATCACATGCTGTCCTGTTTCTTGTGGTCCTGAAAGTGGAGCTGGTGAACAGATGTGTTGATTTTCCAAGAATTGACTGAATTAATAAAAGTGTTTGGCAACCAGTGGGTACCTGGCAAGGCAACAGATGCAGCAGGAAGCTTAAATTAAAACCTGCGTAGCCTTCACGGTTTTCAAGTCCGTTATCAACTCTCCCATTCTCTTGGCACTGTTCTCTTTTCTTTCATAAGAAGGTGAGGAAATAAAAAAGGTCTTCCATACAAACTGTGATATAACCCATGTTTTGCCTATTGTTTCCTTGACCATCAAGAAAGACATGGTACCCAAAACTTAAAATATGTGATTACAATAAATGAATAAATGCGTTCTGTCACACCCCTGAAAGTGGGTAGGGGGAAGCCACAGAAATCAAAACCACCAGTATCCAAAACTCAACTAAGTAATATATTTCTAAAATCATTCCATGTTTTGTGTGTAGTTTTAAACCCTTTAAAAATCCATCCATATAGCAAAACATTTGATTAGCCAAATGTTTTGGATAGTTGCCATGTCATTTGGATAAATGAAGTTCTACTGTATATGCACATATTTTGTTTTGAAGATTAAGATTTTTAAAGGAGGAAGTCTCAATTTATATTCAAAGTATAGACAATCTTCAAGAAGGTTTTCATCAGCACTGTGGCATTTGCAATCTTATATCTTATTTATAACTAAAACTCTTTTTTAAACTTTGTAATGAAAGCCTCGCAATGCCATACGAAGACAGTTAAAATTGAAATACTAGACCTGCAATGAGTGTAAGATGATCATATGGCTGTATTTCTTAACAGTCACTGAATTTTAACACTGAATGCATTTCTCATCCACTTCCTACAGGCTAATCTTGTGGTATCCCACACTTTTAGAGATCATGTTGTTGGCAATGATTAAATGATTGCATCAGCTGCCTTATGTCTCTTGCAGGCTAGAGGATGCTCCACATGGTAGAATTCTACCAGCTGTAAGAATGGCTGATCAAGAGCATAAAAAATGTAAAAGAAGATTGACCCAGAAAGGCCCACATGCTTGCACTGGTATGCCTTCAAATTGCTAGGTTGGCAGAAGCTGGGACAGAGCAACGGGAGCTCACCCCATCGTGCGGATTCGAACCGCTGACCTTCTGATAGGCAAGCCCAAGGGACTCTGGTTTAGATCACAGCAGCATCCGCATCCAGCAAACACAGATAGTAGTTGCTACACAGAAGTGTCTACACAAGCCTGAAGAAAAAAGACAGACTAAATCCCGCCAGGTGTGACAGATAAGATGGTCAAATTGCACAATGGCATCCCTACAGCTTACAGTGTGTGTGCATGTATTTAGGTCTCCCCAAAATAGTTTCTCCTAATCTAAAATGGATATGAATGCAAAATGGTCAATAAAGATATGTGATGGGGACCGTGAAAGTGGGAGAAAAACACACATGCAACGTGGTAATGATGACATTGATTCAGGGAGCACAACAGATGCGAAAGCTAGCTCTCAGTGATCCACAGCAAACAAAAGGGCTGCCAGTTGAACTCAGGAAGCTACACAATATCAGTTGTATTAACAAGAAAAGGCTGAAGCTGCCCAGAGTGGCTGGGGCAACCCAGTCAGGTGGGCAGGGTACAAATATAGTAGTAGTAGTAGTAGTAGTAATGCTAATAATAAATGACCACATATTATTATTATTATTATTATTATTATTATTATTATTATTATTATCATCATCATCATCATCATCATTTATTTAAGCCAAGCTTTAAATGATCAGCCATTCATTTTTTAAAAAGATTGTTTATATTGCTTTCACTTGCTTCAGTATTTAAACAGTGTTAGGACTCCCATGATGCCATCTGTTAAGAGGGAACTATCAGAAGATGCAGAGCATAACAATTGATTATGTTTTTATAATTTAGTTGTACCGCAGGCAATGTGATGTATTACTTTAATGAAGTTGATGCAACTTTCTTGGTCAAACAAAGCAAAACTACATGAACTCCTGCGACTTGGGGTAGGGGCAGGGCAAGATAAATCTATCCTTTTATAATGTTTTATATCTGCGCTGGGGAATCTGTGGCCCTTCATATGATGTTGGGACTTCAGCTCCCATCGGCCCAAGGTGACCTGGCCAATGGTGAGGGACGATGAGTGTGGCAGTCGACCAACATGGGGAGGATTGCTGGTCCCCATTACTGGTTTATCTGTAACAGTTTGGAAGTGTGAGGTACATAATGAATATACTAGCTAGATGCCCACAAGCCAGATATGTTCTGTGGCAATCACTATTCTGATCACTGCTATCACAATTGACTGGAAGAACCCTTGTAGGATGAGGGGGTGATTCTATAATTCGGACTCGTAATGGGGGGTGTAATGGGGGAGAACCAAGGGTGGCATTTATTCCAGATTAATTACTCCAAGCTATAAGTGAGACTTTGAAAATGATTTGTTTGCCAATAGTTTCACAGTGTCAGGTTTCCTAGTAAACTCACTTGGTATTTGATAAATCCCTCCAGTGACACGATATTATTTTTTTTATATGTTTCTATCCCTGCCCTTCCTCCAATGAAACGAGGGCAGTGTACTTGGCTTTCCTCTTTTATCCTCACAGCAACCCTAAGAGGTAGACAAGGCTGAGGAATAGTGGCCTCAACCATCCCAGTGAGTTTCACCCCTGTGTGGGGATTTGAACTAGTGCTCTAGACAGCAGAATATTTAAGTTGTAGCAACATTGCTTCTTTTCCTGTAACCCCTGCTTCCTCATTTTAAGTGACTTTTGAGCTCTATAGGTGAGTTTGACCAAGAAAGAGGCAATAACAGTAGACAGATGAAAGGAGTAACTTTTCACCCTTCCTGCATATACAAGACATAAAAGACGTTCAGGTACCTTGAGCAATTTGCAATCTCTATCCTGGCTCCTTCACAGTCACGTCCACCACACTGAGGCTGAGGGCTGTTACACAACCGCGATCTGCACATGCAGGAGCCTGTGCTGTCACCATCCGAGTGTTCACACGGTTGCCACGGAGACCAGGCCCCCAACTGGCCATCCACCATCAGATTTTTCACCTAATTTAAATAAAGAGAAGTCATCACGGCGAGTCTGTGCATCGTAAGTTGCCCATGAGGGCAAAGTTGCAGTCGAGGCAAGGAGATGTGTGAGAATCTTTCCTACCCCTCTCCAGAAAAACACAATGTCAGTACTCCCTCACAATTCCACGCTGAATACTGCAGGCAGATACTCATATTTAGCATAACATAAACTAAGGAATAATCCCTCACTACCAGGGCCAGCCCTACCATTAAACAGAGGAAGGCTATTCCTGCCTCAGGCAGGAGATGCTGAGGGATGGGCTGTAAGGTGGAACAAGGGACAGAGTTGTGTGTGCTTTGTGTCCTGCTCTGTACATCCCTAAACTAGCCCACCGTCCTCAGGTGTAGTAGAGAATGCAGTCCTGTTGCCAAATTGAAAGTAACATTCAACTCATTCATTCATTCAATCAATCAATCAATCAATCAGATTCTGCATGTGAAAGGGAGAGGGTACAAGCTTGTCCCCTGCCTGAGGCAGCAAAATTTCTTAGGCCAACCAAGTTCACTACACAGTCACTGTGTGTGCAATACCCTAGATATAAGTAAATAAATATCCAATGAGAACAGAAGACTTAAATGAACTGCACATGTTCTTAAGGTCTGATTCTGAACTCTTCATTTCAGCTGAAATGTAAAAAGCAGTGGCAACCATTTCAGTTTGTGGCTTCCACATTTCAAATCAGCATCACTTTGACCACAGTGCTACATGTGTGTTATACCAAAGTGCTTCATCTGTGCTAGATAACTTCCACTACTCCCACAGTGCACCCCTGTGTGATGCTGTCTGAACACAATATGAAGGTAAAAAGGATTTGATTTTGGAGATCCACACATTCCTCTTAGAAGAAGCTTTTACCCAGGGGCAGGCAACCTAAGGCCCCGGGCCCAAATGCGGCCCAATTGCCTTCTCAATCCAGCCCGTAGACAGTCCGGGAATCAGCGTGTTTTTACATGAGTAGAATGTGTCCCTTTATTTAAAATGCATCTCTGGGTTATTTGTGGGACCTGCCTGGACTGGCCCACGGCTGAAAAAGGTTGCTGACCCCTGCTTTTACCTCTCAGGGGAAATAGCACCATCCACAGTTGAAGCAGCAAAGCAAAGCTAGAGGGGCACTTGCCTGCAGACCAGCTCGTCAGCTGCCACTAATAGTTGTACATGTTTATTTTTGTAGAGAGGCACTTTCTCCATCTCACAAGAGAATCAAAACACTATACCTCTTACCCGAGGCAACTCCAAAAACACACAATGAATTAGTAAGGCATTTAGGTTTACAAATCATAAGTTTCTATCTCCAACTTCTCCGCTCCTCTCTCTTTCTGGCACAGTTAAGCACTCCCTTGGCTCTTCCTATAAGCAGCCGCCACCCCCATCTCAAGACTATGAGAACTGACATGGAAGTAATTTAGGTCTGTCGTTATGCTCATCACACTGTAGTCAGAGGACTTTAAACATCTGTTGCAAAGCTTTGTTTTCACCACACTCTAATTCAGCAGTACACAAACAATAAGCACCATGGGGGAGTCTTGTGCTGAGATTTCTGCGCTCTGGATAATGCTCAGCTGGACTACTTGGCTTAGTTAGGAACATCACATATTTAAGCAAGATGAAGACAAACTGGGCAAGATTAATAGCAGAAAGATGACATGATTAAATACTGAAGAAGCACATAATTTTCTTCTTCTTCTTCTCTGGCACAGAGGAGGATGCTAGGAGGGAAAGCCATATTGCAGCCCTAACCCTCCCATCTCAGCTAACTTGTCCTTTCTGTAATTAATCGGAGATGGTGCTGGCTGCCCATTTAAAGGCTGCATTAAGAGGGGAATTTTGGGACGTGGGTGGTGCTGTGGGTTAAACCACAGAGCCTAGGACTTGCCAATCAGAAGGTTGGCAGTTTGAATCCCCGTGACAGGGTGAGCGCCCGTTGCTCGGTCCCTGCTCCTGCCAACCTAGCAGTTTGAAAACATGTCGAAGTGCAAGTAGATAAATAGGTACCACTCTGGCAGGAAGGTAAACGGTTTTTCCGTGTGCTGCTCTGGTTCGCCAGAAGCAGCTTAGTCATGCTGGCCACATGACCCGGAAGCTGTACGCCGGCTCCCTCGGCCAATAAAGCGAGATGAGCGCCGCGACCTCAGAGTCGGTCACAACTGAACCTAATGGTCAGGGGTCCCTTTACCTTTACCTTTAAGAGGGAAATTTTAGCAAGTTCATAGATCATAGGTCTTGCTACTCACAGTGACAATATGCTACCTCCAGTTTCAGAGGCAGCACACCACTGAATACCAGTTCCTGCGAGATCAGATGAGGAGGGCAATTACTTTCAGGCTCTGCTTGTGGGGTTTTCAACAACCATCATGCTGGCCACTGTGGGAAGCAAGATTCTGGGCTAAGTGAACTCTTGGTCTAAACCAGAAGGGCTCTTCTTTTTGTTCTCAGAAAATAAGCAGGTCGGAATTAATAAAGTAATAGAGAAGTGTCCTGTGTAATTTAGCCCTCTAATAGGGTGGCGCTGTGGGTAAAACCTCAGTGCCTAGGACTTGCCGATCGTATGGTCGGCGGTTCGAATCCCTGCGGCAGGGTGAGCTCCCATCGTTCGGTCCCAGCTCCTGCCCACCTAGCAGTTCGAAAGCACTCTTAAGTGCAAGTAGATAAATAGGGACCGCTTTATAGCGGGAAGGTAATCGGCATTTCCATGTGCTGCGCTGGTGCTGGTTCGCCAGCTGCAGCTTCGTCGCGCTGGCCACATGACCCGGAAGTGTCTTCAGACGGCGCCGGTTCACGGCCTCTAGAGCGAGATGAGCACGCAACCCTAAAGTCGGACACGACTGGCCCGTACGGGCAGGGGTACCTTTACCTTTAAACTTGTGAACTTTCATGTGTAGAGAAGCTTCTGATTTTCCTATGTTTGGGATTTTTCACCAGATTTTAGCAGGTCCAATTTACTCTCCTGGTTATGGATCACTCCATACCTTCTGTTATTTTTTCCAGCTTGCATTTCTTGAATTGGAAGGGATGATCAGTGCACAAGTAGCAGCAGTAGTAGTTTTGTTTTAAAGAAAAGCTTATTTACTGGTCTTTGAAATCTATTGTGATAAACGTATGACAACCTGTGCACGTCACACTTTTTCTGCAATCAAGAGAAACTGACAGGGCTTCTAGGAAGCCTTGCCAATTTCACCACTATCATTTGTATACACACCCACCCACCCACCCCTGAAGTGTTGTGGCATGCACCTGTGGTGGTGCATGAACATGACCTTTTGAAGAAACAAAGTGCTCTTTTTCTTGGAAGGCTGTTTAGGCAAGGGAGGTGACCCAGCTGCTTCCTTGAGGCCGACAACAACCAATGAGCCTGTCACCACAAACAAGAGAAGGAGATCCATGCATGGAAGATGGATTTTGTCTGTATATCATTTATTGCAGGCATAGGCAAACTCGGTCCTCCAGATGTTTTGGGACTACAACTCCCATCATCCCTAGCTAACAGGACCAGTGTTGTAGTCCCAAAACATCTTTAGAGCCGAGTTTGCCTATGCCTGATTTATTGGATCAAGAACCGTCAAATGTAAATTAGAGGCACATAAATCTCAAACACCAACGTGGCGCTTCAGAGTCATTGATATATGAGCACATATGTGAGAAAGCCACTCAAAATATTACAGTAGGAGGCTTTGTATTATACTATTTATTGGCACTATTAGAAGTACTTGAACCAATCCTGTCATGCGACTAGGTAGACAAAGCTATAGCACACCTCCAATCAACTTATTTGTGGCAAGGCAAATAAGTTACTTGTGCACATCATTGCATATTAACACCATGTTTTCAATTTCTCCTAAATTCAGCAATCTGTTTTAACAAGGAGAGAAGAGACAGAGGGCTGGAATTCATGGAATGGGGTGGATTGTGGGACAGGAGGGAACACGGGAGTCAGACCACCAGGTCCATCAAGCTGGGTATTGTCTACTCCTGACTAGCAGTAGCTCTTCGGGGCTTCAGGCAAAGTTTGCTCCCAGCCCTTCCTGGAGATGCTGAGCACTGAACCCGGGACCTTCCGCTTGCTAAGCAGATAATCCGTCACTGAGCTATGGCTATTCGAATCTCCATTGCGCTCACATGTTTTTCCCATCTGCAAAGAGTTTACTTGCATTCTCAAAAGTCTAGCACTGATCATTCAGCCTCCTGAGCATTCTCCACTTATGTGAACAGGGAACTGGGCTCATACACAAGATCTGCACCAATGAGTGCAAAGCGAATCTGGATCAGGAAAATGAAAGCTTTTATAACCAAGCTACTTTGAAATATTTCGGCTTTATTTGCTTTAAGATAAGAAGCGGGGCACAGATAAAGATGTAACTCTAAGTCCAGATGTGTTCACTTTAATTAAAACAAATCATTTTTCCCCTTAGCTTTTATTTAGGCATGATGCTTGCTGGGGTTTTCGGTTTTTTTAAGGAAGTTTTGCTCTATGCTGGATGCTGTTCAGAACAGACTGTTGCAGCCTGCACGGAACCTCTGATCCAGCAGAGCTGTTCTCATGTACTTTGCTCAGAAATCAAGGACATAATTTGGCGTAGTGCTTTAATTAAGAAGCACAGAAAGAAAAAGAAAAATACCAGAGAACCTGAGAAACAATTATTGGATCGTAGCTGGCATAGAGAAAGCAACCACATTTTAATTAAACAAACATGGAAAATTTCAAAACAAATCAATTTTACATGCGGAAACCTTATTTATTACCCACCACCACCACCTTGAACAACATATGGATTATAATTCCAGCCTTCGGTTTGTAGCAATTTCTTTAGAATAAATGGTATGGATTCTGATTAAGAAAATATGCACTGATCTAGTCAGAAAACAGCCCTCCTTAGTGGCTTCTCTGTAGTTCATGCATTGCCAACCAGTTTTTTTTTTTTTTAAAAAAAAAGAGTTGGGGAGAGATTTAAACACCATCTTTAATAGAATTAATTTCTGAAGCCTTGATCCAAGTAATAGAATCCTCCATTAATCACAGCTGGCTATGTCTTATATGAAGAATAAGAGCCAATTCCTGCATGCTACTCAAAGCATAAATTCCTAATGGATCTCAGAAAACTGCCTCACAGAGAAAGGATCTAAAACAAGAATAACAATTTATTTTTCAAAAAAACCCCAAAACATTAAAGACAGTATCACTTCAGAGATACGGAGCGTTCGCTAGAAAAGCTATTTGAAAAGGTGAGACACCCCTTGCTCTTCAAGTTCAACGCTTCTTGTCCAAAACCTTCATATTGCTGCTCCCATGGTTACAACAACCCTCCCATGTACATTTCTATATTTCCAGCCAACATCACTACCACAGTGCAGCCTGGACTCCCAAGAGTGTCCTCTTATGACTTCCCTCCCTTAGTGTCTAATTGGAAGTAGCAGCAAAAGGGCCCTATAAAAAGAATTTATGAGGCTGCACTAATACACACATTTTCCCCTACAGGCAGAAATATTGCTTTGCTTTATCCTATTTCTCTTCACAAAATGGTACTGGAAAATGAAAAATGAGTCAAGGAAATATACTCTTCTTTTCCGGAGAGGGGAGGAAGCCCCCTGTGTGCACCTCATTTTTCAGATTTGTGGTGAAAAGGAAACAGCTAAAACTTTTATTTTCTCCATGGAATTAAGAAGGCTTAATCTCACATGGTCCGAAAAAAGAAGCCCAAAGCCTGCCCCTGATCGCTTCCAGAATACAGTGGCGGGGCGGGGGGAGATGACCCAATATAAGAATTGGGGTGAAAAAGTTACTTCTGGATAGCCTAAAGAATGGGTGTCACCTTCCACATGTCATTGGGCTCCAGCTCCCAAAAAAGAACAGGCAACTGTCAATATATTATGAAAACCTTCATTGTGTGTGTCGGCAGGGTTAGGGGGTGGACTGGAGCAAAAGCTAGTTAAATAATGAACTACTAGCAAGAAATGCAAGCTACTAAGAATATTAACACATCTGTTCCTCTTATTTTCTCCCCTCTCACTCACCCCTGCTGGGGAGGTAGATGGGAGGATGACTATACTACATCCTGCCATTATTTACTCCAAGGTAGTTGCTTCCTGTATCCATGTTACCTTAGAGCAGCAGGTAGCAGACTTTGACAGAGTGAACCTGTATAATAAAAAAACAGCAGCAACAGCAACTCTAGAAGTCACCTCAAGTGTAACATTAAGACACAATAGACAGGCTCTTTTTCCTGGCAGCGTTAGTGTACGCCTTCAACCTAAAGGCAAGCAGCTCATAGGAGGAGAGTGGGCTCACTGCCACAGCAGATTACAGAAATGTAAATTTCTTGCAGAAGGATTAGGTTACACCATTGAGCTTCCCACTGATTCTTGGCTCAAGTGATGGAGCATGGTGCTTCCCTTTACTGCATGGAGGAGATGGGGCTAGCATAGCTTGCCACTCTTCATTCTTGCCCAGTATAGATAAGACATGGCAGGTCAAAGTAAATGTATAACATGCAGCTTGGCCCTGGAAGAGGGGGTAGAAGGGCAAGAGAAAACTATTCTTTTGTATCAACCTGAAGCTCCTAGGAAGGCCTTTCTAACACCTGGAGAACCACTGACATAAAGTTAGCAGCCGCTAACTTTTGATACCACAACCAAGATTGAAAACTCACATAGAAGTTGTGAGTTTTCTGACTGTGACACAATGCCCCACCTCATTTGTTTTGCAGAGGACCTAAGTGTATGACCAGAGAAGGCTCTCAAGGCACAGTGGACTGCCTCAACGGAGACCACCTGGGAACCCCACATATGCTGCTCTGAGTTCTTTGGAGAAAGAGGAGGGAAGAAGTGTAATAAATGAGTCGTTATTACCCAAGCTGAAAGCCTAAAGTGCACTGGAGTCGCAGGAGTCTTGCAGGGGAAGACCGTACAGAAGAGCACATGCTACACCCAGCAGCCCTTTGCTTCCCTTTACACAACAGTCACTGGCCATGTGCTCTGCATACACCTCCAAGTTACAACCATAACAGCAAACTTCAGCAGCTGCAATACCACCCGGACTTCCCCTTCCTTTGACCACAGTCTTCCTTACAGCAGCATTAAGTAATTCGCCACCTGCTGATGGTTAAAGCGATAGCCACATACGGTGCACATCAGCACTGTTCAATTAAGTCATAATGTGCTTTGAAGTGATCCACGAAGACTGCCAGTTGGTGTGTTAATGGCTGCTAAAGGTGCCTTTATGGCTGCTGCCCAAGCTGTGCAATGTTAAGGGGGAAGCAAGGGGAGCTGCATTAAGATGGCCCTAATTGGAATGAATGCTGTGGCCTGTATTGCTGCATCGCACACACATATCGATGACTGCTGTAGGGCCTTTAATAACCTACTGTCCCATCTCCCCCTCCCCACCCCGTGTGTCAATAGGTTTCCCATTCCTCCTCTGCACTGTTAAGAGGTAAGAAAAAGACAGCACTAGTGACATGTTTGATGCACAAGACTTGTAAGAGATGTGAACTACTGTTTCTCGTCTTCTTCATCATCATCATCATCATCAATTTTATTTATACCCCGCCCTCCCCGGTCAAAACTGGGCTCAGAGCAGCTAACATCAAATATATAACATATTAACATAAAATCAAGCAATCAGTTAAAATACATCCTAAAATCAAATCAGAATCAAAATGAAATCCAGTCAGATGGCAACCTGCAAATTAGGGTTGGGGACCTTAAATGCTTGCCAGCCTGTTTGTAGTGATCTTACATGAGCCTGTGAGAAAAGTTGGGGGCCACTTTCATGCAAGTTCTTATAAGGAGAGAGGGG
The DNA here is from genome assembly GCF_965113315.1 of Podarcis vaucheri. Taxonomy (NCBI): domain Eukaryota; kingdom Metazoa; phylum Chordata; class Lepidosauria; order Squamata; family Lacertidae; genus Podarcis; species Podarcis vaucheri. The sequence continues at coordinate 94,044,119 of NC_138759.1, forward strand.
GAGTCAGGCTGGACCCCGACCAAAGGCCTGGCGGAACAGCTCCATCTTGCAGGCCCTGCAGAAAGATGTCAGATCCCACAGGGCCCTGGTCTCTTGTGGCAGAGCATTCCACCAGGTTGGGGCCATGGCTGAAAAGGCCTTGGCTCTGGTTGAGGCCAGTCTAATCTCCTTGAGGCCCAGGACCTCCAAGATGTTATTATTTTTGGACCATAAGTTCCTCCAACCAGGAGAGGCAATCCCATAGGTACGAGGGTCCTAGGCTGTATATGCAACCTACATTTGAAAGCCACTCACGATTATACACCTGACTCATACATCGCATTTCCGGCATAAGCTTTTTGTTGATCCAGTCCCGCACACTTTGGTAACCTATCAAAATAGTCAGTGTCATACGAAAGAAGGCAACAACAGCACCATGACTGGTGGACTGTGAGGCCCAAGTCTGGGACCCTGCACTCCTTGGGGTGTCCCACAGTCACTGGCAGATGACAGTGTGGTGGGAAACTGCAGTATTGTTAGCTCTTGGGTAGTTATTCTGAGGCTGATGTCTGTCAGTCACTGCAATTTCCCTTTTTCTTCCGCACCAAACATCTTATTTTCCCACACTGTAGTGAAATGAAGGTGATGGGTTGTTCTGGGGGTGTTGGGAGTGGCTGAAGCTGCAGCACTTCACTGGGCAGAACATAAAGCTGAATGTTTTTTTTGTTTTTTTTTAAGAGGTAATAATACAAGGATCCCTGTTCTTCCTTGCTATGGCCTTGTGAAGTGGGAGGAGAGGAAGAAAGTGACCAAAGCAGCAGGGGAGGAGGAGAAAGCAGGTGGAATGGCAGTGTGGGAAAGCAGGATCAGGATAGTGGCCAGGACGGCAAAGCAGAGATCCTGAACAAAGAAGCCATGTGGCAAGCGTAAGCTATGGAACTCTCTCCTCCAGGAGGCAGTGATGGCCCAATAAGTTAATCCATAGCTACTAGTCATGATGCTTTTGCCTCTGTGGTCAGAGGCGGTATGATTCTGAATACCTGTCGCTGGAAACCACAGGAGGGGAGACTGCTCTTGTGCTCAGGTCCTGCTTGTGGGTTTGGCCACTGTGTTCTTTTTATGTTTTTTAAGGCACTTTTTATGTTCTTATGAGAACAACGACATGGCTGCTACTCTTCACACCAGCATAGCCGACCTCTGGCACCAGATGGTAGCCATGGTAATGGAGGAAAACACAAGATCACAACCATCCAGCATCATTTCCCCACATCAGGGAGGTGTGAAAACAGACCGCAGAGAAGGGTTGTGCATTTTAAAGAAGAGAAATGTATGAACTAAGTTATAATCATTCACTGCCTGATGTGGCAAGAGCACAATTTCTTCAGCCAGTGATGCTCCAGTTAACTTTTTTCAGCATGCATCTCTCCAAGATATGGTGCACAATAACAACTAAACTTCTAAATCATCTGCATATTAAACATAAACCTTCCCATCCCTGGTGTCTTTTCTAAAACTCAAAGGAGTCATGAGGAGCCATTTTCAGCAGTTTTCAAAGACCTTGAAACAATGATAGTGAGAGGAGCTGGAAGGCTCCCCACGTGGCCAGGCCAGACATTTTCCAAGTAGAGGATTAACACTTCACACACCTATCAACAGGCAGAGGCATTAAGCTGAAGGAGATAACAGCATGTGCAGTCAAGAAGCACTATATCCCAAGAACAGCACAGGAAGGTTATAAACAGGCAATCCCTTAAAACCAGCTTTGGCGGGGTGGGGGAAAGAAAACGTAAGCTTGCCAAGTAGAGGATGGATTGAAGGAATGACTAATGCTCTCTAGGGGAAAAAATGAGCTTGGGAACCAAGAATGATAAGAAGAATAAACATCCCAGCATTGCAACTTAAAATCTAACTGGCATGATGCAGATATAACCCTCTGCGACCTTAGCTATATATTGCCTCAGTGTGCTAAGCTGCATCATGGCAGAAAGCAACATTATTAAAAAGGGGGGAGTGCATTTGGGTAAGCCTACGTGCACCTCCCTTCTACCTTGGAGATCTGGTTCAAGGTACAAACCATGCGAACGCATTTCTTCACAATGGCTTTGCCATCTCAACACTTCATCTAAATTTCAAATGACTAAGCCACAGATAGCCAACATGGTGCCCTCTAGATGTTGTTGAACTACAACTGTGCCATCAGCCCCAGCTAGCTTGGCTAATGATGATAAAGGATGGGAGTTGAACACATCTGGAAGACACCACTTTGGCTACCCTTGAGCAAGACTGCCATGCAAAAATTGCCACCATTGCATAAACAGCAGCTGCAGATATATTTAAAGCAGTGTACACTTTCCCAAAAGAATCATGGGAACTGCAGTTTACCCCTCACAGAGCTACAATTCCCAGCACCCTTAACAAACCAAAGTGGCAGGATTCTTTGTGGGGAAATAATGTACTTTAATTATACAGGGTGTGTGCAGCCATAATCCATTTTCATACCTTTAGCTTTACATCAATTGCAGTTCCCAAGAGAGAGGGAGCCATGATATATGGATGAGTGGTTGAGAAAGAAATCATACAAACCATGGTAGTATTTGTTGCCCCCGCCCCACACCATGGGAATCATGCATATCAGACAGGCGACAGGGCTTCCCTCCATACCTGTGCCATCAAACCTCATTAAAGTGTGCCCTTGGAACACATTGAGACATTTACAAACTTCACCACTGCAGTGTGGGAAATAACTTCATAGATTTATTTATTCTTACGTTTATATTCCACCTTTCTTCCATTGTGGAACTCCAGGAAGCCTCCCAACCTGTAGGTCTCCCAGCCTGGCACTGATCTGATTCAAACCAGTTTAGCTTCCACAAGGTGGTGTTCTCATGTGCCTTCACCACATCCTGAGGTGGCAGCAACTGTTCAAATTTATCAACCCCAAATAGCATTTGTCATACATTTATCCATTACTGGTTTAACCCTCCACTTACTGGACACTCGGTAATATTCTGACTCCACAGGCTCATATTGGAGCTGTCCTCAATGGTGGTGCAACGCTTCTGCTTCCTATCCCAGCCGCAGTATGGGTCCCTTGCTCCCAGGCACTCACTGTGTATGGGAAGAGAAAAAAATATAAGCGACGTTTCACAGATGGAAACTTAAAAAAATCAGTTACTCAAGTACAGAGCTTCTGTGCGACAGCTGTCAACTCTGCAAGGAAGGTTGATGATGAACAAAATAACAAGGTGATGACAACTCCCTCTCCCCAAGAAAATATCACTCACACAAATCAAGGATTAAAAGCCCATTTACTCTCTTCCAAGGCCCGGTAGATGACAAAGAATTGCTTTGCAAATGTAGTCAAAGAACACTTGTCCTTGCAAATAATGATGCATTCGTTCATTCTCTTACAAAGAACCTTCTGTGACAATGTTTTCTGAAACAACTTGTAGGGGTTAGACAAGCAGAAAGAGCAAGTGGGCCAATATTAAAGGTTATTAGCTTTGGCGTTTAAAACAAGAACAACAATGGCAGCACTTTTAATCATGATCTCATGCCGCCAACCTGAAACAGACACAGTTAGTGTTACTCAGAAGTCTTTTTTGGTGGTGCTCAACAATGGATGCATTCATTTTTATGTTCATATAGTCTGCGTATGCAGTCCCTTTCTGTGATTCATTAAAGGAAAATAACTGTTAATACTTTCAAAATACAGTAAAGGTCAAAGATCAAACTCAAGGTGATTTAGGAAAGTGATGCTTCTACTCTGGAAGTATCACTTCTGACAGTGAGTAACGGAGCACACATGCTGCTAAACGCAACTTGCTACTTGACTTAGCTTCAGGAAATTCAGAACTTGCATTTAGCATCACTTGTGAATATACCCTTGTCTAGTTTAGCCTTTCCTTTAGGTCATTATACGTTTTCACTTACAAAACCAAAAGTGGCTAAACCAGGCCATATGAAAATAGAAACAGGGCTACACTTTAAATATGAAAAGCTGTGTGGCTTTCCTTATTTAGACTTCCTGTAAATAGGCAAGGAAGGGACTTAGGTCATACATGCAGAGAACAAAGAGTCACAGTCTAGCTTTATCTTCTGGTTATTTATCTGTAGTTCTCCCTGTGGCAGATAATCTTGTTTGTTTGAACAAAGCCTGCCCTACCATTAGGCAGGGTGAGATGGCTGTCTCAGGCAGTGGACTCTGGGAAGAATGGCTTTGAAGGATAGGGCTACAAGGGCCCCACTGTCTGTCCTGCACCATCAAAGCTGCCCTTTGGATTCTGTCCATCGTCAGTGTTTACGTAAGATTCTGGCTGACTTCTGTTCAACAAATGCTCACCTGGGGTTGGGAAATGCCCTTGGCCTCAGGCAGCAAAATGTCTGGGGCCAGCCTTGTATTCTCCTGCCCCTCCCCAAACGCTAAGGACAGCTCATTCTGAGAGAGAGAAAAAAAGAGGTATCCAGCTATAGACAACAGGATGTCCTTCCCTATGGATAGGACTTTAATCCCTTCCAGCTTTCTCTGCTTATTGGAACGATGCCTCCATGTTTTGAACAGGCAGAGCTAGCCTGCTTTTCACATAGTAGGGTGTAACATGTAGCCAAAGTGAGAAACAAATGCAAATGGACATTTGAAAGGGCCTGTAACTATGTTTTTTTGGCTGATCCTTTGCAATCATGCAATCAGCTGCTTCAGTCCTTTCCCAAAGCCTCAGCAATGTCAATTAAGCCTGTGGCATTAAACCAAGGTGAGGGCGGGGGCACATCCAATTCAGGCAAAAGAAGGGAAATGAGACTTATTCCAAGCCAAGACATCAGTATGATAAGTGAAACACCCACCCCTCCCCAAAATCAAATGAAATGAGATGTGAAGTATTCACATCCAGAAATCTTTGAAATCCCATTAGTTGGTAATCAGCTACAAATGAAAAAGCGTGTCCCTTAAGCATAGCTGAACAAAGTCGGATGCAGTACCAGCCTATACTGATTCCAAAGCAATTTGCCCCAGAGCAAACATTAGATTCCTTTCTGCTGCCAGGTGTAGGAATGGTTTTTATTATTATTTACTAGTCTCCAATCTGCTCTTCCTCCACAGAAGGACGTCTGCCTTGTGATTTAGGCATAGGCATATGATAGCAACATCTCTCTTGGCTGTTTTAAATAAAAGATTCTGGGCGAGATGCAATGATGCTCTATTATGCTTCCCTAGAAGGGAAACTTTTAAAACAAAAACACAACTATCGGAAGAGGTGAAGAGAAACGGTAATTCTGGTGCAGCTCATACCAGACAAAACATGCCAAGAGCTAAGTCATGGTGTAGGAACACAACCATGGGAGTTGCTAGCACAAGGACACTACAGAGAAAATTGTGCAGTGCGTTTGTTTGTTTTTAATCTGACTAGAGAACAATACCTTACTGCTCTAATCCACTGAGAGGCTGCTAGCCCCTCCTCCCCCAAACTGTCAGCGGGCGTAAAATAAATAAATAAATAAATAAATAAATAAAGAACAGCAGTTATTCAGAAAAGGAAACGGGGGAAGGGTTTTGTGAAGTCGTTGAGTAGACAGATGGAGGGAGGGGGGAGAGAAGCAGCTGAAACATATGGCCTTGGAGCTCAAGGTAGCCTGAACATTCCAGGGCAGAATTAAATGGTTCCTAGAGATGAGAAGAATGACGATCAGTGAAGGGGGGGGGAGAGAATTCTACATCGAAGTCCCCACTTTGACCTTCAAGATTCTGAAACCAAACTCATTTGGAGTGCCTCCCATTTAAAAAGCGGAGCTGAGCACAAGATGAGCATGAGATATATAGGATGTGTACTAAGTTATTTCCATGCAGTCCATTTTTCAAACTATTATATATTTGTTTGCAGAATTTCACATCTACTATGTTTTTAATGTTTTGGGTTTACAAAAAATAACCATTTGGGAGCAACTAAGAGACAGGAAAAAGGGATAACAACACATTTAACTACCGAAGCACCCCAAAGCAAAATCAAATGATTCACAAACATATTCTTTTTTGCTTCCATTTTCTCCAACAAGATGTATTAACGTAGGGGGGAAGAATAGTATAATGGGAAAAGCTGGGGCTCTCTGGATGTTGTTGGACTACAACTCCCATCATCTGTGACCACTGAACAGGCTGGCTGGGGCTGATGTGAGTTGGAGTCCAATGATACATGGAAAGCTACAGGTTCCCCCCACCGTTCTTTTATAGAGTCAGTAGTTGTGTATTTACAAAGGCACAAGTCTGGAGTATGGAAGAACAGATGGGCCATCATGGCTGAGTGGTTAGGCTCAAACGTGTCCCAAATGGAAAGTGGCAAGGACCAACATGAAAGGCATTCTATTTGTGGTGAATGTACTGGGCTTCATATTTCGTGGCCATCAGCATGCACAGTGCAGAAAAAGTAGGGTAGGGTGGGCAGAGAATGACAAACAACAGTAGTCCCAGCTGAAATGGCACAGTAGTTCAGAAATAACTACTGTTATTAAAAATAAATTAATTACCGTATTTTTCACTCTATAAGACGCACCAGACCACAAGACGCACCTAGTTTTTGGAGGAGGAAAACAAGGAAAAAAATATTCTGAATCTCAGAAGCCAGAACAGCAAGAGGGATCGCTGCGCAGTGAAAGCAGCGATCCCTCTTGCTGTTCTGGCTTCTGGGATAGTTGCGCAGCCTGCATTCGCTCCATAAGACGCACACACATTTCCCCTTACTTTTTAGGAGGGAAAAAGTGAGTCTTATAGAGCAAAAAATACGGTATTTTTAATTTACTAATTCCCAAACAAGGAAAAATATTCTTTACAAAAGCATACTCAGGTGTTAGACTTCATCATTCCTGACCACTGGGGCCATGCTAGCTGGGGCAAATGGGAATATACATCTGGAGTGCCACAGATTCCCCAACCCCTGGTGAGAAGATGCATATAAGTATCACAGCAAGCACCAACTTATTGCACAAGAGGAAATGCCTCTTACAAAATTTAACCATATTTAAATTCAAAATGTTTTCGTATCTGGGGACTAATTAATAGCAGGCACCTTTTTAAGTCCACTGAAGTGTTTCGAATCAATTCCTCTAACTGGTTAAGCAACCCAACTTTGCAGCCTAACTCAAGGCAGACTAAAATAATTACATCTAAATCTTTGCATTATCTAAAATTAGATCATCCCAATTCAGCATTCAAGACACAGCAAGCCAACATATCAATCCATGACTCCTGGGGCATCTCAATAACCTGGCAACAACCACATTCATGCAAGCTGTGTGCTAATCATCTTAATTTTGGACTCATAAAAGATTCAGTTTAGGTTTCAGCCTTCCAGCTCAATGATCCATTTCTTTCCAAAATGGCCCTTGATACTGATCAGGTTCCATACTCCTTAAACAAAATTTTCCAGGAATGAAGGCAAGATGGGGTGATTATAATTATTCATTATACTAATGTAATCTAAGGTATTTGTTTATTTCACAACAAAACACAAGCTGAATGGGTTTTTAAAAAATCGTTTCTATTTTGCCTACGCTGCATCGTTGTCAGCATTCCACAGGCTGCAATGTATCCTGCTCAGGTACAGAGACTACTTTGCTGACACTTCAACCGCATGCATTATGTCTCTAACATGGCAGCAAGGTGGGGGTAGGATTGAAGAATCTGGATAATGCACTTAATGAATTATAGCAGGTCAGTCCAAGGCCTCTGTCATTAGTTTACAACTTTAAGGGATTTGCAGGGTAAGACTGCAGGGCAAGAAACTAGGCAGGCGGTTATTTTCCTGCATGCATCCCAAAGAGAAGGCATCTCCACATAGGGTGGAGAGACTCCTGCCAGGAACCCTAGAGAGCCTCTGCCAATCAGTGTAGACAACGCCAAGCTAAATGGACCAATGGTCATTAATGGCATTTTTAAAAATGTGGAGAGTTTTGTTGTTGTTTTTTAAAGAAAAATGTTACTAGTAGCTGCAGCAGGAACTTAGGGAAGAGGGTTTAACACTCTCCGCCGCCTCCCACCATGATCCCATGGTCTTGAATATTGTCCAGCTGAAGCAGCTATTTGCAGAGAGGAGACTTCCCTCCAGATACAAATGGCAATTATAGGAGCACAATTTTCATTAGGAGGGGAAAGGGTTAAACTCGCCCCTCTTCACCCCTCAGGGTCCTGCTGCTGTTAAGCACCCCCTGCCCATGGCTATTTCATTTGTAAACAAAGCTTCAAGTTAATCATATTCACGCAATTAGTGTCACATCTAGTTTGACCCTTAGTTTTCCATATTTAAGCAACTTTGACAAGGAGAAATATTCAACTGAGCAATCCCTCTCTTGGAGTAAGAAACTAGTACACTCTGCCAAAAGCTGAACTACATGACTGTGCTGCTTGTGTATCTTGGCACTAAAAAGAACATTTTAATTGCAATTTCTCCCTCTGTCTCTGATCTCTTTCAATCCACCTTCCTCTCATTTATGATTTCTGTATGCATAGCCCCGCTAAATGTTAATACCTGAGGCCAGAAATTGATTATAAAATGCAGCATTAACCAGCACTGTTGCCATAAGAATCTACTGCAAACTTCGGAACAGGTTAAGCACACGGTAGATGTAAAATAAGTTCCGTTGCAGTAACACTGGAGTACAGGGCAAAAGCCAAGATCTATAGGTGTTTGGGATCACTTTCCATGGAAGGTTTTCTAAGGGTGTAGTAGCTGAACACCATTAAAGAACTGTTTAGGTCTCAGGGTCACATGAAATAAAATATTTTCTAACTTCAAGAGAAGTTCACTGCTGGAATGTTGCCCTGAGAAGTTATAGGAGGAGACTGGGATCTGTTGGGGATTTTCAGGTTTTAGTAAAGTTCTAAGGCATCACTTCAACCAGACAACCCACTGGAGGCGTTGTCATTACACATTCATTACACATTCTATGAAACTCTCCTTTGGTGGAGATGATCACTGTGGCACTTGCATGCATTTCAGCAAATATTCAAAGTAATAAAGGCAACTGTTCAATTGAATGTTCCCTTCTCAAGGATTATCTGTACCAGGAGCTTCCTATGGAATTAAAACAGTCTAAGCTAAATCTTGGTCAGAGTTTCATCCAAGCCTATGTGACTGTAGGCAAGTCAAGGGCGGAGTGAAAGTGAGATTTTCCAGTCACATGGACTGTGGGCTAGTGCTTACTGAAAATAAGTAACGGGACTCTGCTGGATGGGGGAGCTTTTCTGAGTTTGGTTGGGCAAGGTCATTTACTGTCCTACAAGAGCATCCAGGAGCCCTAAAAATGTTGTCTTTGGAGACTTCAACCAATGTTCTTGTAGTGTCAAAGACCTCCACAAAAGAACAGATGGAACTTCGTGTGTGTGTGTGTGTGTGTGGTGTGTGTGGTGTGTGTGTGTGTGTGTGTGTGTGTGAGAGAGAGAGAGAGAGAGAGAGAGAGATTTCCTTACAGAGGACTAAGAAGCAAGTTTGGTCTAGCAGATGAGCAAACTGACAGTCTGGACTTTCCCAACTGTGAGGGGTGTGAAGACAAATTTTGATGTAAGCAATCTGAACTTTGCCACAAACTTTGGGCTTCTGCAAATGGAGGATGTTCCTATTCATGTACAGAGCAACATTCTTCTTCTTTGATGATCACAACACCTTTGGTAAAGGCTGTTCTCCAACTGGAGGGCTTGCAGGCCAGTGTTTCCCAATTGTCAGTGTTTATACTACATTTTTTAAAAGAATTTGCCTTGTGAGAGTCTTTAAACTTATTTTGTTGTCAACCAGCATTACACTTTGAATTTTTAAATCGAAATGGAGTAGTTGCTTTGCAAGACTATAATCAGGCATCTGTACAACATGACCAGTCCAACGGATTTGATGTTGAAGAATCATTGCTTTGACACTGGTAATCTTTGCTTCTTCCAGTACACTGGCATTAGTTTGCCCGTCTTCCCATGTGGTATGTACTTTTTTTCCGGAGACACCACTGACGGAATATTTCAAGCAGTTGGAGGTGGCGTTTATAAGTGGTCCATGTTTCACAAGCATACAATAAGGTTGGTAGTACAATAGTTTTGTAAACAAGCATTTTGGTTTCCCTGGAAATGTCCTGGTCCCCAAACACTCTGCACTTCAATCAGAAGAAAGCTGCACTTGCAGAGCTCAGGTGATGCTGGATTTCAGCATCAATGTCAGCCCTTGTGGAAGGATAACAGCTCAGGTAGGAGAAGTGATCAACGTAGAGACAATTCAAACCTGGATCCTGGCAGAGAATAATTCTACAGACAGAACTTTTATTTGATGTGCAACATTTCAATATTAATTTGAAAAAGGTAATTCTGTGGAGAACCCAATATGGAGAAAGCAATCTGGCGTGGATAAGGCCAGTGGAACTGAGAAGACCAAGACCAACTGGGAAAAGATAACAATTCAGAAAGGACTTAAAACAGCAGAATCCAAGAGACATGTGACTGCAGCATTCACTGTGTGAGTATATCCCACAGTTTGTGTGTATGTATGAATGAAAGGATAGTCAGCCTAGGTAGGATACTTCACAATACATCTGGTTGTGTTTAGGGCAATGATACTAGGGTTATTCCAGAAACTATTAGCTGTGGTATATTCATTGGGAATCCAAGAAAACGCCACCCTGAACGCATTTTAACAGATGGGATTTATTCCGACAGGGCATTAACGTCAATAGGCTTTCACTTCTAAGTTCATTGCTTCGCAATAAATGTCTTATCTGATGCCTAATAGAATACACCCTAAACACTCCATTTATAAACAATTCAATTCATCTCTCTAATACAAGAGTTATTTTGCCTCTCACTCCTTATTCTTAGCCACAGAAGACATTTGCATGAAAATAGGATCTAGGCTCCTTAGGAGTTTCCCTGCCATCTGCTGCTACGACTCTATCCTCACTCATTGTTTTAATTTGTGAAGCCACGAGTGCGGATGAAAGTAGAAGGTACAGTTTGAGATAAGTGTGGGAATAAGCACACAGAACAAAAGTGACAACCTTAGTGAAATGAATGTAGCAAAAGACTTCTTAAGCACAGGGCTTTGCTGTGTGATTTCCAAGGGTATCTCCAGATGGCTCTCATTTTGGAAACTGGAAATTGCTTCAGAGTTCCCAGCCCTGGCATACAGGATACACTGGCCCATGCTCTTCCAACCTGGTCCACACAGTTTCTTTGAGGCCACTGCAGAACCAATGCAAACTGTGAAGTCGGAAGAATCAATTCATTAAACCTATAACAATGATGCTCTGTGGGGAGGAAATGTGCTTTTCCGTGGCACGGTTCTCATGATATTGGCCATGTCCTACAAAGGTGAGTTAGGATCATGAAAAGTTCCCGCATGGAGCAGCCCTAGGCATGGAAACCGGTATTTGATAAGAGTATTTGGGCATCCTGAGAAACTCAGTACTATAAAAAGGAAATTAATTCAAAACCTCGGGGAAAACAGGTGGTCAGTTTTAGGTGAAACTTTGGAAAGCAGAGCATCTGGGCAAAAGTTTAAGAGCAAAATCATGTGTTAATAACTGCTTTAAATATAAATAAATAAAGCATGCTTAACACCACCTATTGAATTTTGAAGGAAAAGCAGCCAAATTGGGGCCTGATCCACATCACGGATCCAAATTAGTTTCCCAACAACACACCCTTCCTCCCTCTAGGGACCCACAACAGCTGGTGGCAGAGGACATTTGGTGGGAAACTGGCAAAGGCCCACAGTTGATTTTCCATTAAAGTACAGTGGGAGCATTAAGGGCAGCTTTTTAAAAGTGTGATTGATATAATGGCCCTTAGTTGCTACTGAGTGACAAGTTAGTGCTCTTCCACATCTACCTTCTTCCGTGTTTCATTGCTCACACTGTCAAAATCTCCATGCCGTTTCTTCCTTGCAGTCTCCTTCCTCCTTCTAAGTCCTGATCCCCATCACCAATTCCAAAGCCTTTTAGAATCAAAACCATGGGATTTTGCAAATGTCAGTAATTTGCATTAATTTAGTGGGCACAGAATCTAGCTTTTATTGATGCATCAGAACTGAGCTATGGGTTCAGCATGCTATAGCAGTGTTTATATCAGTCCACCTTATGAAAGAAGAAAAGCTGTGAGTAGAATCCAGGTTTGTAGAATTCATTCACAAAGCTGCTTGGCAACTGCCAATGCAATTTTTACAAGCAATGGAGAAGAATTATTAGATCCTTGCCCAGTAGCTGCGAGTGTGAGATTGTGCTTGGCAGTCTTGGAACTACTCGACAAGATTAGCTTATTGTCCCATTAACATCAACCTGCAAAGGGGGGTTGAGCTAAACAAATAATCATATTAGTTTCCAGCCAACCAAATCCTAATTACTGACAGCCTCAATAACCAACATGCAGGATACAGAGCATCTGTCATGCCCCAAAGCAGATGGCGCTAAAAGAGCAGAATAAGAATTCAAGAATGCTCAAGGGTTACGAAAATAAATAAATAAAAATAAAAGCCAAATCCTACAATTTCAATTTTCTAAGCAAAAACAAAGAAACAACCCCAAAACATAACATAAACTGTAGAGACAAACTGGTGATCTGTAAAAATCCATTATCATCCCCACTGAAAAGACAAGTGGAGCAGAACTGAGCTACTTTATCCAGACACCAGTCAAGTGGAAACAAATTCATTTTCCTGCTAAACAACACAACACATTCATGGCTGCCGTCTAGTACCAATATTCACTTCTGCTTAACGCCAACTGATTCTATTTAAACAATGGAACTAGTAATGTAATAACTCACCACCTCCCATATTAAACCGCAAGAACCTGAGTACAGGGCAGGGGGAGGACAGCTCTCTATTTGATGGGCTGCCTGGTCCAAGTGGAGTTTAAAGATGAAAGACTCCTAAGAAGGAAGACTCAGGGCCCTTGAAGTTGCCCATCTACAGCAGGTAGACTGAGCAGTCACAGTATTTCCAATTATGGTGAATTTAATTTTCATTTAAAAGGCTCCTGGAGTGCTTTCTAGGTGGAATGTTATATCCATAACATTCATAAACTGTACTGCATTTTTATTTAAACTATAGTAATTCTTTCTAAATTGGCACCTATGTGTATTGATTCTACAAATTTGTGCCCTTTTCTTGGTGATGCCTTTGCTCTTTTTGGGTGATGCACAAGCAACCAACCTAATGACAACCATTCTGAGTCATAAGCACATCCCATCAGCTGGCACTGTCTTCCCTGAGGTCAGATGCCCTCAGGTTTCTCTGTGATAAGAAACCAAGAGAGTTGCTTGCAAGTTCATCAATAGCAATGCATAGTTGACACTGGCAGGTTTTTAGTTCATCAGAGCATCCGTATACTAGATGACGAGAGCAGAAATACACATGTCACTTGCCATAATACTTTTGCTTCCTAGCATCTTCTTAGTTAGAAGCCATTGTGTTCTAAAGATATACCAGGCCTCTTACATCTTTAGAACTGGTTGGTTGTTTCCCACCGCTGCTTGCCGGGGGGGGGGGGGGAAGCAAAACACAATTCCAAATACTTTTTAAACAAGCTTTGTTCTTTAAATTTTGAAAATCCAGAGTCTTGTAAAAGTCTAAACAATCATAGATCATATGGCTGAAGTAAATGAGAAATGGCTGTTTGCATTGCACATAATGTAAGAATTAGAGGTGCATTTTGATAACACACTCATCCTGTACAGAAACAAACAAACACAAGCAGCTGCAAGGCCAACTTACTAACAACAGATGAGTGAGTCAATTGCAAGCTTGAGAAAAGAAAGAACAAGAAAGCAGTGATAATCCTTGAAACCTCTGTAGCTATTTTGCTGTAAAAGCTCCATTAATTTAAACAAGCCTTCAATAGTGATTGACTCAGCTACTAAGAAGTTATAGAATGCTTACGAAAATTCCAAATCTGCTTATACATTTTAAAAAGAATCAGGATGCACACAAGGTACAGGGGAAAGTAGGGTTATGTGTTGCTGATTGGAAGAGATTAATTCTTTATTTATAGTTTTTATACGCTGCCCAATAGTAGTGTTCTCTGGAAAGCTTACACATTAAACATTAAAATACAATGACAATTAATCAACTCTTCAAAACGCAATAAAAATCAACATAAAATTTAAACAGCAGCAGAGTGGAGAACTGATGCAGGAAGGTACTGCGCCCTAAAAATAATAACAATTAAAAACTTTGCAAATTAATAGAGATCCCAATTTATATATGAATGTCACAGTTAATTGTGCACTATTAATTTGATATTCTTTTCTTTTTTTAGTATATTAACCTCTGCAACACATTTATGATTTCAGAACATAAAATTCACAATTTATATTGTCCTTGTGCATGGATGTGCTCACATGTGTACTCATGAATACATTTATTGCTAAGTTGCCTCCCTCATACTGGTGGGCACACAATACATTTTGAATACCTAAATTAAGCCCTTACATAGAACCTCTGAAACTAAACACAACTTTCCAGCAACAGCGAAATAAGACTCGTGGCTTCCCTGGGCCATTACCCCTCATTTCTCCATTCACACCAGTGATTCCAGCTTGCCTTTAACTGGTTAATCCCTCGTTCCCTAGCATGTTCTGTATCTTTGTAATTGATGGCAGCTTCTCAGATTATGGCCTCAAACAATATACATAGCAAATTACTCCATTTCTTATTCCCTGACACACCTTTCCATCATTCCTAGTGACAATGAGTTCTTTATAGAGTAATTTACTTTTTAAAAGGAACAAAATAAAATAAACACTACTTTTGCTCGAATATGATGAATGCTACCCCGAGGAAATTCTGATTAAATCTAGATTTATGTCTGCATCGGTAAGGAGAGAGTTATTAAAAATATATGAATAAGCACCGATTCATAAACATTGTTTTAAAAAAATACAACAATCTGAACTCCTGTTGCCTTGCCAAGAAAAAGCAACCTCAAATAAAAACAGAAATACAGTGGGCCTCTGACAACCAGCAACAAGGGCAGTCATCCAAGTGGAAACTCAGAGGCCATAAAAACAGTAATGAAAGAGACAGAGCATTTTTCCAGAGTAGGGAATAAGTCAATCTGGGTGCTGAAGCACAATCCCATTCCTAACCATGACAGGCTTACACCTTAATGTAACATCCCACAAAAGGAAGCATCCCAGGGAGAAGAGCAGCAACTAGGGGTTTTAACTAGAGGGCTGGTGAAAGAACCAAGACCTCCCCAACTTCAACTATCCAAGAAAAGGAGGTCTCCTTGTTCAAATGTGGAGTCACCAACACCACAACTGTCTGATGCCGATTTAGTATGGCCCTGGGAGGAGAAATGGAAGTGAAATTATTACAGTTTCTCTCAGGGCTGTTCAGATTGTTGGATCTGGTGTCTGGTGGAGTCTACAAGATGGTGGCGGCAATTGTTTCTAATTTGAAACAATTGCTAATTGGCATAGATAGAACCAGAGAATTGTACAGTTGGAAGGGATCCTGAGGGGTCATCAATTACAACCCGCTGCAATGCAGGAATCTCAACTAGATCATACATGACAGCTGGTTATCCAACCTCTGCTTAAAAATCTCCAAGGAAGGAGAGTCCACCACCTTCCAAGAGAGTCCCTTCCGTTGCTGAGCAGCTCTTACTGTCAGAAAAGTTCTTCCTGATGCTTCGTTGGAATCTCCTTTCTTGTAACTTAAAGCCATTGGTTTGGGTCCTACCTTGCAGAGCAAGAGAAAACAAGCTTGTTCCACCTTTCATGTGACAGCTCTTTATCCAGGCTAAACGTATTCACATGTTTAAACTACAATTTTACATACCAATCATGAGTTTCAAGCTTACACATGATCAACTCCCCCTTTCCTGGCACAGCTGCAAGGTGCTCAGAAAGTTCCACTTCGTTTTGATTAAGCACAGTTTAGCATTACATCCGAAACCTAAAACAAGCCAGCTTCATAAACCATGATTTAGGAAACAATAAGACTAACCAAGAGTCTTCCTACATTCAGATATACCTTTAAGCTACATTTAGTAAAAAAAATAAAAATGGAAGCAATACCTTCCAAACTCCTCTTTGTAGTGGTGCCAAATGAGCATGGGGTGGTACAGATAGTACAGAGCAAGACAGCAAGATCAAGTCCTCTGCTTCCTGGGACCTGTCCAGGGTTCTGAAGGCCTCAACTCTGACCACCTATTCCAAGTTCTCAGTCCCTCTGCTTGTTGGTTCAAAAGCTCTCCAGCTCTCTTTGCTCCAGCCCCTTGTCAGGATTTCTCAGTCTAAAGGCGAAGTAGCATCTGTGTGACTGAATAGTCACAACCAGCGCTTTTTTCCTGGGGGCACTCAGTACTGACACCTTTCCCCAATTGTTAAAAGTGTGGCACTTACTGTAATAATTTCATGATGACCAGTACCTTTTTCTCTTTATTAAAGCACTGGTCACAACCAAAATATAATTTGTATTATCATCTTTTGTAAGCAGCCCTGGAGGGCATTTGGTCAGAAGCCAGTGTATAAATCTTTTTTTAACCAATTAATTATAATAATTTGCTTGGAATTTGCTTTAAAAAACTTTATCTTTTATTTTAAAAAATTGATACACCCCATACAAAATGGATGAAAAGTGAAGCCCTCACCTCCCAAAAGTATGTATATCTCAGCTCCTTGTAAAATGGATCAGCTCACTAAAACTAAGGAGGAACACATTTGCCATAAATACAGAAGCTTGAACTAAACGGCATGAGAATTGTGGAGAGAATAGAGTCCTTACTGCCAACATATAAGGTTGCAGCTCAAATCAGCTGCTTAGGGCAGCTGCCATTACCCTAAAGTACTGCCCCTGGGACAGGTCCCTTCAAAAGAGAGTACCTATTTCAAATATTTTGTTCTTGCAAGTTGTTATAATGTTTGTTTTAAAATGTAGAACATGTTGGAGTAAATTACAGATACTATCCTGAAGCCACAGCAATCATATGTTACTAGTGCAGCTAAAGGACCAAAGGAATCAATTGTTTGTTGTAATTGGAATGAGACTAATAGGAAAAGTATCTATACAACTCTGGCTGAGAAGAACAAAATGGCTTTTAGGGATGGTTCCACCTGAACAATGGATTGCAATTGTAAGTGTTAAGCTACGCTTTCAGAAAAAGCCATGGATGAGAAGTTTCCAGATTCTGTCTTAGTAGCCTCTCCTTCTTCCATTTTGAGAGAAGAATGATATGTAACATACTTCCTCCTGCTATTCTTGCACCTGGCTTTTCTTTAACACTATTGGATCAAGCAGCGATCTGCTCCTGAACTGTGGCCACAAACCATCCATCACAAACAGGATGCAGTTCACTAATGAGTATACACATTTAACATATGTGTTTGCAAACACACATTTTTTTCCACATTCATACTTTACATTCATACACTTAAAACATACTGGCTGACACACCTAAAAATATACTTCTGAAGAGTCCCTTACAGAAGAAAATACTATAGCTCTACCTTCTCTTAGAAGACTTAGATAGCCTCATGGGATTCAGGCAGAAATTTGGCAGATGGGGAAACGCATACATTTCTAGCTTCCCTGTAATGTCCTGTAAGACTCACCAGAAAGAAGGAATGGTTTAATGTTAGGCCCTGGCTGCTGTGGGGTGTGTGGCATAATGCAACATTAGAGAGGGTACAGTCATTATTGCTTTGCCACTACTCCAGGCCAACTTCAGACTTACCACAGGAAGTCAGCAATGTCCTGCTGTTTCTGATTGGGGAGATAACACAATATTGATCTCTCTCTCTCTCTCTCTCTCTCTCTCTCTCTCTCTCTCACACACACACACACACACACACACACACAGTCTCATGCCCGCATGGGCATCTACGTGTTGTTGTTGTTGTTTTGGGGGAGACTAAAATATTGAAGGGGTGGAACTGCCTAATTCCTCACAAAACATGTGGAGAATGGTATCTTTATTTTTTTGCCTTATATCTCAAGATCTAAAAATACTAGAAACATACTTTTTTATTAAAAAAGCAGCAGAAAATCTGGTGGTTATGGTTCATCTTGGAGATACCAAAGAAGGCTGTCGCAGATGCCACACTCCCCACAGACATTAGGTTTGCAACAGTTGATATAAGGCGTGAGGGGAAAGGTTGCTCAAAATGAGCCCCCTAGCTCTTTTTCACTGTTATGTGAGGAATAAGACATGACACACATATTTTTCCAGCAGATGCAGGAGCAACTGGGCAAATGATTTTGAAAAGGAAAATGGCTGGAGGGAACTGCAGCACCTCCTTGGTAGCATCCCACAGCGGCTTCCATTCTACACTGTTCATGCATCTCTTGGATAACATTTGGCTTGGGCCTAATAAAGCTAATCTTGAACCGAGATCTAATCTGGTAAAATAGGAGATATTTGATTACAAAATGTAATTATTTTGGAATCAGAAGTGTGCATATGAACATTATAAATAGATCAATTATTCTTGGAATTTCTCCATGTGAGGATGGCTGCCAGAGATGTACTCTCGCCTCTGTCTTTGTTTGGAACGTTGCTGGCTTTAAATTAAACTGGATAATGTTATACAGATAACTATTTTTCACTAATTGCCTTTGTTACTTTAATATGGAATGTTTCCTGTGTAATTTTAAGTGGGCCCTAGTCCACAAATGCTTATGTTTAAGAGGGACGCGGGTGGCGCTGTGGGTTAAAGCCTCAGCGCCTAGGGCTTGCCGATCGAAAGGTCGGCGGTTCGAATCCCCGCGGCGGGGTGCGCTCCCGCTGCTCGGTCCCAGCGCCTGCCAACCTAGCAGTTCGAAAGCACCCCCGGGGGCAAGTAGATAAATAGGTACCGCTTACCAGCGGGAAGGTAAACGGCGTTCCGTGTGCGGCTCTGGCTCGCCAGAGCAGCGTTGTCACGCTGGCCACGTGACCCGGAAGTGTCTTCGGACAGCGCTGGCCCCCGGCCAATAGATGTGAGATGGGCGCACAAACCCCAGAGTCTGTCAAGACTGGCCCGTTCGGGCAGGGGTACCTTTACCTTTACCTAAGGTGCTACAAGGCTCCGATGCCGGTTTTTGCTGCAACCCCCTCTGGAAATATTGAATTTTCAAGTTTATAACAAATTGCTGCATTATGTAATATATTGGCATTTCATTTAATCATTTGTAAGCAAACATGAATGCAGCACAACAGGGAAAACAGTTTAAAAATGTAATGAATAAAAAGTTAATGTCCAAAAATGTATGGGGAAAAGAGGCATAGGGCCTCTTCACAAGTTAAACAACTTGGATAATACACCAAATTTAAACATTTTAGGTTTGAATAATCAAACATACTACCTGAAAAACCGGAGACCAAACACCACACACTTATGCTGCTTTATCTGCTGCGATGCTGAATTATGATCCCTGGGATTGCTAAGAATATCATTCTTGTTGTGCAAAATTTTAGCTACAACTTAACATATTTATTTTATAGAAAATGGAAATTTTACAACTGGGTGGTCATAGTAAGAAAGCATGACTAGAAGAAGCCAAGATTGTAGAAAGACGGGACTTTTGAGCATTTCATTTCATTTTTTGCGGAGAAGGTCCTGTCGCTCCGCCATGACCTCCCTGCCAATTTGGATACAATAAAAGAACTGGAGGCCCCTCGACTGTCCTCGGGTCCAGTATTGGACCACTTTGACCGGATATCCCCAGCCGATGTGGACAGACTCCTCCGAGCTGGAAAGCCCACCACTTGTCCTCTCGACCCGTGCCCGTCTTGGCTGATTAGAGCATGTCCAGACGAGGTGCGGGCCCCCCTGGGGGATATCATCAATTTGTCCCTTGGCACCGGGACATTCCCAGGGGAACTGAAGGAGGCAGTGGTGCGTCCGCTCTTAAAGAAAACATCATTAGATCCCTTAGATCTATCCAATTACCGCCCAGTTTCGAATCTTCCATTCCTGGGCAAGGTGATTGAGAGAGCGGTTGCTGAACAGCTTGGTAGGTTTCTGGATGAAACATCGGCTCTGGATCCATTCCAGTCCGGCTTCCGCGCTGGTCATGGGACCGAGACGGCTCTGGTCGCCCTAACAGATGATCTCCGTAGACAGCTGGACCGAGGCGGGTCGGGGCTGCTGATTCTTCTAGATCTGTCAGCAGCTTTCGACATGGTCGATCACGAACTTTTGGACCACCGCCTCGCCGACGTGGGGATCCAGGGCGCAGTCCTTCAATGGCTGCGCTCGTTTCTCTCTGGTCGGGGACAGAGGGTGGCGCTTGGGGGGGAACTGTCATCCCGCCACTCCTTGGTGTGTGGAGTGCCTCAGGGTGCGATTCTCTCCCCGTTGCTTTTTAACATCTTTATGCGCCCCCTCGCCCAGCTTGTCCGGAGTTTTGGGCTGGGCTGCCATCAGTATGCCGATGACACCCAACTCTATCTGTTGATGGATGGCCATCCTGACTCGGCCCCAGACACACTGATCAGATGCTTGGAAGCTGTGGCTGGATGGTTACGTGGGAGCCGGTTGAAGTTAAATCCTTCGAAGACAGAGGTCCTCTGGCTGGGACGGGACGATATGGGATTGAGGGGGCAACTCCCATCTCTTGCGGGGGTGCAATTAGTGCCAGCACCGTCCGTTAAGAGTTTGGGTGTAATCTTCGATACCTCCCTCTCTATGGAGGCGCAGATTGCAGCTATAACAAAGGTGGCATTTTTTCATCTCCGCCAAGCTAAGCAGTTGGCCCCTTACCTCTCTCGCCCTGACCTAACCACTGTGATCCACGCGACGGTCACCTCCAGACTGGATTATTGTAACTCGCTCTACGTGGGGCTGCCCTTGAGACTGACCCAGAAACTCCAGCGGGTGCAGAATGCCGCAGCGAGACTCCTTACGGGGTCTTCGCTGCGGGATCACATTCATCCGGTGCTATACCAGCTGCACTGGCTCCCAGTGGAGTACAGGATCAGGTTTAAGGTGCTGGTTTTAACCTTTAAAGCCCTATACGGCCTAGGACCCTCGTATCTACGGGACCGCCTCTCCTGGTATGCCCCACAGAGGAACTTACGGTCCTCTAATAAAAACATCTTGAAGGTCCCAGGCCACAGAGAGGTTAGGCTGGCCTCAACTAGAGCCAGGGCTTTTTCGGCTGCGGCTCCAACCTGGTGGAACGCTCTGTCACAAGAGACAAGGGCCCTGCAGGACTTGACATCTTTCCGCAGGGCCTGCAAGACAGAGCTGTTCCACCAGGCCTTTGGCTAGGGCACAGCCTGACTCCCTCCTTCAGCAATCTTTACAATACTTTAGTTTATGGTTGCCATTAATTTTGATTTTAATTAATTCTTATGATGTTTTTATATTGTTGCACTTTTTTAGTGTTGTTAGCCGCCCTGAGCCCGGCTTCGGCTGGGGAGGGCGGGATATAAATAAAAATTTATTATTATTATTATTATTATTATTATTTTAAACTTTGT
Source organism: Podarcis vaucheri (assembly GCF_965113315.1). Taxonomy (NCBI): domain Eukaryota; kingdom Metazoa; phylum Chordata; class Lepidosauria; order Squamata; family Lacertidae; genus Podarcis; species Podarcis vaucheri. The sequence continues at coordinate 94,065,527 of NC_138759.1, forward strand.
CCATTTTGTTGTTGTTGTTTAGTCGTTTAGTCGTGTCCGACTCTTCGTGACCCCATGGACCAGAGCATGCCAGGCACTTCTGTCTTCCACTGCCTCCCGCAGTTTGGTCAGACTCATGTTTGTAGCTTCGAAGACACTATCCAACCATCTCGTCCTCTGTCGTCCCCTTCTCCTTGTGCCCTCCATCTTTCCCAACATCAGGGTCTTTTCCAGGGAGTCTTCTCTTCTCATGAGGTAGCCAAAGTATTGGAGCCTCAGCTTCAGGATCTGTCCTTCCAGTGAGCACTCAGGGCTGATTTCCTTAAGAATGGATAGGTTTGATCTTCTTGCAGTCCATGGGACTCTCAAGAGTCTCCCTCCAGCACCATAATTCAAAAGCATCAATTCTTCGGCGATCAGCCTTCTTGATGGTCCAGCTCTCACTTCCATACATCACTACTGGGAGAACCATAGCTTTTACTATACGGACCTTTGTTGGCAAGGTGATGTCTCTACTTTTTAAGATGCTGTCTAGGTTTGTCATTGCTTTCCTCCCAAGAAGCAGGCGTCTCTTAATTTCGTGGCTGCTGTCACCATCTGCAGTGATCATGGAGCCCAAGAAAGTAAAATCTCTCACTGCCTCCATTTCTTCCCCTTCTTTCTTCCCTTCTATTTGTCCATTACCCTAGTACAATAATTGGCAGTGGTGAAAATCGACACAATTTTTGTGAAGATGTGTGGAACTTCTTTTAGTGATTTATATTCTACTAGCAGATGACATTAGCAAGGCATTTATGGTGAAGCATATGATACTTCCTAATTCTTAATTCTGCTGTCTCAAGGAGAACTTTTGCAATTCCCTACCCTGGATGAATATGCCTACTAGGAGTGAGACAAAGGTTCTATTTTGTACAACACAGAGGTAGAGTACACACTATATTTTAAAAGTGCATTTGAAACACATTTACTCCCCCCACCCTCAAATTTTGGGCACTATAGTTTGTTAAGGGTTGCTGGGAACAGAGTGCCCAGAATTCTTTGAAGACAAGAGTCTTGGTTGACCACAAACTTGACATGAGCCAACAGTGTGACGCGGCAGCTAAAAAAGCCAATGCAATTCTGGGCTGCATCAATAGGAGTATAGCATCTAGATCAAGGGAAGTAATAGTGCCACTGTATTCTGCTCTGGTCAGACCACACCTGGAGTACTGTGTCCAGTTCTGGGCACCACAATTCAAGAAGGACACTGACAAAGTGGAACGTGTCCAGAGGAGGGCAACCAAAATGGTCAAAGGCCTGGAAATGATGCCTTATGAGGAACGGCTAAGGGAGCTGGGCATGTTTAGCCTGGAGAAGAGGAGGTTAAGGGGTGATATGATAGCCATGTTCAAATATATAAAAGGATGTCACATGGAGGAGGGAGAAAGGTTGTTTTCTGCTGCTCCGGAGAAGCGGACACGGAGCAATGGATCCAAACTACAAGAAAGAAGATTCCACCTAAACATTAGGAAGAACTTCCTGACAGTGAGAGCTGTTCGACAGTGGAATTTGCTGCCAAGGAGTGTGTTGGAGTCTCCTACTTTGGAGGTCTTTAAGCAGAGGCTTGACAACCACATGTCAGGAGTGCTCTGATGGTGTTTCCTGCTTGGCAGGGGGTTGGACTCGATGGCCCTTGTGGTCTCTTCCAACTCTATGATTCTATGATTCTATGATTCTAAGAATGTGCTTTGAATGGACTTTATAGTTGATAGTGTATACGTAGCATGAGAAGCAGGGAAGCCTAACAAACTCCTGGCTTGGGTGGGCACTTTTTTTAATTGCACAGACTGAAAAATCCACTGAAGTAAATAGCAAGCTGCATCACCCCACAACTTCTCTACATCACCATGTCAGAACCCACTTTGATTATCTGCAAATTTGTTGATAAACTGTGGACCACATCTGCTAACCAAGGGTCGGAAAGTTAGTGGAAGTAAAACAAATACTAAGAGCACACTGTGAAGGATTTCCACTTGAATTTATGACTACAGTACATCAGGCTAGTTATTCTTCTGCAGCATCTGCAGGCATCTTAAGTTTTGACAATATTGCTTACTCAGTGTCAATCAGTACTAGGATGAAACGAATTTCACCTCGCTCACTGTGGCATTGTATTTTACCCTCACTCCATCATGGCTGGATTTAGACCAGTTAGGTAGAGATAAAGAGGTAAGTAGACAAAGCTATTCTATATCAAGCTTTAAAAGAATAACACGCTGACACCACCTAACAGTCTCCAAACTCACTAGCATTTAAGTGAAAGGCATACAGAAACTAGAAGCTAGGCACCTCTGAAATTACTCCTTTTACTAGTTCTGTCTCAAGCAGCGTACAAGATCATTAAGGCAGGCCTGGTACCATAGGCCTAAGGCAAAGGAGAAGATGGCACTCCCCCACCCCCATTCTATGTACTGAGGTAAGACTGGCAAATGATCTTACTTCAAACACTGGCAACGAGAAAAGTGTTTCCCCACACAAAACTGAGGCTAGAAGCATTGCTGAAGGTCTTCCAGGCAAACAGGCTGAATGGCACACATAGCTCTGACAGAGGGGAATGGCTAGAACAGGGGTCAGCAAACTTTTTCAGCAGGGGGCTGGTCCACTGTCCCTCAGACCTTGTGGGGGGACAGACTATATTTTTTTGGCGGGTGAACGAATTCCTATGCCCCTCAAATAACCCAGAGATGCATTTTAAATAAAAGGACAAACATTCTACTCATGTAAAATCACGCTGATTCCTGGACCGTTTGTGGGCCAGATTTAGAAGGCGACTGGGCCGGATCCAGCCCCTGGACCATAGTTTACCTACCCATGGGCTAGAAGAAGCAGCTAGGGAGGAATGGTGGAGGACTACTGCAACCCCCCCAACCCCCCCCCAGCACATACCCTTAGCATCTGCTGCCTGAGGCGGCAGCTTCACCCTGCCTAACAGCAGAGCCAGCCATGAGGCTCATTTTCTCTCTTTTTGTCACCTATATCCTGATAAAAATAGTTTTGGTGTGAAAACATCAATGTGATATAAGAAGAGCCTGTGGAATCAGGTCAACGGCACATCTAGTCCAGCATCCTGTTCTCACAGTGGCCGACCAGATGCCCCCATGGGAAGCCTACAAGCAGGACCTGAGGGCAACAGGAGTCTCCCCTCCTGTGCTTTCTCATATTCAGAAAGCAAACTGCCTCCAACAGTGGAGGGAGAGTATGGTAACTGCGGCTAGTAGCTACTAGTAGGCTTATCATCCATGAATTTGTCTAATCCTCTTTTAAAGCTGCCCAAGTTTGTGGCCATCACTGCCTCTTGTGGGAACAAATCCCACATTTTAACTACCACCAAAAATGGAGGATGGTCACAGTATCTAGGATAGGCAATGACAATCCTACGTGAGAAGATCGTGTTTGCTAACAATCTGAGCTACAGATACCGAGGACACAGAGACACTCAGATTTTCCTCTGAAAATGTAACTTCAGAAGAGCATGAAGGCTATTTCACAGTGGAAAATATCCTACAGACAAGCTGAGCCACACATTTGGCCAAATCATGCTCTGAAAACAAATCTAGCTGAGACAGATCAGCAGAAACATATACATACTGTACACCACAGTATTTAAGCACAAAGCAAAGCACAAACCTTGGGAGTAAACCCTTTGGAAGATTCATCAGAGGCTGTAGAAGAAAACAAAGCAAGGAGAACATGCCAGAAGTGCTGTTTGCTCACCCTTGCTCTTGTTTTTGCTATGCCTCTGAGAGTTTCCAGTGTATCCCGGAGCCTAACATCTGCTGAGAATGCCAGAACACCTAGGTTTAATCAATGTTAAGATCAATGTTTCTTCCATGTCTGATATGCCTTTTCCCTTCCTCGCTTTGGAGCCAGACCAAGGATTCCAAAACCCAGAATGATCATGACCTCCCAATCAGCCTCGAGGGTGTAACACACAAACTCACAGCTACCCCGGCAAAGTGGGACAGAGCCAAAGAAAACAAACAGGGCTGTGGTGTTGCTGCCTCGAGGGCACAAAGTCTCCTGCTGCATAAAAGCTCCCTCAAAGCCCCATGTTATTTAACAAGTAACTTTCAAAAAAAAAAATAGTGCTGAAGATGGAGTTTCTGCAAGAAGCTAGTTTTTTACACACACACACACACTGAGAGAGATGACATAAAGAAGTTAGGAAAGGAAAGGGAGGGGGGATACCGTGCCTTCCTCCTGCAGCTAGTTTATTGGCATGTATTAAACGTAGACTCAACAACAAGAGGCTATAAATCACTGCCCAGGAGAAGTGCCAGGTAGAAAGCAATGGATGAAATTAAAACATCTTTCTTGATACAACCCAGTGCTGATACCAATACAAAGTTAGTTGGGGAACTTGTCGCCTTTATACCTAGGAAGTGGGGAAAGTGGGTGTGGGTGAAAATATTTCAAAACAAAGGATATTAATAAAATACGCTTACAATGCTGATATTTATTTATTTATTAAACCGTCTATCAAAATAGCACAGTCCCTTCTTTTGTTTCCTTAAAGATTCTGTACAACTGGCATTTTTTGCTTGGGTTTCGACATCCCTGTTATGAAGACCATATGATGAACTTGTAAATTTTGAAACCCCAGCGTTGTATTACTTTCCTGATCACACCAATTTGATCAAACTGAATGCAAGGACATTGTTAATCAGCAATCAACAACAGCAACAACATTTGTCGTTTGACTGGCCCATGAGCGGCTCCCGAACTGAGCTGCCCACTTGTGTGCTGCACTAAACCAGCGCAGCACGGGGACTCATTTCCGCAGCACTGAAAATTGTGTCTGCACAGATGCCGAAAATCACAGGCACACACGGTCACGCATGCCCACAAAGGGATCTCCGCAGGACCGATCCAACCCAGGCAAGATAGACCTTGCTGAGCTCTGTGGCCTAATCCAACATCCATTCTAACAATGGCCAATGAGATGTCTATGATGGGAGAAAAAGAGGGCACCAGATTGGGGAATGCTGCCATACTGGGCATGGCCAGCCATGAGTGTTCACCATCAGAGCGAGACCTGTGGCTCAACACATCAGTGCTCCACAGGGGCCAAGAATAATGCAGGTGTATCAGCAAGCAGTGGGGGGGACAACTGAGGCAAAGGGAATTACTAGGATCAAACATTTAAAATGCCAAATATTGTGTTGGCTCAATGAAATAGACAGGATTTTCACTCAATCAGCACCTATCCTCTCTTTCTCCCTAAACCATTGTATGGAAAGAGTTATTTAGGCATTTATTTAATTCCATTCCTGCCTTGATGGCCTCTCCTACAAGGTTGGGTTTTTACAGTATGTATGGCAAGATGTGGGCAGGCTGCAGCAGGCATCCATTTCTCATTTGACTGGATTAGCGCTCCGCTCTACACTGTCCACTTCTGAGAATAAGAATCCCGGTTTTAATGCATTAACTGATCTTGCTGTATTTAAAGTAATTATGCCATTTTTCTTTAAAGGGTACAATGATACTTAAGAAGACTGAGAGGGTGGGGGAAAACAAGAAGGAAATGGGAGTTTTAGATTTTGGGAAAGAAAATATCAGAACAAGCTTAATTGGCATTTCCCCCCTGAAAAATCAAGTAGGCATAAAATTCATCCATCTAGGTTTCTGAGAGATGAGAAAGAAAAGATTTAGGTGAGTGGCCACACAAAGCTACAGAGCATCAGACCACTAAGTCTTCTATTGGCTCTCTGGGAAAATAAAGGAGTTTAAGAAATCTATATTAGACAAAGATCTCTATTAATTCAGAGACAAGAAAGTAAAAAGCTTCACCAAAGGAAAAGCACTTCTGCAAGAGCAGACCCTAGTACCTGACCAAAGATGGCCATTGCTGAGTACTTTTGCATATATCTTAACAGTTCCAAGCAGAGTTTTAAATGTTTTGAAATAGTAAGGTTGTTATGTGTCCAGTGAATACGAAGCTGGGCTCAATTACGACCTGGCATCAGAATTTTGCCTCTTTTTTATATTTTAACAAAATAACCCCAAGAAATGGGGAGCTTTTAATATGCTGTAGGTGGAACTAGGCTACGTGACATTCAAAATGCTTATCTACATATGAGAAATAAAAAGGAACAAAAAGGAGATCAGCTTTGCCAGCTGACAAACACAAGGTTTAACTCCCCAGATCCATTGTAAAAGCAGCTAATGCTTAGTGCCCAACACCCACTTTAACTTGCTGGGCATAACATTCATCTCAAGAAGCCTAGTGAAAATTCAAAGCCTGTCAACGTTTTTGCAAGTGCTCTGAGGCAAGGTCATCAAAGACACACAAACCTTTTGTCTTTGTGACTCCCATATGGCAGGCCTGCACTCAGGAACGAAAATTGAAAACAAAACCAAACAGAAAAAAATCATTCCTATCCCCCTCTCTGTCCATCTTGCTGACAATATAAATGTGGCATTTTTCCAGGTGTCTCTTCCTTCTGAAATGAGTGATTGGCTTCAAAAAGCAATTTTTAAAAAAATCCTAGGCACCTGAGTTGGCATGGCTGTTTTGACCTGAAGAACTCTGGACCAATGAGATGCTGGAAGGTACATGTCAGGGGAGACTGCCAGGCAGAGTAGGCTGACAGTGATGTCATAGTTATGTGCCCTTTGCATCTGCCCGTGGGGGACAGCACTGACAAAGGATATATGAACAACTAGAGGACAGATTGCTGCTTGCAAGACCGTGGAGGGCAGCTGTAAGATCTAAATGGAGTCCCATATCGCAGCTGTTATTAAAGCAAACTATTTAAGAACTATTTCACATGAACATAATTAATGTTTTTAATGTTTGCACCCAAAACCTTGTACATGTCCACACACAAAAATGTGATCTGCATCTTTCTCTTTGGTGATCACTCATAGCTGAGTAAGATTGTCTTCCATAAACACGGTTTTAACAATGAATCCGTAGGTGACTGTGAAGGCCAATTCTGGATCCACACATCCTTCCACAGTGGGGACATTGGTTTCCAGGTGTGGATTTGCCAAGCGTGCCTTCCTCTTAGCACATTTCTCCCTTGTGTCCTGAGTTTGAGTGTCTTCAAAGCCCATGACACCTTTGGTAAAGGCTGTTCTCCAACTGGAGCGCTCACAGGCCAGTTGTCAGTGTTTATACTATTTTTTTTAGATTTGCCTTGAGACAGTCTTTAAACCTCTTTTGTTGACCACCAGCATTACGCTTTCCATTTTTAAGTTCGGAATAGAGTAGTTGCTTTGGAAGACAATCAGGCATCCGCACAATATGACCAGTCCAATGAAGTTGATGTTGAAGAATCATTGCTTCAACACTGGTGATCTTTGCTTCTTCCAGTACACTGACATTAGTTCGCCTGTCTTCCCAAGTGATGTGTGGAGGTGGAGATGGCGTTTATAAGTGGTCCATGTTTCACAAGCATACAGTAAGGTTGGTAGTACAATAGCTTTGTAAACAAGCATTTTGGTTTCCCTGCGAATGTCCCAGTCCTCAAACACTCTGCACTTCAATCAGGAGAAAGCCAAACTTGCAGAGGTCAGGCGATGCTGGATTTCGGCATCAATGTTGGCCCTTGTGGAAATATAACTGCCTAGGTTGAAGAAGTGATCAACATTTTCCAACATTACACCACTGATTTTGTACTTGTTGGTGCAGCACTTTGGTTTTTTGGATGTTGAGTGATAGGCCAAGCTTTTCATAAGCTTCTGCAAAGATATATAGGATGCAAAGATATTTAGGATGCAAAGATATTTAGGATGGTTTGGAGGTCATCCTCTGAGCGTGCGCACACTATGTTGTCATCAGCATACTGAAGCTCTATGACGGCAGTTATGGTAACCTTACTCTTTGCTTTCAGCCTGCTCAGATTGAAGAGCTTTCCATCTGTTCGATATATGATTTCTAGTCCGGTGGGGAGTTTCCCTTCGACCAAGTGTAGAATCATGGCAATGAAAATAATGAATAGAGTTGGGGCAATAACACAACCCTGTTAACACCTGATCTCACTGTGAATGGTTCACTTTGAGAGCCATTGTTATCTGCGATTGTTGCTGTCATATTATCATGGAGGAGCCGAATGATGCTTACAAATTTATCTGGGCAGCCAATTTTCAGAAGTACAGTCCACAGGGCATTACGATTTACAGTGTTGAAATTTACATGTTGCATATGCAACATGGGAATGTGACCAGTGTGTCTATCACATCATGTGTTTACCTTTGTGTGGTGCAAGGACAGGAAACAAGCACACATTCTGCAATGTGCCAGGAACAATGTCAAGTTCCATTCGCTGTATACAAGCAGCAACCACCTACCTTCCACTGAATATTCCAACCATCTAGCACTGAACTGCTGTCACACAAAGCAAATGTAGAGGGGGACTTTAAAATGATAGAAACAAGAGATATAGAGCAACACTTCAAGTATTCACTCAAACAAGGCTTCCCATAAGTACAAAAACTCCACTGTGTTTAGCTTGGGCTAGTCTTATCTGTGGTAGGTAGGTTTGTCCTCTCTTGTCCAATTTGTCAGGCATGCATAGTGTTCATCCTTTTTAAATATACACTGTCATTCACACACACTTCAACCTTTCTCTTTACATTTTAAGATGTGTTATATTAAACAGAGGTAGCAACACCTAGTTCTACTCCCAGGTTTCAGCAGTTGAGTGCAGGTGTCTAGATCTTCACAGAACTGAACTCAGTGAGTAACACTGGTCAGTTAGTACTTCACGGGTCCGGGGTAAAGGTTCAACCAATAGGCCCCATTTACTCCACTAAGTCACTGGGTCAGTTCACACTCAACACAAAACCATTATTTGGCACTACCTGAACAACCCCCGTGCTTGCAGACATAATTTCTTGGTAAACAGGATTAATTTCCAATGAGGGCTAATGAGCAAGAACAGTTGCCTTCAAATCATTCCCTTTGCTTCTATAGGCTACATGTGCCTGTCAGAATCTTCTGCCTCTCTCTGAAAGATGAAGAAAGGTATTCTAAAATGAATCAGACTGCAATACGTTTCCCTCATGCTTTTCTTTTAAGCTGGCATGGAATATATCAGAGCCATAAATTTTCTTACCCTTCTGTTCTGTACATTGAACATCTCTCCAGAGGAATTTTTAGCACTCCATTATTCAAACCCACAAACAGGGATCTGTCGCTGTGAAGGATTTGGAGGCTCTGGATTGGCTCCTTTTGGCTGGCAGGAAGAATCTGCATTTCCTCTAAGTAACAACTCCTTAGGCTCTTATTAGTTGTAGAAAGTGCCTTCAAAATGGTGCCATGTTCTAGCAGAACAAGAAGAAACAGGAGGCAAGTAAATCTCCAAGATGTTGATTCAGTTTATCATCCAGCACACAGAGTAAAGATTAACTACATCCCATTTTTACACGGCTGCTCTGACACCATTTTTTTTCTCCTCTCCAATTTCTCTTCTTCTTATACACGTATAAAAACATAACCAAAAAAGTGAATCCATTTATTTGGTTGAAGCCCCTCTGCTTGTGCATTCAGGTTCCCATTCATTCTGAATGAAGAGAGCATGAGACTAAAGTATATAACTACTGAATGAGGCTAAAGTATGACTATACTGAATTTGCTAACAAGTTGCTCCTGTGTTCTGATTTCCACTGCTGTTTTAATGGTGTTTGAAAAACTGCTAATATATAGTTTTTAACCTTTCTTGCAAGCTGCCTTGAGCTTTTATGTAGAAAGGTGGCATATAAGTAGTTTAATCAAATAATAATAAACAAATTGTATGTCTTTATTAAGGATGACATGGGATGAAGAGGTACATTTACACATTAAAGCAGTGTACCCTGCAAATTGTAACTATTTAAAGGATATAAGGATCTCTACCTAGTAAGATTCGGCTACACCTACAATTTCCCAGGGTTGTTTTCAAATAGGGCTGAATGGGTTCCGTAGATGTGTCCGAGAGGCTGATTCACGCAAAGCTGTGTGATCTTAAATATGCTAACAGCTTAAAGCTTAAAAACATTGTTGTAGGCAGAATATCAATCTGCAGCCACAGATTCCAAGGAACGTTCTGCACAACTTTCATCTGAAAATCAGTACAAACTAAACACAACTGCATCCTTGCAGTCAGCTACATCCTGTGATTGCTGGAACGCCCCCATGTAAGTTTAAGTAACAGTAGACATGTAGCTGTGATATTTCTGTGGTCCTTAGTAGGGAGCTATGACTCAACAGACTTCAGGACTGCATATCAAATACGCCTTCTAATCACATGCTAGAATCACATTATGACTGTTATCTATGCACATTCACTTGGAAATAAGCCTTACTGAGCTCAGTGGGATTTCCAAGTAAATGTGCTTTGTCCTTTAAAGGCCTAAAAATCTTGGGCCTTACAAAACTGAGTGTGTACTTCTTCCCCCATGCTCTGCGCTCCACTGACCAGACTTCCCCAAACTGAATTATTCAGATCTCAGTCCCAACCAGTGTGGCCAATGATCAGGGATGATGTGAGTTGTAGTCCAAAACATTTGGAGGGCACCAAGTTGAGGAAAGCTGTTCCTGACTGTGCTACCTATGCACCAAGGCAGTCTCAGTAGTTGATCCACAGCCTGGAAACTTGCTTAACCCTGAACTTGGATATTTTCTGGAAATGCTGTAAGATATCCTCATTTGGAATGACTTTTATTAGATGGGATAATTGTGCATGGAATGCAATTTAAATCTGATAAGTGTTTTAATAAGTATTCAATCTATAGGTTTCAGTTTAAAGTGTTGTTGCAACCCTCAAGTATTGACTTGGGAATGGGCTAGACTAAGTTAATAAAGGAATAAAGTTAAGCATTTAAAGGTCCCATTAGTTTCCAAGAAAACAGCAATTCTTCCATTTAAATAAGCAGGGTTTGTTAGTATTTGTCTTTGACAACTCTGAACCACAAAGGGGGGGGGGGTTAGATAAAATAAGAATATTTCTGATACTAGATCAACTCTTGATCTGTCTAACAGTAGCCCATGAGGCTATTTTCACTTTGGAGTTTATGCACTAAAGTTCTACCATTTATCGCCGTAGATCAAGATTTAGTATTTGTTTTGTTAATTTGTTCTATAGTTAAATAAAGTTTTTGTCTATGCAGTTTTGTTACTGGAAATACACGAAAGCTAATCACATTCGAAGTAAGTGGTGGTAAAAGGTAGAAAGATATACTATTACACTGTCTGGTAGATGATAACTTCTGAGACAGATGACTCCATAGTCATGGGATAAATTATACCATCACTTAGAGAGGCCATATATCTTAACATAAAATCAACTCATTCCGAATATATAATGGAATTATTAGATTTTTTTAAATGGAGCTCAGACATAAATTCTGATTAATTAAAATGTTTAATTTAGTTTCCACCACAGAAGGAAGTTACCATTTGCAACACTTCCATGACGCACCTTTCCAAGCTTTTTTTCCTACTTAAAAAGTTGGGCGTTGAAGATTAGTCCACTATTGAAAGTTTGGCAATAAATGGGATTGTGGTAGGTCTCCTCATTATATCCAAACCGGACAGACTTTGAAATTCTATATAAACCACAGTCTGCCAACAAACCAGGATCACAGACTTTAAGGGCATGGAAGTCTGTCTGCAAATCACTACATGCAACTAGCTTGAAGAATGGCATGTGGATTCTGAGAGCATGGAAACCTCTTTGTGTGCTGGAGCTCATTATGCACATGAACCCTGCTGGCATGATGTTTTTATTCAAAGGAACGACTCAGTAGATGTGCCTAAGTTTTGGGGATCACAGCTCAGTGGCAGAACATATGTTTTGCACATAGAAGGTTCCAGATTCAATCCCTGGCACGGTGCACAGTTGGGACAAGGTGCAGACTGAGATGCAGGGAAGCTACTGCCAGTCAGAGTAGACAATATTGGCCTAGATTGCCTAGAGCAGAGATGGCCAAACTTGGCCCTAACAGGCCAGGGATAATGGGAATTGTAGTCCCAAAACAGCTGGTGGGCCAACTTTGGCCATCACTGGTCTAGATAAAGCAATTTCCTATGTTCCTCTTAATGCAGAAAGTGGAGCATGAAATCTGTTTCCCATCTCTTAACTTCATCAGAAATGCTACCCAAACGTGAAAACACTTTTCAGATCTCTAGAAAAAAGTATGTACCATATTTTTCGCCCTATAGGACGTACTCTCCCCCCTCCAAAAATGAAGGGGAAATGTGTGTGCGTCCTATGGGGCGAATGCAGGCTTTCGCTGAAGCCTGGAGAGCGAGAGGGGTCGGTGCGCACTGACCCCTCTCGCTCTCCAGGCTTCAGGAAGCTACCCGCAAGCCATGGGAGAGCTGCGCGACTTTGCACAGCTCTCCCACCTCTTGCGGAGAGCTGCCTGCACCCAGAAGCCTGGGGCGCGCTGAGCTCAGCACCACCCAGGCTTCGGGCTTTTCGCGCAGCTCTCCGCAAGCTGTGGGAGAGTTGTGCGAAGTCGCGCAGCTCTCCCACGGCTTGCAAATAGCAGCCTGTTCTGGGGGCTGGGGTCGGGGGATGCTCGGGCTTCCCCCGCCCCAGCCCCGTGCCAGGGGGGGAAATAAAAAAAAATTCTTTATTTCCCCCCAAAAAAACTAGGTGCGCCCTATGGGGCGAAAAATACGGTATATGCATTTCCAACAGGACACAATGAAATAGAAAAATACTACATGACCCAGAAACGACTGAAGACTGTCAACCAGCTATCTTGAGGATGTCATTTACCTCTCTACTCCTTTTTGAGCTGAACCTTCACCAGGATGGGGTTCAGTCTTCACAGAAACCTTCACTTGCAAATGAATTCCATTTAAGCAGATACTATTCTCTTTCTTAGGCTAACTACCATCCTAACCCCATCCCTTCTGCTTCCTAAAGCCATCTAAATTGTGGCCTACACTTTCAAAATGCTGTTTCAGTTTCTACCCAGATAATAAAGGAAGATCAATTCTCACGCTTTCTCCTATTTGAGAACATGTAGTAAGGAACTCACAGATTACTGTTTAATAAATCCACATATGAGATGGTTGAAATCTCCCAGGTGTAAAAAGCACTTACCTGTCCCAATATACATCACGTGGTATAGTGTGTCCTTGCCCTGAACAATGTCAACCACCAGCTTAGAAAAACGGATGTTGTCCTGAGTGACATATGGATCTACAGAGACTGGTTGCACAACATCGTTCATCAGGAATAAGCGCTGAGCATCCTGAAGGATCCTCTCTGTCAAGTTTTCATTAGGACTATCATCATTCAGTATTCCACACTGAAGGAGAACAGAACAGCAGTGTTTCTTTACAACTTTTAAAACTGTCCAACATTAACTACTGTTTTCGTTTTGTTTGCTATTTTTACTGCAGAGTTCTTGCCGACTGTCATGATGTTTATATTGACATGGATCTCAAGACACAGCTTCCAGTGATAAAAACAGATTACAAATTTGCAAGTTTGTTCCTTCTTCCATATTACACAGACATATCCAAATAAAAATCTTCTGGTTAATCTACTCCAAAAGAGGTTAAAAGAGGTTAATCTACTCCAATGTGGTACAAACGTAAATCCACAGCACAATCCTACCCATGCTTACTAGGAATGTCCTTCCAACTGATGGAACAGGATTGCAGCTGCAGATTTAGGAAATGCAAACATGCCGAAATCAAGATACTTCTTATACTAGAGCAGGTCTAGACATAAAATGCCCTGCTATTCCTATTTAATTCGAAATCCACAATCTTGACTGGGATAGCCTCTCCCAGTTTTGCTTCATCTCCCTTTTCCCCTGCATGAACCATCTCTGATGGTTGGGGAAACCATTAATTGCTGAACTGCATTTTCTGTTCTCAGTGGGCAGAAGTTTATCATTTAATACCAGGGGTAGCACAAGTGCTAAGTAAGTGGACTTGTATTTTTCAATTGTTTCGTTCTAATTTCCATTTCATATGTCCCAGACCTGTATTTTTCTCTTGGAAGGAAAGATTTCTGGCATTGTTCCTTCATCCTCCAAACAACGAAGTGAGGATTTCCCCCTCCCCCTTCCAAATCGTTTCTTCACAGCCACTAAATTACCTTTGTCATCTCCTGAAGGCCCTTCATTGACCTCTTGTTCCTTCTGTACTTGAAAAATGTTCTAATCTCTTTTTCCAATCTTCCTGTCGTTCACCACGTACATTCCCTTTTCTTTTGTAAAACTCTCATCTTGACTTTGCAATCTTTTCACACCTTCTCTGCAGCACAGGCTATACGCTTTTGAGGATGAAAGCTAGTCCAAAACATCCCAGACTGATGCTCCATTGGGAACATGCAGTATAAAAGCTTCCGGTTGCTCCAGTGAACCAAAGGCTGGAGGGATCCTAGTATGTAGCAGATGATGTACCGCAGCTGTAGCCAATCTAGTGCCCTCTTGATGTTGCTGGTCTATTGTTCCCCTTAACCCTAGCTACTGGCCACACTGATTGGGGATGATGGGATGTGGAGTCCAACAACGACTTATTTTGTTTAAGAAGGCTTTTACTGAGGTATGACCCACTTATGAAAAATTTACTGTTTACCTGCTGGAATGGCTTTGTTGTTTTTGGAGTTTTTATTTCCTGCATTTTTTTTTTATTTTTATCTTGATCGTTGCTTTGATGGCCTCAAGCTGTAAAGCAGCATTTTTCAATGTGAACAATAAATAAATAAAACACCCAGAGGCCACCACCCTGGCTGCCCCGATGCACTACAAATGCTGCTCCCCAGATCTTCTATGATAACCCTAGTTAATTTTCTATATGAAACTCAACTGTAAGCTACTCAGATTTAACGGAACGTGCCACAATAAATTGTGCTCCTGAAAAGCAAACTAGTACAGCCTTTGTGACCGCCTGTCTACTTGGCAGGAATGTGTAGAATTTGCCTGCTAAAATATAGCTGAAATGGGACAGAACGGGTACTGAGAGCAGACTTGCAGGAGGAAGGGGCAGCAGCAGAGGTAGGGGTGGGGAGGCCTAGAGCCTATAGGTTATATGCAATGCTAGTCCTACTCAGGGTAGACCTATTGAAATGAAATTGAAACTTAGGTTCCTTAATTTCAGTGGGTCTACTCTGGGTAGAAGTTCAGGATCAAAGACTATGAAAGAACAGGACTATGAATCATACAAGGCTAAACTACCAATACTTCATATAGCAAGGGTAGGTAGCTATTTCACCCCAAGGGCCACATTCTCTCCTAGGGAACTTTCTCAGGGCCTTATGCCAGTAGTGGGCGGAACCAAAAGCAGAAGTGATGAGATGCGCTAATTTAAGCACACAATCCTCTCTATTCTCCCATCCAGGCAAGAAAGCAGCAGCGCTTAATGATACGTTCTAGTCAGGCAAAATGCTCAAGGAGGTGATGTATGAATGGAGCTTCAGAAACAACTACATGGCTGCAGATTGGGGGGGGGGACAGGGACAAGCAAGTAATACGTGTAAAGAGTGGTTACTAAGGAGGTAACATTATGCTAAGAGAAAATAGATTGCCCAAGACAATTTGATGAGCCTCATAACGGAATGGGGACTTGAACATAGGCTCTCTCTGTGTGTACAGACAGCTGATGTGCTAGCTGCTACTGAACCAGTTACCGTAGTTTTTGCACCATAACACTCACTTTTTTCCTCCTAGAAAGTAAGGGGAAATGTCTGTGCGTGTTATGGAGGGAATGCCTATGGGTGGCATGCCTACGGATTTTCCCCTTCTAAAAACTACGTGCGTGTTATGGTCGGGTGCGTGTTATAGAGCGAAAAATACGGTAATTAACATTTACCTATCAAACGAGGAAACAGAATGAGATGTGAGTGAATTGAGGGGTTGCATTAAAATACCTGAAAATTAGGGATGGGGTTGATTGTTGGCAGCCATGCAGATCTTGGATTCTCTTGGTATCGGAAAGGCCCATTAAAGGCTTGCGTAATAGCACTGAGATTGAAGGCACACACTGCTGAAGCAGCAATACTGTTTCTGGAAACAAGGGCAAAAGGAAAGAGAAAAGGAGAAAAATCAATTTAATCTTTAGAACATTGACACTTCCATCATAACAGACATCAAATCTCACTAAAATAAATTGCATGCAAATTACCAGGAGGAAGTGCACTGGGCTACAGGCCTCAGAAGGGAGGAGAAGAATCCTCATGGATTATATGACAATTAGGAGATGTTGAAAAGCCCCTCTTGAACACTGTACATGATTTAAGACTAAGAGAAGCAGTTTTGACATGAAAAGTCACACGCAGCTTAATTCACAAGGAACATTACTACTGATATCCCATCAATCCTGATTGATTATAAGTGGCCTAGTTTTTAAAACCTCTGGTTTATTTTTCAAGGTGAAATTTAATTTTAAGCTCCACAGGTTTCATTGTTAAGGTATTAATGCCACCTCTGAAAAGCACACCTGCCTATAGACCTTCAAATCCATTGGATACTCACCATTTCATATACGTGCTATTTGCATAAAGCTCCAATTGCAAGGAGAGACAGACAGACAGAGGAGAAGGAATACAGAATATGGACTCATCTGGGATAAAAAATGCATAATATCATAGCTTCTGGTTGGCTCGTGAGAATAGCATGCCGAGACTAGATGAGCCTTTGGAGCCTTTTTATATTCTGAGAAGTATTAAAACAGGATGGAGCAGGCAATGTACTGCCCTCCAAATGTTTTCAGACTCCAAGTCCCATCAACCTTGACCACCAACCACACATACATCTGGAATGCTATGCTTGAATGACGGCGAAAATAACTCAAAGTCCCAATACATGGTCTGAAGGTGCACGATGCAATAGCTTCCTGAAACTAACTGCCTGGACACAAGACTTTTACATGTTGCCATGAGTTCCACAGACAAAAGCTGGGATAGAAATGAAGGAAACAATTCTAAAATGTTCCCGACGCTCACTGTTTGAAACTGCCCTTCCCTTCCCTAAATAGTCATTGAACTTCAGCTGTGAATTCAAGCAATTTCCTGTGTTGATTTTGAATATACAAATTACGTAGTATTAAAAAACAGAAATCTCTTTACATTTCTGGCAGGAGGAGCTTCCCTTTAAGATAGACAAGTAAAGCTTCAGCAGGTCACTTGTATCACTAGGAATATGCACTCAGGATCACTTACTGTGGATACCGTGGGTAAGTTAATCAAGCAACACTCTCAATTTGGCATCCTTATTTAGGAGGCAAGCCTCCATGTGGTGAAGGTGTGTCCTTGGGTGTAGAATTGAAATGGCAGCCTACTCTCCATTATTAAGGTAAGTCATTAAACAAACACAGGGAAGCATCTGAAAAAGGTTCTCCTTGTACACACTCCTTTCCCCATTCCTCAAAGGCATTGTGCTTATTTACAACAGGTGTGGGGAACCTTTGGCCCTTCAGATGTTACTGAACTACAACTCCCACCAGCCCCAGCAAACATGGCCAGTGGCTAGGGATGATGGAAGCTGTAGTTCAGCAACACTGGGGGGGAGGGCGCAAAGGTTCCCCACACCTGTCTTACAATCTTCTCCTAATTCTCCTCCACTATGGGATGCAGGCAAGCTACAATTATTCACACTAAACAGTTGAGAAAATTAGGCTGAGATTTCATGCTTTGCCAGGAATCATATCCACATAAAGGCCATCAGACCAAGCTTGTAGAGTCCAGCTGAGGACTCTAAAACATTTATATGCTATTTTACAAGGTGGGGAGAGAAAAGGACCAACAAAGAAGAGGAAATCAGAGAGAGCTGAAAATTGTAAAGAAGAGGCTAAAAATACAGAAAGCCCTTTCAGAACAACATGACAGACTTTGTCACCGTGCTGTGTAAATGTCTGAATGACTGCTTTATATATCAAGTTGCTAATGGTAGCAATTTGAACTACTATGAAAAGAATTTTTTTACTAAACCAGTAATTACTTAAGAACACATATCTAAGCCGTGTGATTTTAGGCAGGCAATAAGCGGAGAAGGTCCTTCCCTTCCTTCCTTCTTTTTTTTAAAAGACGCTGCTACACGAAGAAGCAAAAAAAAGATGCTTCTATTTCATTCCTACTTTGTGGTACGAGCAGTATGTATAGAAGGCCTGTACAGAATTGTATCATACCAATTTAGGGCACCATCAGCAGCTTGGAGGAAAGGTGTGATATAAATGAAATGAAATGAATGAATGAATAAAAGCATGCACCTCATAAACTACTTGTAGGTCCTCCAACATTTCTTTATGCTTAAATGATGCACACCACATCTCTCTCATTTGTTCCTACAAAGAAAATTTCCACCATAACAATCCCACCATGTTAGAAAACTAACCCAGAAAACTACCTCAATCTGAAGTTGACTGGGAAATGCCTTTTTGCCACTGAGAAAGCAAGACATCACTTTTAAAACATTACTATTAAGATTGCGTGTTCTCCTTTCCCTCTTTCCCCTCACAGCCATCCTTCCATTTCACTGAGCAATGGAGCAGTAGGCTTTGAACTTGTCAAAGCACCACATGCTAAACCTTTCTTTGCTGGTATCTGAGTGATATTGACATGTTGCGTGTTCACAGAAGGCAGTTCTTTAGACAAAGCTAATGACGAGTGACAAGTTAATGCCTTCAGGCACAAGGAGAAGAAGAAGAAAAACAATCGTCTAAATAAAACTGCAGATTGTTTGAGATCGGAGTGGGGCTTCCAAAACAAGCTGCCAAACGTTTCATAGCAAAGTTCTCCCCTCAGAACTGCAAAGGGACAAAATCAACACAACCCTGGATTGCCCTGCAGCTTTCTGTCGTTAGAGCTGGCACACTGGCCCAAATAATAAACCACTCGCTTGCACTGTTCTTGTGCACGGAAAGATGCAGAACTAGAGCGTGAAAGATGGGCTGGAATGACCGTAAAATCACTGATCTGGAAACAGTCATAAAGCTGATCCAAGCACTCCAAATTTTTGAAGGAGGAAATACAAGGAAAGTATTACGAAATATTTATGTGTCATCCGCATCTGTCCATTACCTCATGACCATCGGTGAGACTGCAGTAAGTCGCAGCATAGTGAGCTGCATGTGCTGATCTGACCTCCTGGCGGGAGGTCAGATCACTGCTGCTTTCCAGGATGATGAGGGGGAGGCACCTGGGAGGGCAAGGCAATGTGTTTGACCACACCACCATCCCTGCCATTTCTCTGCTTCCCCTCCTGGTAAGAAGCAGTGACTCAACTGCCAGCAGGTCAAGTAAGTGTCTCCACCCCACTGTGCCATCCACTACTGTGAGACAGTATGCTGCATACCACGCTATGCTACGGTATCATAACTCCAGAGCATCCTGGTGCATTGTTAAACGATGTTTATAATTTCAAAAATTATTCTGACTCACTGCAGTGGGCTAAATTCCTAGATACAACAAATCCCTCTGGTGCACAAATGAATTGCCTGTATCGAGAGACTACCCCTCCCCCACCCTGAATCCTCAGTATCATTATGACAT
Source organism: Podarcis vaucheri (assembly GCF_965113315.1). Taxonomy (NCBI): domain Eukaryota; kingdom Metazoa; phylum Chordata; class Lepidosauria; order Squamata; family Lacertidae; genus Podarcis; species Podarcis vaucheri. The sequence goes on from NC_138759.1 coordinate 94,084,987, forward strand.
TATATTCTCAAGGTTCCTTGGAATTAGCCCCAGGCATGATACTAGATTTCAGTCATAGAGCTGATGCACTGAAAGCTATTTCTCAAGATTATCTCCAGCCCCATGGCACTCTTCATTTCCCAACATGCATGACAAGAGTCCGGACTTGTGCACATGCCACATTTTATCGACTGGCTGAAACATGGACGTGCAAGTAGCTGTAACCCAACCTTCTAAGTCTGTGGATCATTGTCTTAACAATAAAATAATTCTCCAGTATGTCAAGATATATCTACAGTCTGTTGCTAATTTAATATGTGATTCAGAGGGCAGACACCACTGGATAAAATGAGTTTATAATTCTGCAAAAATGTGTACATGCAACCTCTAAGAATGGAGTCAGAAACAGAAGGGCATTATTGTATTAAGACAGCACATATGCTTTCTCTACAATTCCTTCAGAGCCTGAGAAACAAATATACAGTGGTACTTCTGGATGCAAGCGGGATCCGTTCCGGAGCACCGTTCTCCTCCAGAAGCGAGCGCAACCCATGTCTACACATCTGCGGGTCGCGATTTGCCGCTTCCGCGCATGCGAGAGCAGCGAAACCCGGAAGTAACGCGCTCTGTTACTTCTGGGTTGCTGCAGCGTGCAACCTGAAAATACTTATCCCGAAGCTATTTCAACCCGAGGTATGACTGTACTCTTTTCACATTGTTCTGTTGGGTTTCCTGCCATGTGCCTCCTGCCCTGTAAATTCCTGCATCTGCTATGTGGAGTTTGGAAGCATCAGCACAGTTACCAAGTGACTTGCTGGAGTCAGATGTGCTAGACAAGAGTGGCTAAGACTGAAAGTGGGGTGCTGTAGGCATACTCATATCGAAGCACCATCTCTACCTCTCCTCTCCCCTCCTCACCCCGACTTTACATTCATATATTTGTGCACTGTCCCGTTCTGAGAGACAGCCCTACATTCTACATTCAGGCCCACTGACAATTATGCCAGAATGTTGAGGGGAAAAGTCCAAAAGCTTTTAAATTGGGTTTCAGTGACCCTAGTGAAAACTTTAATAACAACTGCTTAAATATTTCATAGGTTTCTTCCCTAAATAGCCATCTTTCTTGCTGACTTAGCTCTGCATTACACAACAATGAGCAATAAATCAGACTATAACATGTTTTTCACAATGAAGCGCACCATGCTGGTTGATGCCCATTTTTTGGAGAATTGCTTCTGACCCCATTAAATGAGAATCTTTGAGATTTGAGTATATACACATATATTTTTCTCTTCCTTCAAGAGTAAATATGCCTTACGATAAAAATAATACACCTTTAATGCATCAGTTATTATACTACTGCAGCAAATGGAAGACTTACTTTGTATGCAGAATGCATACAGCATGGAATAAGTCCTGATAGAAGTTAAAAGAATAATTACCATTATTTGTCTAGTTAGCTGACAAATTGGAACTTTTCTCTGCTTTGAATTCTTGAAAGAACACTGTGTCATAGCACAAAGCCCCTATTTGATCTAAGTTTAGCTATTATCAATAATAATTTTTTTCTATTCACTTCTTTTGCAGTTACATAATGCTTTTTTTCTTGCAATGTAAAAGAAAAAGAGAAGTCGTAATTGCATATTTGGTCCTTTTGCCTCTTGCTAACAAGACAGCAGTCTAAACAATTACGGGGTAAGATGAGGAAAACCACACTAGATTCTGCACATACACTCTCTTCATAAATCAACAGAGCTGGATTAAACATTAAAGCTTACAGGGAGTTACAGGGTGTGTCTAATGGTGACTGTCCACTAATGGAAAGAAAAACCTTCATCAAAACAAGAAGGCCCGTTCTCATGTTGCTGCTTTCCAGAGCTCTTTTGGAGGAGGCCCATGAAGCATGGCCTCAGATTAGGATCACAGGGTCCAGATTGGTTCATATGGGGAGTGGCAGTTCTTGCACCTTGCAGCACACACAAATGTGCTCCAGAGGATTAGGGGACTCTCTGCAGTATGTTTAGGTGCAGTATAGGGTGCTGCAGGAGGGATTTATGAAAATGGCATCTTTCAGTGGACTGCTCTCCCCCAGGGAGGCTCACTGGTGCCTTTGTTACATATCTTTAGCCTCCAGGCAAAAACATTCCTCTTCTCACAAGCCTTTGGCCAATTAAACAATCTATGGCCTTTTAAACTGTGTGCAGGGTATTGTCCCTGCGTGTTCTTGTGGTATGCATTTTTATGTTTTTAGGAGGGGTGGGGAGATTACTGAAGGGGGGAGGCAGCGAATAATTCAGCACCTCTCTGCCCATGCATCTGTTCTGCATGTCAAATTGCATCCACACTCCTTCTTTTAATCATAATCACAGCAGGTCCACATTTAAAGCCCTAAGGATGCTGCAGTTGTGTGTAGTTTGGCCCCTGACTATTAAATCATTTCTGTTCCTCTGTCAGGGCCTTCTTGCATGAGCACTGCAATTCAGGAATTATGAACTCATGCAAGACCCAAGTCTTCTGAGAAACTGAAAACAACAACCTTGCCTTCTGTGAAGACAAAAATGAAACATAAAATATAGGACCCTTCATAAGTTCCTGGCTTCTACCTTGCACGGTTCACACAAGCAAGCTGCTTATATGAGCATGCACTTTAGCACAAATCAATCCTGGCCTCTCATCGGAGCCACCTCTTGGATGACAATTCTTCAATTCTGTCAAAGATAAGTCATACACTGCTACTCTGAGAACAGTTTTTCAGATAATTACAACTTTTAAGAAATCCTCTTCTCCACAAGTGGCTAATTCAAATGATTAAAGTAGGAAGGTTTCATAATCTGGTGTCTAGACAGTACTGTCCCGCATAGTAGCTAATCAGATTTTCTTCTTTTAGTTCATAATTAAAAACAAAGTTCTTATATTCTAGTTAACACAAAAATGTTGCAACCAAGAACCATCAACATCTATGACTAACAGCTCATTTCTATGTATGATTAAGTAAACAGTAAGAAGTATACAATACATTGAAATGTGTATAAAGAAGAAAGCAACCTTCCAAAAAAATAATAATTCTATTTTTATTTGCAAATGCAATCAATTGCTTTTTTACATCTAATATAGCTTACTTATACAGTGGAGCCTTGGGTTGCAAATGTGATCCGTGCAGGAGGCACATTCACAACCCACAGCATTTGCAACCCGCAACACCACGTCTGTGCACACGTGTGACGTGATTCGGTGCTTCTGCACATGCGCAAAGTGTGATTTAGTGTTTCTGTGCATGTGCAAGCACCAAAACCCGGAAGTAACCCGTTCCGGTACTTCTGGGTTCGGCGCATCCGTAACCCAAAAACGTGCAACCCGCAGCGTTCGCAACCTGAGGTATAACTGTACTATAGTCTTCATTAGTGGCAGTAGTTACTTCCAAGTTTCTGAATGAGAAGTTTCTTTACCTTTACTGGAAATAACTAATACAGTGGTACCTCGGATTACAGACGCTTCAGGTTACAGACGCTTCAGGTTACAGACTCCGCTAACCCAGAAATAGTACCTCAGGTTAAGAACTTTGCTTCAGGATGAGAACAGAAATCGCAAAACAGCGGCGCGGCGGCAGCGGGAGGCCCCATTAGCTAAAGTGGTGCTTCAGATTAAGAACAGTTTCAGGTTAAGAACGGACCTCCAGAACGAATTAAGTTCTTAAATCGAGGTACCACTGAAAAATAGCATATTCTACTTAAAAAATTAGGCAGAGTAAGATTTGGGGCTACATTTGCAAATGAACAGTGAATTTTATTTAGCATCTTTTGAATTTTCCCTCCCTTGGTTTTCTGGTCAAAGTTGGAGATGTCTTCCTTTGTTCTGCTGACTTCATCACTGTAACTAATAACACAACCCTATGTATATTTATTCAGAAGCTAAGTCCAATTATGAGTCTTACTTTCAGGTAAAGTACGCATAGGGTTGCAACCACAGACTCCCAGCTGTTAGCAAGGATAGGTTTACATCTAGCTCAGATGTAATAGAAACAAGTGCACAGTAATAGACACGAGTCCACAGGTGGACTGAATTATGTCTTTTTCTGGACTGGTCATTATATATATATATAGAGAGAGAGAGAGAGAGAGAGAGAGAGAGAGAGAGAGAAGAACATACTAATAATATGAATATCACCAATAATATAATTTGGGTAAAAATCACAGTTCAAAAATAAAGTAAGAATAACACTGAATGAAGAACCACCTATTTTGCCTTACAAATATTAGAATTATAGGTGTAGAAGAAGACAGATAGGTGTAGAGGAAGACCAAGCATTGCTTCGCTTATTTTACTTAATCTGGCTGCATTTAGACATCACAATAAACCAAGCCACAGTGAACCTTTGAGTTAAGTACTCCCACCTCCCGCTGCCCAGCACAAATGTGAGTTCAGAAGATTTCACTTCTATTTTTGATTAGTTGCAGTTTATTATTTAATCCAAACCCAATAAACATTGGTTAACCGTAACTATAGTTTGCTTAAAATAAATCAAACTATGGGTTATAAAGCTGGCTTATTTCAAACAAAAGTTAGGTAAGATTAACAGCAGATGCAACATTAGTTTGGTTTGAGATGCATTGCTAAACTGAAGCTAACAGAAAACAGATGCAAAAACTTCCAGTCTTTGCAGCAGAGGAGACACACACATGCACAAGGTCATATAAATTGGCTTCTGTCACAACAAGCCATCATATTATGGTTTACTGTAATGTCCAAATACAGCCTCGCTAAATTGAACAATGAAAGAAATTTGCCTAAATACCAGTACTAGAAAGTGTGTATCTGAAGAAGTGTGCATGCACACGAAAGCTCATACCAAGAACTAACTTAGTTGGTCTTTAAGGTGCTACTGGAAGGAATTTTTTTATTTAGAAAAAGGAGGTAAGCATTATAAGGAAGTAAATAAGGAGCAAGAAAAGCAACAAACTCACACATTGGTTGTAAACACTCCATAGATCAAATCTTGTTCAGGTAGATAAAATGTGCTTTGCAGTTCATTGTAGTAGAAAGGGATTTCACCAGAACGGGAGCAGTTCAGCCGAGCCTTCATAAATGTTGTCCATGTGTCCTCCAATAAAAATCTCCCCCCAATGTCGTTTTTGCAAACCCTTCCCACGCGAGAATAGACAGTTTTCCCACAGTCATGTTCTACAGCATTCTCACGGAAAAAGAAGTAAGTGAACAAACCAATGTCATAGGCAGCAATGAAGTTGGGCTCTGGAGAAAAATAAAGCCATAAAAAGCAATGAGATTTACATAGAAAGGGTTGGATTTACACAGCCTGTGGGGATAAAGGTTCAGGAGTGATCAGAGGATGAGAAAGAGGAAAACAAACCTCTTTTTTTTCTTTTTTACAACATCCAAGAAACAGGAGAACACAATAGGCTTGTTTTTATGGGCACATTTATCATCTGATGACTACATCATCAAGAGAAGACCATGAAACCATGTGAGGGGGCTGCAGGGTCCATAGACTAATTCCACCCCAAGCTGAAGCTGCGCACCATAGCCATGCCCTCTGGTACATATGTGGAGCTTTTTGTCATGTTGGTATGTACAGAGAAACAGAGAAGTGTTTCTGCACATGCCAATGGAAGAAAAAGCTCCACATGCATACTGGTGTACAAAAGTAGAACTCCTCAGCGCAAGGAGATACCCTAATTGGAGATTAACATGCATAGTATTCTTTTGCACAGGAGCTGAACACGTTGGTTATGTGATTGCTTTTCCACTTTGTGCAGCTGTGATAAGAACCTAGCCCACAGTGCCCCACAAATGTCCTTTCAACAAGTGGGGAAGTTTCATGTGAATGTGAGTACACATACACTTCTGAAATGGTACACACATGGAATGCTTATTTTAAGATGATGCCTGCTACAACACACATGTACATTATCTACCGTATTTTGTGCCCCATAAGACGCTCCGGCCCATAGGACGCACCTAGTATTTTGGGGTGGAAATAAAGGGAAAAAAATTTATTCCCCCCCCCCAGGTGCAGGGCTGGAAGAACCAGGTCGGGGAACAGTGGGAAGGCACGCTCTGCCTCCCCGCTGTCCCCCGAGCTTGTGGGGCTGGCAATGGGGAGAAGTGCGCTGATCCCGGGACTGCAGGCAGCTCTGCGCCACCATCCAGAGCGGGGTGGGACTTCACGCCCCTCTCTGGATGGCGGCGCAGAGCTGCACTGGTCCCAGGACTGCAGGCAGCTCTGCACGGCCACCGGGAGCGGGGCGGAGCTTCGCCCCCGGCTCCCGGTGGCCGCGCAGAGCTGCGCTGGTCCCAGGACTGCAGGCAGCTCTGCGCAACCCTCGGAGCCGGTCTCCTGAGGGTTGCGCAGAGCTTCCTGAAGCCTGGAGAGCGAGAGGGGTCGGTGCGCACCGACCCCCCTCGCTCTCCAGGCTTCAGCGAAAGCCTGCATTCGCCCCATAAGACGCAGGCACATTTCCCCTTCATTTTTGGAGGGGGAAAAGTGCGTCTTATGGGGCGAAAAATATGGTAAACACAAAAAATATTACTTCAGAAATAGTTTTTATCCAAGTGTAAATTTAGTAAACTGACTAATGAATCAATTAATCAACAAAAACTCTTATGATTAAATTAAGCTGTCTTGAATTGGATTGCCTAGTTATTATTCTTCCTGTCTGATTTTTTACAAGTGGTGGGCTGTGTGTGTGTGTGTGTGTGTGTGTGTGTGTGTGTAGCAAGGGAGAATTCAGTCATGTGATTCCTCACTCACAGTCTGAAATGGCATATATTCCAGAAGCAGTTTTACCACCTCATCTGCCTTTTGTACAGATTGACTACTTTGAGCTACAGGGATGGTCAATACTATAAGTATTTTCAAAAATACAACAAAAGAGGGAGGAGTGGGAAGAGGAACATCAACTGTTATTTCCTAAAATAGTCAGGTGCCTCAAGGACTGAGGCTAATTGATACTGTGATTAAATGGTGGGGAGCAGCACACTGTCCTTTTTCCAGCAATCTGCCAATTTCCTTTGCTGCAACTAATACATGTCACGGTCAGATACAAGATCCTGGGACCAGTAATGTTCCTGCAATTCACATATTTTCCCCAAGTTTTCTACACACTAGAGCTGGGCTTATCCCAAGTGCCTCCCACGTTTTTAGGCCTAGGAGCACAGCTTAGAAACTGCTGTGGGCACCACAAAATACCCATCTACAGGAAAAAGGTAATGCTCAGAACCTCCCTCTCCAAACAAACAAAACACTAGCATACACCACAAAACTATGTGCTAGTGCTGAGGGGCAGCAAACTGTGGGCCCAACTCTTTCCTCTTAGTGGAAGAACAGAATTTGAGGCATAAATATATAAACAGCATACAGCAGTGATTATTGTATAAAATGACAATTCAAGAGAAACCTTTTGGAAATTAAGTCACACTGCTAATACTAGACTTGGACCACCTCCTCCACTGCCTATTTCTCCCTCTTTCATCCCACCCTAGTGCTTGAGAGCATGCTGTGTATCCATGTGCTCTGAGTGTGCATGGAGGTACCTGCTTAAAGACTCAGCTGACAGACCATACAGGTAACGGCTGTACAGCAGCTAAACAGGTGGACAGACAAAGCCTACAGGGAAAGGGAAAACTGCAGGTAGGGTTATTTGCTTGTCAGCTGGAGCTGTGCTGAATTATGATGAATGGAAATCCCCCTGAAGGTACGGAGAGATACGTTACTATGCAGGAGGCAGCATTCACCTGGGTTTAAGCAGTATTTCCAGCAGAGAAAGCTCCCTGCGATGTCAGCCTTGGAGGAAGGGACATCGCACGAGTATCCAAGTATGTATTGGTTTTTTCTGTCAACTAATTAATTGACCAACCACTGAGCTCATCAAAACAAGAACAAAACAAACATTTTAAGTCATTTTGCAAGACTTGACCTAATGCAGGTGTGAACGATATCTTCACCCATCCCTCACTGTGAAATGTATTGATGGCATTGCGGCAAAGTGCATTTTTAAAGGCACCAGCACTAGTTTACTGTCTCGCTGAATTTGGCCAACTGCAATAATCCACTGACATCTGGCTGTTGTCATTAAAGCCATTCCTTACACTTGAGAATGAACCATTTTCTGTAGGTAATATCTCTATATCACCCCATAGATTAAAGTCTATGTGCAAACATCCCAAAGAACAAAAGAACAGCAAAGTAAGGTATGTATTGACGGCAGTGCATCCCCAAATCCCAAAATGGCTCTAGATTATGGTTTGTAGTACATGCTTTCACTACTGAATGTCCCCTGCAGCAGAAAGTAATACTGGGGCCCTGTGAGGATTCTGCTGGCTGCGTGAGAAAGCAAACTAAAGGGTACACTTTCTCTGAACCCCTTCCTCCTCCCATGAAAATTTGTACTAATGATTAAGACTGGAATTTTGAAGTCATGAATTCCAAAGGAATCTTGATGCATTTAAAATGGGGCTATTCTGCAATATGCTAAGTTCTGCTTTCCGATAATGCTTTCTGAGTGACTCTATACTATACGTTAGCCTTTGAATAACAGGGAAGCTTTTTTGTATGTGTGGCCTAAAAGTAAGAAATGCCCAACAACAGGGCAAAATAATTACAATATAAGGTAAGAAGAGGGGTTCAGGACTATATCTACATAAAGTAATAAAAAAGTTTATTCAAATCATATGTGGCCAACTCATTAACAAGAAACTTGTTTTATTTTTAGGAGATCTGAATAATAATAATAATAATAATAATAATAATAATAATAATAATAATTATACCCAGCCCATCTGGCTGGGTTTCCCCAGCCACTCTGGGCAGCTCCCAACAGAATAATAATAAAGCGATAAAACATCAAACATGTTTCCCTAAACAGAACTGCCGTCAGATGTTTTCTAAAAGTCAGATAGTTGTCTATTTCCTTGACATCTGATGGGAGGGCATTCCACAGGGCGGGCACCATTACCGAGAAGGCCCTTTGCCTGGTTCTCTGTAGCTTCACTTCTCGCAGTGAGGGAACTGCCAGAAGGTCCTCGGAGCTGGACCTCAGTGTCCGGGCAGAACAATGGGGGTGGAGACGCTCCTTCAGGTATACTGGGCCATTTAGGGCTTTAAAGCTCAGCACCAACACTTTGAATTGCGCTCGGAAACGTACTGTTTAGCAGTGAGATTTATGCAAGGGTTATTGTCTGGGACTTGCTTTCAAGTAGATTCTGTTTGTTGCTAGCATGGTAGCCGGAAGGGCTAATCTTGTCTTTCTCATCTGACACAGGTTTTTCCATCTCTTCCTTACACCACTTCTGGCCAGTGTGAGGGGCTGCATTTGGGCAAACGATCAGGGCAAATCCAAACCAGGAATTCTGGTAAGAAATGGTATTCAGCTTCTGGATCTCTGATGCACCTGAAAGCCTCAGTTACAGTAACAGGTAAGAACACCTTTCACCAACTCCCATCTAGTGAGAAGGCTGCAATCTGATCAATTTGATGAGGCCTAGTGATCGCCATTTAACGGGATTGTTTTTATTGCTTATTTTAATTATAGACATTCATATTACAATGTCTAAGTCAAAACAATATATAAATTAATAAAATGTTCCTCCTCCTCTTGTGGCTGCACTACAGTACTCTGCATGGCAGAGGTGGGGAGACTCCAGCCCGTGGGTCAGATTTGACCTGCCAGGCCTCCCCATTTAGCCCATAAGGTCATTTCCCCCAAATCCTGTCCACCTACCACATCCTCTTGCAGTACACATTATGCTATATGTGAAGTCTGGCTTAGGGTAGAAATGCATCTGCTTCTCCTGCAGAAAGCAGGAAACCCCCACACAGAAATGCATCCACTTTCCATTTTAAGTCAAAGTTGCTGAAGTGAGCTTTTGTCAAAGTTCTCAATAGATAAGCATTCACATCCAAAATCCAGTATTCACCAAAATAAACAGAAACACACTACAAACTCATTCATCTGAAGGGGCTGTGGAAGAGCTGGAGGAAGAGGCTGGCTACTTAAAATATTTAGTCTGCCTTATCCCTGTATGAGTTGATAGATAAATATATTGTGGACACCCCCTGAATGTAGATAGCTAAATATTTTAGGTAAATGAATTTTATCTTCATTATGAGATAAGAAAAGAAATGTCACTTCCCAAGACTGCACAGCTGGTCTTAATGATCTCTATTTCCCAGAGTGCTCTTACCATTAAGCCACTTGGAGTTGTATTGTGCTGTTCTAAGAGGTGGGACATTCCCAAGGCTGCGGTAAATAGCAGGATCTCGTCCAGAGAAATCAATGACTGTTGCAGCATACAGTTCTCCCTGCGATGTGATCACTGCTGTTGAGTTGTGCCGGGGGTCATAGGGACAGCGGGCTACCCCATTTATTTTCTCAATGATTTTGCTAAGATTTCCCACCTGTATGTAAAAAGCAATGGAAGAGAAAAGGGTGATGAGAACAGTTTGACAGATAACACAGTTGGCCAAGCAATACTTTCGTGTTTTTGCAACCCCACAGATCCCTTTAGGTTAAATTAGCAAACCTGGATAATGCTAAGTGCACCAAAGGCAAGGTAAAAAATAGCTTTTTCTGAGCTAGCATAGCTAAGCATACCATGCCTGTATTCTTTGCACAGAGGTAAATGCTATCCCTGTGGAACTGGGTGTATTCTTTTCAGAAAACTTAAATCCAACTGAATCTAGGCTTTAGGGAGACTGGGCAGCAAGGGAATTCCTCAGCACCAGAGTAATGCTGGCAGATATCTACTTTATAGCTGACTCTCGTTCCCAAGTGGAAGCTTGCACAGTGATTTGCTGGCCGTGTCAAGTCATCAGAAGCATCTCATCACTATGTTATTGTTACCTTCATAATGCCCTTCCATGTACTCTGCATACTAGTCCTGCTCCTCTAAGTTATAGTGACCTTGGTCCACCGGTTTCAAGGCCCTCTTCACATGATCTGACATGAAGCTCATGCTTTCCTTCGGAAGGTTTTAGATATTTGAGGAAAGACGGGGGGGGGGGCAAGGTAAGTCTCCCTGGTTCCCCAAAAGTGTGAGTTCTCTTGGGTTGCTGAGACTCACAAGAGGGCCTTTGCTGAAGTTCTTAGGAAATGGCCAGATTTGTATGGCAGAAGGCAGTCCTTCAGATTTCCAGGTCCAGAAGCATGAATGGCTTTAGAAGGTCATCACCAGCACTTTGAATTGGACCAGGAAACAAATTAGAAGTCAGTGCCATTGCTTCAATGGGGGAGTTACATTCTCCCAGTATGTGGCTGTTGAATTCTGGACCAAATATAGCTTACAGGCTTACTCTTCATAGGCAGTCTTACACACAGCACATTGCAGGAACCCTGAGGCCTGTGAACATGCAGCCTCCAGAAATGAACATATCTGATGCACTAGTCTGAGCTACATCCAGGATAAAATCCAAACCCATAGCAACCCTTCAACTATAAAACTGCAGTCTTAGTAACTTAATTCCATGCATTACTGCATTTGACCAGCCTTCCATTTTGCTGTTTGCTGTGGTGACTAGCAGGCTTATAAACACAGTGCAATGCTATGTGATCTTCATGCCATCTGCTTCCATCTTAAAATGTTAACTGGCCTTTCAGTGCAGAAGAGAGAAATGCACATGACTGGAGCAAATGGAAAATAGCTGAAAATAGGCAACCACTTTCTTCCATCCTGAAGGCTATCACCTTTTGTGTATAAATTGATAGGTGTGAAAGTGGCACTGTCACCTCAGAACAAAGTCATTTGATTGCATCACCTTCAGTCCTACCATAAATGTATTGTGCCTGCAGACACTTAAAAAAGAGCTATGGTTTAGTAACCAACAACATGCTCTTCAACCAAAAAAACTCAGTCAGAGAGCTTGATAGTATTTCTGCACAAGATGCTTAAGCAATAGCTGTGAGTCAGAACCCAGAGTTCTAGGTTAAATAGTGCATTGTGTATAAAATCTTTTCATCACTGCAGAAACTTTACTGCTCAGTGATAACCTCAACCTACCATAATGTATAATGTCCCCAACATATATTGTTATTTCTCCTTCTCTTCTCTCGTATGCCTACACATCTATCAGAATTTGTTTAGAACAAGTGGAAGCTGCAGTGAAATGCTGCAGCAGGGAATGCTCCTTTTAACAGTCAGCCACACTCTCCTCCATCATACCTCATTCTATTCCTTTCACTTGGTTCTTCCTTCCTTCCACCTTCCTAGCCAAGAGTAAGTCACCTTTCAGACCTGACTGTGTATACTCACTTCTCACTTGGCTGTTTTAGGAGTCCCCCCGCTTTAGTCCCACCCCACCACCCCAGAAGATTACTTAGGGATATTATCAAGAAGAATAAAATTCCTAAGCCAAAATGAAGGAGTAAGAGGAGCCAAAGGAGAATGTAACATGTTTTGGTGAGGAAGGAACAAACAACTGAAGAGGGGCCAGCAGCCTATTTCCTGTAACAGCTACTCCTTCCTTTGTCCACTAGAGGCGCAGGTAAGCACAACCCAGTGATGCTACACAGGCAAGTAAAACTGAGGCCTTTACATTTCCCATCTCATTTACCTACTGTCAGGGGACTGCCATTGGAACAGGGGAGGGAGGCAGGGGGACCGTTGGGATACAGAGAGCCTCCGAAACTCCTGAGGAGCAGTTCCTCTTCCAGCGGTGGGGAAAGCCACACCTCCAGTGGAGAAGAGAGGGAAGGGGCCAGCCAAGCGAGGAAAGGGCTCAAGGATGCTGCTGAGAGTCCCAGCGCCTCACCTCACCAGGCTGGCCAGGAGGGACACACGCCACTTCTATCGCCCAGCTTGCGCAGAGAGGTGAAACGCAAGGAGGAGGGGAGGAGGCTTGGGGTGCCAAAGTTCTTATGTTGGGGGAGAAGCCGGAAGGGGCCACTCCCAGATTCTGCAAGTGACTAAGATGGACATGAACTTTGTAGATCTGCACTGTAAATAGTTTGCACAATAAAACCTGTAAAAGACAGGTCGGAGTCCTGCCTGGTTACTCACAAGCAACCACCATCAGCATCTGACAACCTACAGTCATTCTTTTTCATCCTGCTCTCTGATTCATCCTTAAAGAGAAGAGGCACAACTTACCTGTCTGCTGGAACACACTGGTGAAAAAGCATTGGTACCACAAGTGAAAACTTTCTTTCCATACACAATCAGGACACGAACATAGTTCTGACATTCCTCCTGAAACGAAAAACAGAAAAACACATTTCCAAGAAAGAGTAACAGCCTGTGCTTAATATGAGTGAACACTCCCCAGGGCTTAGTCCAGACTCTGTTTCTGATGTCATGCTTTAGTCCTGGAAAATGTGACTTGGAAATAAAGACTAGTGTGTCTCTGAGCACATGTCAAGTCCATTTCACTGATATAACTAAGCTTCACAGAGGATAATTTCCAGAGAGACTGGCCTTGTTGAAATTAAAACATCAAGTCCCTATGTTCATAAATCTGCTCTTAATGTGATCAGGGAACATTATATTCAAGAATGATGTGCCTAGTGTCATGTATGTGACTTCCCTCAGTCAAGCCTTATGCTGGTAGTGACTACCAAAAAGCAGAAGATAGCCAAAACTTTAAGCATCTGCTTTAATGGAAAGCACAGCCCTTTCAAAAGTCTTATAATCCCAAAGGTACAAGGAGCACAAAACAGGTGTGAAATTACAGTTACTGACAACTATTTTTGGTGAGGATGTAAAAAGCTTACCTAACAAGGCTAAGATAATCAACCATTTGACAATGAAGTTGTACAATGAGTAGCGGGGTTAAGTTAAGACCATAATAAAATAAATGGAGCCCTGATGATCAGGCAAAAAGCTCATCCTGTTCTCACAGTAGCCAACCAGATGCCTATGTAAAGCCAACAAGTAGGACCCACACTGCAATGGCACTTTCCTCACCTGTCCTTCCCAGGACCTAGTTTTCAGAGGCACACTGCTTCCAATAGTGAAGGCAGAATATGGCCATGATGGTTTGCAGCCATCAATAGCCTTTCCTCCATGAATTTGTCAAATCTTCTTTTAAAGGATTAAAATTGGAAAGAGTCAGGTTGCAGTGAATGTAAACATAATACAAGAAGTCTTTGCTGAAGCGTTTGTTATAATTCAGCACTAAGCAATCTGGAAAATGAACCTTCATAAAACTAACAATCCATGTGTAATATATTCTATAAAATGTAATTAGATTACTGGCAAACTGGGGTGGGAGACAACATATGACTCAATCACCTGGAAAAAAAATATTCAGTATATTTCGCTCATAATGATCAATACCTTTGTCTGATTGTCACTTTCACCATTTGGAAACTGGAACTTAATATATCGGCTAAATTCAAGCAACATGGACACAAAACTATGGTGATGCTTAGTCCACTGCAGAATGGGATGACATTTGTTAAATTACAAGTGGGGCTGCTCCCACTGCCTACATAAAAGGCAAGAGAGAAGCACTGTTTCCCAACCAGCCCATAAACAGCAATAGAGCCATACAGTGACTTTGGTATGGATATTACTCTCCCCAATACATAAGAGTTAGATAGCTTGAGAAAAAACTATGCCTTTTCCTCCTTCCCCTAGAGAAGTGATGGCCAGACTTGGCCCTCCAGCTGTTTGGGGACTACAACTACCATCATCCCTAGCTAGCAGGACCAGTGGTCAGGGAAGATGGGGCACCTACCATAAGAGGCTACAGTATTTTGGGTTACAGTTCTAATTTTAAAAATTCATTCTCTGATGTACTGCAGCTTGGACAAAACTATTATAAATTGGAAGCACCAGCCTCTTTCCTCTTGAGCAAAAACTTTATTTCTACATCCCATGTCACAAGCCTGCCTGGTGGCAAACATTTCCTGGGAGATGTTGTTTCTGCATATCAGGAATGCAAAAGCACTCCAAATCACCTTGGTGGGAAAGAAAGATCCCACTCTTTCATTTGTGATATGGAAACCAACTCATTGAAAGGCTATCCATAACAAATGGCATCATAGCGTTGCCTATGTACAAGGCACCATACGTGCTTGGTGTTTGGGGATGTATTTATCAAGGATATGGAGAGACTCTATTGTGCAGATAGCGGGATCTGAACCACCAGAGCTGGCCGAGGGAGCATTCAGAATGAGCATGTCAAGACCGCAATGTTCCTTGGAGATGCTTCACATGCCTCACTTTTCAATTCCATTATGTCTTGATCAGATATACAGGGATCAGATTTGAAATACCTCTCAGCCTGGAAGCAAGACTTCAGCTGTGGTGATTCAGCTCATAATCTTCCAGAAATAGATAAACTGTGGGTTATTGTACATTGGCCTATCAGATGGAGCCTTAAGAAACAAAGGCTCTGAGCTGAATTCTGTGATCTCACCCTTCTGGCTCTCCCCCAGCTACATTGTAAGAGAGTAAACTTATCAACTCGGCCAAGAAAGGTTTAGCATGGCCCCTTTCCCTGATGTGTTTGTATACTACCTACAGAGAGCTTTTTATACAGAGGTAAGCAATAATAAAACCACAGTTCACCTCCACCTGTATTCTGAAATGTCACAATGTATAATTTTACCACCTCAGTCTACCAGCTTATTCTGCATTAACAGCACTGTTTGCTGTAGAAAATACATTTACCCATGCTGGGCAACACATATCGCATTTGAATCATGTGGCCTGCCTCTATGCATGGCAGGAATCTAAGGCATAAGTGCAGAATGCGCTGGCGGTCAGATGCTTGCAAATGAAATCCAGTTAAATTGGTATCTGGCACCTGATTCAAAGGCAAATCTGCCTGCATATAAGTCAACAGAACAGGTAAAGTTTCATTTACACACTTACTATAACTTTTAAATCTGGTCTTGTCAAATATTTTCAGTCTTTGTAGGTTTCCTTCAGGCAAAAAGCTCAGAAGAAGCATTTTTGGCTGAATTACACATGCAGAAGCAGGATTTATGATGATTTTGCTTGGTCCACTTCACCAAAGGAAAGCACAACACATCCCAAAACTAAGCAGTAAGGAAAGGGATGTGTTCAAAGACTTATTTTGAGTCAAACCATAGCTTCAAGGTTTCTAGAGCCTAAAATCTGATTTTTGCATCTCAAGATTCTTACATTTAAATCAGGGGTCAGCAAACGTTTTCAGTCATGGGCCGGCAGTGGCGTAGCGTGGGGGGTGCAGGGGGGGCCGGCCGCACCGGGCGCAACATCTGGGGGTTAGGGTTAGGGGGCGCAAATCCACGGGTTAGGGGGCGCAAATCCACGGGTTAGGGGGTGCAAATTACTTGCCTTGCCCCGGGTGCTGACAACCCACGCTACGCCACTGTGGGCCGGTCCACTGCCCCTCAGACCATGTGGTAGGCAGGACTATATTTTGAAGGGTAAAAAAGGATGAATTCCTATGCCCCACAAATAACCCAGAGATGCATTTTAAATAAAAGGACACATTCTACTCATGTAAAAACACCAGGCAGGCCCCACAAATAACCCAGAGATGCGTTTTAAATAAAAGGACACATTCTACTCATGTAAAAACACACTGATTCCCGGACTGTCAGCGGGCCAGATTTAGAAGGCGATTGGGTCTGATCCAGGCCCCGGGCTTTGGTTTGCTACCCATGATTTAAATGAACCCCCTAGAACTTAATGGGGTACATTTAGTAAACTATTAAATAAATTCCAATATATATACTTAATTAACATTTACAAAATTTCTCCTTCTTGTCCTACAGATGTATATTTCAACTAATAACTGTGCTTGATATAAAAAGAAAACTTGGTTCACAGGAGCACAGGAAGCTATTTCAAACGAGACCATATCAAGCCCACAATCCATCTACCTCTACTCCCATCACCATTGGGCTAGGCTGGCTAGAGCTGATGGGACTTGAAGTTCAGCAGCATCTAGAGAGCCACAGGTTTCCTATCCTTGGTCTGTACGCTCCTTTCATTTATTAGCTTCACTATTATCACAAAATAAATGTTTTTAAAAGCACTCAATAGCTCATGGCAAAATATATCCTAGAGAAATGGCAACGAATTATGACCCCTTAACCTGAGGTTTTTGGCCGACAATCCAGTGCAGGCAGCATTTGCGTTAGCTGTTCATATGGGACCAAAGATACAAAAAAAAAAACTCAGCAGGAAATACATGGCAGGAGAAAGAAAGGTCCCCTGCGACTGCGTAAAAGCCAACCGGGAAAACAGGACCTGAAACATATAAAGGCAGTCACCTCCTAACATGCCAGGAAATTATTTCCAATGGGCTTTCTGCAACAAGCATTTTGTTACCAGACAGCTAGAGTCCATGGTTTTCCAATAGCATCATAAGAAAGCAACCTGGTTACAGACTGTATTTGGAAGTCTGGTGACTGGGGCGGAAGGAAAAGCAAAGAAAAAAGAAAAAGAGAAAAAGAAAAAGAAAAAGAGAAAAAGAAAGCTCTGCTCCAGCCTGCCTTTTCAAAGAAATTTCATTCAGGACTGCAGGGAGACGATTGTAATGTGTTTGCTGCCGTCTGTCCTAATTTTCTTTGAACACCTTGCAGGCTGCAAAACACTGTTATTAACACGCTCTCAGATATTTATATTTATTTCTTTAGACAAACAATTTCATTAATCAGTTTTGCCCAGCATCCCAGCCAAGCTGTCTTCTCCTGGCGTGCAGAAGATACCAAACAGGATTTACTAATGATTTTCTGTCTCTTGTTTGTTTTTAATGTCTGCAAGATTCTTTATTGCCAAGACTTACAAACCATTTTTACGGAAGACAGAGAGGACTTGTACTGCATTCCGCAGGGAAAGAATGAAGGAAATAAGCTCAACCATTTGGAAAAGGTACGGCATTGTCCTTTCTGTCTAGGGCAATTTTTTTGTCAAGCTATGTCCTGGGGAACCTTCCCAAGCCAAGAAAACAAATGAAATCTCCATGTGTAACTAAGACAAAGCAAACATACAGAGGCTTACACAGCTCACTTGCATAACCAGGGCTGGGACTATCCAAATCAGTAGGAAAGGGACTCAGCAGGATAACACTAACATCAGCATTGGAAAGGCTATCTAAACACATGGAAGGTGGCAGGTGCAGTCTGGAAAAGGACTGGGACAGGTAGGGTTAGTGGAGTGTTGCACAAGAGAGCTTAAAGCAAAAGATGCAGTTCAAAAGGTTAGTTACATCCTGGCTGGACTACTGTAACATGCCCCACATAGGGCTGCCTTTGAAAAGTGTTCAGAAGCTTCAGATGGCCCAAAATGCTGCACTCAGACAGCTGACTGGGGCTCACGGCAGGAAGCATGTCACTCCCCTGTTAAAACAGTTTCACTGGCTATTGGTTTGCTTCTAGCCATAATTCAAAGTGCTGGTTATGACCTATAAAGCCCTGTATGGCTTGGGCCCAGGCTACCTGAAAGATAATAAAGTTCCTATACAAAGCTGCCTAGGTCAGCTAGGCGTTTATGTGAATCCCCTTAACACATTTCTAATTAGGACCTAGTTACTGTGGGTAGCATAGTTGGAATAGGACCTAATTCACCAAGCAACCTCTGAGCTAGAAGATATTGGCAGGACCAAGCAGGAGAAGATATTGGGTGGATAATGCCTGTAGGCTGCCACTTAAGCATCTCAGACTGTGTTCCCATTTCCAGGTAAAAATGCAGTTAACACACTCTTTTACTCAACTCAGATCCAAGCCGGATTGGGTGGGGGAAATGCATCAAAACATAGTATTTCATAAGATTTGGCTGGATAGATAGGGATCGTGGCTGACATTGTGTGAGCAGTGCTCCCAAACCAGTGGTGGAAGTACCATAGATGCAGAGTGAGCTGGAGCATGGGCACAGCTTTAGATACAGAAAGGTGCTCTTCCGCAGTTACAGTAAAAACAAAGAAGGCTCATGTTGCTGAGCTCCAGACATCTGATGCTGAACACTGTAAGAAATTCTGGCTTTAGCATCATCTATTCTGCAGTAAACCACACTCCTAGCCTGACACCATTCTGTTCCATGACCTGCAACAAATTGTACCACCTCCAGAAGTAAACAATCTTAAATTCTCATGGAATAATTGTACTGTGGGTCATAAGGAACTACCAGCGTTTTATATATACGTATTTCACATATGTTATGGTAGCATCATATCAGACTTCTGACATCAGATGTTTTGTTGTGAACATTCCCAAGTGGTATAAAAATCAGTTAACTATGGCTGTATGCAGGGGGAGGTAGGTGGTGAACATACCTCAGTTTTTCCTTTACTCTGACATGATCTCCTGGTGTCTTCATCTGAACCCCATTCTGTCGCCTGGGGAACCAAAACAGAGAAAAGTTATATAACGGTACCATGCACTATTGTTTTGTTTTTTTGGGCCAGCCCTCATTTGAAGACACAGGGGAATATCTAAAAGTGAGCTACACCAGCCAATTTACAGCAGCAGACATTGTGGTAGATTCTCTTTTTTGCATCACTCTTACAGAGTGCAAAGAAGAAGCAATCAATAAAGGAGATAAACCCTCTAGGGGCCGAGGCATAAATCATACGAACATCGGAAAGAATGGTTTCTACATGTTCATATAAATGCAACAACACTTTATAATTCAGCCTTAACTAGCTCAAACTTTAGCTCAAACTTTTCCAAAGGACTTCATTTATATGAAAATCCCAAGAATGGAGAATGTTCTGAAATCTCAACACATTTCCATCAGTCATGCTGCATTTATCATAGCGTTGTGTGTGCTTTGCCTTTGACTTCAGTGGTTTTGGGTGCCCAGGGCCAAGCCTAGAGCTAAGAAATCCATGATCAAGGTCTTCCATGTTTGTATTTGAAATTAATAACAGATGCAGGAGTTGAAGAGGGGAATTTAGTCCCTTCTCCCTGTATGACCTCCCTGATTAAAATCAACCACCCCCAAAGTTCCTCTTTGTCTTGAGTGAAAAACTTCCAAGTACCCACCTAGTACCTCTAGGTATCTTCCATGGGGCAAAAAACCAAAACAAACAAACAAACAAACACTGGTAGTGGGTTGTTGTTGTTGTTTTGTATAGTTTCAAACAGGAAAATAGTTCACAGAGAAAGGATTAAACCCCACAGAGTTCCCCAGCCACTACTAATTTTTATTTAAAAATGCATGAGATCCTGGATTAAGGCTCCCTCCTACATCTCATTTGTTTTGTCCCTCAGACAAATATATACCTCCAGTTTAGTTCTGTGCTCACATTCAGTTATGACCAAAGTAGCTGTGGCTGAGTTCTAGCACTGGCCACTTATAAGTAAGTGGGGAGCTGTGGCTCGCTAACACTCTCCAACAATTTGACCAGTTCATAGAAAACAAACACATACTTTATCCAACACAGTGGACAGCACATGACATGGAGAAGCATGAAAAGTTCAGTGGGTGGCTGAGATCATTACAGAGAATCACCATATCAATCACTAATCTTTAGGAGCTCACTTATACCTTCCTCTACTCTCCTTAACATTATAGTCTGAAGCTCTCATTAGGCTTTTCTCTCCTGTTACCTTTCCAGTTCCAATTTTACAGGGCGACTTATTTTAAATGTATTATGACCTAAACTATTTCACTTATTGAATTTGTATTCTATTTCTCTCCCAGAGAGCCCAGGATGGTATATAAGGCGATCATCCCATCTGGAACAAAAGCAAATAAATCTCCATGCAGTAGCTTAGGCTGAGAAAAAGTGCCATAATGAATAACACCTAATGAAGTTAATGGCTAAGCAGATATTTGAATCCAGCCATCATAACATAGCAGAGATAGTCACCTCCTGCTCTTATTTACATATTTACCTTGAAAATAATAAACTGCAGAGAAACCCAACATGCAGGGTATAAGCTTGTTCTTACTATGATTGAGCATCAGTCTAGAATCAGGGGAGCTGTACCTAAGCCAAGAATTGGTTAAGTAACCATCTTTTCATTTGAACCAATAACACAATGCTGAACTGAAGAATAATCTCAAAGTGTGCTGGGGAGAATTATCTGCTGCTTCACATTCTGGAATTGAACCTAGCCTCCCACCATTTTAAACTAGGGAAAAATAAATGAATGTTTCTTATAAGCCTCCTTTGCGCATGTTTGTCTCCATTTATAATTTGCGGAGTTTATAGCTAACTGAGGATTGATATAAGAAGCAGGCAAGATGGGAATGGCCATAAGAGAGACTCAAGCTGCAGGAATGGGGGGTAGATAAGGTTGTCTGAAGGTGGGTGGCATGTGGGTGCAGGCATATGTGACTGCACAAGTGAGATTAGGAACAGACTTTGCAGGGCAAATGTTCACATTGGGAGTGTTACACTACGGTAGTCATATTACTTAACTTCCATTTCGTCTGGCTGTAAATCTTAATTTTTATGGCAGTTTACTCTTTCCATTAAACAAGATACTATAAGCAAAAAGGGGAATATTAAATAGAGGTATTATTTTCTGGTGGTTTGATGTTTCCTGTTTCTTTTCTTCTTTTATATTGAGCTTTGGGTGTAAATTATGCAAACTGAGATTTTCTGTAAAGTTAAGCAAAATGAGAGTTTATGACAAGTTAACTCTGTTAATACTCTTTGTACAGTATGTCAAAATGACATTTCATAAATAAGGAGTTTGAATACCCAAATAATGAAGTCTCAATGACTTACAGGACTTCGCTATTCTGTAAGAATTTACATTGAAAGCACAACATAATTACAGTGAACAAACAGGCACGCTTAAACAAATTTATTTTGAAAAGCCACTTAAACTGCCCTGTGAACCTAACAAGCCATTCTCCCCTGAAATATTATTATCTGCCATTAGCACAAACTGGGCCATTGGCCGCATCTAATAACAATTTGGGGTTTGGACCTGTGTTTTAGAAAACACATTCTTATTCTTTCCCCTCCTCCCTTTCTTTCTTTTTTAATGAAAGCAGAACCTAGGCCCAGTCTCATGATGTTACACCATAGCTCAGTGTTTTGTTTGAGCACACCCAATCATTTCATTCTAGAAATAAAATTTCCCTAAACTTAAAAACAGGACAAAAACCCATCTCATGTCATATTGAGGAGAACAAATGTTCCACCTCACCATATTCCACCCCCATACATATAACTAAAGCAGAAAGAAGATTAAATACTAAAGTTTTTCACATAGTCATATCTGTTGCCAGAAAGATGCAATGTTTTCTAACCTCACATCAATTTTTGACAAGCTAAAAGGAAAAACAAAACCCACTTTAACAACCTCCAGACATGAGATGGCTTCTCTTCCCATTTCAGAAACACCCAGATACATTCTCCATTACTAGCCGAGTTTAGCTTGACAACACTTGACAGGACAAAATGAAACAAGATTTTATGTTATTGTTTTTACTTTCAGCAACCAATACAACTCAGAAGGTAAATACTCTGGCCTCTCTGGGAACTGTACTGATGGAAGTTAGTGGACTCTGTAGAATATATAAGTATACACACAAACACCTAAGTTCATATCAAAGAATGGCATTCCCATGGCTGTGTGAGAGCAACACTGTCCTTAAATTCGTCTAACCTTAGCAAGTAGCACAGCGAGATCTGTTGATAATAGAAACCATTGACAACAGAGAAAATTATGGGAACATGTTGCTGGTGACTGCTCCATTAGTCAATTCAACTTTAATTATAGTCAAGGGGGCAATTAAGCAGAAAGGAAGGGCAAGCTATGTTTTACTAGGCCTCTGAATATGCCTGGGGTATGTTGAGAGGGAAACGGACAAAGACTAAGAAACCCTGGTACTCTAGAGGAAAATTAATGCTGCCGGCAAAACGGCCTGATGAATCTTGCCCCTAATAATGATCTAACACACACTGACACAATTCCTCAGATCTCTTTCTCCACAACGTACTAGTATGGCACTCAAACTTCCTCCCTTTCCTTCAAAAGTCACCTCCTATCTACATTTCCTTCATGAAAAACATTAATCTCCCTTCATTAACTGTTCTCCTTTGGCTGCCATCTTTCCTCTCCCAGTTTTAGTACCTTTCTTTATGTTCCTCCAAGAAGACAGCTTGACACTGCTGTACTTCTTTATGGGCTCCTGCAGATCCAGTGAACCTTTACATCACAATTGTGTAATAAAGCTTTTGACAACCTCATTTTCCAACCCTTTCGACGCACTGAAAGTTCTCGTTAGGTCCCCTCAAGAATCTTAGCTTGAAAGACACGCTTCAACCAGCCTTTTATGTCAGCAGAAATCATTTTATAAAATGTGACGACACTATTAGCACCACTATCACTTAATGTTTGCTTATTTAATGCCAACTGCATGGTAAATTGAAAACCTCATGAACAGGAACTATGACACTCCTTTTATGTACAGTGTCTCAAGTACAACAGATAAGACGAAAGAGACAGAGTGATCTTAATAAAGGAGTACTGATGTTCCAGGAGAAGGCTGATGAAATACATCCAAGAACATAGAAAAATTTAATGGCAAAGTTACATACAGAGCTAGTCAGTGTACTTTAAATGCTGGAATGCAAGAAAATGCAAAATCGAGCACACTTGCCCCTACAACACCAGTACTCTTGTGGTGGTACCTGTGAAAAGGGGATGTTCTGGGGGGTGGATCACCATACAGTGACAGATCCCCTCCCATCAGTCCTGATATTTTTTCCCCAGAAAAGAAAACATCAGCCCTAAAAAGGAGGTGAAAATGGAGTGGGGAAAGTCCACCCTACCTTCCACTCCACTGGTGCCCAGGTATTTGTTGGATCTTCCACATGGGATAAACCCTCTTCCCTTTCTCCCCCACCCCACCCATTTTCAATTGCTCTGCTAGCTCAGTACTGCGGCATGAAGCAATGAAAGGAATAACACAATATATGTGACAATTGAATGCAAATATTTATTTGAAATATTTATCACTAGCCTATTAGCCAAAGTTCTCAAGGCAACTGGCAATATATTTAAAATAAAACAAACCAGACAATTGTGATGCAAACATGCGCAGGATTATGGAGAAAGCTAGAGTGTTCCAGAAAAAACATCTACTTCTGCTTCATTGACTATGCAAAAGTTTTTGACTTTGTCGACCACGGCAAACTACAGCAAATTCTTAAAGAAATGGGAGTGCCTGATCACCTCATCTGTCTCCTGAGAAATCTCTGTGGGACAAGAAGCTACAGTTAGAACTGGATATGGAACAACTGATTGGTTCAAAATTGGGAAAGGAGTACTTCAAGGCTGTATATTGTCTCCCTGCTTATTTAACTTATATGCAGAATTCATCATGCGAAAGGCTGGGCTGGATGAATCCCAAGCCGGAATTAAGATTAATCGCTGAAGAATTGATGCTTTTGAATTATGGTGCTGGAGGAGACTCTTGAGAGTCCCATGGACTGCAAGAAGATCAAACCTATCCGTTCTTAAGGAAATCAGCCCTGAGTGCTCACCGGAAGGACAGATCTTGAAGCTGAGGCTCCAATACTTTGGCCACCTCATGAGAAGAGAAGACTCCCTGGAAAAGACCCTGATGTTGGGAAAGATGGAGGGCACAAGGAGAAGGGGACGACAGAGGACGAGATGGTTGGACAGTGTTCTCGAAGCTACCAGCATGAGTTTGACCAAACTGCTGGAGGCAGTGGAAGACATGAGTGCCTGGCGTGCTCTGGTCCATGGGGTCACGAAGAGTCGGAGACAACTAAATGACTAAATAACAACAACAACAACAACTCTTCACTTGTGACAGTAGGCACTGGAGGGCTGTGTGGGCCTCAGCCATAGCCCTCACTATGAGTGGGAAGGCAGGCAAGCAAACCAGACAAGCCAACCCTTCCTTCTTCTTAACTTCAACACTGCCACCAAACGAATATATTTCATTTTCCTCAGGCTACACTCACTAAACAGTCTCTATAACTTCCTGTACATTAGCTGGCCCAACATACTCCCTATACTGGCTAAAGCACTTAGGCATGGAGTAAATAACAAGGCCTCAGACCAACTTTTTCCAAGACAAATTACGCTTTTACATAAAGTTTTAGTAAGGCAATAAGATAAACAGTCTGAGAAAATGATTTTACAAGATCAATCCATTGTACAGTTTGAGTAAACAAGCAGATAAATGCTTCCACCTACACCAGTTCGACACAATTTTTCTAACCGAGTCAATACTTATCAATTTGCATCCCTCACTTCAGCTTCTGAGCCCTTCATGGTCCCTTCTTCTAGTTCCTTCTGTCTGCATCTCTTCAAGTATCTGACTCTCAACTATCTGACTTGCCCAATTTTATAGCTTAATTTATATTGAATACATTTTCCTAGGCTGAAACTTTGGCCCTTTAGGGCAGAACTTCCTGAACAAAACATCCCCTTAAACATTCAACCTTTGAACTTCTAACCCTCCTATACAGGAGGACCTTTAAGCGGCGGGGGGGGGGCAATTTTTTAACCAACAACTGCAGTGCCCCATAGGGAGGCTGCATTTGCTCAAGGGGAACCTTCTGGAGTGTGAGGGCAAACCAGTAGTGGATGGGGCCTGAGGCAAAAGTGGGTATAGTAGTGGATGTGATTCTTATCTTTGTACAGTAGGCCACACATAAATCCAAGATTTCTAAACACACACACAGCTTTCCATCCTCCATCCAGGCAAAGAATAGATCACTATCACAGTTCAAGGACACTTTCCAGTCAGACAGCAGCACTCAATAATGCTCTGGAGTGGGACCAGTGCAGGTGCAACTTGGAGAGCAGGGCATGGCCAGGCCCAGATAGAGCTGTCTGAAGGTCCACATTTGGCCCTAGTTCTGTGCCTCCCAACACCCACCTTTAAGAAAAATACAACTATTTTAAAGCCCAAGTTTTACAACTAAAAACCACACTCAAAGTGACTGGAAATCCACAGAGGCAAAGGTGGTAGAAGCCGTCCTCAGATATTACAATGTGTATACTTTAGCTACAATTTATTAAATTAGTATTTTTATGGGAAAATATGCTTCAAAATCTTGATTTTATGTAGTAATTCATGAATCATATGGTCACTGTCAGTCACCAAGCTTTGGATCAACTTCAGACTTATCCATCACTGATGGATAAATGATGTGGCTGCCTCAGCCTTTGTCAGAAGATTTTTTATAGCCTCTTTTTGTCATAATGTCAATAGGATTTTGGGTCACTTCGCCTTATCTGGTGTTTTAAACAAGTTGTCATTAAAGATAGCCTTTATATAGCTATAAGAGTAGAGACAGAGTCCTTGATTCAAATGTCATGGACACCAACTAGCCTACTGAAAAAATGAAGCTTACTGGTACTAGACTGAATTCTTGAAAGCTACAGCTTATATTAATGGATAAGACACAGGGTTGAAGATTCCTGAGGAAGAACTAGCCTGATCCCTTGGCATACCTGATTCTAGTCTTGCCTGGGGGAAAGGACTGGGAGAATAGCGACCTGTATCGGTATCAAGGACCTAAACTCAATACAGTGGTACCTCAGGTTAAGAACTTAATTCGTTCTGGAGATCCGTTCTTAACCTGAAACTGTTCTTAACCTGAAGCACCACTTTAGCTAATGGGGCCTCCCGCTGCCGCTGCGCCACTGCTGCACGATTTCTGTTCTCATCGTGAAGCAAAGTTCTTAACCTGAGGTAATATTTCTGGGTTAGCGGAGTCTGTAACCTGAAGCGTCTGTAACCCGAGGTACCACTGTAAAGCTGAAGTTCCTGAACTTTTGACTATCTTGTCCTTAACTGGGGCTCCCATTTGGGCCTGTTCCCAACAAGACTCATGGATCGTAGGGCCTCCAAGGTGCCCCTCCTGCAAACAGGCTCACAATAGATGCTTTTTGTTTATTTGTTTGGTTCTTCACATACACAGCCCAACCCCCCCCCTCTCTCTCCCCACACACACACACATATACCCACATGCATATGCCATTCATAGCTGGAGGAAGAAGAGGAGAGGACAGAGGGTGAAGAAAGAACTGTGAGTGGAGGGGGGCACCTTTCCCATCCTCCAGACCCTCTGGGAAACTCAAAAAATCTGCTGCATCTGGAACTGGATGTAGAGAGTGCAGCTGCATGGGACACAGTTATGGGTTGCCTAAGGAAGTACCATCTACCTTGGGTCTGCCCATAAAAAGCAAGCCTAGAGTGAAAGACCATTGTGTCCAATAACTCTTCTTGTGAGACTTTTGTGGGTGGGCTGATAATTTGTTTGGACGCTGAGTAAGAATCCGGAGGCTAAAGAGAACCCAGAGGCTCTTTAGCTAAATGACAGATTGCGAATACTTTGTACAGATAAGAAGTTGACATGAATTAAAGGGAAACTCTTAAGGGAAGTTTCTGGTAAATAATGGAAACGGAGAAAATGGCAGAAAGGATCATCAATAAAGTGAAGGGGAAGTCAAGGAAAGGCTTAGTTGGTAACATGCTCCAATTGGATGGATAGATGTTTCCATATGTTTCCTGTTAGATGCTGAGCCAAATGCAGTGGCGGGAGTTATAAAAGATATTCTATGCATTTAGGAACAGTCCTATGGGTGACTGCTTAAGTCATGACCTCCGCTTTTCCCTCAATCTGCATCAAATGCACACACGCAAAATAACCTCATCCCAAAAGCTTACCAGGGCACATTACTTAGTCCAGGGGTTGTCAACCCGGTCCCTACTGCCCACTGGTGGGCGTTTCAGGATTCTAGGGGGGGCGGTAGGGGGTTCTACAGCACAAGCTGAATCTTCCTTCCATCGAGCACTGGTGGGCGGTAAGGAAATTTTACCATCAAGAAAGATGCATTAGTGGGCGGTAGGTATAAAAAGGTTGACTACCCCTGATTTAGACACTTGTTTGATGTAGGAAATGCTGAATATTGGCTGCCAGCTACATCCTCCTCCATTGAGTTATGCACATAAGAGGTAGGGCAGGAGGTGGAGTAATATGACAGCTATTGCACCCTGGAGACCTGGAGTGACAGAGTATCTTCCCTTCCTTACATCTTCCTTTCCAACAAATTGCACATATCTCTAGTAAAGCATGACCCTAGGAGTAGCTTGCTTGGGAAACTTCAGGGTGGGGGGTCCTCCACTGAACGACAATAAAATACAGCCTCCAATATTTATTTAATCCATAAAAATGGTTAGAAATTAAAAGGCAGAGGAGGAAGAGAGAGGGAGGGAGGGAGGGAGAGGGGGGAGGGAGAGAGAGAGAGAGAGAGAGAGAGAGAGAGAGAATGGGTTACTTTGGTAACTGACAAATCATGACAAAGCAACGCCTATATGATACAGTGGTACCTCGGGTTACATACGCTTCAGGTTACAGACTCCGCTAACCCAGAAATGGTACCTCAGGTTAAGAACTTTGCTTCAGGATGAGAACAGAAATCGTGCAGTGGCGGCAGGAGGTCCCATTAGCTAAAGTGGTACCTCAGGTTAAGAACATTTTCAGGTTAAGAAAAGACCTCCAGAATGAATTAAGTACGTAACTAGAGGTTCCACTGTACTTTAGTAAAAAGTAAAATAAAATGACTTGCTTCAATTTTAAGGGAAAATCTCCCTTTACAAAGCTATCCATTCACCAGTTATCTGGATAAAAGGAAAGCTTGTCTTTTGCAAACACCCCAAATTCCTCCCAAAGTTTCCATTAACATTATTCTCACACACAGAAACCCTGGGAAGAGATGCCTTTATACTGACTGCTTTCTCTATCCCTACAGCTTGCCTTGTTTCACTCTCTTCCTCTTCACTGCTAGGCATTAGCACCTGATGCTACAGCCATCTGTGCAACCCTCCTTGTCAGTGAAGATTTCACTTGCTGCTTCTGCAAATAAAGCTCTAACACCAAGGTTACTTTTTTTAAAAAAAGAAGAATTTCTTTGCCAACTCCTTTGGTCTTCTCTCCCTCTGCTCTTTTGCCATGCTGCCATTTCTCTTCCAATTTGCTTCCTTCTGAGCTCTGCCCTCCATTTCCCACAGCCACCTGTCTCCCCTTCAAAAGAACTACACTAAAGCATCATGGAAGGCCAAAGGCTGGAGAAATAAACAAATGCAGAGTATAAACTTATATAAATTGCCTTTGCATTTCTCCAATACTGCACCTTTTCTTTCCTCCAAGTATTCCAGTCTGACATGCTCTTGATGTAATATGGTGGGAGTGAGGAATTAATGTTTAGCTTATAAAAGAACACTCTGCTACCAGGAACGAAGCTAAAGGCAAGGTGACATTAGCTTCATTTTGGAAATGGATATTTGGCAGCTGCCTGAATATCTTATGCAAAAACACTTGCTATTGAAAAACAAAGATATTGACACTTTTCAGAAAGCCAAATATCAAATCTCCCTCGTACCCAGCCAGATGCAACAAGCCCGCATGGCTTCCACCCGGAAAAACACCAGCACCATCATGTATAAGACCACCAGTACAGTAGAGCTGACATCTTTCTGACCATGTGCTGACAAGCTTGTGGATAAGATAACAAAGCAGTGAGAAAGGTGGGGGTTTGAGCACCTGCTCCCAATTGCCAAGGGGAAAGGACTATTAGAGCCTGGCCAAAAGGCAGCATCTTTGGGACAGATACTCTGCACCCACATTGAGTGGTGAGATGCATCTCCCCAAACTCCTCTGTGCTATGAGATCCTTAATTATCCAGCTAGCAGCATCCAGAGCAACCATTTGTCTGCAATCCTTTCAGGCTCTTTGACTTTCTGACCTGTATTCAAGAAATACAGGGTGTTTACCTTTCTCCCTTGAAAGCCTTTCCTTCATAAGAGTCTCAATGGTTCTTTGATATCATGCTTCATATCACGCTTCTTGCAGTAGCCAATTAGAACTCATCTAGGCCCTATATTTTGAACATTTTTTTAAAAAAAATTGCATTGCATTTCACAAACATAAAACCACAGTAATATGATGTTCCATCAAACTGGTCCTCATTGGAAGCAAAAACAAAAAACCTTGCACAGAATAGACTTTTGGTCTGATCCAGCAATTCTGATCCCAGTCCCCAGTCTTGTTATCATTGTAATTTGTATTTATTGTAAAGTGTTCTTATTGGATTTAAATTGTGTTTATTGGGTTGTCTTCTAACTGCCTTGGGATTAGTATGGAAGACAGTATATAAGCTTTCATAAATAAATACATAAAGAATCATAAAACACTTTTTATAATAGGGAAAATCACATAATTGAAGTTTGTTTTTTACAGAAAAAAGAAGGAAAGCACAGTTATAGAAGGTAGCCCATCCTTACAAGTCTGATATGTCTCTTCCCATTTATGTAAACGGGCATCATACTTCTGATTATTAGACCTACAGGTTATCCCTGAGGAGCTTCCTCAGTAATTTCCACAGAGCAAATTTTCATTAGGCTAACAGAATTTCAATACATTCTCAAAAAGTTCCTAGCTGTTTCAACTGGCCTCAATGCAAGTGTCCACAGATATTATAATCTCTTTACAGTTCTGCCAACTACTAGTTCAAACCAATCTGGCACCTCATAAATCAGTTACCTCTCACCCATCAAGCATAGCTGTATTCAACATAGGCATTTGACTGGCATTCTCTCTCTTTGATCCTCTGCAAACACAACCATATATTTGCAAATTCTAGTTTCATCAACACATTGAAAGTATTTCCTTATTGCCTGATTCTTTGGGTTTGCAAAGTTGCCCTGAATCCAGTGACGTGGATTACACATGATACTTCGGCTTTGAATTGCAGAAATGTTGGCTGTGTTTGCAGAACAGCAAACCTTATTCCATGCGGTAAAATGTTTCATGTTAGTGTTTTCTACACTGTCAATGCAGAGTGGAGTAAACTGAAAAATGGCAGTGCAAGCTGTCAGTCTAGGGCTGGGGACACACAGGTTCTGCCATCTACACTGTCATGATGCTCACTGGGTGACCTTGGGCCAATCACTCTCTCTCTCTCTCTCTCAGCCTAACCTGCCCCACAGGTTTCTGATAATAAAATGGAGTGGGAAGGAGAAACCATGATAGTTTTCTGCCCAAGCTTTTTGCTGCTGTTATGGGGTAGGTGGGTGGGTGTTTCTATTTAATAGATTGCACTTACGTGTCAATGCTATAATGCATTTTTAATTCTAAACAGAATAAAAATGTGCCCACCATTTCACAATACTCTGAAATCAAGCCATATGTTTCCCACAAGGGATGGGCAACTCACACAAAGTTCCAGTGCTCTTCCCCCCACCACACACACACACTGCATTTATGTTATTTTGTTTGTCTTTTTGCTGCCCATAGCAGCCTGACTTAAGAAACAAGGTTTCTTAAGAAATTGAATGTGCGCACACCACCCAATCCATCAACACAAGAGGCAGTGATTGAACTATTCCAGCCAAGTAAAAATGTTGACCGCTAGTGCTTAGCACAGTATTATCACACCCAGCACCAGGTTTTCCTTATAATTATGTATCTGTGCCAAAATATAATTTCACATATAATACCAGACCTTTTCATTTCTTATGTGTTGATATACCTAGAAATAATTTCTTTACCATCCTTCCCATGGTGTTCTGCTCTCCCCACCCTGCTCCCTCTCAGAACACCTCTAGCATTCCCCAAACCCCCAACCGCACACATACTGTGTACAAGCATTGCTTTAAAAAATAAAAACAATTCTTGTGAACAGCCTCCCAATTCCCCGCCCAGCAATATATTCTATATAAATATCTGCAACCTCCAGAAAACCACCAGGCTATTATATACAGAGTCCTGACCCTCAATTATACCTGGTTGTCACAATGAACCTATTGGAAAAAGGAAATATTGGAAATGCCTTTTTTAAAAACCAACAAACAAACAAACAAACTCCAGGACACAACATAAAATATCAATGCTGTTGGGGAGGGGGCAACAATCTCTGTCTTTCAGAAGCGCAGTGAATCTTGAAGTAACCTCAGTATTTGAAAACTGATCTCTTGTGATTCTCCCTCTTGACATTTTAATAATTGGTGAGCAGTTCTTGCATACTGGCAGGAAAAGCACGACCCTGCTAGTTTTAATGGGACCATGGTTCTCCACCCTCTTCCTTGCCTTGTAGGTGCTAGTTTCAATGGGTAGCAGAAACTGCATCTATATACAGTGGTACCTCGGGTTAAGTACTTAATTCGTTCCGGAGGTCCGTTCTTAACCTGAAACTGTACTTAACCTGAAGCACCACTTTAGCTAATGGGACATCCTGCTGCTGCGCCTCCGGAGCACAATTTCTGTTCCCATCCTGAAGCAAAGTTCTTAACCCGAGGTAATATTTCTGGGTTAGAGGAGTCTGTAACCTGAAGCGTATGTAACCCGAGGTACCACTGTACATGACCGGCTAGAGGTGTGTATGGTGCGGCGCAGTGGCTCGGAGGAGGAGTACACAGTGCTATCTAGCAGTGCAGGAACAGGGTAAGTGTGGCATACAGGTTTTTTTGGTTGCGTAGATTAAAATATAGCCTTGTCTGCAAAACCCCACAGATCTCCACTTCCTCCCAGTTGGAGTACAATATATTCAAAATGTCATTAAATGCAAAAAATATATATATAGTCTGAGACAATTCAATTACGGTTTAAACATATGCAAGATAAGTACCGTGAGCATTCACAACAATGTATTTGGTATAACGCAGTCATCTTAGCAGTGCCCTTTTGCCTTGTACATTAGACAAATAGGTCAGTCTCTATGCAGAAGAATCAATGGGCAGAAATTTGACATTAGAATGGAGAACATTCAGATCAGGGGAACATTAGAATTGCCCAAGACGCTCTATCACTGACCTAAAAGTTTCAGATCTCCTGCAAAGGAAAATATTTCCGTTTGAAAATGCAAAATTAGAACTTATCAGGATGTTTGATCATATTCATTAAGCGATGAACAAGGAGATGGTTTCATGGCCCACTGCAGCATTCCCATGAACTTGAATTTCCTGGTCTAAGTATTTTCTCTTTTTTCTGGTTTTTTTAACTGGTTTGTTTTGTTCTTTAAGTTTTAAATATTGATATTTTAATGCTTTGATGAAAATCTTTTCTAATGGATTTTAATTATGTATGGATTTTATAATTGATTTTATACTTGTAAACCACTTAGAAGCAGTTCTGGCATGTAAGCATAATAATACTAATAATAGTGTTGAGCTAGCTCAGCAATGCTAAGATTATGGCGTTATCAGCAAATGCTGCATTGTACATTTTCACGACATTAAACCCAACAATTGACTTCTTTTCTCCCCCTTTCACCCATGACATCTGAGAATAATGTTTCATGCTTCAGATGTAAGTGGGGTTTAGCCCACAAAAACCTTTTAAATAATAAAACTGTTAAGTCTATAGGATCCTTGGTCGATGTACCGAATTAAAGAGTACAGCTTTTGGAGTTGCCTGCTTCAGTACACCATCTGTGAATAATGGGCAGACTGCTAAATGTTACAAGTTAATTATGCAATATTCAACACACCCTGGGTCAGCCTGGAGATAGCCTCCACACACTGTTTTGAACAAATGCTTGCAAAGTAAGGTAGTTACTTCAAAGTACATTTACAGTATTTACAGCTATCCAAGTTGGGACCTGAATTCCTTTTTGTTCCCTTAACACCTGGCCCTTTAATGTTCTTTCCAGCTTGGAGGGATGGAAGTCTCTTTGAACCAAAAGCTTCACCAGGGTATAAAAGGATTCAAGGCAGTTTGTATCCTCACTTGCGGACTTGAAATCAATGTCCCAGACGAGTGATTAATGAACTGGGCTTCCTATTTGTCTACCAGCTCCAACTTTGCTACAAGATCAGCTAAGCCATTCAGCCCATGTCAGTGACTTTGTCATGTAGCTTTGGGCTGTGCTACTGCAATAATCCCTCCTGTATTAGCCGTTCATCTGAAAGAAGCTGTAGAACACATGTCAGTTTAAATGGTTACCAGCACAAAAAGGCATGATTACATTGTCCAGGGAAAACTGCAAAGGCTGAACAGAAGCTAAAATTAAATGCTTTAAAACTGTGAGTGGGGGAAAGTAGGCAGCATAAATGAAAGTATGGCTGTTAGCTTCTTGCAAGATGCAAAGGGCTCACTCACACTTTCGTTTGTGCCATGATTTCTAGGCACAAGTCTGAGAGGTTTTACTTCTTTCTTTTTACAAATTTGTTGGCTTTTAAACAAATACAAGAACCATTAGACATTTATCCAGCAGTACACCCAATGGTGTTTGTTTTATCCATTGACTTTAGACATACAATTACACATTATACTTTCAAACATATTACTTAATGTACCCTCTCCACTGAGAATACTGAGTGGTTGGTATAACAAGGACTTGATTTTGGTCATTAACATAGTTAAAGAAAGGGGTCCACACTTCTTGGAATGTTAATTGCCCTCCTGCGTCTGGTGAGATGTTCAGACATTGCTGTGCCCCAGATATTATTTTCCCATACTTTTAGGAGTATTTCAGTCTGGTTCTTCCATTGTTGAGCTATTACTAATCGTGCTGCGGTCTGTGTTGCAGAGTGGAGCCGAAGTCTATGTCCAAAGACAGTAGGGCTGAAGCAGGATTTGGATAAAGAGGTTGGCCTGTAATTGTCCATATAACGGAGAATGCTCTATTCCAAAAGTTTTCAACATGGGGGCTTTACCACCCAACATGAATAATTGAACCAAGATCCCCGCAGCCCTTCCAAAATAAAGAAAAAGGGAGGTTTTCTGCAGATTTGTTCCGATTAGGAAGTAAACAGCAGGTTTTCCTAGGGAAAGTGGCAGGACATAGAACCACTTTTCGGACACGTGCCTAGAAATCACGGGGGAAATGGAAGTCTGGGTGAGCCCTACAGTTGCAATCCTAAACTCAGTTTCCTGGGAGTAAGCTCCGTGGTTTCGAGTACAGCTGTAGAGGAATGGGCCCCAAAAGAGCTTATTCTAAAACGTGTGCGCCAGCTAAGTTCCTAGCTTAGCTGCACTTACAAAATGTCACCAGAAGTGTAGTGCTGCAGCAGTATTATGTCAGTACTGCAACTGATAAAACAAGAAAGGGTTTGGATGTTAAACAAATGACAAGTGTTACGGTCCTCTGGTAAGCCACTTGTGATTTGAGGGTTAATTTACATCCTTTGTAAGATCAATGCATCTCTTCCCAAGCACTTACACATTATATATAATGCATGACTGAAACTTTAATGCGCTCTTGTTACTCGCTGTTAGTGAGTTTGCTTGTTTATTTACAGGATTTATAAGTTAGACCTTTTTGTGCATGTAGCTGATTGGGAGGGAAATAAGCTAGTAAATGGTGATAAAGAAAGAAAGGTTTTGCCTGCTCAACAACTGACCCAGGAATCTGCCCTGACAGGGCAAGTTGCGGAGAAGACAAAGGAGGAGGTTGTTGTTGAACCTCAAGTAATACAAGTTGAGAGAGATGCGGCCCTGCAGGAGCATAAGTTGTCATTTCTGAGGACTGAATCTGGAGTGAGGCAGACTTGGAGAGACGGAGTCCTGTCGGGACTGGAGATGGCAAGTTGATCAGATCCTCCTATGCAGGGATGCTCTGACCTTTGGGATTTGGTTTTGGGCCAGGAGGAGATTGGAGTGGTCGAGGCACTCAACTTTGGAGGGGCATTGAAGTATGTTTTGGAATATTTTTTGGATTTTAGTGCTAACCATGGAGAACGGGCTGACCGGCTGAGAAGGGATAAAGACACTCTTAGGTTGTTCCCCCGAGATCTACTCCTCAGAGACAAAGGATGGAAATTAAGAACAAGACCAGCAGAAGACAAAGTAAAGTGCAGGTACAATTATGAAGAAGATCTGCAGAAGGGACATGGAAAAGAGTTAAGACCCTCGGACATAAGATCACCAGGTTGATGGACTATATGGAACAGATAGAAAGGACTGACAGAACCCGAGAGCAGGAAGAAGAGACGGTGGATGAAGATTGGCAGAAAGTTTAAAAATTCATTTAGAAAAATATTGCAAAATTAACGACTGTTAGGAAAATCTTGGAATGAAACTATTAGGCTTTAGTAGAAATGTTATAAGGAGTTATGTATAAACAAGTTTTTAAGTTTTAGGGTTTTTTATGGTAAGATAAGGCTAAAATAAATTAAGACAACTAAAGGACAGAATACAGTGAAAGATGGAAAGGATTTGCTGAGATAATTAATAATTAGAATACAAAAAAGGGAGGTGTGAGGAGGTCGATGAAATAAGTTAATGAAGATAAGGGTATGGGAATAATGGATTTGTTTTTAAATTTATTTTTTTGTTCTTGTTTTTGATTTTGGTGTATGGTATGTTTGTTACTTTTTATTCTTTCTGTATTGATTTGTATTGTTTAATCTCTTTTTTCTTTGCTTTTCTTTCTTTTCTCTTTTCTGTAACTTTAAATTCCCAATAAATATCATTTTAAAAAAAGAAAGAAAGAAAGAAAGAAAGGTTTTGCAGGGCCAACATTGTTCTGTGAAGGCAAGAGCTTTCTGGATTTTTTAAAAGAATGGCAGTTACTATTCCAGATTCCATGCCAAATTATTATACAGTCATACCTTGGGTTACAAACGCTGCGGGTTGCGCGTTTTCGGGTTGTGGACCACGCCAAACCCGGAAGTACCAGAACGGGTTACTTCTGGGTTTTGGCACTCACGCATGCGCAGAAACACAAAATGACGTTACACGCATGCGCAGACGCAGCACTTCAGACTGCAAACGCTGCGGGTTGCGAACATGCCTCCCGCACGGATCACGTTCACAACCCGAAGTATTACTGTATATTTATTACAGCTTATTCACATGATGTTCAAACGCAGACTTTGCCAGTACTTGGCTAGGGTGGGTGTTCAGCCGTTCCATCCGGATAACTATGTACAAATATCAATATACTTCCCATTTTCTCCTTTTTGTGGGTTTTTTTTGTGGGGGGAGCAAGATGGGAATACAGAAGTAGTTTAAACGTTATGTATCATGCAAAAAAGGGGGACGCGGGTGGCGCTGTGGGTAAAAGCCTCAGCGCCTAGGGCTTGCCGATCGAAAGGTCGGCGGTTCGAATCCCCGCGGCGGGGTGCGCTCCCGCTGCTTGGTCCCAGCGCCTGCCAACCTAGCAGTTCGAAAGCACCCCCGGGGGCAAGTAGATAAATAGGGACCGCTTACCAGCGGGAAGGTAAACGGCGTTCCGTGTGCTGCGCTGGCTCGCCAGATGCAGCTTTGTCACGCTGGCCACGTGACCCGGAAGTGTCTCCGGACAGCGCTGGCCCCCGGCCTCTTGAGTGAGATGGGCGCACAAACCCCAGAGTCTGTCAAGACTGGCCCGTTCGGGCAGGGGTACCTTTACCTTTTATCATGCAAAAAGATGGCACATACAGTGGATTCACAAGTAGTAAAGGTTATTTTAAAACTCGCAAGTGTGTCCATTAAATGCAGCAAATATAGAACACAGATCAGGCTTCAGGGGGGGAAATCCGTAATTCATACTGATTACTTACTGAGTACTCACAGAAAGAAAGCCCTAATATAAACCACAAGGCAAGTTGCTCCTAGTGTGTATGTGTGTGTGTTTTATATATATGTGTGTGTATATAAAAGTGAGAAGCTGTAAGAGTCGCTATGTTCAGGTTATCATATCTAGGTTTAATAACCCAAGATGTGAACAAGCCTTTTGCCAATACACATTGTCCATTCACTCCACCATTTACATGAGCCAGCAGGCAAATGAGAAAGTCTTCCATTAATTTATAGTTTCTTGTTTCATCTGAACCAAGAAGTTAAGGTTGAAATCTCCAGAATAAGCCACGATATTAAGACACAAACCATTGCTTAATATCCTGGCTTGTCTGAAGCAATTAACTTTTTCATCCAAATTGGAAAACTATGGTTAACAGACTTCTTGG
Organism: Podarcis vaucheri; assembly: GCF_965113315.1. Taxonomy (NCBI): domain Eukaryota; kingdom Metazoa; phylum Chordata; class Lepidosauria; order Squamata; family Lacertidae; genus Podarcis; species Podarcis vaucheri. The sequence continues at coordinate 94,122,754 of NC_138759.1, forward strand.
TTATTTGCTCACTCACACAAAGGAGCTACATAAGCAGTCAAAAGGTCCACTCAGCCATATTCATATTCAGCCAAGATATGATACTCCAAATGAAGCCAGAAAATTATGGCCTAGGCATAAAGTTTCACTTTTTTATAGAATAGAAGGTATGAATATATGGACAGGCAGACAAGAAAGTGAAATGAAAGATTTGCCTAGGGGTTAAAAACAGAAGTGAATGTTTGGTATTTAGGCTTCATCATTCATCATTGCATATAGAGCAGAGAGGCTATATATGAGGTAATTGCTATCAGTTATATCTTGAATATCACTTTCTTCTGGAAAAGTGCCAAAAGATAGCAATACCCCCCCCCATAAGACAAGTCTCCCCGTAAGTAAATAAAAAAGGCTAATTATTTTTGCCATTAATCACTACCTTGTTTTTAGGCAACACAAAACCTTTGACAACATGTCTTATTTTGAGTATGTGAAAACAACGTTCTGCTGGCTGGGCTTCACCCACTCCTGCCACATACTGTCAGCCAAGTTCCCTCTCCAAAAGCAACATTCTCCATCTCCTACACCTTTAGTGCTGGATTTACGTATAAGCTAAACAAGCTGTAGCTTAGGGCCCCACTCTCTTGGGGGGCCCCAAAAAATTTAAATGGGAAAAAAGCTGGACGTGCATTTCCAAAATATAAGATAAAAAACAAATAAAATAAAACCTACATACAGCAACAGTGTTTTGTGTTGTGTAGGCTCCTATGATGTAAGTAAGCCTGCTCCCTAAAATATCACTGGTTTGCTCATTTCTATATATAGGGTGCCTACATTCTGCATGGACTGGTTGCATGGCAACATGGGCAAATGGCTTTAGATACCTAATAGATCCATAAATTACCATATAGCATATATTCAACACACACAAAAAGTGACAATTTGTTGTTGACAAAGGGCAGTTGGACATATAAAGGGCACCATTACCTTCAGTGGCTTAAGGCCTCATCAAACCTAAATCCGCCCCTGTACACCTTCCCCACCTCATGTTAGAGCTCCCCAGTTTGCTGGTGGGAGGGACACACACAGGGTCAGCAGACTGCATGAACAAAACAGCTGGAACTCACTGAAATGTTTTCGACATCACTTTAACTAATATGCAACAACAACAGCAACAATTACACAGCCCTGTAGCACTCCAGTCTGATTAACGTCAGTACAACCAAAACTAAATTCCAAACATTGCAGTTGAATCTGCATTCATTTATTATTACTTTTTTATTACATTTATAGCCCACATTTCCTGCAAGGAGTACATGATATATTCCCCCAACCATTTTATCCTTGCAAATCCCTGTGAGGTAGATAAAGCTAAGAGACAGAAAGTGACTTGCCCAAAGTTGCACAATGCGCTGCTTTTTATTTTTATTTAATTTATGGTTAAACTTTATTTTTCCGTTTCAGAAAATACTTGGGACAATATACAGATACCCACACACACATTCCATGCATAAACAGTGCAAACTATATCAGTCAAACATTAAGCAGGTTTGTGCAGTAGTCGAGAGTTCATTACAGCAGTGTCCTCTATGCTCTGTCTTAATCAATTGTCCCTGGGAGAGCTTAGTGAACCTCTGGACTGAATGAAGCAATTGCATTCTCTTAAGAGAAAAGTGTGGCGGAGGTTAACCCAAATAAACTTCCTAAATAATTCATTATATAACCCATTATATAAACTTAGGGAACATATAATTAAATGCTGCAAAGTACACCAAGTTATTTGTGACAACACACTTGTCTGTAGTGTGTTAACCTTACCCCAAACACTAAATTTAAGTAATGCCCATCACTAGAAACCTCCTTTATCAACTTGCTCAGATTCAATATAGGGAAATTATCTCTTGGAATCAGAATACCCAAGCACATTACGACCGGTGCAGCAGCAAAATCAGTATACAAAGTAGATTATCTGAACTAGCCTCATAGCATTATTATAGATTTTAATCAATTAATCTGAAATGCTACCAAAAACTATTAATTATGGTATAGATGTTTTAGGTCTACTAATAAATAATAATAAATCATTCACGTACAAGGCTAATTTAAACTCATAACACTACTGGCTTAATGAAGACAGAAGCAGCCAAAGAGCTTAAGAGTCCTCAGTGGCATTTATGAATTAGGCCTCCTCATCCATTTTCGCTGTAAGAACAGGACAAAACCATGCTGGATCAAATGAAAATGATCCACCAGCACTGCTGATCAGTCAGCTGCAATCCTGGATTGTTTGTGGCCAGCTACTGATATTGATAGGAACACTGCCTCTGAATAGTGGATTTTCTATTCAGTTATAATGACTAATGGCCATTGGCAGACCTCTCTTTGTGGGTCAAATCCCTTATTAAAAGGAGCCTCAACCTGTGGCCTTCCCCAGCAAATTCATGGAAGCAAATTCTGTAAGATAATTATGTGCTGCATGGAGAAATACCTTCTTATGCTTGACCTTGGTCTAGTGCTACTTGGTTTCATTTGTATGGATGACCCTTCATTGTAACATGAGAGAAGGATTGAGGGCTACCAGGAGGAAGCTGAAGATGCCCGGCCTTCCAAAGCACTGCAGTCCTCACCTGATGCAAGGTAGCTCCAAAGGAGGGTAGAAAATAGGGGCTGCAACAAACCATGACAGTTCATACAGAGTGAACTGCAATTCCAAAATGGCGTGTTTCTCAGTATATTATATTGTTCTGGTTTGTAAACATCATAGTGCTGATATTGATAAGTATCATCTAATCCAGGGTTTCCTAAACTTGGGTCTCCAGCTGTTTCTGCAGTACAGTTCCCATCGTCCCTGACCACTGGTCCTGCTAGCTAGGAATGATAGGAACTGTAGTCCAAAAACAGCTGGAGACCCAAGTTTGGGAAACCCTGATCTAATCCCTTATACTCCACCTCAGTCACTGAAATCATCTCATGGAGCACTTCATGAGGTTCTCCACACCCCTGAGCTTTAGCTGGCCTTCACTAAGGGCCTGAAGCCTTTTAGTGTATCAAGGTCTACCCTGTGGAACTCCCCGCCAGTAGAGATTTGGGAGGAACCACCCCTGCCTTGTATCAGACATTGTCTGAAAACCGTGCTGTTTAGACAGGCCTTCGCGATATGAATTACTCTTTTTAACCACAGGTATCTACTGATGCTTTATTGGTGTGTTTGGTCAGGTTTTATGGATATTTATGGATTTGTTTTATTATATTTTGCATGTTTGTAAGCTGTCTTAGGAAAGTGTGGGTTTACAAATGTTTTAATTAATTAATTAAATGCTCTGGCAGCCATTCACAAAGAATAATGCCATGAGACAGACAACACTCAAGAACCAAAATATCCAGAGCACCCTGGATATTCAGAGGTAAGCATGAACATTATGCTTCAAAGAATACTCGCTTCTAAGTGCAACTTTGTACCACTCTGCATGACTCCGTACCACCAACTGAGCTCCAGGCGGCCCAGTTTTGCAAACAATAGTAATACGTGCTTTGCTCAGTCGGTTCAGACATAATTTACTTCTTAAAACATGCCATGGGGATTTTGTTTTTAAAAGCAACATTTCCCACCTAATCTCTTAATTGTGAAGTCTACTGTAAAAAGCCCTTTTCTTGGCCTCTGTGTGAATGCCAGGGATTAGGGTTTAACCCTTTTAAAAACACTTATAACACAGTGAACGATGTGTGCAGGAATCATCATTTAGTATTCCTGTTAGGCAGACAGCTGATATAAACATTTCATCCGTCTCAAATGCAGAAAGGCAATTTGAAAGTAAGAGCCCAGCTATACTGAAGCCAACATTAAAGTTATCTTCCCTTTGATTTCATCAATTAGATCAAGGTTTAAAAGAACAAAACTATATTGCTCGACAGCCTTACAGAAAGAGAAACTTCAAGGCTGGATTCAAGTAACAAGTCCCCCCAAGCAGAAGCCCACACAAGAACTTACATTAGAATGATGGGGTGCCCATCTCTCTTCCCATCCTGCCAAAAAAATTGACGCTGGGGAGAACCCCCAGAACAATTTCTGGGCAGAGAGGATTGTCCTGTAAGGCTGTCAAGCACATGGCAAGCTGAAATGATGGAATGATTGCCATAGTGCTAGGCTGAATTGCTTTCCAAGATGTTGTTTAGTTGCACTTTATGTAAAAGGTTAACATCCACATCATGAAATTTTTAACTAGAGCAATGGAAATGTTGACAGCATCCTCAATCCTAACTCATGTTCAGAAGAAAATATTAACATTATGAGTCAAACAACACTGTTTCTTTGGTTCAAGGGTATGATAATCTTTTCCTCTTGTGGATGGGGGATGATGACGAATACAGTAAGTGTGATGAATGACCGCTATATGCAAAATGGGAGAAAATGTTCATTTTCTGATTAAAAGAAAAAGTACATCTTGGGGAAAAACAAACCTGCATCACTCAGTCCTAGCTTTTACTCCATTTCTGGCAGCTAGCAAATGTTTCTCGAAATATTCCTTTGACAGCTGCGTACGTAAAAATATTTAAAATTCATCTTAAATTTATTGTTCTTCAGGAAAAAAACACACACACCAGGAAATATATCAGATCTTGGCAAACAGTGAACAAATCCTGAAATGAGGCACATTGTGCCAAAAGAAAGCAAAGAGGGAGCGTTTTAGCAGAACAATGCAATCTTTGTGGGTCAAACTGTAATTTAAAGGTATATTTACATTAAATGTAATTAGACTTAATTGGATGCTTTGGGCTAAATGGCTAACTGTTTATTACTGAAGGCTGTATAGTCCAACAGATCCATTTCTGTCAGCTATCTTTTAATACTTTCCCCCTAGATCTTGGCACTATTCCAATACACTACAATTGTTAATTTAAATATCTTAAACAGACATGTGAAATGGATGCTAAATCATAGGTGTTGTCAGTGAATGTTGTCTTCATGATTCCTTGATATCGGAATGGTTCTAGTTGTAAGACAGGGGTGGGAAAACTCAGGCCTGGGGGCCAAAGGGGCCCTCCTCCAAGTCTCTGTAAATAATAGTAGTAGTAGTAGTAGTAGTAGTAGTAGTAGTAGTAGTAATTTATTATTTATACCCCGCCCATCTGGCTAGGCTTCCCCAGCCACTCTGGACGGCTTTCCAATCAAGTGTTAAAAACAATACAGCATTAAATATTAAAAACTTCCCTAAACAGGGCTGCCTTCAGATGTCTTTTAAAGAGAAGATAGCTGCTTATTTCCTTCACATCTGAAGGGAAGGCGTTCCACAGGGTGGGCGCCACTACCGAGAAGGCCCTCTGCCTGGTTCTCTGTAACCTCATTTCTCGCAATGAGGGAACCGCCAGAAGGATCTCAGTGTCCGGGCAGAACGATGGGAGTGGAGATGCTCCTTCAGGTATACAGGACCAAGGCTGTTTAGGGCTTTAAAGGTCAGCACCAACACTTTGAATTGTGCTCAGAAACGTACTGGGAGCTAATGCAGATCTCTCAGGACCTGTGTTATGTGGTCCTGGTGGCCGCTCCCAGTCACCAGTCTAGCTGCTGCATTCTGGATTAATTGCAGTTTCTGGGTCACCTTCAAAGGTAGCCCCAAGTAGAGTGCATTGCTGTAGTCCAAGTGGGAGATAACTAGAGCGTCCACCACTCTGGCAAGACAGTCCGCAGGCAGGTAGGGGCTCGGCCTGCGTACCAGGTGGAGCTGAAAGACAGTTGCCCTGGACACAGAATTGACCTGCGCCTCCATGGACAGCTGTGAGTCCAAAATGACTCCCAGGCTGCGCACCTGGTCCTTCAGGGGCACAGTTACCCCATTCTATCTGGCCTTTGGGACACTCCTCACCCAGCATCCCTCTCCAGGCAGCACTCCTCACCAGCCCTGCCTCACACCCTTCTGAAGTGTTTCTGCCACACCCATATATGTCACTGAACCCTAATAATGCATCTAGGTTGCCTGGATGGAGGATAGAGGTGTGTGTGTGTGTGTGTGTGTGTGTAGAAACTAGCTTACTGCGCCAAGGTGAAATTTGCATTTGCTGCTCCACCCACTTTTGCTTTTGATCCCGCCCACCACTGGCATGTAGCCCACAAAGGGCGATGTGGCCCATGGGCTGAAAAGGGTTCCTCACCCCCATTTCTAAGAGGAGAAGCCTCTACACTTCTGGGAAGAAGGCCTATAGATAGAAAACAACAATTACTCAACGTTTTCCTCTGGTTGAAAAGGAAGGTAGAGACACTTGTGATGCAGTCTCAGTCTTTATGGGAGCATGTCTACAAGGCACTCTGTGATCTGGAGAGGAAGACTAACTGTGTTTAATCACTAATCAAACATAAGTATAAATCCTTCCCACTAATACAAATTTCATGCCTGTGTGATTTGATGGGAGGACTTGCCATTAAGTAAATAAAAAGCCACCAGAGGTGGCCTGAAAAGTTGTTTCAAACTGTGCTAATCGCCAAGTAGCTAGATTTCCCCCTGTATCCTAGCCTGCGATTTACCACCTTCATGAAAAGCTTTTCTACAACATTTGCTTTTGTTATCACACAGCATATACTGTACACTCCCGTTTCTAAACAGATCCAGACTGTGTAGCAGAAAGCTGTTAACTGGCACTAATGGACCCAGTGTGCTTCCCCAGAAAGAATAACATAACAGGCAGGAGACAAAAAGAAAGCTGGGGGGGGGGGAGAGAGGTTTTCAATTTCTACAACTATCCTGAAGCAATGCAAACAGAGCATTGGCATGAATTTCAGAAGAAGAATAAATGGGTAGCAAGTATCAGAGTGCACCCTATTAACTGAGCGCAAATTACTAGAAAGTATCTGCCAACAACTGTAATCTGGAACATCACTTCTCCAGGTAACTCTATGGAATAGAACTAATGCTCAAGTTAAGTCACAGGAAGCAGAAGTACTTAGTCCACCAAGCCTAAGGAATCAGTGCTCTGACAGGCTCTGTCGGCTAGCCTTTGAAGGGATGCATTCTGATGCTCTGTTTCATTCTGTCTTGTATTTTTTACCCTATTTTTCAGGGTATGTAACCTCACAAGATAGCTTACATGTACAATAAAAACATAGCATAGAATTATAAATTATCCAAATGCAGACCAGAATAAGTACATTTTAAACCATCTGTTAAAAAAACATGCAGATGCCAAGGGTATTCCAGAGGTCCTGGCCCCCATTTCCTCTTTCCTTCTAAGATTGGTTTGAATATATGCAGTTACCCAGTTTCCAGTCATGGATTGGCTCCTTTTCATTAATTATAACCCCTACCCTCCCGAGCCAGCACAGGCAATGTCCAGCAATGGTAAAAGGGGTTGCAGTACAACAGCTAATGTGCACCCAAGGTTGGAGAAGGCTGACTCTGAGCAACAGAGGACAAACTGGAACTATTCTTTTTTCAGAACTTATGCCCAAATTCTGAAACTGCTTTTGTGCTGTTCTTTGAAAACCGCTACTTCCCAAAATCAATTGTGGGAGTGAAGTCCTTGACCACATATTTAAAGAACATAAACCAAGTTTATCCGTTAGAAAAATGCCATGTACACATATGACTTCATGATCATAACAATGTGAAACAAGACTAAATAGGAGCCTGATCCAACTGTAATATTTACCCGCCTGCAGTACTGATGTTATTAAAACCCCATGCTACAACTGAACTTGAGAGCAATTTCAGTGATACAGCTAAAGTGATTTTAAATAATGACTGAATCCCTTGCCACGCTTAGGATCCTTCGGTGAGGTTGCTGCCATCAGGATGAAGAGGACACCTATTTGCAAACAGCACTTCCCTCTGAAATTCTTAGCATCTTAACGTGTTGCTACTAAGGAATTCAACAAAATCCAGCTCCTCAGCATTTTCTGCTCATACAGGGCCAACAAAAGCTCAGGAATAGTGATGGAAAAGAATAGTAACAAGCTTCTCTGATAGCTGCTGACGTCGGCATTAATGAAGGCTAAGGATTTCTTTACAATTGTTTTAGTTAATCTTGCGCTGGCGATCTGTCACAAGACCCACTTTGCTTCTAATGCGATGCCCATTCCTGGCACCTGTCCATTCCTCCTTCGCTCAACAACACTCAAAGGGTGAAAGAGCTGAGCTAAAAAAACGAAGTGCAAAATCACCATCCCCATCGCCCAGCATTATATTCTGAATGAGAAGAATATGCAAAAGGGGTGTGAGAGCCACACTGGAAATGCATCTTAAAGCAAAGCAACAAGTCTTAAAGCAAAGCAACAACATAAGGACCTGGGAGCCCATGTGACCTTGAAAGCCTTATTTGATGTTTTGACCTCTAGACCAATCCAGTTTCACTATTACTTCAAGAACAAATTAGCACCAATTATTATTATTATTATTATTATTATTATTATTATTATTATTATTATAAAAATACTATTTGTGTAGCCTGTTAATTATGTAGTCAGAACAAGCATTTGATGGGAAACGTGAACATACCTGAATAAGAGAAACGTTGTGGAGACTGAGTCTGAAGAGGTAGTTCCTGTGTGAGCAAGCAAAGGAAATATTTTAAGTATTAGAAGTTGTGCAAAACCTTTATAAAGTGAATTTTTAAAAAATCATTGCACTATTGTGGCTCAGAAGCAGCATTTATGTAGACAGCGCACCAACCCTGCAGCACCAACCAATGAAAAGCTAATAAGCCTTGTTTGCTCGTCTTTTAATGAACTTTGTAACAACAAGAGGACTCTCCAATACCCTGTACAAAGAAAGCTGAATTTCTGGCGATTTGAAACTTGCCATTCTCTCTCTCTCTCTCTCTCTCACACACACACACACAGAGAGAGAGAGAGAGAGAGAGAGAGAGAGAGAGAGAGAGAGAGAGATGGAACCTAAGCACTGGATCTACTTCAGGCTCTAAGCACAGCAGAATCAGAAGTTCTGAGGCTCAAAAGTACTCCAGTGACATGACCATATCAACTTAGATAAGGGGGAGATTGACTGATGATTGATTGATTGATTGATTACACTTATATCACACTCTTCCCATGGAGCCAAGGACAGTAAACAGACACGCAAATTAAAAAGCAAAGCAAAATCATTATAAAACAGTTAAAATAGTCTAAAAACAAGTACAATTTAAAACATCTAAAAGCCGTTACAGTTAAAAACTTTCTTCCATCCAATAATCTTGGGGTTGCAGGAGAGAGTATTATTCAACCATCAGATGCCTGGGTAAACAGAAAGGTTTTCGAATTCCTCCTGAAAGTAAATAGTGATGAAGACAGGCACAACTCACTAGAAATTCTACCACCAGAGAAGAACTACTGAAAATGATCTGTCACAAGTCAATGTCAACCAGGCAGCCCCTGGAACCACCATCAAGACCTCACCTGGCAATGGTAGGGTCCGAGATTGTTGGTATCAGGGTGAACTACTGCTTTAGGTGCTTGGGTCACAAGCTATTTAGGGTTTTATATGCTAGTACCAGCACCTTGAATTTAGCCCAGTAGCTTACTGGTAGCTCACTGGGTTGTGAGTCCTCGAAACTGCCAACTTACCAGAACATCTGGGGAAGAACAGAAAGCCCAAAAATAAGAAGTATATCTGAGACCACAGTCTTTCTTCCTATCATTCCACATGAGCACCACAGAATTTCACTATCAAGCAGGAACAGAATAAATAGGTGGGAAACAAGCGATTTTGTTTAGGGAGGGTGCACAGAGATGTCTATCTGGCACACAAACATGTTGTCATGCGCAAGTAAAAATGGCTTCTGCAGGCCAGCTGTATTTTGCACACCCCTTCCATGTATCTTTTGGGTAAAGCAAAAGATGCATGAACGCTTTCTCCAACTAAAATTACCCCCCCCAAGGGTATTAGCTACAGAATGCAAATATGTTCTGCTATCCACAGCTAATTTCAGTGGAGGAGGGTTGGAAAAGTTACAATTTGGATCAAAACCGCAGCATGAAGGGAAAGGGTTAAAGTTAAGTTACTTTGCCCAGCACTATAGTAGCCCTGATCCAAACAGGTTCCTATGGCTCTTTTTGAGCCTCTTCCCTCCAAAGAATGTCATCAGGAAATCCAATCACGGATCACCCATGCTGCACACAGTTTAGCCCCAAGATTTCTAACATGCACATTTTAAAAGTTCTTTTTTCTTCTTCTTTCTGTGTGCTGAGAAAATTGTTTACTCAAGCAACTGTTTGATATTGTTTTACAAGGTAGCTTGGGCTTTGATTTATGAATTCAATTTTCTCCCACTTGGATTTCAAGTCCTGAACACAGCACCTGCATTTAAAATCTTATCTGGACACACTGCCAAATCCTCACACAAAGCCTACTTACAAAGTCCATATCACATAATCAACATACTTGCTCTCCATGATGCACATCTAAAAGATTCCTATCTACCTTTGACAGCTACTGACAAGTCAAAAGTTCTTCTTCTTCTTCTTCTTCTTCTTCTTCTTCTTCTTCTTCTTCTTCTCAGATGTACCATGTTTTGCCTCTCTACTGCTATCAACAGTATTGTCATAGCTCAGGAGTTCCTTCATGCATCACTCAGGTAACCCCAAAAGCTCCAAGAGGAACTCTGGCACTGCAGTTCCTCTCTACACCAGTATCACCCTGGGTTTGATGGGGACAACACAGAAATTGTGAGGAACCTCAGTGTCGGCATAGGCATGAGAGCACTCCTCATGTTACCCAAGTGAAACAAGGACTCCAGTCCACTGCAGCAGCTACCACACCACTAAGGCAATGCAAGAAAGCTTCCTTAGTCCATATCCTAGAAATAGGACAAAATAACTATCCTTCTTCAGAAAGACCAAGAAGACAGTGAGCAGTCGGCTGCTTTTAGATGCATCAAATATAAATTTTTACGTGTTTTATAATTTCAACAGAATCTCCGTGGTCTCACTGCCTGGAGCTAGCCAAGGCTTTCCGTCACATAAGAATGTGCGGGTACCATGTTTTATAAACAGAACTTCTGTTTACCCAAACATTTGATTATCCACATCCTTTCAACATCTCCAAGGCATTTGGTTCAATGTGTACAAGCTCTGTTGTTACTGCCTAGCAATAAATTTAAGATTTCCATGGTTATACTGTATATCTTGTTTATTTTCATTTTTTTTCTTGTCGGACACAGAACCCTGATGTAGTTTCACCAACTTTGGCTTTTGATTTGTAACTCTAATTCATCCATGCATTTTTCTTACAACCTTTAGGGAAATGTCATCTTGCCATTGCTAAACTAATACAATGCATAATGTATCAAAAAAATTCCAATGTGCTCCTCAGAGAGTTTGACCATTCATAAGCCTCAGGTCCCAGTTTACCTAGAGCAGGGCAACCTGAGGTTTAATGGCTCTGAATTACTATACTGTTGTTAAGAATGCTATTTAAATGCATTGGTTTTAGAAGACTCATAGTAAGTATGTGGGGCTTGTTCCAGGTTTCTGGACATGCTATATATTTTGACTGAATAAACAACTTTAATATTATTTCTTCCATGGCTACTGAATGAGAATGGGCAGCCAATCTAATGAAGAACAACTCAATAAGGAGTAGCATATTAATTACAGGGAAGAGGTACAGTCAGCTTTCTCAGGAGAAAAGGAGAGGCCACTGACATCAATAGAGCAAGTATCTTCAGATCAAAAAGCTGTCAATACAGTACAATTAACTTGCTGGGAAATGTGGCTAGGGTACTCAGGTCACTAACAAGACAAAAATGCCAAAACTCTCTGTTGGCCTTTGTTTTATTTATTTTTTCTTACTCAGATGCACCATGACCCCATCCCAAACTCTTGTCAACGCTGCTTATGTAGAATGCGAATAAAATAAAATGTCATGGTATATAAAGACATGTTGGTGTTGAAATGATGGGACATTTCCACAGTAGAAATATGGCAAATGTGTGGTTTTTGTGCCAGAGAAACCCCAACCACTGGCTTCCATATATAGATTCTAGGATGCAGAGATTTCTAATCGACATCCAGGTGAAAAATCCAAGTCCACAAAACCAGTTCTAAAGTTGAACCAGGTTATTTCATCTCTCTCACAGCTTTGCATTTCATTAGAGTTTACATGCTGTTGTAACATTAATTTTGGATTCTCAAAATCCTGTTTCCGCCAACTCATCTCATTTAACATTGCCAAATCTGTCTATCTCACAAAACTGACTTTTTCCACCAATGCCAAACAGCCAAGTTTGATCCCTAACATCTATTGGTGTTCATACAACTAAGTGGCTACAAGCACTTTGACACATCAAACATACATACACAGTGTCTCACTGTGCATATAACCTGAGGACTACAAATTCCATCCTGCAGTGGGACTTATGAGCAAATACTCATGTGCAAATATTCCTGGCCACCCAGGGGGAGGGGAGGGGGAAATGCAGAAACAAGAAACAACGAAGTGACTCAAGTTCCATCAATACAGGTATAATTTATAAGTGAACAGTGAACAGCGGTTAAATCTGAAGGCACCAAACAAATTTGAGCTAATGCCTTAAGATGGTGATTACCTTTCTCTCCATCAGCCTAGTTTATTTTGGGATTTCTTAAGAGTTAAACAGCCGTACAAATCTCACAGACAAATTCATCCATAATCTCTTTTTAATTCCGCTGTGCCTGGCCGGCAAAAGACAAAATCCTTGCCGTACCTAGCACCATAAGAAAGCATGACCTGGGTCAGGGCAAGAGAACAAGACAAAACACATAGTTAGAAGGAGCTAAGAGGTACTTATCTGCATAACAGTCAATGCTATTTGTGTGCTTATGGAAAAGTCACTTGCGAGATTGCTATCCTGAAAAGCCAAATAAACATGGCACAAACAACATATTTAATACAAATCATATTACAGAAGGATATTGACAAGCTGGAATGTGTGCAGACGTCTGGAAACCAAGCCTTATGAGGAACGGTTGTGAGAGTTGGGTATGTTTAGCCTGGAAAAGAGGAGACTGAGAGGAGATATGATAGCCATCTTCAAATATCTAAAGGGATGTCACATTCCCTTAGATGGAGATGTGGAGCAAGCTTATTTTCTCCTGCTCCGCAGGGTCGGACCCAAACTAATGGCTTCAAGTTATAAGAAAGGAGATTCTGACTAAACATCAGAAAGAAATGTCTGATGGTAAGAGCTGTTTGACAGTGGAACAGACTTCCATGAGAGGTGGTGGGCTCTCCTTCCTTGGAGGGTTTTAAGCAGAGGTTGGATAGCCATTGGTAATTGATGCTTTAGTTGAGATTCCTGCATGACAGGGGGATGGACTAGATGACCCTTCCAACTCTACAATTATTCGAAGACAGGCCCCCACTACCCTTCCTACATATTTGCTAGTTTTTATGGGAAGGATGAAGCATAGTGTTCATAACAAGTGTGGAAAAACAAATCTGAAGATATCTAAAAGCTACCACCTAATCGGTTTTGTAATGAAAGCACAGAACTTCTTACAAAAGGTTTATAAATATTTCACAGGGTATTCGAAGCCAATTTGCGTGCTGTCTTATCGGCAAAGCTCTTCTCTTCAGGCACGATGCCCATCAGCAGTGGGGAAGTTGTTTAACAGAAATCTCCTTTCTAATTAAAATGAAATTAAGAACTCAGCTGCATTGCGTGGAAAGTGTTTGAACCCAAGTCCGTTTCTACAGTTTCTGTTTTTATTTCCTCTTGGGATGCTTCTCTCACATATCCACATCACATACACCATCTGACCATCACTATTTCACAGTGATCCTGCATGCACACACAAAACTGATTCTAAGCTGCGTCATTCCTGATAAACTGCAGTACACAAACAGTCCTTCCCCCCTCAAGCTGCACATGATCTGCAGAAAGTTAACACTGAAATGCACATACGTCATGGAAAAGCAGGCACTCAATGCAAGAGGTGGTCTGGTAGAGGCAAATCTTGATTAACTCAGAACCACCAAATTATGTGTACAAATCCATTTTAAAACAGATTCCTCCTCCATCCCTGCTTGCACTGCATGCAGGATGGAGATAACATGTGGTTGGTGAGAAACAAAGAGGGGGAATGGTCAAAGGGCACTCAAAGATTAGTATTAATTTTAAAAAAGTATAGAGAAGGACCTGGAAAAAAAGTCACACAGCCTAAGTCCAACTTCCTCTGGTTTCTATTATCCACATCAGCTAACAGCTATGCCAGAGGATCACATCTAGCCCTGGAATATATGAAGTAATAATAAAGAAGGAAAATGCCTTTGAGCATGTGTACAGTGGAGAGAGGAACAACAAGCAAAGCAGAACAGCAAGTCAGCAAATACAGGAACTCCATTTCAGTTACTAAATTTCATGCGAAAAAGTGATAGTCAATCAATCTGGATTGGCTGAGTACCAAATGAAATATCAGTTTCCTAGACAGTTCTCAACTCAAGCCTGCCTCTTGTTTAAAACATTCCTTCAATGCAGCACTGCATGTTCTCTCATGTGTGTATATATATAATACCCATCGACTCCAAACAAGTTCTATATAAGCAGAGCTATGTGTATCAACAATTTAGATGAGATGCTGCAGCTTGCAAAGCATTTGAATTAAACCTATTTGTGTTTATCTGTACATATTATTTAGCTTCCACTAGCCACAGAGAGCATGTAGAGTATATAGAGGCATATTCAGTAGACAGTTCATACTTGGGACTATGCTATCAACAAAGGCCTTCACAAAAGGCTCCTAAATCATCTTAGCTGTCGCGGTATAAGAGGACAGTCAGGACCTCTTAATAGCTTTGCAACTTTCCAAGAAGCAGGGAGCACAAATAAAGGAACTGCTTTCACAATGGAGCTAAAGTAAGCAGCATAGACCCTCCAAGGATCTGTGATGGGGGTGAGCATCCAAGTCTGTGGATGTCACTAAATTATTAATCTTGTGCTTACCCATATATTTTCCATAAATAAAAATAGCTGGAGAATTTTCAGCAGAAAAAATGGCATGAGGGAAAAGGTTAAGTTCCCCCTTCCTCCGTCCTGTTTAAAGACAACAAAAACAAACTTCATATTGCAGTCTCAGCAGCTGCACTGTATAATTGTTTTAAAAAAGAAGTCTCCCCCCCAAAAAAAGTTATAGAACTATGCATGACTTGTAATTCCAACTTTAGCAACCTTCAGAATCCTTTCAACCTCAAAATGTTACATTCACTTTGCATTCATTCAGGCAGTTGGTCGCAGCTGTCACAGTGGAGAGCAGCTTCCTTCCTTATTCTATGCTACTGTGGCAATTTTGCTTTTTAAAAAGGATTTGAAATAATGGGTCCCTCACACTATCACTTACCACAAGGTTACCTTCACCTTAGCAACTGCCCTCTCCAAGTCAACTTCAACATCCTTTCTTTGAGAGCCAGATCAAGCTATGGTTGAAATTTCCATCCTGTTTCAGACTGTCTACAGGTTTAAAGTACATACACACACTGCGCTGAAATTACCCTTTCTGTTCCTCTTCTCTCCCTAGAGAAA